>NC_072805.1:26303888-26913333 GCF_028583425.1 Eublepharis macularius | reverse complement strand
GTTCCCTATTAGAGAGAAGAGCAGTGTATAAATTTCTAAATAAGTAACATGTTGGAGCCAACTAGGTCACTGGTCCCAATCCATAAACAAATGGTATTAAGAAAATAGAAACCATGTGTCGCTTTTTAAAATGATTGTGAAAATGTGTATTCTAGTTATCATCAGTTTTCATTATTGTAAGGAAGGGCAGAAGGTTTTCATTTGTGTTTTGAGAAAGGTTTGGAATGATTATCAAGCTTTACATGATAGGAATGTCAGTAGACAAGTTTCTCTGTCAAATTCAAGAAGGAAAGGTCCTTCCTTCTTGTGGATGTTAGCCCAGTGGATGTTAGCCCAGATGGCTAAATAGAACCTCCATATTCAGAAGCAGAATACAATGGGATACCAGATGGGAATGTTACAATGAGGGTAGAAGACTTTGGTTGTAGCTAGAGATAGGCACAAACCGGGAAAATGGCGGTGTGTTGTGGTTCATGTTTCACATACCGATCTGTTTGGTTCATAAATATGTCACTTCCAGGGCAGCAGAAGGTCTGCATAAAGCCCATTCCCCTCTCCCCCCACCACTGTTTAGGAAACAGATTAATCGGCGCAAGGTTGTCTGCAGTGATGAACTGGCCTAAAACTCATAGCGTTTCATTGCAGTTCATCAGAAATGAGCTCTGATGAACTGCTGGTTTGAGAACCGAAAAACAGTTCAGCTTGTGATGAACTTTGGTTAATATTTCGGTTCATGCCCGTCTCTAGTTGTAGCCTTTTTGTAGGTCTTCCTGGGGCATTTAATTGGGAAACCTCATTCTGGATTAATGACTCTTCAGTGTAATCTAGCAGGGCTTTTACATTCCTCTGTTCTTCAATTCCACTTGCCCGTTATCTATCTTACCTTGCAATGTGTAGTTGCAGAAAATGATGGGCACTTTGAAGAATGCATTAACAGTTTACAAGGACTGGTGATGGGAAATCAAAAGCTTGAAGCATCCCACATGCACTCACTTTGGACCCTAAGTACATCCCAGAATCTGCTGCAGTGTACGACAACATTGTGATGTTAGGCTAAGCTAAGAGGTGGTGACTGGTGCATGGTCACCCAGTGAGCTTCACAGTGGAATGGAGATCTCTGAACCTGGGTTTACCCAGTCCTAGTTTAATACTCTGGGAGCTGCTGTACCATAGTAATTAAGTGGTTGGGTTGCAATTCAGCATTCTGCTGGTTCAAATCCCACTACTGCCATAAGCTCAGCAGGTGGCCTTGGGTAAGCCACTCCTGACAGCCCCAGCTTCCCAGCTATATTGTGGGGATAATAATAACACTGATTTTGTTCACCAGTCTGAGTAAACACTAACCTGTCTAGAAAAGCAGTATATAAGCACATGATTACGATTACGATTACGATTACGATTACGATTACGATTACGATTACGATTACGATTACGATTACGATTACGATTACGATTACGATTACGATTACGATTACGATTACGATTACGATACCAGTCTTCTGGCCTCAAATAAATGAGGAACCTAAGATAAGAATCAACAAGCAATGTGTAGGATCAAAGTAGCTTTTTCTACTGGCAATCTGTCTGGACAAAGGCCTTGGGACCTGTCTGGACATGGGACCTGTCTTCACAAAGACCATGAAGAACAATGGCTACAGCAAGGAGGGGATTTGGGCTAGATTGAATTGAAATGCTGGCTGGATCCAACTCATTGTCTATTCTGTGATGTAAAAAATGTTAAATACAAACATACCCTCAGATAACTCCTTCCCCAACATTTCCATTGAAATATTAATAAATGTTTTTTTAAAAACCTGGAATAAATTGTGTTTTGCAAAAGTGGATTAGCCCGGATAAGTAGGCACTTCCCAATGGCCTATTCTGCTTTTTAAAAATGCAGTTTTTCATTAAAGCTGTCTTTGGTATTGCTATGTTCAAACACATTTGTACAATCTGAATATAGATTTAAATAGCCAACATTCTGTAGCAAATAAAAATAGGCTTCCCTTTGCTTTAGAATAAAACCGTTACAATTCTAGGTTCTAGGAGGTCTACATAGACATTTTGCAGACTTAGCTTTTGGAGGGTCACCATGAATACAGGGGGCCATAAACATTGACTTAACACTTTTTTGTTTTCATATAGCTTTGCTGGCAGGCTGATGTGGGAAACCCATTCTCTCTCAGAACGCTCTCTCCTTTGTCCTCAGAGAGGATAGTTGCTTTAGAAATTTCCTTCTGAGCTGTGAATTAAGCATTCCACACTCTCGCCGTGTTAGTCGGCAAAAGCAACGGGTCTGCCAAAGATAAATAATTATCGCTTAAAACGGTTTATGTTCCCTTTGGTTATTATTTGGATTGAAAGTCAAGTAGAGGACATGGGCTATCGAAAAGTCTCTGGGGACTTGTCCAGGTCTCCACTGTTAATCATTTCCGCAAGCCTCAAAGCTGCAACCAATTGAAGGATTATATGTTTAAAACCATTTGTAAGCTTAGTAATTCTTACCATGTACCAATTAGAATTGTTTCTTTACATCAATTTAAAGGAGAGTTGGAATGCTAACAATTATTCCTTTGTGGAAAAAATTGGTAAAGGAGAGGGGAAAGGGAGGTAGTTCAAGAAAACTACAACACTAAATTGCCCCAAACTATATTATTTTAAAGATATGTATTTCCTGCTTTTCTGCTCAAAGGGGACCCAAAGGAGCTTATAATGTCATTTCTCCCTTCCTCCATTTTATTGTCACAAGAACTTTGTGATGTAGTTTTGGGTGGGTAGCCATCTTGATCTGCAGTTGGAGAGCAAGATCCATATTTAATAGCATCTTAAAAACAAATTAAATTTCTAACGAAGAGAGCTTTAACTCTTGAAAGTTCATACCTTGGTCGTTGGGCTTTAAATTGCTATTGGACCTGGATTTTGGTTTGTGAGGTAAGTTAGGCTGAGAGAGTGATTGGCCCAAAGCCACACAGTGACCTTCCATGGATGAATGGGGATTTGAACCCGAATCTCCCAGATTCTGATCCGCCACTGTATACCTCGCCATGCCGGGAGTATAATTTAATTTGCAGTGGCAGTGCACAAGTGTGCATACCCTTCAACATTTGACAGATCAAAATAGGAATGTGTTTACAACTTTTTCTTGTACCAAAGATGTCCTCAGCTGTCACATGCTGTTGACTGCTACCTACACCACCAGTTTTAAAACCAAGAAGATTGTTCTTTTGCTGTAATGAATTCTTGCAAAAAGAAAAAAGTAAGATTGTCCTGGAGTTTATCATCAACATTTTTGACAAAATTTCTATTTATTTCTATTTATGTCATTTAAACCATTGCAATGAGTCAATTAGCAGGCTGTGCATTACCTGATACTATAGCATTCGTGCACAATCATTTATCCAGATAGGCATTCGAGGTCATATGTGTTCATGCAAGGTTCACAGGTTTTCCTTATAGGTGCTTTGGGTAGCAAACAGGGGTGGAGGAGCCATTGAACTCACAAGAAAATGTCCTGGCAGCCAGGAGCAAGCAGGGCCAAGCCTCAGCAATGCTGCCAGTGCCTAAGGGGCCATGTGCCTTGGATCCTTCAGTGGCAGCAATGATCAAGTGTCAGCTCAACAAGTTCATCCTCATGACTCGCTGCCAGTTGTTTGCAGGAGGAAGGAACAGGTAACCCAGTGACCGTTTTTGGCACTGCTGAGTGACGCTTGCAAAATTAGCCTGTAACCTTGCAAGAGCCACTGTACTCTGAGTTCACCAGGGCCATTTGGACTTCCCAGTAGAGGTGGAAATGGTCCGCAAAATGGACCTAAATTTGACATGGTCCAGCCCGGTTTGTTGTTCGTGAACACGCAGTTCAGGGGACTCTCGTTTTTCATGAACTTTGATCCATTTGGGCCAGTCCATCAGCCTGTTCTCTGTGAGTCTAGACATCCTAGTCTAGGCATGTTCACTGACTTTCTGCTGCCCTTGGAACACACCAATCCTAGGTCTCAAAATCTTGATAAGAATCTGTGGCTGCCAACCAGAGAGCTCCCATTCTTCTCTATGCGAGCAAGGAGTAAAAATTAATTCCCTAGGCAATGGAAGCAGCCCTAGAAACACACCAATCCTAGCTCTTAAGAACCTGATAGGCAGCTCAGGCTGCCAACCAGAGAGCTCCCATTCTTCTCTACGCAATCAAGGAGCAAGAATTAATTCCCTAGGCAATGGAGGGGAGGGGCATTCTGCAGCCCTGAGAACACACCAATCCTAGCCCTTAAAAACTTCACAGGCAGCTTTGGCTGCCAACTAGAGAGTTCTTATTCTTCTCCATTCGAGCAAGGAGCAAGAATTAATTCCCTAGGCAATGGCTGGGAAGGTGTCTGTGTGGTGAGTGAGAGGGCTCTTCCCGCACCCTTTTCTGTTTGATTTTACTTCATTGAAACTTTTTGGTGCTTCAAGCCAATGCAAGTCAATTGGTATTTGTGACTGACTCCTAATATCTACCGGAAGTTTCCTGGGTGTGGCTGCTTTGGGGGTCTGTAACTCGGACCTCCAAAATGCAATCTTGGCCAAACTTGGAGGGTGGCTGGAGGAGAGCCCGCTGAAGCCTTGCTGTGAGTTTGGCATCTCTGAGAGTGAAGGGGATAGTCCTAAGGCCCCCAGAAGTGACAGACCATGGACCAACAAACTGGTCCATGAATGGGGTGGGTCTGTGAAAAGATAGTGGTCCCTGGTCCGTGAAATGTGATGGACCATGTGCCAATTGTCTGTGGGGGTTTTCCAGTGCATGCCCACCTCTGCTCCCCAGTCCACCCATTAGTAAGCTGTACCCTTAAAAGTGGCAATTCATTTTAACAAGGCACCCTCAAGATGCAAAGATGGGGACAAACAAGGGACAATGGTTTATCACAGAAATGTATCTAAAAATAAAGATGCTCAATAGGGACAAATGGAGGAATGTACCTATCAGGATCTATCTCTTCATCTGTGCCACAATGCACATCTGAGTTGATCTGAACTGGTTGGATGCATCTTTTGTTGCAGATTTGCCTTTCCAAAGCTGAAAGCATTAGCTACTGTGCATGACCAGTATGGTGTAGTGATTGGAGTGTGGGAGCAGAATCTTCGAGATCTGGGTTCACAGCCTTGTTCAGCCTTGAACATTAGCTAGTCACTCTCTTTTAGGCTAACCAGCCTCTCAGGATTGTTATCCCCCCCCCACACACACACATATTCTTTGTATACATTCTCATGAAATTAAATAGATTGACCGTTTCTAGCTATTCTGACCATAACCTAAGCAAAGCCTTCTTTGATCTCAAGCTCAAGTAATTGTACATTTCCTTCATTATTACATTAATATCCTATCTTTCTTTCATTGTGGAAATCAAGGTGGTGTACCTGGAGTTCCTAGGATATCCCCCCATCCAGGTTCTGCCCCGACATGGACTTACTACAACTTGTGCCAAGATTAATACAGAAGAGGGTAGTCTTGTCTGTAAAGGAAGTAGAGTAAAACCTGTCATCTGCACACCTATCTAACACAATGCTGTTACCTGCTTTCCATAAAATAATGAACAAAAGTCCAGGTTAATGGTTGCTCTCCAGGTTAATGGTTGCTCTCTCATATTTGGGATATGTCTGATGGCACATTTTTACAGTGTCACTTTTTTTACTATGACCCACAAGTCATGCAGAAGCAGAAAAACGAGAAGAAAGCCAGGATGGTGCAATGGCTAGAGTGAAGGACTAAGATCTGGACAACCAAGGTTCAATTCCCAGCTCTGCCATGGAAGCTTGCTGGGTGACTTTGGGAAAGTCACATTCTCTCAGTCCAACCTACCTTGCAGGGCTGTTGTGAGGATAAAATGGAAGAGAGGAGAATGATGTAAACAGCTTTGGGTCCTCATTGGGGAGAAAGACGGGGTGTAAATAAAGAAAATAAAATGAAATAAATAAAAACACATACAAATATCACCACCAATGCTATTTCCACACAAATCATTTCCCCAGAATTTTTATTTATTGTTTTATTAACATTTCTATACCCTGCCTCCATGATGATTCACACCAAACAAAACATTCTGTTTTATAATATAGTATGTTTCATAGAATATAATCATAACCTGTTACTGTTTAGAAAGGTAGTAAAACAGAATCAGTCTTAGGAAGTTAAAAAACTTTACTTTTCAATAGCCTGCTATGTACAGATTTGAAACCAAAAAAGTGGGTTGCTCTTTGCTTTAAAGTTACAATGGAGAAACACAATTGTTGTCTAATCATTGTCCTGTAGTGATGAACAGCTCAAAATAATGCACAAGGAATGTAGCACGAGCAATGACATAAAGGACATAAAGGATGCTACTGTTCACGTGTGTGCACTTACATACATATGTAAACACTTTTCTCCAAGGTTTATAGTACAACTCAAAGCGGAGTGATGCTTTTCTAAGACCACTGAAGTTCCATTCTGTTTAGGATTACACTATTAACATTTTGAATGTGTGTGAAGGGGGTGAACTTCAAAGAACCCTGAAGAACAGGGCAAGCTACCATCTTGAATACTTAGGGGGGTGGTACCTAGGGAGAGCAGAGTGTGAGGATGGGAGTTCAGCAGGGATGTGATGTCACAGAGTCTGCCCTCTGAAGCTGTCATTTCCTCACTGAGCCAAGCTACAAGTGACTTTTTTCACGTGGAGAACACTTGATTGTTTTCGCAAGTTTTCCTGGGAACTGAAGTCCGAGTGTCCTTCTTCTCTCTGTTAGAATTGCTGCCTGAAGAGCCAGAGAAAGTTGGCAGCAGTAGCAGCTTTTGCAAATCATTCCTCCAGTCACAAGCCTGCTGCTCTGGAGAAAGCCGCCGTGTTGGTGAAGCTCCCCGGGAGCAAGACACCCAGGGAGAAAGTAGCAGCTGCCCGCCCCCAAATGATCATTGAGAGCCCTCTTGCCCAGCAGGCTTGTGACTGGAGGAACGATTTGCAAAAGGGAAGGACACTCGGACTTCAGTTCCCAGGAAAACTTGCGAAAACAATCAAGTGTTCTCCACGTGAAAAAAGTCACTTGTAGCTTGGCTCTCAGAGAACAGAACTCTATAGTCTAGAGATCAGTTGCTATTCTGGGAGGAGTCCAGGTCCCGCCATGTGATTGGTAACCCTGCTGAAGAATGGCATTTCTAATAGTTCACATGAAGGGGATGCATGAACTATTCTGCAGCAGCTGATGAGCTACCTTATAGTTTATGAATTAGCTTTTGGAGACCCCTGTGATAGAGCATAGGGCCTGTCCTAAGTAAATAAGGGACAGGGGAAACATTTAACCTTCAGCTCCAATTCATTTAATAGAAAATTGTTGCTTGGAGGGTTTCCAATCCTACTCTATTTTGGGTTCATTTGATAAGTCCATTCCATTCTCTCCATCACTGAACATAATAGACACACCATGAAAAAGGAATTATTCAGCCTTTATCAGTCTGAGGATAACATAGTATGCAACAAAACATATGGCAGGCTCGGAATCTCTTCATTTCTGAAGTTGAGGAAAGTTGAGGAAATTCAAAAGGTGTGAATTTCAATAACATTTACTTCAAATGCTTCTATGGTCTCTCTCTGTGTGTAACACAGTAAAAAGTCATTCCTCTTCTATACAATGGTCTATTCCATTTTATGGAGGATCTCATTATCTGGCGATGATTTTCTTCACCGCGCAAATGACCAAATGCATCTGTAGTATTGTAAAATACGGGAAGTTCAGGCTGTGAAAGCCATTTCAATTATCATTTTAGAACACTCAAGAACAATGGTACCAATAAGAAAGGTATAGTAAAAGCATAGCTGAAACAGTTGTGATTGCTAACTCAATAAGTAGATTTTGCTGTACACATTTCTGCCAGACCTGGCATTCAAAAAACATGCAGGTGCCAAATGGACAGACAGCCAAGCTACGAAACAGGTCAAGCCGTCCAGGGAGCTTGTGAGTTGATCAGACTAATGCGAGCTAAATACAAGTTTGATTGAGGGGAACCCCAACTTAACTTGCTTTTAACCTGTGACCTGAAAATAGGGGAGGGAGTCACAAATCAGTTCCTGCCCACACACAGAGGCAGGAGTATCTTCATTTGCTACTTTCCACTAGCACAGTTAACAAAGTCACTGCTCTTATTATCCCCACAATACATCTAAAGAGCTGGGGTTGAGAGAAGGGGCTTACCCAAGGCCACTTGCTGAGCTCATGGTGGTAGTAGTGGGATTCAAACCAGCAGAGTGCTGATTCGCAACCCAACCACTTAACTGTTAGAAGAAGGAACTGTTGATGTCTCTTGCTCAGGCCTTTAGGACTGCCTGCAAAGAAGAAGGAAGGCAACAACCATAGAGTCAGTTAGATAGATAGGCTGCTATCAGTATCCTTCCTGCAAGGGGAACTTCCCTTCTCTCCCCCTCTTCTCTCATTCCCTGCATGCACCAGGAGAGGTAGCATGGTGTCTCCTCCTGAGACAGATGGCGTACATTCAATCTAAAGCCATCCTAGCTAGTTAGATCAGTTACTTGTTCTTTCTCTCCACTAAACTTATGTAAATATATTTCTTTAGATAAATAAACAGTGTCAGTTCTAGGTACGGCAGTCCATGGCAGATAGACCCCCAAACCCCTCACAGCAAGCACTCCAGTGCATTGGATGAAAAGGTTTTTATTTAGAGATCAATTAAGTTCATGAGAACATTCATAAATTGGTAAGTTGGCAGGAATGGGTATACAAACATATGCACTTTGATATAAGGAGCATGATTCCCCCCTCCCCTTGAGCAGTTAGCAACTAGGCGTGTTGCCCAAGGCTACACACAAAGGTTTCATGAGGATTACGACGAGACATTTGCACCTGTTGTGAAACACACTACAATAAGAACACTTCTTAGTGTTGCAGCATGCAAGAGGATGCAAGTAGAGTACCTAGATGTCGAGACTGCTCTCTTACATGGTGACCTAACATAAGAAGTTTACATGAAGCAACTGCTAAGTTTCATCAAAAAAGGCAAGGAAGTTCTCATGTGCAAGCTTCAGAAATCAATCTATGGCCTCATACAAAGTGCAAAATGCTGGAATGACAAAGAAGTGAGTCTGACCCATGTGTGTACAAATGATGAAAAATGAACAATGGATTTACATTCTAGTGTATGTTGATGACCTAATTTTGGCCTACGAGAACTCAAATGATGGCAAAGAAGTTGTAGATCATCTGAGTAAGGAAGTCACAATCAAACAGCTTGGGATCTGTCACTGTGGACTTGTTTCCTTCCTTACATAGTGCATGGCTAGTGGAACATTTGGGTGGAAGTATATTTCCTTATACACAAAAACTCTGTTTTACTATGCTGTCTGTTCTTTTCCGTTGTCTATAAGGACAAAAGCCCAGTGTGGAAAGGAACCATTTGAGAGCCTGAGAACCCCACAAGAGTTATTCAAATGCAGCATGAGGAATATTATGGCTATAGATGGGCACGAACAGCAATACAAACAAAAAAAAGCCACAAACAGCCCAATCTGCTGTTCGTGAACAAGCTGTTCATGAGGACCAATTCTAAATGAACAGGTGGTCATTGCAAGCCTCATTCGTTGCTGTTTGTTGCTGTTCATCAAGCCAGACCGTCTGGCACCTGCAATCAATTCTCATGACAACTCAGGCAGGGATTGTCTGAACTCTTTCTGAACTCCTGCTATTGCCCTGGAAACCCCAATCTAATCCCAATTTAGATTGATAGGCAGGTCTTCCTTTCAAGTGTGGAGCTCCAAATTTGTTACAAGGGAGCAAAGAGCAGGGGGGAGAGGGGCTCCCAGGTCTGGCTTAGTTTGCAGACAGTGGAGAGGGAGAGAGTTGCTGTTGGCATTTTGATAGAGTGCATTGGAGCTTGAATTTTCTTTGTGTGTGGTGAGATAGGGATCTACCCCTACAAGTTCTAGGGCTGCTGCCAGGCTTTGGGTCAAGCTATTATTTATTATTGGTACCTTTCCTGCTGCCTGCTCAGGTAAGGTTTCTGGGAGTGGTGCGGTGGGGATCTACCCCTTCAAGTTCCAGGGGTTCTGCCAGGCTCTGGGGCCAAGCTGTTATTTATTATTGGTACCTTTCCTGGCACCTGCTCAGGTCAGGTTTCTGGGAGTGTTGCAGTAGGAATCTTAACTTGGATGATGGCTGGAGGAGAGCCTGCTGGCCCCCATGAACAGCCACCCACAAACATGTTCGTGAATAGGGCCATGTTTGTGGTTGTTCGTGAGTCCATGGATGGCAACGAACAACGAACATCATGTTCAAGTTTTCTTCTGTTCGTGCCCATCTCTAATTATGGCCTAGATAATCAGACAGAGAGAAATGTATTACGTATTTTAATTTACTTCAGACAGACTCACTGGTTCCCATATATATCCATCCTTGCTCAGTGAAAATTTCTTGAGCTCTATATACACAACTTGTTCATCAGAAAGAAGAGGAGGATAACAGAAAGCTGGCCTTGGTAATGGAGAACCAACCAACAGTCAGTCCCTGTTGCGTATATGAAGAATCAAATTGCTTCAGTCAATGTCATGATTCTTTTTTCTAAGAGGATACTCTAGCGGAGACTTGAGAATTCTCAAACCTAACATGATGTTCCTAAGTATAATAAACTCGAAGTTGTCTGTCCCAATCCTCAAGAGAGAGATTTGACTCATGATCGTTACAGAATGAAAAATTTAAGAAAGCCCCAAGAGAAGAATTTTCTTATTTTATTCAAATGAAGCTTCCATCTGAAGGCACATATGCTACCATATGGGATCCATTTCAAGCATTCATTAGCAGAAGAATAATTAGCCCAGCATCATACAAAGTAGAAAAGAACAGGCCCAGAGGATAATTGCGTTAGAAACAGAAAGAAAAAGACCTTGAAACCAAATTTGCTAGGGGTAAGGCTGAGAAAAAAATATATTAAAAAGACACATTTGTTGAATTTTTTTTTCATTCAGCTGTTTACTCGTAAAGGATACAAAAGATGTTATGACTTTTTTTTACAGTCAGACAAAAGACTTCCTGTTTTAATGATCTAGTTCACTAAACAACTGCATTTCCAAGACAGAAGAAATTAATATATTTCCCTAATTTAGATTTACATTCCTCACATTTTCTACACAGTGGTTAACTCTGATAGCAATTGTGGACAACTCAAGGGCAGAGAAGCTTCAGTTCCTGTTCTGAGCATGCCCAGTTATATAAGTGAGCATGCTCAGTAGCATTTAATGGTTAAATCTTACAAAGGGCTTTTTGTTGCTGTATCAGCTCTGCTAACAGAGGATTTTATTTATTATTTTATGTATTTATGTCATTTGTAATCCGCCTTTCTCATTGAGACTCAAGGCAGATTACACAGTGTGAGATTAGTACAGTCAATCAACCATTGAAACCAATGCTAACATCACTCAGGATAACCTAACACAAAATAAGCCACCCCAAACATCAACCTGTAACTGAAATAGACACTCAAGGTACAGGGAAAGATATATATAGTTTCTTTGTGTGTGTGTGTGTGTGCATATTTACTATTATTAATAATTTAAAGTGCGAAGTATTCAAGTGCAAAATACAATATAATAAATAATAATAGTAAATAGTAAGTTCCAACAATAAATAGATAGTATCCCAATACAAAAATATATTTCTATCCAAGAATCCTCTTTGATACAGGCAATGGCCAGGAAGTCCAAACACAATTATCCAACCACACCTTTAAAACGATGCTTGTTTCTGTTCTCTTGCAAGTGTGTGGAGCACCTTGTGTTATATATATTATACACAAAGAATCTATATATATCTTTCCCTGGATCTTGAGTGTCAACATCACTCAGGTGGCATAACAAACAAAGGACAATTTCCATAAACAATGCCATAGGGTTAATGAATACAAATTTACAAAGACATAGCATTAGCAAGAATCCAATACAGAGTTGAAGAAATGCTGAAACAGGACATGAGCAACTCTAGGGTTGACATTTGACAACATGAAACACAAGTAGCTCCTAGGAGCACATATTTAAAACATATTTAGTACATAAGGCAACAAAGTGGTGAAGTCTATGGTCCTTAACTCATTAGAGAAGCATCTGAGAGCCCCTCCCTACTATACAAAAGTCTTTTTGAATCATTCGGTTTTGCATTGTTTGTGGCAAGCTAGGAGAGTGGGGGCTCTCCCGACCTCCTCAGGCAGGTTGTTCCACAGGATACGGGCCACCACAGAGAAGGCCCATGTTGTTGATTTGGGTGGCACCTGCAGGAGACCCTATTCAGATGAGTGAAGTTGCCACGGAGGAACATAGGGAAGGAGGCAGAGGTGGTGTGTATTTTGATGACCTCTACACAGGATTGCCAGCCTCCAGAAGGAGCTGAAGACCCAGAATTACAACTTATACCCATGGTCATAGATGCAGAGGAGTTAGCCGCATTAGTCTGTGGTAGCAAAATCAAAAAGAGTCCAGTAGCACCTTTAAGACTAACCAATTTTATTGTAGCATAAGCTTTCGAGAATCAAGTTCTCTTCGTCAGATGCATGGTACAGAAACTGGTCAAATATTTGACCAGTTTCTGTACCATGCATCTGACGAAGAGAACTTGATTCTCGAAAGCTTATGCTACAATAAAATTGGTTAGTCTTAAAGGTGCTACTGGACTCTTTTTGAACTTATAACCAGATTGCAGAGATCAGTTCCCCTGGAGAAAGTGGCTGCTTTCGGTGTGGACTATATGGCATTGTACTCCTGTGAAGTCCTTCCCCTCTCCAAACCCGAACCACCCCAGGCTCCACCAGCAAATCTTCACAACTTTCTCTCTTAACCCACAGTGGACAACCTTAGCTCTAAACCAGGCAGCCTTCCTTCTCTTATCTCTGCTATTTGGCAGAGCAAGAATTAAATTTTTTGAGGAATTAATATTGATTGGATGGGGACAGAAGGTAGAGCTGTACCTGTGCTTATCTTTATCTGGGGTGTTTTTTCCTCTCTGCCTCAATCTGAGAGGAAGGCTCCCTGCGCTGAAAGCTACAGTCCTTGAGAGATTTGTCTCCATAGGGTGGAGAAAGGGAAAGTGAAGGTGGGAATGCATTTCTCTTTTAAACCAATGCTAGCATCACTCGGGAGAAAACTTGTAAAATAACAAACAGAACATGTAAAATAAAGCTATAAAAGAATCCAATTCTTTTAAAAAATGGATGAAATGGGATATGTTCAAAGAAGTTCTAAATTTTGATGTATATATCTGACAGTCAGACAGTGTGTGTGCGTGTGTGTGTGTGTGTGAGAGAGAGAGAGAGAGAGAGAAATGCAGAAAAGTTGTATGGCATTATTCTTTAAAGATATACCGAGGTCACCCTAGCCTTTGGTGCCTTCCCTGAGAATAAACAAGAGAATTACCTGGTTCACATGCTCTCACAAGATGATCAATTATAGAAACTAATTAGATACCTGTTTAAGCAGATAGACGCTGCCAAGTTTTTCATTCTGGGTGCCAATTGTCTTAAGACACCACAGGAAAGGGGGAGAAGAACTCAGAACAGTTGTTCTTAGCTTTATTTCATTTTGGTTGGTTCCCCCCCCCCCATTCAGATGGAAAATGAAGAAAAGTCCAAATTTACTGTAAGCCAGTTATCAAGTGCAAGTCCATTACCTTGCTTTATTGTCTAGCAGGAGAGTAAGTATCAACAGAGGGAAGAATGACAAATATCTAGCTACCTTATGGATGGAAGAGCAGAATCACAGCGTTCTGAGAAACGGTTCCAGGAATTCTCTCTATGGCTTGTAGACACATATATGGGCCTCACTTGATGAATGGAGCAAGAAGTGGTGGCTTCCTTGCCTACAAGAGCAATCACAGCTCTTTCTCATAGTCACTATGGCACAGGGTCTCTGAATGAAGCCTTGTATGTGTGCAGTACTAGCGTATTTGTTCCTAATACTCATTTTTCCTTATTGTCAGGCACTCTTTTCCTGACAGTAATAACTACGCTGTAATATATGTAGCTATGCCTTGCTTTTGTAGTGATTGCTACTCTTGGTGCATGTTCAGAATCTGATTGATTTAACTCTTGATGAGAAACTGCCCTTCCTTCGTATTTGCTGAAATTTACTAGAGGTTTGACGAGAGGTTTGGGGGAATTATACAACAGTGGCTCATACTCCATCTGAAGCCCAGCATTCATCACGGCAGTGCCGCACAGCCACTTAGACAACACGCCAGTTCTTGCCGGTTCCACACCACTATTCCAAAGTGAGCAAGAACATCACATACCAGAACCATGATCAGCCAGTCTAGAACTTGAAAACAGTGATTAGTGAGAATGTATATTTGCCCACCCCACCCCCAGTAAGGAATAAAGAGGCAGACACAAGGCATTTGGGTATTTAAAGGGCCACTTTTATTAAACAATTAACAAACTGTAAATACAGCAAGGGATCTAACTGCGGTACAAGTCAAGCCCGGTGTCCGCACCAGGACTGCTGCCTTGACCTGTCTGGGTGAGCCCTGCTGCCCCAGGTGCGAGCCATCCATGCGTATGGTTGCAACCCGGCCAGCCAGGCAAATGGTTCCCCCCTTGAAGTTCCAACCACTCCACCATACAGCCCGAGGGAAGGACTTTTACAGGGGGCTTCCAGCAGCAGTCTGCCCTCTCAGCTGGTCACCATGAAGCCCATCAGCCAATCATGACAGACCCCAATCCCCCTAGTGGGGATATGCCAAGGGTGCTTGCCGGCCTGCTCCCTTTTCCCCAACTCTATCCTGCCAAATGACCACCTATTTACAGCTCCACCATAGCCAGTTACCACAACCCGGTACACAGTGCAAGGTAGGCGAAAAACTCCCCTCCCCAAGAGCCAATGAGAAGAAAGGAGAAAAAATTCCTACCTGGCCCTGGCAACCAGTGACCAGATCCCCTACGCTGGTAAAGGGATGGGACGGTGGGTCGAGTGTGCAAAGCCAACTGTGGGGCTAAGGAGGCAGCACTGCCTTGCAAAGACTTAGCCCCACCCCCAAAAGCCTGTGCTTAGAAGCATTGAAAAGCCGCTTTCTCCTTCCGGGGCTGCAAAAGCGGCCCCCATCCTAAACAGCCTTTGACTGCCGGCTGGGAGGGCCGTATTGGCAACACAATAACAAGTCAATTTAGAAGTGAAAATAGTAATTAGAGAGAACATGCACAAGCCAGAGGAATTCCCAGAAAGTTTGGGACTCTTGAAAACAAGATGTAGAACAGTATGGGTCTCACAGTATGTACATGAACATTTGAACCCCACTGATTTCAATGGGGCTAACATACCGCTTTCTGTGGATTGTATTCATAACAAATCAGATTGCATTGCTTAATGTTATCCAGAAATCTTATAGACACTGTCCACGTAACTGTCATTAGGATGAAATATTGAAAATGAAATCCTTCCCTCAAGTCATAGCTGACTTAGGGTGACTCCTGGTGGGGTTTCCAGGACAAGAGACTAACAGAGGTGGTTTGCCATTGCCTGCCTCTGCAACCCTGGCCTTCGTTGGAGGTCTCCCATCCAATTATTAACCAAAGCCAACCCTGCTTAGCTTCTAAGATCTGATGAAATCAGGCTTGCCTGGGCCATCCAGGTGAGGGTAGGATAAAATATCACTATGTCCAATATTCTGTGCCTCAGAACCCAGGGCTTTTGACATACTAATGAGTAACTAGGGAAGAATATACGATTAAATGTAACATTATTTAAATGGTCCAAGGGGCCCACAGCAGCTTCTGAATGATGGCAACTCTGTTTACTTCATCATGAGAAGAAGTATGGGTAGACCATTAAACCTGGAATCACCAGCAAGTAAGCTAACTATGGGCCAGGCTACACATGACGAATGACACTTGAACGGCAAGTGGATTGAGTGGAGGGCAAGTGAACAGAGAGAAATACACTTGCTGTTCAAGTGTCATTCGTCACTTGTAGCTTGGCCCTATATCTATAAGGTGGCTGCCTTATAGTGAATCCGACCATTGTTCTATCAAGGTCAGTATTGTCAACTAGGAGTATGCAAAACGAAATGAACAAGCCAGAAATACAGCTGGAAATTGCTGTTTTGTTTTGTTAAAGCAGCTTCCGGAACCATGAGTCAAATCTGGGAAATATAATGACACATTCCCACCAAAAAGTTTGTGTCTCATTCTTACCTCACAGCAGGAGCAGCATCTTTTTTTCCTTCATGACATTCAGTAATCAGATCCCAATTGGTTATTAATGAACTCTGTTGACGGGAAGGGGGAATGTGAACAATGCGCATGAGTGCATTTTTTCCCCTGTCACTACCTGGGCAATGGCATTGCTCCCTGGCAATCTGTTCCTTGCAAGGGGAGACCCTTTGTCACCTATCAGCTTTGGAGATGTTTGCAAGGGGGGATGTGCAGACTTCAATCACAGCCTGCAATTCTAAAGACACCTCCATGGGAGAGAGCATGGGACTTACACCTGAGCAGACCTGTTGGAGTGCATCTTGGTTTGTTTTGTGGTGCTATCCAGGCACTGTTCTTTCTTCTCCCCCGCATCATGGCATTTGGATGATCAGTTGCTGGGAGGAAAAGGGCCTCAGGGGGTGGGGTATGCAAGTGGTCTGTTCAATCAGGGCCAAGCTACACATGACGAATGACACTTGAACAGCAAGTGTATTTCTCCCTGTTCTCTTGCCCTCCAATCAATCCACTTGCCGTTCAAGTGTCATTCGTCATGTGTAGCTTGGCCCTCAGTCAAACTTGATAAAAGCCCTGGAAGACTTCAGTCATACCCTGCAATTCTGAAGACACTTCCCTTGGAGTAAGCACTATTGAATAACAAGGGACTTACATCTCAGTAGACCTCTTTAGCCCCCTGCCCCCCAATCCTGTGAGCCATTCAACTTCTCCGTCCTTTCAAAAACAATCCTGCCTGCCCTCAGCAAAAGGAAAACCTAAGGGGGAAAAATACACATCGTTTTAGGTGGTGTGTGTGTGTGTTGAGACAATCATTCTGCCTGTGTGCCTGTACTTGGGCGATAGAGATTGGTGGTGATTAATGTACCTGGGGAACAAAACTGTGAGGCATAAGGAGACATGGCACCAATATGCAACAGCAGGATGCAAAGGTAATAATTTATTAGCAATATAGAAAAAGAAAAAAAGTAAACTTAAAGCAGGTTGGCAATGCTTCCAATGCCCTGCTACCCCTTTGCCAGTTAGTTTCTCTCCATAGTGTGCACCAGCCAACACTCGCCTTCTTCAGGTGTGTTATTGTGTGTTTGTGTGTAGTGTTACTGAAGAAAAACATTGTGGATCAATGGTTTAGAGGGAGAAATGTGATCTGTGCAATTATGGTGCTGTTAAGTGCAAAAACAGCTGCCCCAAAGAGCCTAGAAGCTCTCACTGCAATGAACTGAGCTGAAACTCATGATAACGGGGGGAAATGGATTAGATCCAAGCCGAGAATGCCCCATCCAGAAAAAAAATATATAACAGTATTTAGTTCCTTCAGAACCCCTGGATCTGGAACTAAAATTGAACTTTTTTTCAGTACACACCTCTATTGTCAACTCATAATGCAGTGGCTCTCCAGGGTCTCAGAGTCTTTTACATCACCCAGAAACAGTTATTTTCATTATGTTTACAACGTGTGATTTTCATCACACACACACACCCTCTATCTCTGTCTCTGTCTCTGTCTCTGTCTCTGTCTCTGTCTCTGTCTCTGTCTCTGTCTCTGTCTCTATCATCTCCTCACTGCTTTATCCTTGTGATGGGACTCACTGAAACATTCAAGCAGGGACAAAATGTCACAGCCATTGATAAAGGACTGTGGGACTTTTCCTGACATGGACATATGATTCCATTTCTTACTGAGCTTGAATAATTAAAGTAGTCTGCATCGTAAATGTAATGGGAACAAAACAACTTAATATCTCTCACTCCAAAATGATCAATCAACATGAAAGCTAGCATGGGAATACCTTTTAAAGAATCTTTGAATATTTTAAGCACTTGGGGGACAGGTTGCATTTAAGCATATTTGTTTTTAGCAAACAATTGCATGAAGTTAAAGGTTTGCCGTTTGTTTTCTTATTAATAGTAAAGGACTTTTGTCAGAAAAGCAGTTTATAGCTTAGAGACAAATTTTGGTCTGATTCTTTACCCTTAAATGTAAAATTTGCTGTCTGTCCTGATATGGACAGTACAGAAGAACGGTGGTTAACTTGTCCTTCCCCCATGACATTTCTCTAGTAAAGACACTTCCCCTTTGCCAGTTTTTAATGTATAAAATGTACATGCTGTCTCTGCAGAGACCTGATTGACATGGGTCACAGAAGTAAAGGCAACCATAAAACCTTAAAAAAAGCAGTCTTTAAGATCATCATTATTAAAGTATAAGAGCCAAGCCACAAGTGACGCCTGACACAGGTTGGATACTTGTCAGCTTCCCTCAAGTTTTGATGGGAAATGTAGGCGTCCTGGTTTTGCAGCTTGGCTCTCCATTACAGCTGCAGGAACAGGATGCCTACATTTCCCATCAAAACTTGAGGGAAGCTGACAAGTGTCCAACCTGTGTCAGGCGTCACTTGTGGCTTGGCTCTAAAACAAACCATAAAATAACATTAAGCAGTCTAAAATGATATCCACAAAATACTCCTTAACATAGAAGCAGGCCATAAACAGCTTTAAAAAAACGGAACCCCTAAGTTTAACCTGGGTAAAGAGAAAGGATAGTAAAGGCAGTATCAGATGAGCATCTGAATTTGAACAGGAATTTTTAAGTTAAAGTTGTATGCCTGAGATATTTGGTAGAATTCCTCTTTTTTTACTGCAGAGAAGTTAGCCGTATTAGTCTGTTGTAGCAAAATCAAAAAGAGTCCAGTAGCACCTTGAAGACTAACCTACTTTATTGTAGCATAAGCTTTCGAGAATCACAGCTCTCTCCTGCAGAGAAGTTAGCCATGTTAGTCTGTTGAAGCAAAATCTACTGTGATTCTCGAAAGTTTATGCTACAATAAGGTTGGTTAGTCTTAAAGGTGGTACTGGACTCTTTTTGATCTTTTTTTTACTAAAACTTGTATATCCTACCGTTCCTTATGGATCAAGAAACATAGTTAAAAACTTGTATTAAAAATAAATGATGTAGAGAAGGTTCAATGACTGGATCCCCAATGTAATGCAAGATCTTCCTTCAATCAAAAAACTGTGTCTTCACTTTGTGATTCAGTTTTTTCTCTGAGTCACGAATCAGAGATATAGTTAGAAATTGTTCTTTTCTTTTCCCTGGGTAATTTCCGTTCTTATATCAGCAACATCTCATGTTCCAGTTTAAGTCAAAATAAGTTCTGCAGCTCTTTTCTGCTCCAATTCTAATTGGCTCCCCAACCATATGTTAAGTGTATCCACATGGCAGACAATCCGCCCCTAAAGAAACCCAGGGCATATGAGTCCATAGCTGGTTGCATCCTTTGCGTGAGAAATACAGAGCGATTTATTAATTTCCCCTGAATCAACAATTTATTTCATTTTAGATGGAAGAAATAATTCAGTTGTTCCTCACTTAATAAGGCAGGCTAGAGTTTGACTCTGTTTATCCTGCATTAGTGGGTTGTTTTTTTTAAAGTTGGTTTCCAGCTACTATACATTTGTTTTGAGTGAGCATAAAAGCCTGTTTTTCTTTCCTGCTGAGCATTCATTAAATCCGATTTCAAATCTTTGCAGCCATTAGAGCACTCTCAAGGCTCAGATCTATTGATTTAATTGTGTAAGCATTCCATTCTTCAAATAATAATGTAGAAATATAACAGAAAGGTACACGCTATAGCCTTTTCATCCAAAGGCCAAAAACACTTGAAAGCTTTGCAAATGCCCCTTGAAAGGGAAACATTTTGCCTTGTGCTTAAATTCTCTGATTAGCCCTCAGCAGGATGAATCAATTGTCACATCAGTTTCAGCCAGTGGAGATCTGCAACCTGAATATATATCTTGGGTGTAGTTCACTACAGCATAAGAAGAGCCATGCTGGCTCAGACCAGTGGTCTATTTAATCCACCAGTGGTCCATCTAGTGACCATCATGTTTCACACAATGGCCAACAGTTTTCCTTGGTGACCCAAGGAACAGGGCTTGGAGGCCAAGGACTTCCTGAGATGTTGTCTCCTGAGATTGGCTGCCTCTAAATGTGGAAGTTCCCTTTAGTCTCCCTGCCTAGTAGCCATTGAGGGATCTCTCCTCCATAAAACTGTCAAATTCCCCTTTAAAGTCATTTATGCTCATTGCCATCGTTGTTCTACACTCGCCAGTCAGGCACAGTCAAGTTTCCTTAGAAATAGGGTCTTTGGGCCTGGAATGAGAAGGCTTGGCACTAGACCTTGGGCCTGGTGATCCAGCAAGGCTGACTTTCCAGACATCGGGTTAAATAGACTGAGGGGTAATTGACCCCAGCTGTACTTCAGGCAGGTGCCAGAGCTCCTGAGGCTACACTGTGCTCTGGCCAGAACCCTTCAAGTAAATCTTCCCATCAGTGCACTATTCTAGTTCAACAGTTGGGTTGTGTGAAGCCAATTTTGCACTTTGCCTCATTTGGCCATCTCAATCTGGGCCTTCTGTCCCCACCATTCCTGTGGGAGAGGGTCCAAGGGGGGGGTACAAGTAGTGTTGTGAGTCCTCTGCTGGGGGTGGGTGGTCCCCCAGCTCCCACCCTTCACCATTGCTCACCTGGCCAGTGAGAGATGGTGAGGCACGGGGAACTAACCCAGAGTGTAAATTTCACCCAGGAGGCACATGGCCAAAATCAATTCCAGCATGACCTGTCACTTCCACATCATGCCAGAATAGGGTTGCCACGTCCCTAATGGGGTGGGGAATATCCCTTTCCCACTCTCCACCCCTGCCCTGCTTACCTGGCTGGTGGGGGAGGCACAGGCCTCCCAGGGGTGCACTCCCTGGCAGTGCAGTGTGCTCCTGCAGGCCCAATCCAGCCCCAATTGGGCCTGAATCAGCCCCAAATTGGCCTGGAATGGGCCACTGCATTGCATGGGAGCACTCCCACGCTCCACAGTGGCCCATTCCAGGCTGATTTGGGCATGATCTGGGCCAATTTGGGCCTGATCCAGGTTGATTCAGGCCTAAATCAGGACGGATTGGGACGCTGTGGAGCATGGGTGTGTTCCCTCGCTTTGCAGCGGACCAATCCCGGCCTAATTGACCTGAATCCCACCTGATTCTGACCCAATCTGGCCCAATTCAGGCCCAATCGGGCCCAATTCAGTTTCTCCCTTGGAGCACAGGTGCACTGCCATGGCCCACACCATGATGTCACTCCCTGGAAGTGATGTTATCACACAGGCCCAAGAGTTTGCATGTGCAAAGCATGTGAGAGAGAAAAAGAAGATAAGGTAGGTGCTGGGTCCCCTGCCTCCCGCTAGGAGGACAGGAGGACCTGGCAACCATATGCCAGAAATGTCATTTCCCAGCACTGTCCAGTAACCCTAGTAGAAACATGCTGAATAACTTGTCCATCCTGGCCCCATTTTACTTAAATGGATTTAAAATGATGTAAGTCAGCTTCAGTAGCAATATGAATCTTGCTGTTGCTACATGAAAATTAGAGATTAATTAGAGATTAGAGACCACCAACACATAGGCCACTTTAATGGACAAGAGTTATAGCAGATAGCTTTCAGAGAAAATTAAACAAACTAATGGATAATCTTCCCTGAAACAACCAGCTAGCCATGATTGGAAGGATACTGGACTACATAGGCCTTCCACCTGGTTCGGAAGAGCTGTTATCATGATAAATCAAAGAATCAGAAAAAAATTATGGTCACAAAAATCCATAACATATAATGAAGTCCACAATAACATCTTTCTCCTTACTACCTATTGGTAAGCTATCCACAAACTCTCTACCAAACTACAATGCCATCATGAGTGACTCTTGCTATTAAAACTTTCCTGTTATCCTCCATTTGCTCTTGAATCTCTGAAGTGTTTCTTGTTGGCTGTATATTAAAGGTTCCATATAAAAACACTATTTATTTTACTGCTTTATATAAAAAAGGACTCCTATTATCCTGATGTATCTGTATCCTGTAAGTGTCTCTCAGGAAATCTTGGAACAATTGGCCAGGCATTTATTATGACATGGGCTAGAGAGGGGAGAAAGTTGTTTTTTATGATGCACCATTTATCTGGTGACTATTACGATTAAAATGGTCTGCTAGTTCTAAACAGGCTGAGAGTGAGGTCCTGTTAGGATGACTGTCACTTTGTAGCAGGTCTACGGAGAAGTGTTAGATGAAAGAGACTGGGTTTGAAGAACCTCATCCTAGTGGCCAATTTCTACTTTACTTATTGACTAGACTCCCACTACGAGAAAGGAAGGCAGCATGGTATAGCCCAATCTTATTAGATCTCAGAAGCTAAGCACGGTCAGTACTTGGATGGGAGACCACCAAGGAAAATAGTGCAGAGGAAGGCGCTGGCAAACCACCTCTGCTTCTCACCTGCCTTGAAAGCCCTTTGCTTGGTCGCCATAAGTCAGTTGTGACTTGATGGCACTTTACACACACAGACTACCACTACAACCCTAATTCGGCTCTTCTGGACAGCAGCAGAGCTGCTTTGGGCTGGGGGCCACTTTTTGCCTCCCCAGCGGAGGAAGAGTGGCAGCAATCTCTTCCCAGCCATCTGGGGAGGGGGCGGAGCCAGACACATTAAAAGGTAGCTCTTCCCCTCACTCCTCAGCAGTTTGCTTTGTGCTCAGTCCACCCATCTGCCCTGCAGTAGTGTAGATTTAGCCGGTTGTTGGTTACCAGGGCCAGGTAGCAATTTTTCTCCTTTCTCCAATTGGCTGATGGAGTGTGGAGTTTTTTGCCTACCTTGCACTTCTTGCATGGGTTGTGGTAATTGTCTTTGTGGTGGAGCCATAAATAGGTTTCTCCCTGGCAGGATAGGGTTTGGGAGAAATGAGCGGGCCGGTGAGCACCCTTGGCACATCCCCATTTGAAGGGGAATTGGGGTCTGTCAGGATCCCTGGTATTGTTGACTGCAGCCAGCTGAGAAGGCAGATTGCTGTGTGGGACCCCCTGTACAAGTAAGGCTCTCATGTTTGACAGGTGGGGTGCTATAGACTTGGTGGGGGTTCCATTAGGCTGGCCCACTGTGTCCCAACCATGCACACTGGATGGCTCCTGCCTGAAGCAGTGAGGCTCACCCAGATAGGTCAAGGCAGAGGTCCAGGGGTGATCCCAGGGCTTGACCTGTACCGCTAGTTAGACCCTTGCCGTATTGTGTTTAATGTTATGTTGTTGCCAAATAAAATGGCCCATTAGTTCCCAGCATTTGTGTCTACCTTTTCATTCCATCAAGGGGGAGGCAAGCAGAGTTATGCCATCTAAGCCCATTGGCCACAACAGATTTGTAACTCTGTTCAGAATTGCAGTGTTGGAGCTGTAATGAATCATGAGATGGGAGACCAGAGGAAACATAGGCTTCGATTGAGGCTGTGCCACCAAGTGAGATTCCAGTGAACCAGCAATGTATAGAAAAGAAAGGAAAATATACTTAATTCCATTTGTAGAAGCTGTAGTGCAAGGGCAGCAGCAATACATAGCACACCACCAACAAATGACCAGTGTGCATATGGAGAAACTGAATATACCACAGAGAGTTTGGTATGAAGATATTTGGTTTTTTTTTGAAATTGCACCAAGCCACAGCCCTTCCCTGCTCTCCTTATGTCCTTGCAGATAAAATGATAGGGATGCAATTGCTTTCACTTAGCGTAGGCAGACAGTCAGCAGTAACATTAATGCTTCTGCTTGCACAAGGACTGTTGCACACACAGGGCTGGAGACTACCAGCTGTTCAACTGGTAACAGATGGAAGTAGACTTACTTTCGAATGCCCTAAAGGGCTGTGTTGGGGATCACGGTGCCCATATGAACAAAAGCCATGCAAGCTGGGGGCTTCAGTGAGGAAGGAAGTTGGGGGAGAGTGAGTAGAAATATGGGTTGGGTGCACACCCTGGAAATCTTCTGTGGGATGCAATCCATATTTGAGTGAACTACAAGGTCCAGAATGCCTCCTTCCATCAATAAGCCACAGAGAATCATAGAACATTTCCTAACTTCAATGAAAGCTTCTTGGCAGTTTGCTTGCTGATCTGAGCAACCCAGGAGACCTACTTGGTCAGGCTATAGATAGTGTCTTTGCTTCCCATTTGCATCCCTGTTTCTTCCCAACCTTCCTAAAGAGCTGGAGCTGACAGTTCACAAACCTGTGTACAAAAGCAATCATTAGCCACATGGACACAGCAAAATACATCTGTGGTGCCGTCCACTATCTATTAAAGTGCTTTGTGTCTGAAGGCTTCAGGACTTTGATGGCATGTATGAGAGCCTCTTCATCACTGGGACTGGGCTTGGTGCTGCTGCCGTCCACTATGAATGTTAGAAGCCCATGTTAACGGCTGAGTTTTACAAACAATAAATACAAGGGCAGGGGCAGATTTGTCTCAGCTACTTCCGCTGGTGTCTATGCAAGCAAGCTTTAGCCAAGCAACAGCTTACTGACCCTTGAAGAGTGAGACCAATGTCAGAGGTTCTATCGGTCCAGATAGAAGCCCGTTGGCTACTTGGGCCATCTGACTCTTGCTAGAAACTCCAGCTGCAGGAGCGTACAGTGGCAAGCTGCATTGGTGGTTTGAAAACACGAGCAGCAATCTAGTAGCATTGTTCTTTGGCAAGCTGCTGCACTAGTGCAGAAAGCGTGGCAGCTGGCTGCGAGAGACCTTGACAGAAGACCTCCTGTGGAGCTCATTTTCAAAGTGGCATCGGACAATATTTTTAACAGTGTACCAAGTGCAAAGTGCATTTTTAATAAATAGTGTGCCCAATAAATAGTACAAAACACATACAATCACTAATAAATACAATAACATGAACAACAGTCCAATGACAAAAAGTTCATTAGTTGCATAATAGCATGAGGTAAATCATCAGTACAATCTGTGTCAGTTTCAAAAGTCATTTCTAACTGGTTCTTCTTTGATCACAGACAGTGGGAAGAACAGGAAGAACCAGTCAGAAAGAACCTTTGAAACTGACATGGATTGTCCTCATGCTATTATGCAATTAATGAACTTTTTCTCATTGGACTGCTGCTCATGTTATTGTATTTATTATTGATGGTATGTGTTTTGTACTATTTATTGGACACACTATTAGACGCACTTTGCACTTCGTACACTGTTAAAAATATTGTATGAACTGGGAGATTTTTTCAAGTAGCTTAGCAGCATATCCCCTCCAGGGGAGCCTCTGTTCCTAGTCAAGTGGGATTGGAGCCTTATCCATTCCTTGTTGTAAGACTGGCACAGGGATGTGGCAAGCATTTCAAAGGATTCTTTCCATTCCTGATAAAAGTGAGCCCTTCATTTATGGAAGCCCATTTCTCATTTATTGATTGATTAATTGGAGGCAGGGCCAGCTTCAGAGCCGCTGGCACCTGAGGCAGCTTAATGCTGCCTCTGTGTGCACGTGCATGCGCATGCACCGGACTGCGTGATGACATCACTGCATGTGATGTCATCATGCAGGGGCTGGCATGCACACAGCCCTCCAATTTAGTTGCTCTGCAGGCCAGGTGCAGCTGAACGAGAGGCTGCCCACTCAGCTGCCCCACACTGCCACCGCCAGCATGCGCTCCTGGCTGGCGGTGGCAGCTCCGTGGCACACGCCCCTGCCCCCAGGCCGGCGCTCCTCTGGTGCCTTAGTGCCCTGAGGTGGCAGCCTCACCGGCCTCAATGAGCGGGCCAGTCCTGATTGGAGGGAAGTATATGTTTTCTCTCCAGAGATATATGTTGCAGGGTTGAGGGATTACTGCTGGTTTTCAAACAGGGGCTGGACAGCCATGTTTTAGCTTTGAACTTCCTGAACTGAAAATGAGGTTGGACTAGACGGCCTCTTCCAAACTCTATGATTCTATGTAAAGATGTGAGTTTTGTGCTTGACACATTAATGATCAAACTTTCCTGTTGTTAGACTGCATTGACCAGACAAGAGCCAATCACCAGGTCTGTTCATCTTCAGTACGAAGAAACATGAACATCAAGGCTTGTATTGGACTTTACAAGACTGCACAAGTATGACAAAGCACAGGCTTGGATACAGCCACGTTTTTTCACTGGATAAAAAGGGAGGAAGGGGTCTCATTTGACCAACAAAAATCTATGCTTCAGATCATGAAAAAAAGTCATATGGCTGTATTTTAAGAGGGAAATCAGGTGCAATTGGATGAAAACCTGGCTGGATCCAACCCACCGTGTTTATTTATCACTGATTTATATGATATTGGACTCTCAGGCTGTGTGAAAATGTGTAAGTGTGAAACTGATTGTGCTATACTGTACTATTAATAAGAAATAGTTAAAGTGACATGCCAATCAGCCATGGACAGGCTGGTGAATAGACTAGCAGCCTGTAAAAAAAAATTGACTCCCTTTTCACGACTGGTGAAGAGAATATAAACTCAATCTGCAGGGGATTCAAGCATCCCTAATTCTATGTACATTTCTTCTGTAGGCATATGAAAAAGGGACTAGATATGATACATATATTGCTTCTTTGTTTTGTTTGAGCTGTCTCATAAGCCACTGATTACCTTATGCTGAAAATGTAAGGTCAAGAAACTCTGTACGTTGTCACCTTTGCCTATGGTGAGCTAAGTTAACACATTGCTTTCTTTTGTAATCTGCACATTGGCTGTTATCTTGTGCTCCTCTGCTCAGTTGGCTTCCTTAGTTTAAAAAGAAAAAGAAAACAGCTTAACAAATAATTTTACGGATGAATGATATTTGACCTTGGAAACGTACACTGAAATCAATGAGGCAAGTTTGTATTTTATTTAGCATCTATGCATTGAAAAGGCAGTCTGGGTAATTCCATACATGAAATAGCCTAGCAAAGGAAAACACAGCTAATCATATGAAGAAAGGGTGTC
This sequence comes from Eublepharis macularius, assembly GCF_028583425.1. Taxonomy (NCBI): domain Eukaryota; kingdom Metazoa; phylum Chordata; class Lepidosauria; order Squamata; family Eublepharidae; genus Eublepharis; species Eublepharis macularius. The sequence goes on along the minus strand of NC_072805.1, from coordinate 26,886,329 downwards.
TGACTGTGAATACAGAAGTGTTGTCCCTCCCTGTGGAACTCTCACGAAACAGAATTGCCATGAAGAAATGCTCATAAAAAGACCATGGCACTGCTGAACTTTGAACATTCCAACACTGCTGAACATTCCTAGCTGAATTTAAAAGTTCCTTCCTCAACACAACAGCTGAGGCATTTTGAAGGAGGTTTAATAAAACTAATTAAATTTCCCACAGGGTTACTGCATGTCTCCATCTTGGGCCACAGGGAACAGATTGTCATATATGTCTGCCTACATATCTGCCATGAGCATTTTCTGTATTCTGTGCTTTGTGCTGATCCTCTGAGAGTACATGAAGTTGCGTATCAGTGGCCTGTTTGGCTGGGAGTTACTTATCTTACAGGTGCCTACTGTGGTTTATTTTTGTTTTCGCAGCTGCTTGAGAATGTGTCCTTGAGTGCCGGCTTGAGCCTGGGAACTGAAAATGACTTCATTTTTTGCTTCTCTCCTCCAGTACTTCTCTCCTCCTGTCTCAACCACACACACACACACACCCGGCTCCTTTGTGCCAGAATCCTAACCATCCATAACCTAAAGGCAGGAACCTTCCCTAGAACTAACCCCTCCAAACTTATACATGCCACTTCTGCCAAGACCCTTGTCTGTGATTGTTGATACTGATGGATCTCTAATAAAGTAACTTTAACTCATACCCTGGAATGTGTGCCATGGATTAATATGGGGATCTAACTGCCAGAACCTGAAACAGATAGTTAGTCGAGCCTGCTATGGGCTTTATGTGGCTTTCTTCCATTTCCATGGAGAGGACCAAATTCATGTTATGGGGTGTACATCAGTCTTGGGACTTAGTGGGCAGTAGACATGGGCACGATCCAAAAAATAATCCCGATTTAGCTGATTGTGATTCCGTGGCGGCGCCAAACCCAGGTACCCGAACCTCACCGATCAAGTCCCGTTTCCGATACAGAATCGGGAATTGGGAATCGGGAATCGGGAATCGGGAATCGGGAATCGGGAAGGCCGACGTGGGAGGGCGCCCCGCGGCTTCCAGCGCTAAAAGAATGGTGGGTGAGGAGGATGGCAGCCGCTGGGCCCAGCAGGCCTGTGGAGGTGGCGGCGAGCCACCTCCCCTCAGGGAGCAGGGGGGTCTGTCCCCATGGGAGTGTGCCGGTACTGTCACGGGGGGGGGAACCAGAGGAGATAGCTCCCTATTCCCTAATTCTCTATCCGCTGAAGCCCAAAGCTAAATCTCTCTCTCTCTCTCTCTCTCTCTCTCTCTCTCCAAAAGCAGCAAGCGAGAGCTCGCCCCTGTCCCACTCCACCCGCGAGTGGAAAGTGAAACTTTGTTGCGCAGCACATGGCTATTTATAAAGCCTGGGTCTGCTATGCAGGAGGGCTGTGTTTGGCTGTAAGAGCTGCCTCTCAGGGTTTGCAGGAATGAGATTTGAGTGCCCATGGCTACAGAAGAACACCCCCTTCCCCCGCCCTCCCCTCTCTTCTCCCAAATGGATGAGACGGGCGCGCGCTTTTCTGGCTGCTCAGTGGTTGGAAAGAAGCCCTGCTGATCAAGGAAAGCTGGGCTTCCATTCGCGTTTCCAGGGTGACAGAAGGAGAGCAAACAGCTCCGGCATTCCCCAGTCTCCGTTTCCACGGGTCTCCATTCCATTGGGAACAAATGGCTGGGACTAGACTGTCTGCAGACTGCAATCCCGAACGTAAACTGATCAATCCGATCAAGACCCAATAGAGCACCCCACCCGAGCGCTGAACCGGGAGCCGTGGACAGAACTGATCAGCCCGGTCCCGATGGCACAAACGCCAAAATCGGGGCAATTTTCAGTCCGTAATTCCGATCGTGCCCATGTCTAGTGGGCAGCTTTTGCTTGATAGAATGTTTTTGCAGGGGATCTCGAAGATGCAGTGTAGAAGGCCTTGTTGTGCCCCACTTGCTAGTGATGCCAGTCTTAAGATTGCCCAGATGCCTTGATGTGAATGAGAAAGTGCCGTGATGTAGGACTGCATAGCATAGCATCACAAAAGGTCCATTCATCCTAGGAAGCCCAACACCGCTTTATAACTGCAGCTATTGCAGGTCAGGGGGCCGCAGCAGGCCCTCATTAATGCCAAACCATAACTCTGGCCCTGAAACACAGGTACACAGTGGCATAATATGCAAGGTCACATGGGGAGGGGGAAATGGACCTGGAAAGTGCCCCGCCCACAGCCTGCCCTAGCACTCCTCAAAGAAAAGTAGAGAAAGCCTGTCCAGGAAACCCCAAGCAGAAGGTGCCTGACCAAGGAGTGCAGCTGAGTGGACGCATCCCTTGCTGGGCATAGTGTGGTGAGGCTGGGCGAACTTATCCCAGGCTCGACACTTCCCTTGTGGAACAGTCAGGTGCTTCCCACAAAGAGGCTAGGCCACACTTTTTTTCCACACGGCCAGCCAGGCTTGTACCTCATGAACTCAGACTGGAGACAATGACAGATGGGTCAGGCATATACTTCATCGCATGGGACCCTGTGAGGCCTGGTGCCTCCTCCCCCACATCTCTAGTTTATGGTGGTGGTGGATTGAGATATTCCCTACTTTGAGCCTTGTTAGGTCCTGGTGGAGGAACAGGGATAGGGCCAGGGTAGCCCCAATGTGTGTGTGGGGGGGGGATCTGTCCAGACCATTGATCTACTCCACTGGGACTTTTCCCATTGGCCTGAATGGCCACTCCACCCCTTATCTCATATGCCTTGGCTGTATCTTCATTATAGGTTTCTAATGCTTTCTCAATTCCCGTGAAAGTAAAATGGTTCTGCAAGGACAGATTTATGCCACTTCAGAACTGGGAAGGCTGAGTGAAACCTACTATACCATTTTGAAAGAGAACGTTAAAGCGACAGTGTGGTCTGGATGCGCAGGAGAGTCATGGGAGGACTTCCCCAGTGCTTTTTATGCACGAGTGGCTACTGATTGGCATTCCACCACTCTGATAGATTGAACTGCGAAAATCAATGTTTGCAATCACACCAAGGAAGAAGCACGCCTCCTGTTGTGGGTTGCTAAGAGGAATCCTGGGGTGTTTGTTCGTAATGTATTGCATGGCGGTTTTGATCTGTTGCCTACAAATCTTTTGTAACAAAATATGTAAGTGTCAGAATTATTCATAGCAGAACTGGATCGCATTCTCCAGCTTTAATGTGGAGATGGCATAATTACATTCATCCCCACAAATCTTCTCGGGAGCCCCAAATCATCACAAATTAATGAAGCATACTTGAAAAAAAATGTTCCTGGTTGTCCTTGAGAAAAGTTAATAGAATGGCAGAGAAGATGGCTTATAAAGTGCCTGTGAAAAATACCGGACCTGAAATGTTTAACAACCCAGTCCTGTGAATCAACTTCAGCTAACTCTATATCTTGGACTCATAAATAGTTGGAGCTTGCAATAGTTCCACTCTGTACCACACTAGTGAGAATTTATCTGCAGTAATATCAGCACAATCCTAAGTCAAGCTGCTCCTTTCTAGGCACATTTACTTCGGTGTACTTCAAAGGGCATATATCTGTTTAGGATTGAACTTTGTTCTGGGATGTAGACAAATTGGAACAAACATAACCAGGTTCATAGGGCGGGAACAAACATAACCATGCGCTGGGGGAGGGGGGCAAGTTTGATAAGGGATCTTGCAGGAACTAGATATGTTTAGCTTGAAGAAGAGAAGACTGGTGAAGAACTTGATTGCATGCTTCAAATATCTAAAGGACTGCCTCATAAACGTGTTATCTGCCTTTTTTAAAAATGCAAGACCAAGGCCTCATTTAGACAATAAACTTGCCACCTTTCTTGGTGGCATCACAATATCTAGCATTAGCATTTGCTCCAATGTTGATCACTGAATATGATCAGTGCTCCAAGGTTTTGATATCCTATGAGTCATTGCCAACTTTCTAAGGAAAGGTGTAGAAGCTATATACAAGCTAGGGTTGCTATATTCCCCCTGATAAGTGGCTAGGAGGGTTGGGTGGGTTCCTTAGTGTGAGCAATCAAAGCAGCACATGCAAATGATATCACTTCTGGTGTGACCCTGGAAGCAGTGGCATTGCACTGCCAATTCTTTAGCATTGGTCCCAAACATAGAGCCAAGCTACAAGAGATGAATTACACGAGGAGGATCACGTGAAGGGAGTCGCAATGTTATCTGGGAAGCTGAGGGCCAAGCTACAAGTGATGAATGACAGTTGAACAGCAAGTGTATTTTCCCCTGTTCACTTGCCCTCCACGCGATCCACTTGCTGTTCAAGTGTCATTCGTCAGTTGTAGCTTGGCCCTGAGTTTTAAAAAGGATCAGAAGGCTTTGTCAATTTCCCCTCTCTGCAGAGCCAGGGAGATCAGGGCTCAGAGGGTTTGTTAATTTCCTCTTTGCCTCTCCAAGTGTCTGTCAGTTTCAACTCCCTTTCTAAGATGCAAAGAGGAAATAAACAAACCTTCTGAGCAGCCTGTGAGAGGAGAAATTGATAAAGCCTTCCAATATCTTTTAATACTCAGCTTCCCGGCTAATATTGTGACTCCTTTCATGTGCTCCTCCTCTTGTAATTCGTCTCTTGTAGCTTAGCTCATAGTCTCTTCTGGGTCACATCAGATATGACATCATCAGCCAGGGATGTGGGTGCATTCACATGCATTCCCCTGGCCTTCCTTGCACTGATCACCAGCGATTAGCAGGCAAAGGTTACAATTGCCAGGAGATAGCCCACCATCTGTGGGAACCCGGTAAGGCTATCCAACAGCCATTATTTTGAAGGAGAACCACAGACACACTGTCAGCTAGGTAGTCTCCAGTCTTTCAGACAGCGTGGATCAGAACACAAGGGCTCGCAGGTTCCCTGTGAGCATAATATAAATGTTCAAAGTGACATGGCAATTTGGCTGAAATGATCGTATCAAATCATTTTAAGGTGAATTGCTGAGGTGGTAACAAGGTAACATCTCAACATGCCACATGTACGTGGAACCTTTGAAGGTGAACAAATATGTCACATGAAAAAAACAAACAAACTATGCATCATTTAGACCCAGGCTAAATCCAATAGGCTTAAGCTACAAAAGAGTAGATTTCAGTTGACCATTAGGAAAAACTTCATAATGGTAAGATTGGTTTAACAATGGATCCTATCACATGGGAGGTTAGTGAGCTTTCCCTTCAGGAAGAGAAACACAGCCATCTGTCCAGATATTCTAGCTTTCAATTTCTTGCATTGAGCAGGGAGTTGGATGACACAGTCTGTAAGGTCCCTTCCTTTCAATGTTATGATTCTATGATATAAATGTGTGATTGCTTGGTATAAGTATTCTAATATTTGTTCTTATACTAAGTGAGACCATAAGTTTATCTAGACCTGTGTTGGCTGCTTTGATCAGCAGTACCCCTTCAGCTTCTCTCACACAGATTTCCCTCTCCCACTTGTGGTGCATTTAATTAGAAATGCCAGGGGCAGAACCAGGGACATTGTCTATGTAAAACATGTGCTTTGCAGCTCAGTAACTCCCTCCCTAATCTGGCTTTGCAAACTGTGATGGGACAAAACATGCAAGCAGGATGCTAAACTGCCTCTGAAAGAAATGCGTATAGGTGAAAGATCTGGGAAATTAAGGCTTCTGAAAGTCCATGACAACCTAGTCAAGCAAATAATGAATACCCTGTTGTGTTGAGGCTGAGGGCCAAGCTACACATGACGAATGACACTTGAACGGCAAGTGGATTGAGTGGAGGGCGAGTGAACAGGGAGAAATACACTTGCTGTTCAAGTGTCATTCGTCACTTGTAGCTTGGCCCTAAGAGTGCCATAGGACAGGTGCAGAACAAGAGGTTGTAGTTGCATCTGTAGAACAGATGGGTCATTCCCACACGTCCTAATGTCGCACAACACTCACGGAACAAGGATGTCCTCCTGGGGCTATTTCTGAGGTCATTGTGCCACAAAAACAGGATCGTGGTGGGATGACATCAGAAATCATGCCAGGAAGATGGCCTCATTCTGTGGGCGTTGCACGACGTTGGGACGTGTGGAAACAACCAGGGTTTTGATGTACCAATAGCAATTTTGTTGTGGATCATAGATGTGGGGTAGGGCTGGTAGGCCAACACTTTTTGCTATTTCATTCTGGGTTGGATCCAGCTTTTTCACTCAGTCTTGCACAGTTCCCTTCCTTACTTTAGCCCCTATCCCAAAGTTTTTTTTTGGCTCCATGATCCCCAATATAATAATAATAACAACCGTGTGCTTATATACCACCCTTCTGGATAGATTAGTGCTGCACTCCAAGCGGTGAACAAAGTTAGTGTTATTATCATCCCCACAATGCAGCAGGGCAGCTGGGTCTGAGAGGAGTGGCTTACCCAAGGCCATATGTAGAGTTCATGGCAGTAGTGGGAGTTGAACTAGCAGAGTGCTGAATCATAACTAGAGATGGGCATGAACAGCAATACGAACCAAAAAAAAAGCCACAAACAGTCCAATCTGCTGTTCGTGAACAAACTGTTTGTGAGGCCCCATTCTAAATGAACAGGTGAAAGTTACAAGCCTCATTCGTTGCTGTTCGTCAAGCCAGACTGTCTGGCACCTGCAATCAATTCCCTTGGCAACTTAGGCAGGGATTGTCTGAAATCTGTCTGAACTCCTGCTGTTGCCCTGGAAACCCCAATCTAAGCCCAATTTAGCTTGATAGGCTGCTCCTTTCAAGTGTGGAGCTCCAAATTTGTTACAACAAAGGAGCAAAGAGCAGGGGGGAGGGGCTCCCAGCTCTGGCTTAGTTTGCAGACAGTGGAGAGGGAGAGAGTTGCTGTTGGCATTTTGACAGAGAGTGCGCATTGGAATTTCCTTTTTGTGTGGTGGGATAGGAACCCCTTCAAGTTCCAGGGCTGCTGCCAGGCTCTGGGCCAAGCTATTATTTATTACTGGTACCTTTCCTGCTGCCTGCTCAGGTAAGGTTTCTGGGAGTGGTGCAGTAGGGATCTACCCCTTCAAGTTGCAGGGCTGCTGCCAGGCTCTAGTGCCAAGCTATTATTTATTATTGGTACCTTTCCTGGTGCCTGCTCAGGTCAGGTTTCTGGGAGTGTTGCAGTAGGGATCTTGACTTAGATGATGGCTGGAGGAGAGCCTGCTGGCCCCCACAAGCAGCCAACCACAAACATGTTTGTGAACAGGGCCATGGTCATGGTTGTTTGTGGATGGCAATGAACAACGGACATCATGTTTGGGTTTTTTTCTGTTTGTGCTCATCTCTATTCATAACCTAGCCACTTAATCACTATGCTACAGCTACAGTATAGTCTTTGTGGTGGTCAAAGTTGACCCTCTCCTCTTTTTCTCTGATTGGTTTGTTCCAACTTTGCTAGTGAACAGCTATTTAGAGATATAAATGGGATATAAATGGTCCATCAGTGTATATCTCTACATGGATAAATACAACCCCAAAAAGGTCATTTTATATGATCATATGCACAACTGCATCAACATTCTTTCGGAGTGGTGTTTTAGTGTTGCACCTGTGAAGGAGTATCCATTGATACAACACCATAAAAAAGCAATTTTGTCGTACTTATACATACAATTGCAGCCAATATATATGCATTCTCTATTGTGGCCCCAACCTTATGGAATAGTCTCCCTGAAGAAGTTATGAAAGCTCCTGCTCTCTTACAACCTGTGCAAAACTGAATTATTCAAGATGGCTTTCTTACACAGGTAATAAGGCCATGTTGCAAGGAAATGGTTCAAAGAGATGCTTCGATAAAGTCTGTTATTGTCAATTATTATGTCATGTCAAATTACTTATATTTTGTTTTAAATTTCTGCAATCGGTTGAATATCTCAACTATTGATTGTATGGAATTCCACAGTGTAATTCACCTTGAGTTTCTACGAGAAAGGCAGACTATAAATAATATAAAATAAATAAATAAATAAAATGGAAATCAGTTCCTTTCTCGGATAATTGATTTTACTCTTGTACAAAATGAACTGTCTCTGGCTACCTGATAATTCTGTCAGTTACTCACTGATATTTATTTATACTCTCTCTTTCTCACTGAGACTTTGGCACTTGGAGGGCCATTTTATCCTATGAAGCAAACAAAGGGGTATAATGCCTCCCTCTCAAGTATCATTGTTATTTCAGCTGGTTTTTGGTGAGGGTCTCTGCCTTAAGTTATATGACTTTAAATGGGGTGAGTCAAATTCATGGAACATTAGGGTCTGGCAACCGGCAGGAGGGCTGGGGGCAAGGACATGGGAGGAGCACAATTTGGAAGTGGCAAAGCATATTTGTAGGAATTGCTGGAAACTGTGTTAAAACCACTTTTTGTCTCCGTGCCCCATTTGTAGGGTGTTCTGGAAACAACTACTGTGAGAAACAGGAGACTGGACTGCCTGGACCTTTTGTCTTATCTAGATGGGCTCTTCTGATTGAAAATATGCAATATGCATGTTGAATTAGGTCTCCCAGCTGGTCTGAGGGCATGAATGATGCCCAATAGCTTTGTAAACCAGCTCTTGTAAGCTACTACTTCATTGTGGCAACATTAATCCTACATTTATCATTATGGAAAGGGGAGGGACTTCCAACCATCAGGAAGCCCATTCCACTGTGATTTGCCTATCAAAGAACTTCTCATGCTTCACCATGGAAATCCAATGAATTTCAAAGAAACCTAGGGCCTATTTCCCCCTGGGGAAGACTGGTAATCATAGGTCAACTTGTCCAGTATTGATCATTTTAAGTGCAGAACACCTTCCAAAAAACTCCAGAGTTTTCCAAGGCAGTTTACTTTAGAGCAAGGAGGGCATTTCATGTTTTTCTGTTCGTAGTTTGTATCTTCTTTGCCTCAAGAAATTTATAGATTTTCTTTTCAGCTTACATCCATGTCCTTTGGAAGGCTGCACAGATTTACACGTACAAAGTCCACAAACCATATAATTATCTTCAGTTCTGGCATCAATGATGCTCCCATTATTGGCTAGTTAAGGTCATTTCTTCACATGAAAGTGAGAAAGTCAATTTATCCATCATGAAGTTTCCTAATGATGTTCCTGGAAAGAATGAAGAAATATATAAATGACCTAGATGAAAAATGTCAGCTGCCCTCTCATTGTGAGATACAAGATGTACAATAGTTTGCACAATAGTTCTCTCCCCCCCCCCCCACACACACACTGCCTTTTATTTTAAGAAAAGAACAGGAAAAATACAAGATGCTATGCTGTTTTTGTATTATGTTTTATTTTTTAAAAATCAAACAGAAGAGACAAAGGTCTTTGATCAGTCAGAATGGGGAAAAAGAAGACTCCAGCTAGGGAGCTGTTTAAAATCATTAAAGCTTGTGACTTTATTTTTCAAATGCAGAATTGTATTATGGTGAACAATTATCCAAGAAATTACAGAAATTACAAATTAATTTGCACTGAGAGTTACCCACTCAACCACTGAATCAATTGCTGAGCAAACATCCCACTGGAGACTATGCACCAATTTATTGTTATTATATTCTGTGTCAATATATGTGTGTGTGTGTGTGTGTGCATGCATGTGTATGTAACACAGCAGGACACCACTATCCCTTGAAATGAAAATTAGGAGTGGGGGGGTACCTTTTGTGTCATAAAAATCCAATAACTGAAATGATATGGAGACTTCTAAGGCTGTTGTAGTGAAAATAACAACTTCATCACAAAAGCAAACTGCTGTCAGTTCCAAGCATTTGATTTGTGTCTTTGTATCACTAAGAAGCTCATGAAATATCGGAAATGCTTGAATACTCAAGAATAGAATAGTGCAGCTTGTTATTTTATTGTATTTATTTTTATTTTACAAAAAGTTATATCTGTCCTTCCTGCCCTCATAAGGACCACCAAGGCTGCTAATAAATGAAAACATACAAAATAAGATCACATCTAAAAACAGTTAACATCAGCAAGAAATAGATTATTAAAAACTTAAAGCCAGAATTAAAAGGCATACAAAGCATAAAAACAACAATTAAAATATTTGGCAGGAAGGAAGGATCATCAAGAACTTGGAAATGTCAAACATGAAAAAGGATTGAAACAGGATTGGCTTGCTGGATGCTGATGTCACAATAGTCCTTAACACCATGAGATGCTTCAATTATCAGTGTTTCTGGGGCTGACATGCCTCCCTCCCAGGTGAAGGGTCACAGAGTCCCCAAATCCAGTAATAACTGTTATATACTAGTCAAAGTTCTGCCAATCTTTGTTTATTGCATATATAATTTTATTTTTTTTAATTAATGGCAAAATAATTTTTTTAATTAATGCAGTTGTGCAAGGAAGAACACATGAGCCCTGAGAACACATGTCCATATATCTGTCATGATTATAAATGCAGAAAAAGCAGCTTGATAACTCTTGAGAAAAAGAGAGCTTTTTCTCTGAGTGTTCATGACGCTATTGTCACCCGGGGTTTTCAACAGAACAAATGATATTCCTGTATCACCGATCCTAGCTGGATCATCTACAAGTTTTGATCTGCTCCAGAATTCCTTTTCAATTACTATATTCAAGAAGACTGGCTTTAAATGCAACATTTATTCTACTTAAGGATAAACATGAGTTCCCTTAGATTTCTTTGTTTAAAGTGATTAATATTTCCAGTTAATGAGGATTTAGATATTTAGAGAAAGTTCGCAAAAGCAGTTTATGAAAAAAGTATAGAAGTATACATTATTTATATTTCTATAAGCCAATCAAGATGCTGATGTTCCTATCACGGCAACAGTGTTAATTGTTTTTCATCACATGAATAGCAGTTAGGAAACAAATTATTTCAGGGGAGCATGACTAACTCACAGTTTTGCCCTGAAACCAAGCCAAAAGTAAAACAAATCTTCCTGAATTTTAATGCAAGAGATAAATATATCCACCTCTGGGATTGTTTGAAAAAGAAATACCTTATGCAGTTCCGAATGGCTGTGGAGCATAAATAGGAATAAATGACCTCTGTATTCTGTGCTAAGCACTCTAAGTCTGGAAGGCAGAAAAAGAAATAAAAAGGGGCAAGACATTACAGATTTTTTTTAAAAAAAAATCAATTTGTAGCCCTTTGATACCTAAACTGACATCTGAAATTTTAATAAGGGCTGAGCTGAAACAACATACTTTCCCCATTTTTTTTCATAGTTTCAGGATATAAACATTGCCCTCCCTTCTTCCACCAGTGGAAGAACCATTTTGGCAGCAGAACAACACCTCAGGCTTCAATCCATATATATGCATATGTATATATGTATATATACAATGTATGTGCTTTCTATGGATAATGCTGATTTATTATTGCACAAATTAGTGCCTATATTTTATGAGGGGAAAAACTTATGTGAGGAAAGATCCAAATGCTGTGAATCATGGGTTCAGTTTGCATAAGAGAGTAGTAAATTGAAATCGGAAGTTTTTGGTCAAAACACCAGGAATGAGAAATTCATCATCATAATAAAAATAAATAAAAAGGAGTTGCTCCCCTAGGAAACGAGTATACCAAAATTGTCAGTAAAAAGGACCTTGAGCTATGAATGTAAATGCCCCAAATATATTCTTACTATTGTGTGTTGCACAAAAAGTCCTCATATACAGTTTGTTTGTTTGTTTGTTTGTTTAAAACATTTGTTTGCCACCTTTCTGTGATGATCAGTTGAGTTCTCTGGTTTATTAAGATCATATTTGGAGTGTATCCTCCTAAACTCCTATAATTTTTTTAAAAGAGCCACAGATAATACGCTTCAAGGTATTTTGGATTTTGATATTCATTGCTTTGGGTTTTGTTAGCAATTTTGGTATACAAAATTAAAATCATTGCATATATTTTGCATGCACACACAACACAACAAGACATGTTCTATTTGACATTCAAGAAAAATGATACAATTGTACATCAATCTCAGAATAATTCCATTAGAAGCCTATTACTTCAGTACAAGAATGTAATTTGAGTAATGAGGATTTTTCAGATAACTGAAGTTTGAATAAAGGGCCATAATCTATATTCACATACAATATTGTAATATAACTACATCTTATTCATTTTAATTTAGAGCACTTTCTGTTTTTTTTCTTGTAGGAACTGTTAGAAAATTGCAGATATATTCCAAAGTAGAACAAAGAGCTCTTATAAAGTGCCAGATCTCAATTAGGTGCTCCTCTTATCTTTAATTAAATTAAATATTCTTCATGGTTTAACTAAAAGTGTAAGGAAAAAAGGTGACTACTCAAGAAGCATTCATCATTGTTTAATTACATATATCCCCATGTTCCTTTCTTTCATTGTATCTATCAATAGAGTGAATTCTGAAACTGGAAAAAAAATCAGTTCCCTTTCAAACTACTTAACTAGTCATTTATTTTTTATAATGGGTGAATTATGTCATTTTGTTTTTCATTGAGAAATTTGAAATTCATAACCAGAAAGAAATACCGTAATTTCTGTCCAAAGGCATAGAAGGCTATGAAAGGGGGAATGTATCTAATGGTTTAAGTGTTGGTTGATATGACATTCCGTCATCCCTAAACCACAGGAATGGTACCAGAGACATTTTTAAAACTCAAAAATAACTAAGTTTATTTACATTAATGGGGAAAGGTTAGGTGAAGTCAGAGGTTGAAACTTTTTGAGGTAAAAATTCAACATATATACATCTAAGTCACTGAGGGAACATTCAGAACACACACAGGTTTCGGTTTTTAGGCTTTTGACTGTTACATGAGGTTTATTAGGCCTTCTTTCTTCCCTAAACACTTGAGTATACTTTCTTTTTAGTATTCTCCTCCACTTCTGGGGTTAGGAAGGTTGGTACCCTCTTTTTAGTAATCCAATCCTCCATTCTGCACACACCAATGTGTTCCTTCAGTCCTCAACTGAATCCGGACGTCTCCTCAGGCAGTAATCCACCTCACCCGACCGAGGATTTCTCCTCTCTCTAGAGTACTCCCTGTTTCAGCTGCAAAGGGACAATCTCCTCTCCTTTAGAAGATCTACACCTTTGCCCCCCCCCCATTCGGAATGAAAGGCAGACACAATATTTGGGTTCTAAAATGGGCCGCTTTATTAAAATTGCAACAAGCAAACATAAACTACGGCAAGGGCCTAACTAGTGGTACAGATCAGGCCCTGGGGTCACTCTTGGACCTCCACCCTGACCTATCTGGATGAGACACCCGCTGCCCCGGGTGTGAGCCATCCATCATATGGCTTGGACCTGGCCTGGCCAGGCAAAGTAGTTCACCCGTTTAAAGCTTCCTCACCCAGCCGTATGGCAGCAGGGGGGAGGCTGGCTTGTCCAGGGGTTCCCCACCAGGGCATCTGTCCTCGCAACTGGGCCATACAGCAGCCAGCCACTCCTGACAGACCCCTATTCCCCACCAATGGGCAGGTGCCAAGGGTGCTCACCGTCCCACTCATTTTCCCCTAACTTCAATCCTGCCCCCAGGGAATGAACTCAGTCCCACCATGCCAATTACCTTCCTCTTCTCACAGTGCAAGGTAGGTGAAAAAACTTTCTTCCCAAGTGCCAATCAGGGACAAGGAGAGAAAAAATCCTACGTGGCCCCCATAGGGCGACCGGCTAATCCTGAACTGAAATAGGGTGAGGTGGGTGGGCCGAGCACAAGGCACAACTGAGCCGCTGAGGGGACGAAGAAGCCTAGTAAGGCTGCTGACTCAGCACCCCAGCGAAGGCCCAGATGCCCGGGTGCATGCCGTCTGCCTTCCTCCTCTGAGGAGGTAAACTGCCCCCCCTCCGGCCTAAGCAGCTGCTGCTACTGGCCGGGAGAGCCAGATTCTTTTTGGCCCATTTGGGAGTCTGCACTTACTACCCAAACTTCCTGCCAACTTTCTCAGTTCTTCCAGGCTTCCTCAAAACATGCAGTCTGTCACAGGTGCTAATTCGGGATTAATGTAGTTTACAGAGCAATTCTAAACTGAATAGTAAAAAGTCAGATGTATGTGACGAAGAGAGTTGTGGTTCTCGAAAGCTTACGCTACAATAAAGTTGGTTAGTCTTAAAGGTACTACTGGACTCTTTACTATTTTGCAACAATAGACTAACACGGCTAACTCCTCTGGATCCATTCTAAACAGAGTTTTACCTGTCTATGTCCATTGAGATCAATAGGCTTTGAAGTGGATAACTTTGTTCAGAACTGAACTATTAAATTTCTTAATGGTACTTCCTGTCTTATGGGCTTGAAGGAGAAGATGGGAGATACCATCCAGGCCAAACTGAATCCATGGTACTAATGCTGTGCATCTCCCTTCTGCATTTTGTGACACTGTCTTATAAAAATTTTTGCGCATACATACAGGACAAAATTCCATATTCCAAATTATAAACTTTGTCTCTGGCTCTACAGTGGGCTTGGAACTTACATAAGCTTTCAAGTTTCATAGAACTCTTCATCACACTGGATGTTCAGGGGGAAAAAGCAGGGAGGGGAAAAGAAAAAGACTGCAACTTGTAGAGAATGGGATCCAGTTTGTGTTGATGACTTTGGTAGTACTAGCTGCAAAAGAGGTTTTTGATTGTGCCAAACAGTGCTGGGACAAATAAGCAAGAAAGTTGCAGTTTGAGAAAAGAACAGCTACAAGTTAAATATCAAATTCCTCTCAAGCTTTTAACAGAATATACTGATTTATTGCAAAGCAAACATCAGAACAAAAATAGGATAGTCCTTATATTAAGAAAATATATAATTTATATATCTTATATGAAGATAATTGTACTGCAAAGAGTCCATAGAAGCCAAGTATGTTGTTACCTATGCGCTATGACAGTCTGAGTTCTGGCAAATAACACACAGACACCATCTCTTGGTTGGAATGGCCACAACTTTATTGATTGAACAGCAGCAATTGGACCGCTGTTGGGAGTAGATGGAGAAACTCTGATGCAGGACAGAGAAAAAGCAGACAGGCTTAATGACTTTTTTGCCTCTGTTTTCTCCCTGAAGAACTCAGGCACATCTAGAGATAGTAGAAAATGTGGCAGGACACCTGAGTGGCTAATTGACATTGACAGAGAGGTTGTGGAGAGGCATCTGGCTGCACTGGATGAATACAAATCCCGTGGGCCGGATGGGGTGCACCCAAGAGTGCTGAAAGAACTTTCCAGAGAACTTGCAGAACCCCTGTCCATCATCTTCAAGGCCTCCTGGAGGACTGGGGATGTGCCACAAGATTGGAGAAGAGCTAATGTTATTCCATTCTTTAAGAAAGGGAAGAAGGATGACCCGGGAAACTACAGACCGGTCAGTCTGACTTCTGTTGCTGGGAAGATATTAGAACAGATTTTAAAGGGATCAATCTGTAAGCATCTGAAGGACTGCTCAGTGATCTGGGGAAGTCAGCATGGTTTTGTTCCTAACAGATCTTTCCAGACCAACCTGGTTTCCTTCTTTGATTGAGTGACCAGCTTAATGGATCGGGGGAACTCAGTTGACGTGATTTATCTGGATTTCAGTAAAGCTTTTGATAAGGTCCCCCATGACATTCTGATGGGCAAACTGGAAGACTGTGCAGTGGACTATAGGACAGTTCGGTGGATAGGGAACTGGTTAGAGGACCACACTCAAAGAGTGGTGGTCAACGGCATTTCATCAGAATCGGGGGAAATGTCCAGTGGGGTGCCGCAGGGCTCGGTTTTGGGCCCGGTACGTTTCAATATTTTTATCAATGATCTGGATGAAGGAGTGGAAGGGCTGCTCATTAAATTTGCTGATGATACCAAATTGGGAGGAGTAGCAAACATCCAAGAAGATAGAATTAAAATTCAACAAGACCTGAATATGTATTGTCGAAGGATTTCACGGCCGGAGAACGATGGTTGTTGTGGGTTTTCCGGGCTGTATTGCCGTGGTCTTGGCACTGTAGTTCCTGACGTTTTGCCAGCAGCTGTGGCTGGCATCTTCAGAGGTGTAGCACCAAAAGACAGAGATCTCTCAGTGTCAAACTGTGGAGAAGATGTTAGCAGGTCATTTATATCTACTCAGGAGTGGTGGGGTTGAGCGGAGTCATCCTGTAAGAGTTTTCCAGGGTGTGGAATGCTACTGGCGGGAGGCATCACTGTATCCTAAGGAGGTTCTTTTGCATATGGATTGGTGCTTCATGTGCTAATCTTCTCTGCAGGGCTATTGTCGGGGATAGAGTGTTTTGTTAGCCTGGTGTTTTTCAGAACTGGAAACCATGCTCTGTTCATTCTTAAGGTTTCTTCTTTCCTGTTGAAGTTTTGCTTATGCTTGTGAATTTCAATGGCTTCCCTGTGCAGTCTGACAAAGTAGTTGGAAGTGTTGTCCAGTATTTTGGTGTCCTGGAATAAGATACTGTGCCCTGTTTGAGTTAGGCTATGTTCAGCCACTGCTGATTTTTCAGGTTGTCCAAGTCTGCAGTGTCTTTCATGTTCTTTTATTCTTGTCTGGATGCTACGCTTTGTGGTCCCGATGTAAACTTGTCCACAGCTGCAGGGTATACGGTATACTCCTGCAGAGGTGAGGGGGTCTCTACTGTCTTTTGCTGATCGTAGCATCTGTTGTATTTTTCGGGTGGGTCTGAATACTGCTTGAAGGTTAAGCTTTTTCATAAGCTTTCCCATCTGATCAGTAATTCCTTTGATATATGGCAAAAACACTTTTCCTGTAGGAGACTGTTTTTCCTTGGTTGTTTGATTCATCCTGGGTTTGATTGCTCTTCGGATTTCATTTCTGGAGTAGCCATTTGCCTGAAGTGCGTGGTTTAGATTATTAATTTCCTCATTGAGAAAGTGCGGCTCACATATCCGTCTTGCACGATCCACTAATGTTTTCATTATGCCTCTTTTCTGTCGGGGGTGGTGATTGGAGTTTTTGTGTAAGTACCGATCAGTGTGAGTTAGTTTCCTGTAGACCTTGTGACATAACTGAAAGTTTGCTTTGCGGATGACCAAGGTATCCAGGAATGGGAGTTTTCCCTCGATTTCTTTCTCCATTGTGAATTGTATGTTCAGGTGGATGTTGTTGAGATGATTCAAAACCCCCATCAATTCTTCCTCCCCATGTCTCCAAATGATAAATGTATCATCCATAAACCGGAACCATACACTAAGTTTGTGGGGTGCTGATTCTAGAGCTGTTTTTTCAAAACATTCCATGTAGAAGTTTGCTATAACTGGGCTGAGAGGGCTCCCCATGGCCACCCCATCCATCTGTTCATAGAATTCGTTATCTCATTGGAAGTAACTGGTTGTCAGACAATGATAGAATAAGGCTGTTACATCCTCTGGGAAAATCTGATTAATAAGTGCAATAGTGTCTTTTACTGGAACCTTGGTAAACAGGGATACTACATCAAAACTGACAAGTATGTCTTGTGGATTGAGTTTCAGAGAACTGATTTTGTTGATGAAATCTGCTGAATCTTTGATGTAAGACGAGGTTTTCTCGATGTGGTCCTGCAGGAGATCGGCCAGATGTCTAGCTAATTCATATGTCAGTGAACCAATGGCACTCGCAATGGGTCGGAGTGGGACTTTTTCACAGTCAGAGTAGTTCAAAAGTGGAATCAGCTGCCTAGGGAGGTGGTGAGCTCCCCCTCACTGGCAGTTTTCAAGAAGAGGCTGGATGAATACTTGTCAGAGATGCTTTAGGCTGATCCTGCACTGGGCAGGGGGTTGGACTAGATGGTCTGTATGGCCCCTTCCAACTCTATGATTCTATGATTACATCTAGATGGAGAATTGGCCAGGCATATGGACAATGGATCCCCATTGGCATCAGAAGGCCCAGTTGCTGTCCGATGCATATACTTCTAGCCCCATGCTTGTGCACCACAGCAAGCATTATTCCACCATCTGCAATGCTGGTTGGCCCTTGCCTCCAAAGCCACAAGGGTGAGCTGCCCAAATGCCCCACTCACCCTTTTAGGATCTGGCCCAATGCCTCCAAACTAACAAACTCATAAAGTTGTGATAACCCCCTGCTTCCTGGAGAGCAGAGGGTGGGTGGGAAACGAGCTGCTCCTGTCAACGGATCTCCAAGAATGGCGCTGACCACGTTGCTGGTCAGGAGGAGGACTGGCCACTCTTCCTCTTCTGACGTGGCCATGCCTCCACTTCAGCCTTGTCCTTGGTGCCAACTCAGTCCACGATGAGTCTGCAAGCTTCTTTTATGTGCTTGTGTTTATATGGTTTATTGAATTGTTTAATTATTTTATCTATTTTTTAAAAAATGCTGTTTTAATGTGAAAAAGTTTTAACGTTTTGATGTTCACTGCCTTGAGGGCCCTATTTGGGTGGAAAGGCAGCACGGGATGGTTTGTGTGCATGTGTGTGTATGTAGCCTCATAGCGGATAGGCTAAGTGGTATTTGAAAGTTGTTCTCTAGCTGAAGAATCCTTCTTGAATATTTCCCAAAATAGAAGGAGCGTAGCCAATCAGGGTGGTCTACTAGAAAAAAATCCCAATATTAAAGTGGTATAATAGCTTATTATTAGACCCAAACCAAAAACTAGGCAAAATAAGCAGCTGTTTGAGCAATATAAAACTATGAAAAACAGGATAGTAGGAAAGATGATGTTAATGATTGGACATTTCGGAGGATTTCATTCATTGGGTCACCATAGATCAGAGGCGACTTAATGACACATCACAAACACACACACACACACAGGAAAGATGGTAAAGTGGGAAGGACAGGAACATTATGGGAATTATCACCATGCTGAGTCATACGGTGTCCTTAATAACATTCATAGTCCAAACTCCCTCTGACCCAATTGTCTCCACAGATCCTTCTTAATACCTTTTTTCTCAATTATGTCACTCTCCCAAGATCTGTTTATAACAAAGGGGAAATCATGTTCTCATCAGTTTTCATCACTTTTTCCCATTATCCTTCTGATAAAAGTATGAGGCAGAAGGTCAATTGGCTGTCAACCCAGTATCCTTCCTGATAGCAGATCATCTACAGCCTCAATCACTATCAAATCACTTTCCTAACCAATTTCTGTCTTCATAGAACATTTTCAGAAATATACTGGCTCAGTACTTTCCTCATTTCCTAGTCTAGTCTTTAACAATACAGTCCCAGCACAGTTACACCTTTCTAAGTCCGTTGAAGTCAGTGAACTTAGAAGGATATAGCTCTTTTGATTGTGTCCTCTGAATTCTGATCAACATTCAGGAAACTTTCTATCAGGACTTGAGTTCATAGCTCATAACTTGAAGGCTATCTGGGTTTCAGTCTCACCTTGCCATCACCAAACTTCGGACAAAACGAGGCATTATATTCTCAGTTACTATTTAAGACTTATAGGTTAGAGAAAGACCTATAGGTCACAGAAAGAACGAAAGAATGAATGAATGAACGAACAAACGAACAGAGAAACTCTTGAATGGCATTTGGATAGAATAGATTGTGCGGTAAGAACTGAGGCATGCCTTCTCTTTTCTTGGCTACATTATTATATGACTCTTCCTTTGCTTTTCTCTGCTCTTGTCCTATCACTGTTTATTTTTATAGTTAACACAGAAATCTATCTAAACTGAGAATTAAAGGCAAATTTGAAGGGTTACTGCATATGTGTGTGGGTGTGGTTACATGTCTAAATCTAAATGAAAACTTGAAGCAAAAATGCAACGCACCTGAAGAATGTTGAAGAGAACAACATTCCTGGAAGAAATGGAATATCTCATTTTCAGCATATAACTACCACACTTAATATTGTTCCTGGACCTTGTACCCTGACTTAAAAGGAAACAGATATCACACAGCCTCTATTTGGGACACTTACAGTTCAGTTCTGAGCAGAGTTACTCCAGTCTAAGCCCAGCCTTACAGTGATTAGAATTGCACTAGAGTTACCAGGTCTCTTTACTTGGATGGGTGGGGGACCTGGTGCTTCCCTCTCAGCAGTCCCATGATGCTCCTTGCATGTGCATGTGTCACTCCTGGGAAGTGATATCATCCTGCAGGTGTGGGGGCACACACACGCTTTTCAGCAGGCTGATTTTGGCCTCAAACAGGCCAAAACGGGCCTCTTTCAGGCCAAAATTGCCCCAATGCAAAGTGCGCAAGCGCTCCTGGGGCAGCACAGTGATGTCACTCCTGGGTGTGATGTTGGTGTGCCACTCCAGAATTTCACCCGGGTGTCTCATTTCCATGCCTTCCCCTCCAGCAGCCAAGTGAGTGGTGGCAGAGGGTGGAGAGTGAAAGTGGGGGATCCCCTGCTCCCACAGAGACAATGAGATCCATAGATTGTGCTGTAAGGCTGCAGCCCTAAAGGAATTTCCTGGGAGCACCCTAATTGAATAATGGGGGGGGGGTCTTACTTCTGAGTACACTTTCTTAGGATTTCTTTCAAGGGAGGTATTCCTAAACTTGTTAATCTGATAGACTCTTGGGAAACATTAACTTAACCTACACACACATCCTTTCTGAACATAATAAGAACAAAAGATTTCCTGTTTTGCAATAAAATATATTCTAAGTCCTCAGCCAGGGTAGGGAGAGACAAATAAGGGGTGGGGGGTGAAGGCATACTGGGTTGGTTGATGGACCCATGTTTGCCTCAGCCTCATTGCAACCACAAGAGAGCTTTTTAAAAAAAAAAACCGGGGGGCGGTGGTAGCAAAGTCACTACCAGGAAGCTATTTGCTGGACTCAGAATTCCCTCCCCTCCACACACACACACCTCTTTAGTGCCTGCAGGCAGAACTGCACTAAAAATAATTCAAAAATTAAATGCATCCACTAAATGTATGATGAATCTAGTTTCAAGAGCCCTCAAGACCTGATGGTGCCTGGGGAATTTTGTCCCCCTAGTCCCCCTTTTTCAGCAGCCCTGAGGACTAACATATTTTAAAGACAACAATAGAGAGATACAGACAGATCTCCCATATGAACCTACCCATCAATGCTGGTAATCTCCAGAGGCCCTGTTTCAGGTGCCCTTGACGTCTGAGGTTCAATGTGTGGCAGACCCCTAAGAATGGGCATTCTCAGATTCATGGAGCCAAAACTTTGGAACTTTCTCTCTGGGGAGATTTGTCTGTCTCCCTCTATTATTGTGTTCCATAAACATATAAAGGCCTTTTTTTTTCTTTTGTTTGGTGTTCCCCCAGCTTTTACTGTCCCTACTAACTGGGTTTTTAAAAATGTGTGGTGGTGTGTTTATATTTTATTTAATTGTTAAAATATTTTATATGTACTTCTAATTTAAGTGCTATTATTTTTAAAAAATGTTCTAATGTTTGCCACCTTACAGACCTAATCTGGGTGGAAAGGATGCACAGAAATGATTTCAAATGAACCATCAAACAAATAAAACCCATCTAAGACCTTTGGCTTCCATGGATTTCAAAGGGTGTAACTCTGGTTGATTCCGCACACGTTGGATAATGCACTTTCAATGCACTTTAGCAATCGTTTGGAAGTGGACTTTTTGTTTCACACATGAAAAAATTCAGTTCCAAATGATCTCTAAAGAGGATTGGAAGTGCATTATCCAACGTGTGCGGAATCAACCTCTGTTTGGGAATGCACTGTTTGACTGTAATCCTAAACACGCTTACTATGGAGAAAACTCATTTGGATTCAGATGGGACTTACTTCTGAGTAAACATGCATAGAAGTGGACTTTTTATTTAGCAGAACTTTACACATACCCTAGAACTAATCCTTAAATTGATGCTTATGGGGGGGTCATTATATAGCAGGCATGTATATGTGCTTCTGGGACTCCTGCTATTCATTCCCACAAGCCAGACAACCACTCTCAATACCACTGCTGGTTTATTGATATGATCTTTCCTTTGTCTACAGCTTGTAATTGAATCTCCCCACTGTTTAATTGAAGTGAGAATGGCTAAATAAATGTATCTGAAAATCCTTAAAAGCTGTTGGGATCATCTTTCCTCTTTCTTCTTTTTGAAGTGTATCAACAACATGCGCTACATATAGCTAATACTGGGGACTGAAGCCAAGATCCCTTGTCTGAAAAAATGGTGAGTTACTTTTTAAAAATTCCTAAGAAAAAGGGATGTATACCGTAAGGTGATCTTAGTTTGTGATGGAATTTAGGTAAAACTGTTTTACTGTGTACCTCTGCTACTTTATTTTAATTTTAAATTTTTATTTAATTTGACAACAAAAACAACAGCCAAATAATAAAATACATTCAACAAAAACATTACTGGCAATATAAGTTAACTATTAATTATATACAACAATTTATAATATTTTAAGAACAAACATACGAAGAAATAGGTTGTGAGTCCTTAGATTCCAAGTATTCATAAAATGGGACCCATTTTCCCAAAAAATCTGTTTCTAAAGGATAGTGTTCCATTTGGTATAATTTGTCAGTCATTTTCTCCATTATCAAATGGTTCCCAATTTTTGCCATCCATAGTTCTTTAGTTGGTGGTAATTTGTCTTTCCATTTGGTTGCTATTGCACTTTGGTTGCTATTGCACTTTTAGCTGCAACTAAAAGCAAGTTAATAAGATCTCTTCTGATATTAGGTATTGTTGTTTGTTCCCACAATCCCAAAAAGATTATTTTTGGTGCTAATGGAATATCATAACCTGTTATTTCTCTAGTGGCGTTCAATATTTCTGTCCAAAATTTTGCAATATGGCGGCATCCTTTCCAGCACAGAGTACCTCTACTACTTCATTTGTGGTGAATCAACCAGCTCCCATTAAGACAGGAATGTGATTATCTTGCTTCATAATAAGGATGTCAATAATTGTTTTCTATAAGGTTATCTTTCTGTGTAAGACATTATTCTTAAACAGCCATTTAGTGGATCTACTGGGATTTGAACAGGGATTTCGCTCAGGGGCCTCAGTAGAGATCCACTTGAAGGTCTTTTATCTTTTTACCCAGCTATTCCTCCAAAAAGCTTAGCACAGCATATGTACGTCCCTATCTTTCCTTTTATCATCACCATAGTCCTGTGCATAGGTTAAGGTAAGAGAAAGAAAGTGACTGACCCAAAAGTCCTCTTGATCTGAGCTTTAAATGCTTCTTAGTGAGAACTAAGCCCCCCCTTTTTTCCCTGAGGAACAGCTAGGGTTGCCAGCCTCCATGTGTTGGCTGGAGGTCTCCCAGAATTTCAACTGATCTCCAGGCTACAAAGATCAGTCCCCCTGGATACTGTTTTGGAATATGGACTCTTTGGTGTTATACTCTGCAATGGTCCTTTGTCTCCCGAAATTCCATTCTCCCTAAGCTTTCTCCCCACCTCCAAATCTCCACGAATTTCCCAACCTGGCATTGGCAACCCTAGCAATAGCCCACTTGTTTTTATCTTCTTTATTTTTTTATTTTACTTTTTTTAATGATCTAACTTTCTCCCTAATGGAGACCCAAAGTGGTTTACATCCTCCTCTTCTCCTCCATTTCCCCATTTTTTTCCTCACCACAAACCCTAAGAGGTAGGTTAGGTCATCCTAGGGAGCCCCATGGCGCAGAGTGGTAAGCTGCAGTACTGCATCCCAAGCTCTGCTCACGACCTGAGTTCAATCCTGGCAGAAGCCGGGTTCAAGTAGCCAGTTCAAGGTTGACTCAGCCTTCCATCCTTCCGAGGTTGGTAAAATGAGTACCCAGTTTCCTGGGAGTAAAGTGTAGATGACTGGGGAAGGCAATGGCAAACCACTCCATAACAAGTCTGCCAAGAAAACATCGTGATGCGACATCCCCCCATGGGTCAATAATGACTCAGTGCTTGCACAAGGGACTACCTGGCTCTCATTCTGTGTTCTTTTGGTCTTCCTCTTGGATGAATGCCTTGACCTGGATAGCCCAGGAAAGCGTGATCTCATCAGATCTCAGAAGCTAAGCAGCATTGGCCTTGGTTAGTAATTGGATGGGAGACCTGCAAGGAAGACAAGAGTTGCAGTGGCAGGCAATATTAAACCACCTCTGTTAGTCTATTGCCTTGAAAATCTGGGGGTGGGGGGTTCACCATAAGTCAACAATGATTGACAGCATGCTCTACCACCACTTGGATGGATTATCTGGCTCATGACCTTAGCTCTTCTTGACTCTGTTTATTGTGGATGGCTAGTATCTGCCTAGCATCTTAGCTAATCATCAGGACTTTGATTTCCATAGAAATCACCTTAGAGATGATGCCTAGAATACTAGAATGAATCAAAAGTGCCACCCAAAGCAGAATTACACCCTTCTGAGCCCATTGACTTAAATGGGTAACTCTGCTTTGGACAGCACTGAAAATCAAGCAAGGCAAGATTTACAGGGTTTGGGGGGTGGTCCTCAACAGCAGGGCCAAAGTAGAGAGTCCATAGAAGTCAAATATGTTGCATGTATTGCTGTTTACATGCTTTATTAAATTGTTCAATCATTTTATATTTATTCAGGGCTTTTTTCTGGGAAAAGAGGTGGTGGAACTCAGTGGGCAGTGGCACGGAGGGCAATCTAAACTCCCCTCTGTCAGGAGATCAGGGATGGGGCCACCAGCCATGTGACCATTTTCAAGAGGTTCTGGAACTCCGTTCAACTGCGTTCCTGCTGAAAAAAAAGCCCTGTATTTATTTATTGGCCATTTTCACACATCTTAACCATCGCACAAAATCACACAAAACTCATGGAACGACAGCGTCTTCATGGTACAATTTCCCATCATGACTCCATTTCATGGCACAATGACATCAGAGATCACACCACAAAACGGAATCATGATGGGAAATTGTGCCATGAAGATGCCATCATTCCATGAGTTTTGAGTGATTTTGCATGATGGATTAAGACATGTGAAAATGGCCATTGTCTGCCTTTCTCACTGAGACTCAAGGTAGATTACAAATGAATACAATATAATCAATAGCTAGGACATACACTGAGCAACAAAGAATATGATCAGCAGTTAGGACATTCAATGAACAGATGCAATATGCTGTGGTAGCACAAAATTTGAAAGCAAGTATAACATCAAACTCAAATTTTCTGAGAAACAGTGTAAGTAATAAAACTTTAACAGTGTATCTTTAACAATGTGTCTTTAACAATGGGGAAACTACTCAGTACTGAGTACTTCAGCTGACAGTACCTCATGACATAGTTTATAGTCCCTGACACATACCATGGTATCTCTTTGAGCTATTTCTACGACACAGCCCTCTAATCTGAGTAGAAAGCCCTCCTGAATAATTCAGTTCTGCATAGTTTGCAGAAAGCCAAGAAAGTGAAGGAGGGGGGGGGCTTTCCTGACCTTCTCAGGCAGGCCTTTCCATAAGGCAAGGGCAAGCACTTAGAATGTGCTTTATACTTTATTTGAAATGCTGTTTCACTATGGTGGCCCCTACCCTGTGGAACGGCCTTCCTGAGGAGGTTAGGGGAGCCCCCACTCTCCTAGTTTTCAGCAAACAATGCAAAACCGAATTATTCAAAAAGGCTTTTGTATTGTAGGGAGGGGCTCTCAGATGTTTCGCTAATGAGTTAAGGACCACAGACTTCACCACTATGTTGCTTTATGTATTACCTGTTGTCTTAAATATGTGCTTCTATGAGCTACTTGTGCTTCATGTGGTCTAATGTCAGCCCTAAAATTGCTTATGTTCTGCTTCAGCCTTTCTTCAACTCCGTATTGGATTCTTACTAATGCTAAGTCTTTGTATAATTGTGTTTATTTATCCTATGGCATTGTTTTTGGAAATTTTCTTGAAATTGACTGTATTAATCGCACACTGTGTAATCCGCCTTGAGCCTCAGCGAGAAAGGTGGACTATACGAACGAACGAACGAACGAACGAACGAACGAACGAACGAACGAACGAACGAACGAACGAACGAACGAACGAACGAACGAACGAACGAACGAACGAACAAACAAACAAACAAACAAACAAACAAACAAACAAACAAACAAACAAACAAACAAACAAACAATGTTTTGAGGTCTGACACCTTGGTGACCCTCCTTGGGTGGAAAGGCAGCATAGAAATGTTTTAAATAAATAGCTTAAGTAAGTAAGTGCTGGCTAGTAGCTGATAGGCTAAATGACCTATTGGAAGGAGCAAATAAAAGGAAGGAAGTGGGCAGCAGAGAAATAGAATAGAAGGAGTGGTTTAGGTCATAAGGGATTCAGGCCAGTAGAAAACTGTACTGTACGTAGGAGAATGTTGACTATCAATTAGAGAGGCAAAGGCTAAGTTGTTCATGACATGCCTAGTTTGTCAGAAGCTTCAGTAAGCTGTTTGTCAAAACTCTAAGAAAGAAAAGGTAAAAGACAGGAAGCAGTTGGAATTTCAGAATTAGCTTTCATATCCTCAGTGGAAGAACAAACAGCCAATCAAAGTCTGAGGGCCAAGCTACAAGTGACGAATGACACTTGAACAGCAAGTGGTTTGAGTGGAGTGCAAGTGAACAGGGAGAAATACACTTGCTGTACACTTGCTTGGCCCTGAGGGCCAAGCTGCAAGTTACAAATGACACTTGAACAGCAAGCAAGTGAACGGACTCACTTGTATTCCTCCCTGTTCATTTGTGCTCCACTTGCGCTCCACTTGATCGCTATGTGATCAAGTGGAGTGCAAGCAGAGCACAAGTGAACAGGGAGGAATGCTCGTGAGTCTGTTCACTTGCCATTCAAGTGTCATTCGTCACTTGAAGCTTAGCCCTGAGTTGCAACAACTGAATGTTAGAGCAATCCTAAGTGTGTTTCCTTAGATGTTTCAGGTAGGTAGCCATCTTGGTCTATAGTAGAACAGCAGGATTTTCACCCAGTGGCACCTTAGAGATCAGTAAGATTTTCAGAGTATAACCTTCTGAGAGTCAAAGCTCCCTTCTTCAGATGTATTGCAAATCCTGTTGTCCCTGGATCTTGTAGTACTAAGTTTAATGTTATCTACTTCCTAGTAAGTGTGGTTGGAATTGTAGTTCCTCTTTGTAGAGGTAATCTAATACCCAATGACTGAAAAGCTAGGCTCTAGGATTCTGATTTACTACCCCAAAGACTGGCATAGTTCACCCTAATCAGACTTACTTTTCTTGCTCCAGACTATGCTACTTCTGTCTTGGCATTCCCATAGATATATGTTCTTTCTGCCACCACCCATCACACTGCAAACAGCTAGCTGTATGCATCAACACATTTTAATGCATTTTTAATTATGAATTATTATGTTCTGGATCTGAAAGTTTTTTGTATGGTATTTCCATTTGTTTTAAAAGTATCTTTCATATTATGATTGCAGTGGCCTTTGCTATTTAATGATGATGGTGATGGCAGTGCTGAAGATGAAATTGTCCAAATTTCTGCGTAACATGCAAATAGATCAGGATTTTAAACATTTGTTTTAAAGCACTGAAGTGGAATCTGAAAACATAGTGGAACACTCAGATGACCATAAGCATGTTCCCGAAGTTCGGAAAAGACACTAAAATGTCCCTGAAAATTAGAACATTTTGAAAACAACATCAACCTGGTATCATAAAAAATACAGAGGTAGCTTGAAGATCCATGTACTGCCTCATTAGGAACAGCATTAACAAAAGAAATCCCCAAAATACTTATGAGAACTGGTTGCCTGGACGACATGATATCCAAGAAAGACTCCACTACTGGCTAATTGGGAGAGATCTCCAGAGGCCATTAAACAGCAAATACAAAAATGGAATTGAGCCACCATTCCAGATGTTTCCAATGGAATAGTGTGTACCAGCCAGAAAGTAGCATCTGTCTCTCACCAAGCATAACTTAGAATATGGCCACATCTGTTCACTTAATTAAGCAATGGTGCCAAATGGGACAGAATGAATGTCTGTGGTTAAAGAATATATTAGCCAGTGCAAATATGTGCAAATAACACATGTGCAAATAACAGATAACTCTTCTTATCCAAGAATATATAAGCAGGTGATGGAAGCAAATAGATTTTTGTTGACAGCACAAATACCTTATTTTTAGAAATCTGTTACTAGACATCTCCCCCCCCCCCAAAAAAAACCCCCCCTCACCCCTAATTAAAGTCATAAGCTCAACGGCTAGAAAATTTTGAATGTTTGGTGGCAGTGAGAAATGATTATAGAGTCATTTAGCTTCTGACCTTGGAGACAGCTAAAAACTGATCCTGGTGCATGTACATTGAGTTGAAGCATTTCTTGGAAGCAACATTACAAAAGGAAAATAATGAATACATTGGTTGTTGTGGGTTTTCCAGGCTGTATTGCCGTGGTCTTGGCATTGTAGTTCCTGACATTTCACCAGCAGCTGTGGCTGGCATCTTCAGAGGTGTAGCACCAAAAGACAGAGATCTCTCAGTGTCACTGGTGTCACTGAGAGTGTCACTGGTGTCACTGGTGACACTGAGAGATCTCTGTCTTTTGGTGCTACACCTCTGAAGATGCCAGCCACAGCTGCTGGTGAAACGTCAGGAACTACAATGCCAAGACCACGGCAACACAGACCGGAAAACCCACAACAACCATCATTCTCCGGCCGTGAAAGCCTTCGGCAGTACAATGAATACATTGTCAATTCAGATCAGGCTGTTGTTGAAAATATCACTAAAAGAGTTTGTCTTTGACTATTTCTCAGTTCATACTTCTCTAGTGGGGACTGGAGTTAGGTCATTTGTTTATGTAACTGGGCTTCATTAAACAATGACCAACTAGAGAAAGTCTCTCTAAACTAGGGGTGGTTGGATTCCCATTCCATCTAGGAAGGTGATCTCTCTCTAGGCCTGGACATTCGTGCTCAAATGTTCAAGAATATGTAACAGTCCTCCCCTCATCCAACTCCCCTACTTTATTCATCAAGGTCACAGGCAAACAGTTCTGCAATCTCATGATCAAGGGATCACTGAGAAAAAAGTGCCAATGGTTGGGGTAACGTTCCCGTATGTCTGCTTAGCATAAATACTAAAGCAAGTCAATGGGCTTACATGCTTTCAGACACAATTTCATCTAATAAGCGGTTGATGGAGGAGGAACTTGCCATTTACAGTGCAGTCCTATGAAGAATTACTCCAGTCTAAGCTCATCAATGCACTTAGATTGGAATAACTCTTCATAGGATTGTGTTGTTAATCACAAAATTCACTCTCAAGGACTTCTGATAAGCAGTCTGATATGAAAGCTTGTGTTGTCGTTTAGCAGGAAATAAATAAGGTTGCTATCAATGTTGATAAGTTCATAGCAAAGTTTTGGATACTTATCGATTTATACAATGGGAAGAAAGCATTTTTTAATTTCTGTCTTCAAAACAGTTGATTCACAAAATAAGCTGTTTCTTTCACTTGGAGGTAAAACGAGTAATCTTATCATTCTAACTGGACCCAAACTCTCCCTAGGCCTGTTAGCTGAACTTCTCTTTATTTCCTCCACCATCTCCCGTCTTTTAAAAAGCTGCCAAAGATAGAATGACCTCTTCATCCATCATTAAAGGGTTTTCTGATCAATCAAAAAGGTTTTTTTTCCACCATATCTTTGTAGGAGGCAAAGAATCTTTCTTTTGCTGAAACTCCTTCCCCACTAATCTTCCTAAGACATTCTGTTATTGCAGTAGTGGTAGCTAGGGATTACAGAAAATCCACATCTAAGTTTTTCTTTCCTCCCTCCCCAACCAGTCTGACCTCCCCAAGCTCTTTGGTGGGTCAGTCTCACCAACTCCTTAGAAAGGTAATCTATTTTAGCCCAAACCCATCAGAAGCTCTGAAAAGAGCCACTGGAAATGACCAGAGTTATGCTAGCTGCACTCTCTTTAGAGAAAAAAAGTAACACAGAATATGTGAATGGCTAAAATTATAATTGACTTTAAGATTATCATCACAGTACAGTGGGAGTCATGGGAGGTACCCATTTGACCCCACCACACACTCCAAAATTACTCACTCCAGCGTTCTATAAGATCTCAGGAATTTGCAATCCCAAAAAGACTTTTTTGGGGGAGTAAGCATTGTTAAAAACAGTGGGACTTACTTCTGAGCAGACTTGTTTAGGATTAGTCCTCAAATCAACAAGGAAGGAAGGAAGGAAGGAAGGAAGGAAGGAAGGAAGGAAGGAAGGAAGGAAAGGTAAGTAATGTACTCACAATTAGAGATATCAGTGGGATCATCCCTTGGTTTTCCCTTGACAATTAAAATAAAACTTTCTTCTAAACCAATAATTCTATGAAATTATTGTTCTTAACAAGCTTCAAAAAATATGCCACTTTTATCAAGTCTGTGTTTCTATCTTCTAATCTGAGCAAATTCTTCTTTGCTGACTCTATAGCCTAGGCTATCATTGATTGATAACTGCAGTACACCATAAACATATTGCCATACAGAGCACATGCCCTGTTGGTATTGATTTAGAGTTGATGGCTTGAACATACAACGTATTCAATATATCTTTGGTTAACACAACACTTATATATATTTTAGAAAAGCTGATCAGCCAACAATTTCAATCTCACAACTGTCACCTTCGTTTGTGTGGCCACCCATCTAGAGCTTGAGCTTTCAGAAGGTCATTAACCCAAATGCTAATTCAATCAATACTATATTAAATAAACTATAAAAAGTAAATTAATTTTAGGTAACCTGATGCATTGCTCTATAAGCTTTCAGAATATGTCCTGTGTCAGCACATTTAAAATGATAAATTAAAGCAGTGTACCTTTAGAAAATAAAGTTCTCTTCCCATAAAGATATTGGAAAGGTTTTTGCCAGTACTTACATATTTAGAACTTTATTCATGATGAAATTAGAGACAAATATCTTACTACTAAGGATGCTTCTACAATTCTCACCAGCCAATTTTCTGCCAATATTCAGAATTTCCAGATTACTTGGTCTGATTTCCAGAGTGGAACCAATGCCCTAACAATTCTCCATTGCTGTATTGCTTTTATTGCTAATTTTTGTCTAGCAATAAAACTTTCAGTCCCAGCCGTTCACTGATCGGATCCAGAAAACTTTTTCAGTTAGAGCATCTCTACATGAGATGCAGGGGTGTTTGTCCATCAAGCATCAGGAGATGCAATGTTAGCTGGGAAGTATAGTTTTGAAAGACAGAGCCATCAGAGATCAATCTGGAGAGGACAGATTCTCTCACAGCCCTCTGCCACCTCCGGCATGCTAGCCCCTTCCCCCCTTCCAGAACTTTTAGCCTGCTGCCCTCATTGCTTAAAACTTTGAATTAATCAACGTTGGCAGGGCAAAGGCTCCAGAAGGGGAGGGGGTGGAGGGCTGTGAGAGAATCCATCCCCTCTGGAGTGATCTCCACCAGCTCTATCAAGGTATTACTTATTACATACAAAGCTCTTCACGGCTTTGGTCCAGCATACCTATGGGACCACCTCCCTCCCTATGTTCCTCCACAGCAGCTTCCTGCAGGTACCAGGCTGCACACGGGTGAAGTCAACAGCAGCCCGTACACGGGCTTTCTCTGTGGTGGCCCCTATCCTGTGGAATGACCTGCCTGAGGAAGTCAGAAAAGCCCCCGCTCTCCTGGCTTTTCATAAATGATGCAAAACCGAACTATTCAAAAAGGCTTTTTACTCAAATGGGAAGGCTGTATTGTAGGGATGGGGTCTCAGATGTTTTGCTAATGAGTTAGCAACCATACACTTCATCACTATATTGCCTTACACATTATCTGTTGCTTTAAATATGTACTCCTATGTACCAGTTGTCCACTGTTAGTCCTAGAATTGTGTTCTGCTTCAGTATTTTTTCTACTCTGTATTGGATTCTTGCTAATACTATGTCTTTTAAACTTGTATCTATTTACCCTATGGCATTGTTTATGGAAATGTCCTTGATACTGCATTGAAATGTACTTGATACTGATTGTTCTAATCTCATACTATGTACAATAAATAAATAAATAAATAAAATTATGCTTCCTGGCTAACATTGTGTCTCCCAACATGTGAAGAACATGTGTCAAAAGTATTGTGTAGAGAGACTCACCCAATTCCCCTCTTTATTGCAGCCCTTACCACCTGTATAGTCCATCTAATGGTCAAAAGGGACACTTTCTTTTTTCACTCTCAGATACTGGGTGGATCCAAGCCATCTTCCACTCTTTCTCTATTACTTATGTGTATTGCTTTTTTAAAAAAAAAGAGAAAAAAATCAAAATGTGGTATTTATTTACTTGCTGACTTTTTATCCTGCTTACCAGCCAAAAATTGTCTCCCATAGCAACTTACATTAATAAAGCCATTACAGAGGTCTCTGTCAACATCCCAAAGAAAGCTGCTTAAAGAAGGTATTTTCAGTGAGGTGCTAGTTAGGGGTGTGCATAACGTAAAAAACACAACTCACTGGTTTGGCTCATTAAAGCAGTTTCTAGAATTCTGAACCAACTCTGGGAAACTAAATTGTAACAAGTCCCTCATGCCAAAAAGTTTTGTGGGTTTTGTTTCATTTCATACCTTCCAGCAGCAGGCAGGCCCTGGGCTCACCTCACAGGGCAGCAGCTTCTTTTCCTGAACAGCAGCATCAGATCCCAAGGGGAGAGAGACCTTAAGTTATTAATTAACTCTGGGCCAAGCTACACATGACGAATGACACTTGAACAGCAAGTGTATTTCTCCCTGTTCACTTGCCCTCCACTCAATCGACTTGCCGTTCAAGTGTCATTCGTCATGTGTAGCTTGGCCCTCTGTTGGAGGGAAGGGGGAATGAGACCAATGCATGTGAGTGCATTGTCCCACCCTTCACCCTGTAGCTACTCGGGAAATGGCATCTTCCTGGCCAATCATGTCCTCTCAAGGGGAGACCTCTCCTCTCCTATCAGCTTTGGAAACGTTTGGAAGGGAATCTTCAACCATAGGCTGCAATTCAAAAGACATTTCCGTTGGAGTATGCACTGTTGAATAACATGGGACTACATCTGACTTGACCTGTTTAGGATTACTTCCATGATCTTTCAGGGCTCTCTCTTTTTCTGATTCAAATGTCAAATCCCTTTCATAAACAATCCTGCCTTCCTTGCAACAAAAGGAATAGTTATGGGGAAAACATAGGTCTGTGGGGGGGGGGGATTCTGCCAATCATTCTACCTGCCTGCCTACACTTGGGCGATGGAGAAGATTGGTAGTGAGAGTGTTCCATTTTGTAGCAGAACACTGAGCATCAAAAGGAAGTATTTGATTCATCCGTCATTGTGGGAAGTTGGGAACGACACTATAAAGAACAAGGAGAGCAACAAGCAACCGGAGAATGCAAAGGTAATTGGCACCACAGAAAAAGAAAAAAGTGAACTTGATGCAATATTGTTTTTAGTATTACTGCACTGCACTGGAATGTTCTCCTGCTTGGGAAGGCCCCACTACCACTGCTCCACCTGCCAACACTCACCTTGTACCGGTTTGTTGTTGTTGTGTGTGTTATTGTGTTTGAGGAAAAACTCAGTGGATCAATGCTTTAGACGAGGAGGGGAATTAATGGTTGATGCTGTTTTTGGTTAAGTGTGAAAACAGCTGCCCCCAAGCCTTGTTTCCCCACTCTAAACCCCTTGAAAAGAACAAAGTGCATTTGCGCATGTGCAGCCAGCTCATGCACAAAGTATCTAAACTCATGAAAATGAAAAAAAATCAAACCAATCAGTTCCAAACCAGCACCAGCTGACCTGGAACAAACTAGTAATGAAACAGAATTATTCTAGAATGCCTCAGAACTGAAACTGAAACATTTCTGGTGCACAGTGGTAGTCCAGGCATGATTGAAAAGAGTCAGGCCACTTTCTCTTCTCCCTCTAACCTCACTGTTAATAGCTGGAAGCTTGGAGGAAGAGGGATTTCCGGTGGAGATGGATCGAGATATGATGTAGAGTATGTATTTGTTGCCTCTTCTTCCTCAGCCTTCAAGATTTCAATATCCTTCATATCATGAGGAGGAAGGTTGGCAACATCAATTTGCTAGCTAAATGGCAAATGATAACAGCCCAAGAGAGAGTTACGGTAAAAGCTAATTAACAACAGAACCACACCATAACAGCCTAACTAATACAATTCAAGCCAATGTCCAAAATTATTACAGCAATCATACAGAGCTAGCTTATAAACACACTCACAATTCAATTTCATCAAGACATGTTATTAATTCATAAGCATATACAGTAATAAGCAACAATTTTGGTCTCATAAATAAATTGTAATAGATCTGTTTAATAGTTTTCTGTATAAGGTTCTATGCACTCTTAATTGTTCTTTCTTGCTTCTTAAATCAGTTTGGTGTAGTGGTTAAGAGCATGGGACTCTAATCTGGAGAGCTGGGTTTGATTCCTCACTCCTCCACGAAGCCAGCTGGGTGACCTTGGGCTAGTCACAGTTCTCTGCAGCTCTCTCAGCCCCACCCACCTCACAGGGTGATTGTTGTGGGGTAATAATAACATACTTTGTAAACCTCTCTGAGTGGGCATTAAGTTGTCCTGAAGGGCGGTATATAAATCAAATGTTATTATTATTATTAAATAAAATCTAAAATGATAAAATAAATAAGTGAATGAATAAATTGTAATAAATATATTTGCAAATTCCAGGTAAATGTTAATAAACACATATAGATTGCATGTACCTCAGGAGAAAGTTTAAATATACATAAAAGTGACTTCAATGCTGTTTGTCTGTTCTGTTTAAGAGAGAAAGAAGAGTTATAATAAGAATAAGAATAACATTTGATTTACATACCGCCCTTCAAGATGACAACACCCACTCAGAGCAGTTTACAAAAGATGTAATTATTATCCCCCCAACAATAATCACCCTGTGAGGTGGGTGGGGCTGAGAGAGCTCCTAGAAGCTGCAACTAACTCAAGGTCACCCAGCTGGCTTCAAGTGGAGGAGTGGGGGATCAAACCTGGTTCTCCAGGTTAGAGTCCTGCACACTTAACTACTACAGCAAACTAGCTCTCCCACAGCTTCATTCAATGATGAGTCTGGTTTGACCACCTCGTTTCTGAAAATCTTTTATCAATGATGTTCCATTCGCAGACCAATTCTCTGTTGAAAGTGTTTCAAAACCTTAACATATTATAGATATTGTTTAGCTTGGGTGTGGCTAGAAGGGTACAGTCAAAGGACCATTCTTCATGGACTCTTAACCTATAGCTCATCCTCCATGGTCCTGAGTTTCTGAGTGGGCCAGCCAAAAGATCCAGGAATAAGCCAGAAATTGCCCATTGAACTTGTTTGTGTGTTTAAACTGCATTCTTTTTCTTTTTCTGATAAGCTACTCCAGGTTCCCACTGATGGGAGTAGCAGAGGCAAAAAAAACAAAAAACCCAGATGACTCATAATTAGACATGGGCATGAACTAAACAAACAAACAAACAAACAAACCATGAGGTTTGCGGTTCGTGGATTTTGACAAACCAAAAACCACGAACTGGCACGGAACTGGGCCCAGTTACGAACCATTTCGTGGTTTGTGGGGTTTAAATACCCTTTTCCAGCCGCTTAGCAGTGGCAGAGAAAGCGGCATTTAATAGTTTAAAGGGCCCTTTCCTGCAGCTTGCAAGTGGCAGGTCCCTTTAAACTATCAGCTGGCAGATGGCCAGGGGGGATCCCCCCTCGCCGCCTACCAGCTGATAGTTTAAAGGGACCTGCCACTTGCAAGCTGCAGGAAAAGTTTAAATGGCCATTTCCTCGGGGCCATTTCCTCGGTTTGTGGGCCATTTAAAGTGCCATGCACTTGCAAGTGGCAGGTCCCTTTAAACTATCAGCTGGCAGGTGGCAAGGGGGGATCCATCCCTGTCACCTGCCAGCTGATAGTTTAAAAGGACCTGCCACTGGCAAGCTGCAGGAAAAGTTTAAATAGCCATTTCCTCGGGGAAATGGCCATTTAAACTGTCCCTTTCCCAATACGACCCAAACGAACCCAAACCAGTAACCAGTTCATGGAAGTTTCGTAGAAAGGAGCTTCCACGATCCGTGGTTCGCAAACCACGAACTGGCCTGGTTCATGCATTTTTTTGCATTGTAATTAGATTCGTGCCCACCTCTAGTCATAATCATACCCCAATCGTTTTGCTGAAAGAAATACAAATCAGAATTAGTGCTATCATTATAACAAAGTAGTCAGAATGTGGCTTTTAATAAATTCTCACGGTAAGATGCGAAGAGGCAAAGATTTTGCACATTACAGCGATTTCACAGCAGTTAGCTAAACAATACAACATTAATTTTCAGTGTTTTCACACATGGCTGCATGAGAGATTCCTTCATCCCAATCCCAATTCTACTTTTGCCTCATTTCCCCCCCTCTCTTTCCGTTTTTGGTGTTTCATTCATTCTAATCATTTTCTGCTGTGTACACTCTTTCACCTTATTATTGTTGCAAAACTAAGGCACTCATTTAATTCAGGCTCGCCTTGCTAGGTACATTAAGCTGGATTTAAGTCCTTTTATGTGACAGTTTGACTTCAAAAGCTGTTTTATCTGTTACTAGCAGAGAGAGAGAGAGTGAGAGAGATCCATGACAGTAATAAACGTACCAATACATTCTTATTTTTCCATATTCGGTGACCTTCAAAAAAGAAAACTATGGATTTTTGTCATTTTCAGTCAAATTTGCCTCTTTCATTGTGAACTATAATACAGTGCACAGGATAGGGAATTAAAGGATAAAACTGAATCTTCCTTTATATTTTGGTAACTAAACACCAATTCAATAAGTTTTAGTTATGCAACTGTGATCTTTTTGTTACTGCTCTCCAATTTTTTTTTTGATTAACTTCTAAGAGATGAAAAACCTGGCCTCCATTTCTGAGAGGCACTGTGCTCTCAGGAAGGCACTTTGTGATAGCTTACCTTTGAAGTGTCCAAGAACTTATTTGCTAAAAGTGTAAGCAGAACATTTGAAGGGCACATATGAAATGTGGTAAAGGACATGGGGAAGAATAATAGGGAAATTCTGTGTTTACAAGTAGCTGTTCAGCCACAAACACTAAGTATGGTGAACTTGGAAAACTCTTCAAAGATTGACAGTCCAGTCCTAAACAGTGTTATTCCAGTCTAAACCCATTAAAATAAATGAGCTTAGTCTGGAGTAACTCTGTTTAGGATTGCACTATAAATTGTGTCCTCGGAACTTTTCTCTATATGACGCAGAGAGCAATGAAATATACGTAAAGTGACTTTTGATTCAGAGAAGTAATCGCCCTTTCTCAAAATCTCCCCAAATGGCTATTTTTTGTGGCCTTAGCCATCAACTGGGTGGCTTTAGGACCAAACTATGTGTGATTCTGGAATTCATGTCAGATCCCCAGAGGTGTAAATTACCTGCTAAGAGGGACTGCGCACTGAAATATATATCATGGCCATCATACTGAGGAAATATTTGTGGGGGGTGAACATTCTTCCACATACAGTTTTCTCCTTGGATGCTGTAATATCCTGAATGCTAGGCATTAGTCTAAGAAGTGGTATGGTTTTAAACAGGAGCACATTTAATAACTCGGGTTCTTTCTTTGTGTGGAGACACAGTAACAGCAACTTCCTTTTTCACTGCTCCTGTCCACACTAAGGCCTGGAGTGGACTAGGGCTTTCTAAAGTACTGGTCCAGATTAAATGAACAGAGTTGTCACAAACACTGGATGCTTTAAGTCCCAGAGAGGGAAAAAAGAAGGACACAATTCTATTGGAACTAAAAGTATCCAGAGAGGAATGCATCTTTAGTTAGGGAAACTATGGGCCAAGCTACAAGTGACGAATGACACTTGAACGGCAAGTGTATTTCTCCCTGTTCACTTGCCCTCCACTCAATCCACTTGCCGTTCAAGTGTCATTCCTCACTTGTAGCTTGGCCCTATGTCATGGGGGGGGAAAGAGTGGGATCCTTTTTGGAAATATGTGGGCTAGAAATACCTTGCAATAATTAAAAAAACCGAATCCCTCCTCTTCCCAAGCATATGGCTCCAATCCATATTATCAAAGGGCACAACAGCCACTGTTATGGCACTCGAAAGGAGCATGGGTGTGGGGGAACCTGATCATCTGTTTTCACCATGTGGCATTTTTAAATGGCTCTCATTCAGCTGCAAAAAGGAGGTGGTGTTGCCTGTGGATGCCATAACATTTAGTTGTTCCCAAAGTTGCTACTTATTGTAGTCCAATTAAATGCTTGGTCATTTGCAGTGGCGTAGCGTGGGGGGCCAGAGGAGCAGCTGCCCCGGGCGCATAATTTTTTTTTAGGGGCACCACACTCAGGAGAGTCTGCACTGTGCAGAAGACTGCCCATGGCACCCTGGCCACCTGCCGCTCCAAAGGGGAAGCTGGCTCACTAGGTACTGAGCGGGCCTGGCCGTCCTGCAGCTAAGGAGCATGCCAAGGTGGCAGTGGTGGCACGGGCAGCTGCCGTGGAGGGCTGCCTGGCAAGGGGCGGAGAGGCAAGCAGCCACAATCACAGGAGAGCTCCGGATGGGGGCAGCCATGCCCTGTACAATGAGGTAATGTCATCATGCAGTCCCAGGAGTCCTGCCAGCAGTTGCCCCGGGTGCTGCCAATGCACACTACGCAACTGGTCATTTGATCACGAATTTTCCTCACCATAAGTGTTTGGCCGTTCCAGGTGGGAGAGAGAAAAAGTTCGTTTCTGTTTTCGTTTTTGTGTTCGTTTGAGTTTTGGTTTTGGGTTTGGTTTGGTTTGTTGCCGTTATCATAATCATTTAAAGCATTTGTGTGCCACCTTTCTCTCCAAATACATTCCCCAAGGTAGTGAGCTATTGGCTTTTGTCCTCCCCATCCCAAGGGAAGCTTCTTTCTTTCCCCTAAAAGCTACGTGGACAGGGTCATAGGGAAAAGCTTGGAGTGGGTGAGTAAGGATCTGACTGATTAATCAACTGATTGATTGATCAGTTGGTTCCTGATCTTCCTATTGAAGATCTTACCCTGTTTCTGCCCTCCCAGCCACCTCAAAACCCAGGCATGTCCAGGTTCAATGCTTTCCCCCCAAACTCCTTTGAAATGCCACAGACACACACACATATATAAAGATAAAGCTTTTACTGGTGTTAAGGCCCCATCTAAGAACTCTAAGAAGAAGAACTTTTAAGGAACTGTCAGTTTGAAGCATGATGCAATCTACCCCATATGAGGCTGAGGCTTCATTTCTTCCAACTATAGGATTTCCAGTTCCTTCTCCAAATGAATGATTTAGGCACAGAAAGCGAGTAAGAGTAATTGACTCAGGACAGAATGCAGCTGTTATTTATGCCACATTATTTCTAAAAGTGATGTGTGTGCTGATCTCTACCACCCTACAGTAAATTAGAACAAACTAAGAACACGTTCATAGAATCATAGGGTTGGAAGGGATCTCCAGGGTCATCTAGTCCAACCCCTGCACAATGCAGGAAATTCACAACCACCTCCCCTTCCCCCACCTAGTGACCCTTGTTCCGTGCCCAGAAGATGGCAAAACACTGTCAGCATCCCTGCGGGAAATTGGCCTGGGGAAAATTGCTTCCTGACCCCAAGGTGGCAATTGGCATTACCCTAGACATGTAAGAAGGGGCCACAAGAACTAAGCACTAAAGTAACCCTTCCTGCTCTCCCTCTCAAGGACAAGCAGAAGCATCTTCTCAGTTTGTTCTGTTGTGGAATTTTGAAAGGGAAAGAATGCTGGCAACAACATAATTCAACAATTTTATTTCTATGTCAATACAGTAAACAAATGGTTCTAAGAGTTACGTCACCAACAAATTGCTTAGAGGCCTTAGATAGTGTAACCATCATTTCAGGATTAGTCCCACTGAGTGCCCTCATTTCTTTACAAATTTAACTTCAGAGAGGCTTACTTCATCAGTGAAGGCTGTTCTGGATGGATGTCTGGGATGCTTGACCTTCCAGCAATCTCTCCCGATCTCCACAAGTGCCTCAAAGGCTGGTGTGTGTGTGGAGGGGAAGGGTAGGTGTGCTGACATTGTGTGATATCACTTCTGGCAAACTGGAACTGACAACTTAATCTTGCGAGCAATGCTCTAGGATTTGCCAAAATCTCTATGGTGTAATGATAGAGTTTGGGCAAGTCTTACAGCATCACTCCTGATGCTATTTCTCTTTTTTTACCTGAAGTCCTGTTGTGCCCTGATGTGACACCAGCATGCTTATTCCTGCCCATCAAATCCTCCTGGGGTGCCAGGCATTGGCACATGAAGCCAAGTTGACATCACTTTCTGGGAGTTTTAGTCCTTAGGTTGGATTTAAGATTTCCAGCCTCCTGCTGACTGAACCTGGGAGCACTGGGAGGGGTGAAGACCGCAGGAAACTGATACAATTCACTGAATTACTGGTAATTCTACCAAAAAGTTTCAACATAATTCTGTTTTTGTTATGTGAAGGAGAGAAGGAAGGAAGGAAGGAAGGAAGGAAGGAAGGAAGGAAGGAAGGAAGGAAGGAAGGAAGGAAGGAAGGAAGGAAACTTTTTTTTCTCATGGTAAAAATAAAAATAGAAAAAGACAGTTTTGGGTTTTTTTGTTCGTAAGTGAGGGCAATGCATTTATTGCAGGATCCCAATGCTTTTCTTCCTAAGAAACAAAGTCACCCCCCCCCTTTAATTACAAGTGAACATTGATGGGTGTTCGTTATCAGTGGCAATGGCTCTGAGTTTGAAAACCACTAGATTTAATCTAAAATGAAGTACTGAGATTACCCCCAAATCCCCTAGACATTATCTCTATGTAGGACTTTTGTATATATATAATCATGTTCTAAGGCTAAGATCAATGAAAACTTAAAGAAGGATTTACTGATACTGATAGGATTTTCGGTTTTTGATGGGTACTGTGATGTGGGGAAAGCCCCTCAATATTAATAGAAGTGTGTTTAAAAGTTTCTTGATCACATTCTGGTATTGTGTTTAATGCCTCCATTCTAGAAAGAACTTTTTGAAGGCCCTTTGGGATATAACTTTACCATTTTGAGTTAGTTTCACTTTTGTTAAAAAGAAAAAAAAAGTACTTTCTTGTGAAGAGAACCATTCAGAGAGAAATACCAGAAAAATACACACATCTGTACAAAAGCCAAGCAAAACAAAGTACTGGATTCAAATATGTTTGGCCTCATTGAATGGGAATATTTAAAGATAGGTCAAAGTTCTATAACTCATAACCCTCTAAATCAAATGCAGCCCCCTTGTATATTAGGCTGTCAGATATTTGACCATGTCCTTAGTTGTTTTTTTTTTTTTTTGGAATGCTGGCTGCAAAACAGGAAAGTTTGTTCCAGTGGACAAATTGGCAAAATGGCACTTCTTGTGGTAAGAACTGGTACAGCATACAGCTGAAATGGCTGAAATCTGAACTCCAGTCTTTCATGGAAGCCCACTGGGTAACCTCGGACTAGTCACTCTCTCTTCCAGCCCTACCTACCTCACAGAGTTGTTGTGAGTATAAAATGGCAGAGAGGAAACTCATGTATAGCACTTTGAGCTCCTTGGTGGTACCAAATACATAAAAAGATACATGAGGCAGTGTGATTGGTATAAGATCAGTGAGCTTCATGGCAGAGCATGGATTTGAACCTAGGCTCTAGCTTGATAGTATAACCACACAGGAATCACACCATTTCCACTACACTATATTGGCTCGTGAAGTTTGACTGGATTGGGCTCAGAGTTCAGGTTTCCAGCTGACATGATACATATTCACAATCATGCACTTCTGAGTTCAATTGTTCCCAGTGTCTTCTCATAAGCCTACTCAAGTCTACTCAGTGGGGATCACTCCCAGGAGAGTGTTCTTAAGGTTGTACATGTCTTTGGCTGGATCATTAACTGGCTCCAAATAGCTTTACCCTGGGGGGAAAAAGGGAGGAGGGTGTCCCCTTCAGACCCGCAAAAGTGCTATGTATGGACAAAAACCACATGGGGTACAGGCTGTAGTAAGAAGGGGGATTGGGTGAGACTGAGTGAAAAAGCTGGATGGATCCAACCTTATATTTTAGCAGGCCAAAAAATGTATCGGCTATCCTTAGCATGTAGAATATATTTTTCAAAGGCTATGATTTATCTATAGAAACCATTTCTAATGTCGCTGAAGTGAGTAATGTTTTAAAAATATGAGTGTTATGAATGCGTATCATGTCCAGATCATCTCTGAAGGAGCCATATGAGTCTGAGGTTTAAATATCTATTGATAAATGTTTTAAAATGCCCATTATCCAGGCCAATAAACTGGAATGATGGTTCCTGGAGTGGTTCCACGTGAGCATGTAAAGGTATTTAAGATTCATAGCATATTGAGAAACAAAAATGAATAAATGCATGGCCAAAAAAAGAGAATTGGTAAAACACACAGTTGTTTTTGCTGTTGAGTTCTTATACGCTCACTTAGATCAGGTATGCATACATGTGTTCAGCCGAGCATTGGTAAAATACAAAAATGCTCAGAGCCACTTACACTTGGGTCTAAAGGCATCAATACTAGGGATGTATATGAATTCCTCTTTGAGAGGAATTCTCCCCAGATACTCTGTTTAGATCAGTGCTATCGAGGTTAAAAAACAGATCTGCATGTATAGTTAATTATTGTGCCAGTTTTCTGTTGGTGAGTCTTGTTTCCTCCTGAGCAGGGAACTATGGATTTGAATATCTATTATAGCTGCAGAATTACAGATTGCAATACGGATAGAATGTGAATAAAATAAATATTTTACATATTCAGATATGTATTGTAGGAAGCAGAACAATCTCCATACAGTAGTTGGACATGGTACAGAAAAACAGCAGTTGAAATAGAAAATAACACTTGTCCAAAACTGGTGGTCAAGACTGAAATTCAGATACCTCACTTTGAAGCTTTTTGTTTGATTTCTGGTTTTGACTAAAACAATGGCACCCAATGCTTCCAGCCAAACTGGCTCCTGTACTCACATTAAAACAATAAAGCAAGCAATTATTAAAACAACCATTAACACAATAAAGCAAGCAATCATTAAAACAACATAAATTACAACACTTAGGGCCAAGCTACACATGACGAATGACACTTGAACGGCAAGTGTATTTCTCCCTGTTCACTTGCCCTCCTCTCAATCCACTTGCCGTTCAAGTGTCATTCGTCATGTGTAGCTTGGCCCTTAGTTAAAATGATTTACCCCTCCAAATAGGATTGGAAGAGGGGTTAGGCCATGTCTCTTTTGAAAAAGGGGAGAGTGAGACATGTTTTTCATGGGACATCAGCCATTTGGTGATGTGGCCAATAAATGAGTCAGAATAAGTATTTAAGGTAGCCTCACTTCTGGTGATCAAAATTCAAAATCTACCTCTTTTTGAAATCTGAACAAATCAGCAATTTGAGAGTATAGTGGAGAGGAAAAATGGTATTATGAGCAGAAAACATTTAATTTTTTGAGCTCTCTGTTTGCCAGTGTTGCAGCTAAGCCAGCTAATCATAATGAGGTTGCAATCCTACTTTTATAGACATCTAAATTAATGGCAGCTACCAATGTTATCAACAACTAAGCCAGTACAAAGAGAAAGTTATTTCCAGAATTTCTGCGTATGACCAGTCTCTGTATCAGGCATCTGACGAAGAGAACTTGATTCTCGAAAGCTTATGCTACAATAAAATTGGTTAGTCTTAAAGGTGCTACTGGACTCTTTGATTTTGCGTATGTTCAGTGGCACATTTTTAGGGAGAGGCAGAGTCTGTCTTCAAAAAGTAGTTCAGTTCAAAGGTGCTTTGCTCTGGGAATGGAAGCAAAAAAAAATGACCTGCTTTCACAATGGGAACTAGTATTAATTAAGTTTCAAACTTAGAATGCTTCTGATTTAGCAATTTGGATTTTTCTCTGCCTTGGTTACAGCATACTAACCAATCAAATGGTTACTAGCTACCGACAGGACTTTTTCAAAGCAGAGATATAATAATAGCATAATACCATTCGATTTACATACCGCCCTTCAGGGCAACTTAATGCCCACTCAGAGTGGTTTACAAAGCATGCCATTATTATCCCCACAACAAAACACCCTGTGAAGTGGGTGCGGCTGAGAGAGCTCCAGAGAACTGTGACTAGCCCAAGGTCACCCAGCCGGCTTCAAGTGGAGGAGTGGGGAATCAAACCTGGCTCTCCAGATTAGAGTCCCGCGCTCTTAACCACTACACCAAACTAGCTCCCATAATGAGTAACTCAATAATCATATTATTTGACCATTTCAAATGTAGCAATAGGACACCTAAATTTGGTTTACAGGCTTCAAGTTGTGGCTTTCTGTGGAACATGCATCTGACCAGTGGAACCAGGCTCCATGAGTATTGTTGTTTGGAAAACAGTTGTTTCCTTTGCTCCAGGAAGATTAAGACTCATCAGGGTGAGCAGACAACATCCACCATGATGAATCATCTCCACGTTAATATCACTGTAAGTGCTTCTTAACAACAGGCCCTTCTTTCTTTTTATCCATCTTTTTTCTCTCCCTCATCGGTCCAGAATTTCAGTACTGCTTCCCTTTGGTTCAAGAATCCAAGCAAAGAACAAACTGATCTCTCAAAGAGCTTGAGTGATTACAGCTAAGCCATACTCCCAGAGTAACACAAGCAAACTTATTCCAATTGGAACATGCCTATAAAGTTCTCATGTACCAAGTCAAACCATTGGTCCATGTAGCTAATTACTGACTACTGTCTAGACGCAGCAAACTTCTTAATACCAGTGTTTGTCGGCAGCATCATGGGATGGCTTCTATGCCCTCATTGATGGCTTTCTAGAACAAGTAATTGACCTCAGTACAAAACGGGATGCTGAATGAGATGGAACACTGGTTTGATCCAGCAGGACTCTTCTTATATTCTTTGTGTCTAGGGAGAAAGGCAGAGAAAAATCTTCCCTAGTACCTGTTACAAGATCCTTTAATGGGAAATGCCAACAGTTAAACCTGAGATATTCTGCATGGCGTCCAAATGTTCGACCTCTGAGAGCCAAGCTACAAGTGACGCCTTACACAGGTTGGACACTTGTCAGCTTCCCTCAAGTTTTGATGGGAAAT
Source organism: Eublepharis macularius (assembly GCF_028583425.1). Lineage (NCBI taxonomy): Eukaryota > Metazoa > Chordata > Lepidosauria > Squamata > Eublepharidae > Eublepharis > Eublepharis macularius. The sequence goes on along the minus strand of NC_072805.1, from coordinate 26,841,351 downwards.
GTAGGCATCCTGGTTTCACAGCTTGGCTCTCCATTACAGCTGCAAGACCAGGATGCCTACATTTCCAATCCAAACTTGAGGGAAGCTGACAAGTGTCCAACCTGTGTCAGGCGTCACTTGTAGCTTGGCTCTGAGTCACGGCAACCGTTCATTATCAACTGTTCAACGAACAATGGAGCCAGATAGACTGCATTTCACCAGTCCTGAGGTAAAAAATGAGAGAAGGAAGAAACTTGCCAAGTTTGAAGTGATGAACACTCTGAAAACCACTTGGTTTCTCATAGACTTGGAAGCTTGGACACATTTTCTTGCCATGCCTGCCTGCACTTACTCATCCTCTCTTATGTACCACAGTGATACATGCACATAGGGGACTCATTCAGTGCCTTTAAAGAGCGGGGAAAGCTCCAATATTTTAAAGTATAATACCAGTGGCTCACAGGGCTGGTCAAGTCAATATTTCATACTTTATATTAGGATATGTCATCCCAGGACTTAATCTGAATTTAAATACCTCTCCGTTTCAAGATTCTGAAAACCTACAGTTCTGCACAACAGAGTTTTGAAACGAAGAAGCAAGATTTAACATAGCTGAAGGTTTAAAGTGATGAACACACATGAACATTGCTTTCATCGTGGACTGACTGAAAAAAAACAAGTTGGGTTTCAATTTACTGCAGAAATCAGGGTCCAGGGAACTCTGAGGAGATATGAGCCATACTCACATTTGAAATGAAACTGTACACAAGTTTATTCATGATAAACATTAGATGAATAAAACTGTTGAATAAAGCAGCTGATATTTTGGAAAGGCATTGATATACACCACATGCCTCGTTGGTCTATCTGGTACATATGGATGTCATTCCGTAGAGCAGTTTCTCCATCAATGAATGGCATAGATATGTCTCAGTGGATTAAGTGTGAGAACCAAATGTCAATCATTCATTGCCTTCTAATTCTCCAAGGGTGTATTTCTCACAGTTTCTGTCCTGAAAGAGAGTATGCTGTGCATTAAGAAATGAAGTTTCTTCTGTTTCTCGACAAACGTAAAAATAATAATGTGCACAGCAGACTTAATTGTTAGAGTCAGACTGAGGAATGTCAACAGTCATATTTAAATCCAAATCTGGAGGCTCTCATCTCTCGACCATGACCCAGAGGTCTGTGCTAAAGTTCTGAAGTTTCCTATTGGTTGGCCAGGTAAGGAAGAAGGTTTGGTAACTGGTATTTATATCAGGACTGAAAAACTATAAAGGGTTATTTAGGCTGTTTGCCCCCCCAGTCCGGAATAAAGAGGCAGACACAAAGCATTTTGGATATTAATGGGCCACTTTATTTTAACTTTAACAAACTATAAATACGGCAAGGGATCTAACTGCGGTACAGGTCAGGCATGGTGTCCGCGCCAGGACTACCATCCTGACCTGTCTGGGCGAGCCCCACTGCCCCGGGTGCAAGCCATCCACATGCATGGCTGCAACCCGTCTGGCCAGGCAAATGGTTACCACTCCCCGAAGCTCCAACCACTCCGCCATACAGCCCGAGTGAAGGACATTTACAGGGGTGAGTGCCAGAAGCAATCTGCCCTCTTAGCTGATCGCCATGAAGCCCACCAGCCAATCAGACAGACTCCAATCCCCCTTATTGGGGATATGCCAAGGGTGCTCGCCGGCCCGCTCCCTTTTTCCCAACTCTATCCTGCCAGATGAAAACCTATTTACAAGTCCACACAACCGAATTCCCAGTGCAAGGTAGGCGAAAAACTCCCCTCCCCTTCGCCAATTAGGGGAAGGGAGAAAAAATTCCTACCTGGCCCCGACAAGCAGCGACCGGCTCTCCTGCACTGGCAAAGGGAGGGTGGGTGGGCCGAGCGCGCGAAGCCAACTGCAGGGCAGAGAGAGCGGAGCTGCGTAACAAGGCTTGGCTCCGCCCCCCTGAAAGCCCGCGTTTTCTTCCCTCCCTGCAGCAGCCGCTTTCTCCGTCCAGGGCTGCAAATGCGGCCCCCATCCTATGCAGCTTTGAGCTGCCGGCTGGGAGGGCCGTATTGCCCCCCCAGTCCGGAATAAAGAGGCAGACACAAAGCATTTTGGATATTAATGGGCCACTTTATTTTAACTTTAACAAACTATAAATACGGCAAGGGATCTAACTGCGGTACAGGTCAGGCACGGTGTCCGCGCCAGGACTACCATCCTGACCTGTCTGGGCGAGCCCCACTGCCCCGGGTGCAAGCCATCCACATGCATGGCTGCAACCCGTCTGGCCAGGCAAATGGTTACCACTCCCCGAAGCTCCAACCACTCCGCCATACAGCCCGAGTGAAGGACATTTACAGGGGTGAGTGCCAGAAGCAATCTGCCCTCTTAGCTGATCGCCATGAAGCCCACCAGCCAATCAGACAGACTCCAATCCCCCTTATTGGGGATATGCCAAGGGTGCTCGCCGGCCCGCTCCCTTTTTCCCAACTCTATCCTGCCATGGGCAGGGCCAAGCCTCTGCTTAGGCCCTTGCACCCCACAGGTGGCTTATGGCCAACCTGAGCCCTTGCCGTAGGTCGTCTAAAAACAGTTCATTACCGGCAACTGAGAGGTGAACTCCATCACCCCTATAAAGATGAGCTGCCGCGGCTCGAATCCTAGGGTGAGGCAAATATATGCCCAATCCATCCCCCAAGGCTTTCAGTAAAGCGCTATTAGCCCTACGTCTAGCCTCATTCATACCCCGGGCATCGAGGCCCTCACGCCATCTGCGTCGCGGCAAGATAGCCGACCATAAGATCAGGACCCCAGGCCAGAGTTTACATATCTGATGTAAGTCTGCCTGTGCCTGCAGTGAAAGGGCCTTACCCTTGATCAAACCAAGGTCATTACCCCCAAGGTGGATGACCAAAATATGAGGAGGGGGTCCCCTCCTATCCGAGAACAGCAAAGGCATCAACCCAGGCCACCGGAGGCCCCGTCGACCCTGCCATTCCACCGTAGCCCACTCACTGAGGCCAAGCTGGGACCCAATCTGTGTCCTCTTGGCTTGATGGGCCGCCCAGAACACCATGCTGTGCCCGCAGATGAGGATCCGAAGCCTCCCACGGCGAGCCACAGCACCTACAAAAGAAAACAGCATCAACAACATGTCCACTCTAAGGAAGAGGGCGAATATATGAACGATAAGCGGCAGATCGCCAACGGCCAACCCGCTGAATAACTGGTCCTGGGTAACCCATGGCCGCAGCCGTGGAAGCAGCACCAATCCGAAAGGAATGTGTCGCAAACCGGACACCCGTAAAACCTAACTTGACAAGTGCCTTCCCAGTCACGGCCCAAAATTGATACTTCGTCAGGGGTCCACCATCACCATGACAAAACAGGACCCCCGGCTTTGTCCCCCGCACCTGGACATACTGACGCAGAGCCCGAACAGGGCACAACTCCTGCTCCTCACAGGGCCCTAATACAATCTCAATCCCACGTCCCCTTTGATCCGTCTTGGAACGGCGGACCTTAAGGACTGCAGACTCCCCTCGAAACTTAAGGTCCTGCGCCGAAAGCGCTCTCCCCGACACATCCGTGACAGAGAGAGGGACCAACTCGCTCACCCCGCAGGGCCCCAAAAAATGCCGTCAAGGCAGCTGCATGGAAGAGAAGCGCCTCAAAGCGAGAGCGGCAAACTTCCCCCCAGACAGAACACAAGCCCCGAAGGACAGAAGGGGAAATGGGTTGCCTATCGTCCCTCCGTGCCACCGTCTCTCGAGACCATCCTTCTAACATCTTCTTAATCCTAAAATCCCCAGTGGCATCAGTCAAACCCCGGGCCTTACTGGCAAATGCCAATGCAGCTAGCTGACTCCGAATCGACTTTACTGCCAGACCCTTACCTTTACGATCGACGCAAAACTGCATAAGGTGGACAGCCGGAATCGGCCATTCCTGCCGCAGTCCTGCCTCCCGCCTAAAAGTAGCGAACTGTCTCACCGCCCGATCATAAGCCCTCTGGGTACTGGGGGCAATAGCTAAACGAATCGCCCTGCATGCCTCTGTCCTCCAATCTGCCATAGAAACTGCGGCATCGGAGCTGGCTGCAAGTCGGCCTCGGGGGCAAGCAGTCGAAATCGCGTCATCTGCAAGCGAGACAAGGCGTCCGCTATGCAGTTGTTCACACCAGGAACATGCTTCGCCAGAAACAGTATATTTAACCGCAGGCACTGCAAGGTAAAAACCCTGACTAACCTCATCACCCTGCAGGATTTGGATGAAAGGGAGTTAACCACTTGCACCACTGCCATATTATCACACCAAAAGTGCACCGAGTGGTTAGCAAGGTCCTCCCCCCACAAACAAACCGCTACAAGGATGGGAAAAAACTCCAAGAATGTAAGATCCTTGGTAAGCCCTTGAGCAGCCCAATCAGAGGGCCACTGCTCCGCACACCAGTGCCCCCGAAAATATACTCCAAAACCCGTGGCTCCTGATGCGTCTGAAGTAACTTGGAGTTCAGCTTCAAGCAGAAGCTCGTCCCTCCAAAATGTAACACCATTAAATGAGCTCAAAAAGTCCTCCCAAATTTGTATATCCGCCCTCATGCCGCTGGTAATCCGAATCTTATGATGAGGCTTGCGGACACCACTCGTTGAATGACACAGGCGTCTAAGAAACGCCCTACCAGGGGCCACCACACGACAGGCAAAGTTCAAATGCCCAATGAGTTGTTGAAGCTCCTGCAAGGAAACCTTCCACCTTCCCTTGAACGATGCCAAGCGGGTACGAAGGTCACAGAGTTTGTCCCTAGGCAAACTCGAGGTTTGCCGCCTGGTGTCAAGCTCAATACCTAAAAAGGTCAGTACTGAAGTTGGGCCCTCCGTCTTCTCATGGGCTAAGGGGACCCCCAGCTCCCCGGCCAGGGCAATAAAGCCAGCCAAAAGGCGGGCGCACTGTCCAGTCCCCTGCGGCCCAACGAAAAGATAATCATCTAAATAATGACAGGCATCGTAGCACCGCAAACGGTGCTTCAATGCCCATTCAAGAAACGAGCTAAAGCATTCGAAGTAAGCACAGGAAACAGAGCAACCCATAGGGAGCGCCCTGTCCATGTAGTACTTACCCTCAAATGCAAACCCCAGCAGCTCAAAATCGTCTGGGTGGACTGGGAGAAGGCGAAATGCTGACTTTATGTCGCATTTTGCCATCTCCGCCCCTACCCCACAACGCCGAACAACCCTGACCGCCTGGTCAAAGGAAGTGTAGCGCACCGAGCACAGGTGCTCAGGTATGGAGTCATTCACTGAGCAGCCTTTGGGGTAAGACAGGTGGTGAATTAAACGGTATTCACCAGCAGCCTTTTTAGGAACAACACCAAGTGGCGAAACCCGCAAACTAGGAAGAGGCGGGGAAGGAAAGGGGCCTAAAACCTGCCCCTCAGAACACTCCTTGGCAATTTTTGCCCAGACCACCTCCTCCATGCCAACCACAGACTTCAAATTGGAAGACATGAATGGGGCTCTAACTCCCTTAAACGGTATCCTAAAACCAAACTGAAAACCCTGTAATAAAAACAACGCCTCACTGCGTTTCGGATAAGGCTCCAACAACCGTTCAAGGACCCTCAGCCTTACCGGACTGGGGCCCTTTACCAGCAGACTGCTGGGAACCACCTGCTGTACCTCCACCGCGCCTACCACCTTTCTTAGGTTGCCGGGGGCATGCCGTGAAAGGGTGTGGACCCCCACAGAAAGGGCACTGATGCCTAAAGGAACAAGACTTCCTTGAACACTCCCCTCGAGATCCAAACTCCCAACACAACAGGCGGGGTTGAACCGCCTGCCCCGCAGCAGGGCGGGGAGCAGAAGGGGGCTGGGACTTATGCAGCAAGTGACCACTGTCCGAACGGTCTCCAGTACTAGGCTTAGCGGGGGACATAACCTGCAGCCACAGCTGCTGGTGGATACGGTCCCACGGCATGGCTGGATTAAGGGCTGCCCTCATACGGAATTCCTCGTCGTATTGCATCCACGCTGGCCCTGAAAACTCCGTATAGCCCTTATAAATAATGTCCATATATTGGAAAAGCTGGGCCGCACGCCATGGCTGCGCCCGAGCAATGACACCCGCATATATGAACATACCAGGCAGCCAATTGTGCCAGTTCCTGTCAACCTTCCTGCGCTTAAGTTTCTCCTTATCCCTTTCATCTAAATCCTCTTTATCCTTCTTCTCGATTTCCCGAAATAGAAGGGTAAAGATATCAACGTACTCACCCCGCAAAATTTTATCTCTGGTAGTTTGCGTCAGATGGTCACCAAGGGGCAGTGCCATATCACCAAACGGTAGCGCGGTGAAAGGCACCGTCCCGTAACCACCCGTCCCCAGCTGAGGATTCCAATAACCAGCAGGGTATGCCTGCCATGCTGGAGGTTGCCCTGCCCCACCCTGGGTCATACCCCCGTACCAACCAACCGAGGAAGCCCACGGCTGCCCCTGTCCTGAGGGAGCACTGGCGCCCAGCTGACCCCAAGTATTAGCCTGACCCCAAGGGGAAGGAACTGCGGCCGTGGCCGAGGCCAGAGCGGGGACAGCCTGAGAACCCAGCGCCTGAGCCTGATTGGACCACATGGAGGAAGATCCCTGAGGCAAAGGGCCCCAAGGCCAAGCGTGAGTTGGTGTGTTGGAACTCTTACCAGCATCCTCAGCGGGTTCAGCCACTAATGCCGGAGGGTCCACAGCCAAGGCGACAGGCCCACTCTCATCGGCCCAAGCTTGCTCAGTCTCACCAACTCCTTGCGTATCCATCGCAGATACCGACTGTTGTACACTGTCACCCGCAGAACCGGCTGCAACACCTGCAGACTCCTCAAGAGCAGAGAGACGTGTCAGTACATCTTGCCTAAAAGCCGACTTAGCAGCCAACCTGCTAGACCTGTGGCGAGCTGGCCCCCCTTGCGGGGCAGGAGTGAGACTCCTGGCCTTTTCCAGCGCTGCTATACGTGCCAAGATCTGGGAAGTAGACACTCCCCCTTCCTCCTCATCAGAGGAAGACAATACCGGGGCACTGCGTTTTGAAGTAGGCTTTCTTGCCGGCTGCTTGCCCTTAGAAGGGCCCTTAGCTTTACCCTTAGGCATTATTGCCACAGAATGGCCCCCGGGTGCAAGCCCAGAAAATGGACACCGAACTCCTTAGAAAATGGCTGCTACTAGGAGAGCCTATAAAGGCCAATGTCTAGAACCCCCAGCACAGCCACCAACCAGAGCCCCCTTGCAAAAAGCAGGAAACAACACTCCCCCCGTCTTCCCAATAGGTGAAGGAAGGGGGAATAATAAAGGCAGCCACCCCCAAAGCCAGCCAGGCAATAAGCAGAGGCCCCAATCTAGGCCACTGAAGGGCCCTCACCCACCAGCCACCAGCACTGGAAAGGAAGCCAGGGATGGGTGGGGGGGGAACCCCCTGCCGCTTGGCTGCTTAAGGGGGGGGCGCCGGTACCCCCGGTCTGCTCCCTAGCGGATTGCAGCCCTCCCCCAGTCAAACAAACCACAAGGGGAACGGGGGGAAGGCGTGAAGGCCGCTGCCCTATATCCGTGTCCCACGCCGGCTCCAAACAGCGCGCAGGAGCGTCTCTGCAGAACGAGCCCAAACGGCTCTGAAGACACCCTAGGGCTGCCGAGCCTCCGTCGCCGCCGACGCCGCCTCCAAAGAGCCCTGCTTCGCCGCTCGGAGAGAGGAGCAAGCCTCCGACCTTCTCTGCCGAGCGCGCGAAGCCAACTGCAGGGCAGAGAGAGCGGAGCTGCGTAACAAGGCTTGGCTCCGCCCCCCTGAAAGCCCGCGTTTTCTTCCCTCCCTGCAGCAGCCGCTTTCTCCGTCCAGGGCTGCAAATGCGGCCCCCATCCTATGCAGCTTTGAGCTGCCGGCTGGGAGGGCCGTATTCTTAACCTCATACAACAAGTCTTCTGGTTCAAGCTTTGAAACTGTTGATGATTTCTCAATGTGCCTCTTCCTAAAAGATGCATCTTTTTGTGAAAGGTTATGAGCCATGGTAGAATAACACTGCTATGCTATTCACTTAGGGCTAAACTACAAGTGACGAATGACACTTGAACGGCAAGTGTATTCCTCCCTGTTCACTTGCCCTCCACTCAATCCACTTGCTATTCAAGTGTCATTCGTCACTTGTAGCTTGGCCCTCAGTTTCTTGATGCTAAATCAGAAGTAGGAAACCATTTGAGGGGGAAAATGATGTAATTTCTCCCAGGAAGTTCTCCTCTCAGGCAGGCAGTCAGATAGACAAAGGAGAGTGTTGTGGGTTTTATGACACATGACCGATATTCAAAATCCATGTGAGTTAAATTTTCCATGTATTCTGGGCAGTAAAAATTATGCACATACTTCTACTTGGATGTCCTCATTGCCAAAGACATCTGGTACTTGAATGGGAAAAGGAAGGCAGCAGCTGAGTTGCCAAGGTCTGGTGTTGGAGTGAGTCCATCATGAACTAGGCAGAAATCTTGGAAGTGAGTTTTGGCTGATTATAAAACGGGCTTGGTGTTTTCAGCCTGAGGAAGTTTACTTGCAAATATAGGATTGGATTCAGCCAACTTTTTCACTCAAGTCTTGCCTAACTCACCTTCCTACAGTCCTCATTGCACATGACTTTTGTCCATGCAAATCATATAATCCCTAACATAGCCCTTTTTTCGTGATCAAAGAGGGCTCCATTCTCCCTTTTATACCACCAGAAAAGCTGGTGCATCCATCCCATATATATCTAAACCCTAATCCCGTCATTACTGAGTTCTTGTTTGTGATCAATGAATAAAAAAGCCTTTGAAATAGATACTAAAAAAAGAGGGGGGGAGTAGGAGGGGGAAAATGGGAGACCTCATTCAATGTGGCTTAAACTCACAACATATTGGAATTAACTTAATATTTTCCATGCAAGTGTACTTTCAGGGTCAAACCATGCATTATGCAGGACAGCCAGCAATGGATCTTCTGACCTTTGTAAATATAAATCACTGTGTATGTGTGTGTGTGTGTGTGTGTGGTTCAGTGGTGCTCAGATTAGAAAATTTAACACACACACACACCACACACACACATGATTTTCTTGATCAAAATTGCTCCCTGGTGGGAACTGGTGGGAATGGAAGACAAATATCCAGTGCTTTGTTGTTTTAAAAAAAGAGGGCAGTGTTCACTTATAAGGTTGCATGGATTATCACCAATTTCTCCTTCCCCCGCAGATACCCACTAGGCTGTTCTTGAGGGTCTGCTTTCTTTTTATCTGATTGAGTGGAGTGGGCCAGCACATGATGATCAGGACATGGGAGAGACCCAAGAGAAGGTGCTGGTGTTCAGCATTGGAGAGTACCCAAACACAACACAAAAAGCCCTGCAGATATCTATATTGCATTGGATGGAAGACCACCAACGTAAACAAGGGTTGCAGAGGCAGACAATGACAAACCATCTCTGTTAATCTTTTGCCTTGCCCACCAGGGGTCGGTTTAAGTTAGCTATGACTTGAGGGCACTCTCTACTGTCTCTACACACTCTACAGAACTTTTAGTGGAAGAATTTTGATTGGATAAATAGAGCCTGTGGAAAGTGTCAGTCATCTTGTTTGGATGTAGTGATACACAAGTAGAAAACAACATTTGCTCAACTCAATTCTCCCTTGTGCAAGTGTGACCAGTCGACCCTGACCTCCGCCATATTTAATACAGTCTATGATATAAAAATCACAGAACTGCTGAATTAATGCAGCTTGATCTGCATTAGGGAAATTTCCAGGTGGCTAAGCTGAGGACTGGGTGTGATTAGTTCCTACCAGTCCAAGATGCAGATGTGCAGTTGTGGCAACAAAGGTTCACACTGTGTCATCACCCCACATTCCAATCTCCTTTCTTTCAGTGATGAGATCCCACCCTAAACTCATAGGACTATCAATCAACTCTGATAAGTTTATACTCCTGGGAACATGTAATCAAGCTCTAAATTCATTAGCCCAGCTCTGGGAACATTCATTAGTAAACATTTCTTTGTGAAACACCAGGACAGCTGGTGTTTCACCACGGTGTATCCTTTTGTTACACTCTGGTAGCATCAATCAAAGGTAATCAAACCTTTGTCATTCCCAGGAACTGACCTTTAAGGTCTTTGTTCCAACGGCTGAGGGGGCTCCCAGTCTCAGGATATGATTTGCCCTATAAGAACCAGGGTTTTGCCTTATTCAAATTGTACACAAGTGTAGTGCCCCCACAGCCTCTCTCTCTGAGCCTTCCTCCCTGGCCGAAGATGCAGGACGTTTGAAGCTCTCTTTCTTCATGGATCACCTTCACTTCCTGGATAGATAATATACCCCAAATCCCTCACTCTATTCCAACTTCTGGCTAACTTCCTAGGCCTCTGTGTGTTTGTGCAAGCTGTTTCATTGCTTCTTGTGTGTGTGTACTTTCTCCTTTAAATAAAATTACTCCTTTTCCTTGAAGAACATCAGTCTCGTCAGTTTCCTTGGGGAAGGGACCCCGTAAAAATTGGTGGAGTTTCTGCTCCCCCTCTTGCATAGCCTAATTCCTCCCTCTTACTTGCAAGGAGTCCCATTCAGGTAACGCTAGCAGTAATGCAACAGCTGCAGCAGAGCTTTAACAAAATTTGCAATGGCCTAACAATGTGCAAGTAACGGAAGTAGCATGGTATAGCCTGATCTCATCAGAAGCTAAATAATATTGGTACTTGTATGGGATGCCACCAAAGAAGAGTCTGCAGAGGAAAGCAATGATAAACCACTTCTGTTTCTCACTTGCCATGAAACCCCTTGATGGGTTGTGACTTGATGGCACTTTACACACACCACAGTGTGCGTATGGAATGATGGACTGTACAACAGGTGGCTTGCATGATTGCATTCATTTTCATTTTGAAATTGAATCAAAAGAAATATTGTGCTGTCTAGCTTCAGCATGAGGAAAAGATAGTGGGGATTCTAGCACTTCCATTCAGTGCAAGCTGACAGTGAGAAGAAATATTTAGCATTTCTGCTTTTAAAAGGATTCTTGCACATGTGGAAATCCTGAGATCCAGTCCTCTGGTTCCAAGGACTACAATTATGATCCAATGCAACCCCGTCCCCCATGCCAACCTTGAATTCGTGCATGCTGTATAACTCCCTCCTCATTTTGTTGTGACAACTGGGGAAGAAAAGGTGATAGGATGGATCAGTAGGATCAAAGAAGATACTAGCCAGCCACAATCTTTCATAGCACTTGCATGAATGTCTCTGATTTTCCCTTGTGCTCTCCTGGCCAGTGTTTTATAAATTTATGTGTTGCTATGGAAACTGAGATGCTCCTCTTGTACTTTGCTAGTGAGAAGGGTCAAGGAGGTAATTTGGGGTGCCCTCCATTCAAGAAAGGTGCAACTTGCAGCTATGTCAGTGGAAATGCTGCTGGTGTCAAGATGAGAATGGCATTTACCCCGATAGTCTCTCCAGAGAGTTCCTCAGTGTGCACTTTGCTTCCTTGGCATAGATCAAAGTTAGTTAGTGAAGTCGACAGAGATCAAAGTTAGTTCTCCCCTACGCATCATTGAGCCAGATTTTCTTGCTGAAGGGTGAGAAAGGAGAAGAGATTGCATTACAACAGAACTAGTTTTGATACACATTACAATATTTTTTTTTATATGTGTGCATTTTTACAGGGCAGGGGGAAGCTTGGGCAGTTATAGCATTTGGGTGCTGTTTGTAGATTGGATTTTTATTATATACAAGTGGTTTTCATTTGAACTTTTATGATTTTTTCCCAGTGTTATCATTTCAAGTCTTCTTCTTCTGCCCCTTTTTAGATGCCTTCAATTTTGTCTCTGTGTTGTGAGAAACAAACACATGACATCTTTGGGGAGGAGTGGGTTCCCAATTTCTCTTTTCTCATGCTGAATTTTATTGCAGTAGGCATGGGAACTAACCTTCCAGCAAAGCAAGCAGAGTTATAACACATCCAGCCCCATATTTTCACCCTTGTGTGCATGAATTGGGCTATGAGGTTGCTGCTATGAGAACTCTCCCCTGGTAGGCATTGGTTGGCATCATGCATTCCATCCAAAACTCTCCCACAGGCTAGTGATGGGTTGTGGGCTGCCCTGATCCCAAAATTCTCCTCATATTGGAGCCAGGCTGGCCCATTGAAGTCATTATTAGACATGGGCATAAAACACAAAAAAACTGAACCGTGCGGAATGTAGCGTTTTCACGAACCAGGAACCACGAATTTCTACAAACTAGGGCAAGTTCATGAACTGGCTTCGCAACATTTAAACAGCCTACCCATAGTTAAAATGGCTGTTTCCCCACCACGCCAAGCAGCGGGGAAATTGCTATTTAAACAATGGGTGGGGCTTGACTGACCAGCTGGAAACTCCCATCCGGCCAGCCACTCACTCACTCTTTAAATGTGCCCCATTTAAAGAGCGGATGAGACTTGGCTGGCCCGCCAGGAGTTCCCAGCCAGCCAACCAAGCCCCACTCACTCTTTAATAGCCATTTCCCCACCACTCCAAGCAGGTTTAAATGCCCCTTTCCTTGCTGCTTTGCAGTGGCAGGGAAAGGGGCATTGGTGTTTAAAATGAACCAAATGAACCAGTAGACCAGTTCGTGGAAGTTCGTGGAAATGAGCTTCCATGAACCACCGGTTCGCAAACCATGAACCGAGCTGGTTCATGGGTTTTTTCGGTCCGTATTCCAGTTCGTGTCCATCTCTAGTCATTATATGCATGATGTATGAACCCATAACTTAGTCAACGCAGAAGCTTCCCATAGTCGCTCACGCACTATTGCCTTCATGTTGATGAGGTAACCTACATAGACAAAGCAAGAGCAACCACAGCAACAAACATGAGGGGAAATTTAAACCAATGACCAAGACAACATATATGGAACCCAAATCTTAATCTGAATCATTTTATTCTGTTTAGCCATAGGCCATCATAAAATTAGAGAAATCCCGCTAAATAAAATACAATGGACAAACTAACTTCACTAATGAAAGGACAAATGGAAAAAGATTTTGCTGCCCCATGGATTCCCTTTTATAACTGGATTAAAAACAAATATAAGGACCTGAATGTAGTAAACATATGAAGGCAGTACTGTAACTATTACTAGTAATCACAGTTTAAGGATTTGTAGTGTGAAATGATATGATATGTAGATGAGTAGAATGCTGATGCAAGCAGACTTCATGGTTTTCCTATTACCTTTCCTATTCCTATTCCCATTCCCCTAATCCTATTTCTATGAGAAAACTAATACAATATTTATAAATAAAAAATTAAATAAATAAAATATAATTATTAACATACTGCAGATTTACCAATATACAGAAAAGGATCAACTAAAACAAAAGTTGATTAGAATCAGAATCCAATATATTGGCTACAGGTTCAGGTAACATCCACTTTCTTTGCAGCATCAGGCCTTATCTTCATAATAGCAATGGCAAAAAGTGCAATTTTGTGCACAACATGCACATCAATATCAGAAAGCAAAAATATAATTTTCTTGGCATCTGTATATGAGGTTAAACTAGATAAAATTCCCAGCAAAAACTTAGGCCTAGGATCAAAATATAAGGAGTAAAGGAGGATATAATGAGGTAAAACCTCTATCTATGGGACCTAAGAACACATTCAAAAGGCCAGATCCCCTCATTAACTGTTTGCTGGCCAGTGCTGAATGGGGGAGGAGAGCGGGGAGGGGCACGACGACAAAAATACATCATACAACAGTGCTGAGTTGAAAGAGGCCACAACTTTGTTGAAATTACAGCTTGCGGAGTGTTGGTGCTGCATAGCGTACGGATCCGAGCAGTGCCAGTCGATGACCCCCGCTCCCCCTCAGACCCCTGCTGAGGGACAGGGACCATGGGATGACAGTCAGTGGGATGCTGGGTGGGTATACACCCCTGCATGGATCATCCCCTGCCACCTGGGAATGAAGTGGATCCAACAGCCCCCAAGCTGGGTATGCACCTGCCATGCCTCACTCCCCATACACCTTAATGGGATCCCGATAATAAGGAAACAGAACTTACTGGCCCCGTTTCCCCCAAAATGGATCAGTGGCTGATGCCCAATCTGCCTGCTAGCTCCAAACTTGTGACAAAGAGAGGGCTGGGTGGGACGCCGTCCAAACACCAAGTGCGGAGGGCTGCAGCCAGCTCACCTGACCAGGGCCTGCTGCAGATGTACACAGAAGTGCCTCCCAAGCCCTCTGCACTTTCCTGCCCCTCCTGCAACATGGCAGCCACCGCCTCCCTGCACAGTCCGCAAACTGGGCCCCCGGTGAGTCTGGGGGCCGGTGCTTCATAATTAAGTGACCACTTTGGGACCAAAAGGAGGAAAATGCTTCTTCTGTCTGAAGCACCACAACACAGATGTATACCTGCCTTAGAGCCATTACTTTTACTGTGTTTGCAGCCGCTTGTCCAACTGAGATGCATATGTTTAAGTGAAAGATAAGAGAGCTGTACATCATTCGGAAGGATGTGGAGAGAGCGCATGCTGCTTACGAAATGAGCTTCATGGACAAAGTCTGTCTTGAAAATGTCAGAAGATAAGGAATGAATGTAGGTGCTAGTGACCTTCGGCTTGGAAGAACTTGGAAAAAGAAAAGTAGGAGAAAAAGAGCTCAGATTTCCCTGTTTGAGTATGCTTTCTAATAACAATGCAGGTCAGTTATTCTCAAAGCATCTAAATGTCTAATCCCACTTTGGTCTTCTCATTTAGAAACTGGCATTAAAGGGAAATAGCATTTCCTAGATAGGATGCAGGAACACAATACAACCGTATTCGAGTTAAAGTTTTAACATTCTAATAAATTTGATATATTTATTTGTAACTTCTTCAGTAAATTTCAACTTCATCCCCTCCTTCATTCCCCTCCTTTCTTTCTGCCCTTCTCCTGTTTTCTGCCCTCTGTTTAAAGCTAGGGAAGAGTATGGGTTTAAGGGAGGGAGGCGTTGTTTGAGAGTACATTTTTATATTTTGTTTTAAAATAATTATTTGTTTAAAAATATATATTTGACTGAGGTTAGTGATAATTGTACTTTTGTGCAAATTTGCAGATCCCAACATGAAGTGTCGAGTCAATTGGCTCCCCAGCTCCACCCCCCAAAGTCCTAAATCCAATTGAATCCATAATCGGAAATGTTGGTAAAAATCTAGTTAAGGAGATTTGCAAATTAGTTAGGATACATTGATTCAGGATATTTCCCCAAATTTGTTTCAGGTCTCTGGGAAAGTGACTAAATACGTTGTTGACTAAAAGCCCTTACAATCATTCCATGCATTGCTATGGAATGTCTACAAACAAATGGTTTCAAAACATTAGCCCTTACCTAGCCTGATTTCATCAGATTGTGGGCACTAAGCAGATTGTGGCCCTGGTTAGTACCTGGATGGGAGACCACCAAAGAAGTCTGAGGTTGCTACACAGAGGCAGGCAATGGTAAACCACTTCTGAATTTCTCTTGCCTTGAACACCCTAGGGGGTGGCCATAAATTGGCTGTGTCTTGATGGCGCTTTCCACCACTATTAAACATTAACTATAAGTGTCACTGTGGTGAGATCAAGTTTGATGTGTGGGTCTTCAAAGTCTCTAAGAACAGAAAAAAATTTAGGTGCTCATTGAAACAATATAGGTACAAAAGTAAAGTGGACTGAAGTTTAACTTTTGATTAGAAACTTCAGGGTCATATTTGTATTTTAAAATAGCGTTTCTGACCTTCGGAGATGGATAGGGATAAAAATCTATAGACACAATACCATGCAAAATCCTCACTAAAATAGCCCTCAACGATGTAGTTTAGTTTAAATTGATGAAACTGACAGCACGCTTTTGAGACTTAGGTTTTTTTCACGTTATTATCATTGCATGTATCAGAGTTACAGTGAAACTTGGAGGTTTCACTACGAGGTAAAAAAGACTACATGGGTAGATTCCTGCACTTTTTAGGGCCAAGCTACACATGACGAATGACACCTGAACGGCAAGTGGATTGAGTGGAGGGCAAGTGAACAGGGAGAAATACACTTGCTGTTCAAGTGCCATTCGTCACGTGTAGCTTGGCCCTCAGTTGCTTCTCCTGACCACCTGGATGTGTTAAGAAAATCAAAGCTTCCATGTGCCAAGACAGTCATGTAAAGATGTCCCTGTTGCAAAAGCCAGTAACTCTACCATACATTCTGCTCCATTAGACTTCAGTATAATTGACAGAAGCCTCTTATCTGTTGCTTTCTCTAATTGATTCATTCACTCCCTCTCATTTTGGTATTTTTAACCCTCTTTTCTCTGCTCATTTTGGACTTAAAGAGGCTCACAATGTCAAACAAGCCCAACCAACAGAAACCCAACAGTTCTTCAAAATATTAAACACACATTACCAAACATAACTGTCTGTCATTGACTAATCCACTGGGTATACAGAAGACCAAATCAGTTGGTAAGACTTCTGCCCTTGATGGAACCAGTCTTTTTCTCACTGAGCAGGCAGTCCCTTCCTGCCAGGAGGCAGCTTTCCTTTATGTTTCCATGGGCAGAACAGGAGGAACATAGGAGGTAGTAATCTCTGTCCTTGATGGATTCTGTCTCTCCCCTAGCAGGCACAGAGGCACCCGTTTCCAACTGTGGACCCCAAACCTAAATCTAAGCCCCAGGGCCAAGCTACACATGACGAATGACACTTGAACGGCAAGTGGATTGAGTGGAGGGCAAGTGAACAGGGAGAAATACACTTGCTGTTCAAGTGTCATTCGTCATGTGTAGCTTGGCCCCCAGTCTCATAACATTATTCATATCACTGCTACTGGTAGCAGTCCCACCTGGGTACGCAATGATGAGAACATTCAACATTCTAGCTGATATCCTGCCTGTACTTCTGTTTAAAGGGACCATTTCTGAAGATGTTGTGGTTGTGGTGCCAGGAGGTGGAGGTTCTACTGCACTAATTGTTGAATGCTCCTTCTATAACTCAGTGTTTCATAAAAATAATAACCTAGCCAACATGCTTTTCACCTATTCAGTCAAGCTGTTCCAAAAGGCCAGTGCTACAACCTAAAATGAACACCTTTGAGCTATAGGTAATCGAAGAACTCTCTGAGGGGGAGCAGCCAAAATAGAACTCCACGAAGATCTAAGATGGCATGTAGGTTCAGACCAAGGGAGGTGATCCTTCAAGTAAACAGGTCCCAAATGGTTTACAGCTTTAGAAGTAAGAACCAGCACCATATTTTCTTCAACTCTTTACCGGATTCTTACTAATGCTATGTCTTTGTAAATTGCTTTTATTTACCCTATGGCATTGTTTACAGAAATGTCCTCGAAATTGACTGTACTAATCTCACACTGTGTAACCCGCCTTGAGTCTCAGTGAGAAAGACGGACTACGAATAACGCTAACGCTAATGCTAACGATAACATAGCTAATCAATGTAGCTTTTAGGCCTACGTAATGCTTTCCTCCCACCTTGGCTCAAGGTTGCAGCCCTTTCCTCTGAAGCTTCCATGCATTGCACTTATAATATTTAAGACTACATTTTCCCCCAGTTCTTTTCAAAGGTTTATCACTTCCATGTAGAGGAGTGATTTGAATTCCCTCTGCTCTATTATAACCAAGTGGATTCCTACAGTATATTAATCCTTCTTCTATTGGCATGAAATCACAGGAAGAATATAACAGCCGTTTTATATTTATTGGGATTTCACTCAAATAAGCTTTCAATGTTAATGCAACAGCGCTTTATTTTAATTTTCCTCCAATGCCAGAATGTCTGGCAATCAGTTTAGTGAAAATATGATTATAGCTTCCTATAACAAATGGAGATAAAACAATGTGCAAAAATAGCCATCTTCAGCTGGAAAGAGACAGTAATTGTCACTTTGATTAGAACATGGGAAAGCAATATGTTTCCCTCTAGCAGGGCAATTCTGAGTTCAGAGAGTCTATGGAGTGCACAACTCAAATTGCTGCTGCACTGCTGGAGCTAAACAGATCTAGGCCTGGTCAGTGGCTGGATTGGAGACTTCCTAGAAACCCTATCCATGCTGATTTGAGTTCCATGATGAAAGAAAAGCAGAGCATCAGTGGTATGCAAGACGTGGGTGCACTTAACTATACAAACAAAAGCAGTATATCTAGTTTGCATTTGTTTTCTCTCTACTGATAACTAGAGATGTGTGTATGATTGAAGTTGTGTCCTATGATATCCTTCTTCTAATCCTTGTCCCAGTGGAAGGAGCCTTGCTCTAGTGGAGGAGGACTCCTCACTTGGGGCAAGTGTGTTACAGTATCTTGTGTGTCAAGTGCCATCAAGTCAGCCCACTTACAGTGACCCCTCCCATTGTGTTTTCAAGGCAAGAGATGATCAGAGGTGGTTTGCCATTGCCTGTCTCTGGCTGCTTCCACATACGTTGGATAATCCACTTTCAATACTCTTTAGTGAACATTTGAAACTGATTTTCCATGTGTGGAACAAAAAATCCACTTCTAAAGGATTATGAAAGTGCATTGAAAGTGCATTATTCAAGGTGTGTGGAAATGGCCTATGTGTAGCAAACCTGGAATTCCTTGGTGATCTATTCAAATACTGACCCTGATTAGTTTCTGAGATCTGATGAGATTGGGCCAGCCTGGACTACCCAGGTCAAGGCATCGCATTATCTTAGAGTTTTACATATTTTCTATATCCCTTGGAACTATGTTGGGGAGTCAAGCTGATGTTCAAGCTTGAAATCCACAGTTATGACCTTCTAAATGTATGGTCTAAATTCCAGTCTGCTCTCTTAATGTTCAAGGAAAATGTTATGTTACTCTGTGTGTACGTGTGAGTATATGCACACATATCGGTATGTCCTTTTCCTGCTTAATATGGATGAGGTGGTCATCTGAAGGTTGGACTTGAAATGACTGAAGTGAACATTCACAGATGATCGTTGATTTATTTTATTTGCTTCATTTATACCCTGTCTTTCTCCCCTATTGGGATCCAAAGTGGCTTACTTTGGACTCATCTCCTCTGTTTTATCCTCATTACAACCCTGTGAGGTATGTTAAGCTGAGAGTATATAACTGACCGAGGTCATCCAGCATGCTTCCATGGCAGAGAAGGGATTCAAACCTGGATCTCCTAGATCGTAGTCCAATACTCCAACCACTACACCACTTTCTGGCATGAAAGTTTGGGAGGTCTGATGTTTCCTAAAAACTTCCCCAAATCCCTCCTCCTTTCCACCTGTTTGAAACAACTTGGTAGCCTCAATCAGAGTCAGTGTCATTTCTGTAAAAAAAAATTGTATGAAGTTGCCAACGGGAAACTAATAATCAATTCCAGTAACAAAAAGTGGATCGATGGAAATTTTCCTGATGACATAACTGAATTTTTTTTAAAAAAGGAACAGAACTTCCCTTTTAATACCACAGCATTATTAATCTCTCTTTCTTTCTTAAAGCTGTATTATAAGAGAGTAGGGTTGTTTTTGTGATGGAGAATCTTTATGAGGTATCACAAAGGTGTACTTCAGTGTGTGTTTACAGGAAAAGGAGAGAGAGAATAAAGTGATTTCCCTTAAGCTAGAGAGTGACTTAGATCTTCACCGCCATACAGATTGCTCCTGTACAAGCTAATCTAATGAAAACAGTAGTTCCAGAGTGATTCTACATTTCTCTATTTGATGAGCGAGTAATAACTGTAATTTATCTCCAACTGCAGAAGTTAGTGTTTTCAGCATAGAACATTGTGAATTCTTTGTCTATGCAAAATGTGGTTGCTTTGATATGTTCATGCACAAGGCGCTTGTAGTCACAAATCCTCAGAACTGTGCTGCAAAATTTGCCTCAGGGTGTTAGCAAACACACATGCACAAGAGTCTGAATAGTATTTGCCAAATGGCAAATAGAAAACTCGGCATTTGTGATCTTTTGGATCCTTTGGATTTAAATACACAAACTGGACAGGAATTTCAACCAACATTCTGGACTGATTCACAGCACCAACTATGTCTTTCTTTATTCTTTCTTTTGGTTGGCAAAATGGAGGAGGATAGGGTTGTAGTAAATGGAACTAGCCAGGAGGGCACTTTAGTAAAGAGAATAGGGTTATACATTATTGCATTGTTTATTGCATGTATTGTCTTGTTTCTAGAGATAGGTATGAACCGGGGGGGAAACGAACCATGTGGTTCATGGTTTGTCAAATTTCACGAACCACAAACCACAAACTTTCACGAACCTGCCCCCCGTTCATGAACCGGTTCATTTGGTTCGTGAAAACGTCACATCCAGGTCAGAAAATCATCACTTCCGGGTCAGCAGAAGGTCACTTCTGGACTAGTAGAAAGTCACTTCTGGATCAGCAGAAGGTCTGCAAAAAATCTATCCCCAGTTGCCTAGGAAACGGATTGATCAGCACCAGGCTGTCTGCGGTGATGAACCATACAATGAACCAAACAAACCAGCCTAAAGTTCGTGGCAGTTTGTCAGAAATGGGATCTGACGAACCGCTGGTTTGTGAACCACAAACCAGCCTGGTTCATCACGAATTTTGGTTCGTATTTTGGTTTGTGCCCATCTCTTCTTGTTTCTACTGTATTATTTTCAGATGTTCATGAGGACATTTTTATAAAGGGAATTGCTGTCGATAAGTTTGTACTGCATCAATTTTAATTTAATTTTTTGCTATCTAGTTGCTGCATTTTCTATGGCATATCTTATACTGTTTCCGTATTCAATTTCTTATTCTAAATTTATAATCTCTGCAGGAAAGGTAGACTAAAAATACAGTAAAGAACCCTCCTATTCACATATTGAATTGGTTTTCTTGCTAAAAACTCAGAGGCTATCAATGAAAACTATCTCTGTTGGGTTTTGGCTCCCCTTCAGTCAATTCTGGGTTTTAAGGGGTTGTAGGCAAGACCTAGGACCAATTGAATTTTCACATAGATCCCGCTTTGTCCAAGGAGGGATGACTTTTCCACACTATTTTAAGCACTAGCAGCACCAACAAGGGTGAAAGGAATGTGAAAGGTGTTCACTCTAACTTTGTCCAAGAACTTCTTGTATCATAGGGCTGGATCCAACCAGGTTGTCTCATGGTGAAATAGGAAAGAGAAGTCCCATTTGGCAACCTCAAATGGCTACTTCCATGAAAATGATGCCCAATGCGCTCTCTCAGATGCAAATGTTTAATTAAAGCCCTATAAGCAACTACCACTAAATTCTCTCTTGTCACGTCATACGTTTCCTTCTTAAAAACATGCAACATTGTTGTTGTGTTGGTCGCATGTTTTTATAAACATCGGAACTCAGATGTATCAAAAAGTTAATCAGATGTGTTTTATACTATTTATCTTAGAATAGACAGGCTTTATGGAGAAGTAAAAAAAAAGTGTCATTTGAATGAATGGTTTGTGGTTTTCTCTCCTTCCCCTAAAGCATTATGACCTATTGCTGTTTGTTTCAAAGGCAATGCAAAATATCAAAGAATGATGTTGCAACCTGGCTTTACTTTTGGCACAGGTTCTTTGCTCCTGCTACACTTGCCCAAATGAAACAAAGTGAATTAATAATTTGTTGCAAGTTTTCTCAATGGGCAATTCTAAATTAGGCTTCCTGCAGTTCTAAGAAGAAATGTTTCCCATTCTTAATTAGTCACCAAATGAAGACATTTCTTTATTTTTAAAAAGTTACTATAACCATCAGTGTGCCATCAAATCAGAGTTGGAAGGACTGTAAGTAGGGTTGTAAGTCTTATTAATTAGGAAGGGTTGGGGTGGGGACACGAGGAGTGAGTGATGTCAGTGATGTCACCAATGTCACTATGTCACTTCTGGTCACAAACTGGAAGTGATAATGAGCACCTCTAGGAATCTCCAGAAACTTTATGTTAAAACTCTGTAAGTGACTGGCAATTCCTAGAACTACCTATTGTCACTTTTGGGATGTACCTGGAAGAGACATATAAGCACAGAGATCTGTTTTTTTTTTGTAAGCTATCTAGTCGAACCCTCTGCTCAAAGCAGGTCTTAAAAACTTGAACATTCCTGACAACTGGATGCCCAAGCCTCTAGATGAAGGCCTCTAGTCATGGTCTTTATCTTGTATTCCTGCTGGCTTCATTCTTGGAGTAAGAATCCAACTTCTTGAAATCTCCTGCTAGAATTAAATTCATGAAAGAGACTGTAGGAATAGGGCTGTTCCCTGACTTTTAGATTATTTATTGTTCTTTGCAATCAGAAGCGGATTTGTGTATGCACTGTATGGTCAATGTATTCTGATGGTCAAAGCGATAGAGCAGAGTTACCCTAAATGGGGGAGGTCTCCTTGTGAGTTGGGGGAATTCACATTCAAGGAGATGCAGCAAGAGAATGTAACCAGGATATCTCTAACAGTGTATGACAGGATTGTTCCCTTAGAGAAATCTCAGAATGAACCAGGTGGATGTTCAACAGGAATGTTTTTTATTAAATGAGCAGTAAAGGCAAACACATGGCAAATCACACACAGCATACACATAGGGTTAAATAGAAAATCGGGGAGGAAGAGGGAGTGTGATATTTACCAGCCTAGAAGAGAGAGAACGTCAGTGAGCTGCACTTCATGGAAGAGAAGGGAGGGCTCAGACATAATCTGAGGGTGTGTGGATGTGTCTGGGTCCCAGAACAACACACTCAACATGACTGGGGGCAGTCTAGTTATAGAGCAAAACATATCCTGGAGCAGTCTTATGTCTTCTGCCCCCCGAAGCAATAGCTTAATAGCTCAACCAGAGGGGAAACAATAATTTGGGAAACGTTTGATTGTGGATATCTAAGAGAAACTATAAAAGGATTTGATATCCCACTATGATGAAATTGGAAGATTTATCAGGTCCCTGAATAGCCCAGATTAGGAAGGTGGGTGAGGAAAGAGATAAAGCAGGAACTCCTGGAAGACTTCTTTGTTTTACTAAGTACTTCTCTGGGGCATGGAGAGGCAGTTAGTTAATCTGACTCACCTGGTACTTTTCCAATTCCAGCCGGGTTTGGCATCCATTCTGCCTGACAGTGTTTTGTGCTTAGGCACATGAGGGAAAGGGGTTTATGATATTTCATATTCATGAACTGCCTTTTCAGTAAGGAGAAGGGGTATGACCGCTAAAAGTAGGGTACCCAATCTTTTAAAGCTGGTGGGCACTTTTGGAATTCTGTTTCTGGGTGGTGGGAGCAGCCACAAAATGGCTGCTATAAGAGACAGATCCAATCATAAAATGGCAGCCATGAGAGGCAAAACCAAACATAAAATCTCAGAAAGTGAGGTTATGCATAACTCGAATAGTACCTGTTCAACATCTCTGACAGGATGTCTTTTAAAATGAACATGGCACAGAGTGGTAAGCTGCAGTACTACAGCCCAAGCTCTGCTTACAACCTGAGTTTGATCCTGGCGGAAGCCGGGTTCAGATAGCTGGCTCCAGGTTGACTCAGCCTTCCATCCATTGGTAAAATGAGTACTCAGTTTCCTGGGAGTAAAGTGTAGATGACTGGGGAAGGCAATGGCAAACCACCCTGTAAGAAAAAGTCTGCCAAGAAATAAAAGAAACAGGCGGAAGCCCGTAAACAAGCGAATCCCTTCTGTTCTACAAGCGTTCGTGAAGGAGAGGTTGATCTGAAGAAGACTCGTTCTTCCCCTTCGGTGAGTTCCAGAATTTTGTTGGCGCCCCCCCCCCCCCAAATGGCAGCAAAGAAGCAAAGTCCCGCTCTCGGTAAGTCAATCTCGGCTACCTTGAAGGGAGAGTCGCTCGAAGAGTTGGTGCGCAGGGCGGTGGTGGAAGCCATAAAACCCTTTGTTGACAAGCTGAACGAAACTGATCAAAGGGTGGGCTTAATTGAAAGCGAAGTGAAAACCATTAAGGAAGTAGCGGGGGGGGCAGAGAAGTCTGCTCTGGAAAGTGCGTCACTTGTGAAGGCTACAAAAAAGGAGCTGAAGTTGGTTGAGAACCAGCTGATCGGGCTACAGATGGAACAAACGCAGACAATTTTGCGTCTCCAAAACGTGAAAGAGGAGGAAAATGAGGATCTGTGGGAGGTGGTCTCGGAACTATTGGCGATACCCGCGAGGACGACTAAAGAAGAGGTTAAAAGCGCCATTTTGGAGGTCCGTCGGGCTTCTTCAAAATATGCAACAAAGCGACAGTTGCCTCGTGAGATCATTATTGACTTTTCATTTAAAAAGATTCGGGACACCATCCTATATAACTCATACAATGCGGATTTGGACTTTATGGGTTTGAAAGTTAAGATTTTGAAGGACGTTCCATTTCTAGTCCGGAAAAGGCGTTTTAAGTATAAAAAGTTTGCAGCTCTTCTGAGGGACCATGGAATAAACTACAAATGGTTATTCCCGGAAGGAATATGGTTTAGATATAAAGATCAGGCCTATAAGATACTATCAGAAGATCAACTAAAGGATTTTGAGGATAAAAACCCGGAATTCTGCTGCACCGAGAACGAAGAAAAGGAGAAGCCGGAGGGGGGGGAGGAGGAGGAGAGCACCGCAACAGCGGTTGCACAGAGAGAATTGCATCCGGGACCTAGAAGGGGGAGGAAAGTTTAATCAGAATTTGAAATGTTTATTCTCTGTATGATTAACCACTCCATCATTATCCTATGGAGCTATTTTTGTATTATGACAGTATGAAGGGAAAACATTGAAGTGTAGTGTTTAGTGTTTGTAGGTCATTCCCCCCCTCTTCTTTTTCCATCCCCCTTTGTCCCTTCCCTCTCCCCTTTCCTTGTGATAGTCTTGTGTAGTGCTGTGTAGTGTTTTGTAGTTTGAAAAATAAAAAATTTATAAAAAAAAAAAAGAAAAGAAAAAGTCTGCCAAGAAAACATTGTGATATGACGCCCCCCCCCCCATGGGTCAATAATGACTCGGTGCTTGCAGAGGAGACTACCTTTACCTTTACCTGTTCAACATCTCTGTTTGACAGGATGCCTTTTAAAATAAACATATTGTTTAAAAATGTTTTCTTGCCTCTACATAGCATATTTTCAGTCATACAGCAAAGACCTGTGTCCTGTGGTGGCAATTGCTGCCAAAGCAACTTATGAAGGTGATACAAGACCCACTGGCACCACACAGGGGAATCCTGAGGTAGAGATTCTCAGTGTCTATTACATGCTCAAGCTGCCTAAAGATGTAAGAAAGTGACTGGAGCTAATCGAGGTGCTGCACATCTGTGCTGCATGGCTTAACATTTGGAGCTCCCTGGTTTATGGTTGCAATAAAGTGTGAAGCTTTGGAGTTATCCTCATCAAAAGACGTGCTTCTGGGTACTCATATCCTCCCCAGCTGCAATGACTGTGAAGGGTTATAGCCATGTGTTTTGCATGCACAAGTTTCTTGTTTCAGAGAGGGATGCTGCATATTTTGCCAAAAATGTGTTCAGTAGGAGAGGTGTGCAAAATGAAACAAATGAGCTGGAAATACACCCAGAAATCTCTGTTTCATTTTGTTAAAACAGCTTCCAGAACAGTGAACCAAATGTGGAAAATCAAGTTGTAATGACACCCCCCCACCCAAAAGTTACTGTGTTTTGTTTAATTTCAATTCTTTCCTCACAGCAGGCAGGCATTGGGCCTGTGCAGCAGCATCTTATTTTCCTTAAAGACATTCACCAATGGGATCTAAAGGGGAGAGGACCCTTATGTTATTAATTAATTCTTTTGGCAGGAAGGGGGAATGTGTGTACTGCTCATGAGTGCGGTTTTTTTCCTGTCACTGTTCAGAGAATGACAGTCTCTCTGCCAATCAGGTAGAGAGGGACCACCCCCTATTGGCTTTGGAAACATTTGGAAGGGGGAATATACAGACTTCACTTCTTGGCTGAAATTTGGAAGACAGTTCCCTGGGAGTAAGCACTACTGAATAACATGGGGCTTACATCTAAGTAGACCTATTTAGAGGGGGTGTATCTTGGTTTGTTTTGTAGCACTACCCAGGCACTGGCCTGTCTCACCCACTGCTATCAGGGTGCTTGGATGGTCAATCGCTGTAAGGAAAGGTGTCATGGGGGGTACAAGGAGTCTGTTCAATCAGTCCAACTTGATAAAAGCCTTGAAAGACTTCAGACAGAGGTTACAATTCTAAAGACACTCCCTTGGGACTAAGTACAAGAAAACATGACACCAACAGCAACAGCATGATGCAAAAGTAATATTTGTTGTTGTTGCTGCTGCTGCTGCTGCTGTGCTGTGGTGTGCTGTGTGCAGTGTAACTGACAAAAAACTGGTTGGATTGATGGTTTAAAAGGAGGACTGTGTTCTGTGCTGACCCCAAGAGCCTGGAAACCCTCATTGCAAAGAACAGGACTGAAACTCATGGTAATAAAACAAAACCAAAAAAATTAGATCTGAGGCAGCAATGCCCCACCCAGAAAAAACTAATAACAGAACAGAGCTCATTCAGAAATCCCGGATTCAATACTGAAATTTATTTTTTTAGTGTACACCCCTGTTCAACAGTTGAACTGACCATGTTTAAAGGTCGAATCAGGCAGATGTGAGCCAATTGCCCAGCCTGTTCGGTTCATGCCAAACAGATGTGAATGCATGCCGACCAGATATGTATTGGGTTTTGCTGCACATGTGCAAAGACATGCCGATATCAAGTAGCAGCAGCCTTTAGCATCACTAGGGACTACTTAGAATAACACCAAAGACTAGGATTTAATTAAAGCACGGCATCTATTAAGTTTGATTTATATTATTTGTGACTAATTTCATTGTCTATTTCAATAATGATGAAGCAGTTACTTGGGGAGGGGGAGTTAGTGTAGAACTCAATCGGGCAGCAGAGAATGTGCATGCACAAAAATCTCTGTACAACATGGTCAGGAGGGATTGCCGTGATGCAATATGCCAACCACCCATGAACAGATCAACGAACAGTTGAATCAATTATTTAGAAATTAGCTCTGTGAGCTGAATTGGCAAGTGTTCCTAGTTTCAGTTCCTAGTTTCAGACTGTAGTATTTCCAAGCATCTCAGGTAGCAGCTTATGTGACTCATAGTAGACAATATGAAGCTGAATGGGCCAATGGTCTGGTCTTGGTCTTGGTATAAGGCAGCTTTGATGGCAGGGCTTACTACTTTGATCTCATTTGGTGCATAAGCCAGTACAGGAGGACATACTGCAGCCCTAAGGACACTTTCCTGGGTGTAAACTCCATTGAGTAACAAGGGATTTACTTCTGAGTACACCTTTTTAGGATTGCTCCCACAGTCCGCCAAGTGCATAAGTTCCAAACTGTGTGTGGCTCTCAAGGTTAAAATAGGACTACATACTGAGATCAAAAGCAAATTAGTAACTTGTATTAGTAACTAGTGCACCTTGCCAAGAATAAAAAAGGGAGCTTGCGCTTCATACGAGTTCTGAGAGGCAGTTCTAGGAATTAGGGAGTGTATGTCTCCCTGTGAGAGTAATATACCTTTGTGTGCACAGAAAAATATCTCAGTGGAGAGGAGTGTATTTTTAATAGTGTTTTAAATGGCTAAATTAACTTCACACAATGTATTTTTGATGACTGATGCCTTTCTGGAACAGAAGAACTGAAATGTATTATACTTCCTACAGGCCAGGAGAGAGATATTGACAAGCAACCCACATTTATGTTCGGCTCATAAGACTATGTTTGCACTTTCCCCAATTAACCTACATGAATCAGCCTCTTAATCCACTCACAATGGAAATGTAGTATCCTTTAATGCTGACCAATGCATACATTTACGTGCAAATGGAGAGTTTCCAACATGAAACTTTACTTGGAACTTAGAGCGGAACCACAAGTGATGCCTGACACAGGTTGGACACTTGTCAGCTTCCCTCTAGTTTTGATGGGAAATGTAGGCAGCTTGGCGGAAATTTGGACAAGTGACAGTTGAAAAGTCCATTGGACAGCAGTCGGAGAGCCAAGCTGCAAGACCAGGATGCCTACATTTCCCATCAAAACTTGAGGGAAGCTGACAAGTGTCCAATCTGTGTCAGGTGTCTCTTGTGGTTCCGCTCTTAGACTGTTTCTGAGAAAAAAAAATTACAAAAAAGGAAGAAAGGACGTCCTTGATGTTGTTTCCATGTATCTGGTTTCTGAATCTGTAAATTTTATTCCAATTGTCTTGATAGAATAGAATAGAATACTGGAGGGAATTTTGGAATGGATGAGGGCTTACAAAGTAAAACATAATCCTAGCAAAGCAGAGGCACTACTGATGGGGCAAGGTCTGACCCAGGAAATGAGTCAACTTCTGTTCTGGGTGGGGTTGCACTTACTCTAAAGGAGTAGGTTCATGGTTTGGGATTCTCTTGGATCCTGTTCCATCCTTACCTGGATCACCCCGAACATACCAGAAAACCACTTTTAATGTGTTTTTAGTGCTCTCTATGGAACTACTTGAAATATATGAAGTGATGGTGAGTTTTGGGTGATCCCATGTAAAAAATATGAGAATCTCTGAAGATCCGTTTCTTAGATCCATGCTTCCCTCCCAAAGAGAAGGAAAGGAGAGGAAGAGAACAAAGGGGAGGGTGAAAGGAAGCCACCATGAATGGGAGAAAGTCTAGGCTATGTCATTATACAAAATACAAGGTAAAAATTTGGTGTCACAGACTTTTATTCTTTCTCCCACCCCTAACTTGGCAAGTAGGGGATTGGAAGTAGAGGAAAGTGGAGATTAATTTCCATTGCTCCTGAATCTGGGGGATTGTTTTGGTTCACTTCAACTATACCCAAGCCAACCCAAAGCTCTGTATCTGGGTATCCTTTCAGCTCAGGTATACCTGAATGCACAGCCCTAGGAAACTCATCATTGTGTCTAATACACTTACCATTTTCCCACGTATGATGGGCAAACTCCCAGGGTTTTAATCCACTGCCTGCTACTGCTCCGAGTGGCATTGGAAGAAAGATAAGAAGGCACTGGCCTAGTTGCCAGCACTCCACTTCTGGTTACAACCTGGGAGTCACAATGGTCACTCCAGCAATCACCACAGAGTTCTCCCATAGAGTTTGGTGATTCCTAGAGCTACTGCTCTCGTTTCTAGGTTGTACCTGGAAGTGATGTAGTGACATCTGCAACTCTGCTGACATCACATCCCCCCAGGTCCCCACCCCCTCAACTCTATTGTTGTTTGACTGGCTTGGCCCGGCGACTATCGGCATACCTCTAAATTTAATGTATGAACTCAAAAGCTTTATGTTAACAGCTGGCAGAATTCTATATGCCAAATATTGAAGAGAATAAATTACTGGTTGTAAACAAACTGAAATCTTTTGAGTATGCAGTTATGGTGAAATGTACAAATTACATTAAAAAAGGAGCCAAAAGTGTAATTATTTTGTATAATATTAGTCATTATTCCTTAATTACTGGAATACTAAAAGTCTATCTATTGAGCAGATTCCATTGGCCCTTAGACTGATCTGAATTGTATTTTATGTAGAAATTTCATATTTATACTTCTTGTTCTATGGATTTGATATTACAATGCTTAAAATGCCAATAAAAAAATGCATGGTCTTTTTCTGCCTACAAAAATGTTTAACTTCATCCTGTATTATTGGTTTACCACTCATTGCACCCCTGCAGAGAGGACCAGAAAAAGCATTTTCACTTTTCAGTTATTATTATTCTGCTGTTTAAAGGTGCCTTGAGAACCTGGGTAATTCCTTCAGTGCCATGCAACATTTCTCTCTTTTCAAAGGCATTTGTTTCTGCCCCCTCTTGGCTTTAACCTTCTGAATGCGTTTTAACTCTATTACACTGAAAGGACACCCACGAGGCCTCACAAATACATGCTGGAGACCCTTTGACACTGGAGGAAAGTTGGAACATATAACATTCTTTTCAAATGAAGAACTCCAGGAAGAAAGAGGAGGGAGAAAATGGCTGCAGAAAGATATTTCTTTTCATTTGGTGACAGAAAAAAAATTGTCTAGAGGAAAGTCCATTACTTTCCTTGTCTGCGTGATGATTTGAAATTGCTTCACAAAGACAGGTTGAAAACTAAGAAGAATCTGGCTTTCTGCAAATTTTTTCCCAGGGCAGAATTCTTGTTTGGAACTATAAATGTATAGCTATGGGTAGTGCTATATCAATTTAGACCAAAAAGTATACCTATAGTTAGGGATGCAACCTGTATTTGCGACTCTTGATGAAACTCACCTTTTACAGCTACAGATAACTGTCCTGAATATAGCCGCAGATATTGAAGCAGCTGTCACAGATCTGGAAGGGAGGGAGGGAGGGAGAGAGAAAGAAAGAAAAGGTAGGTAGGTACGTAGGTGGAGAGATAGGGGCATACTGGAAGATATCTTACTGTCCATAATGCCCAACCCATCCCTGGGAGGCAGAATTGTAGCTAGGCCAGGAGACTTGCTACCTTGTGATGTATCTTTCTCTTCTGGAAGTTGGAAGACAGAGCCACCTCTGGCTCCTCCTTAACTGCTACCAGCATCCCCTGAAGAACGTTCCAGGTGGGTACCCATGTCGATCTGCAGTAGATGAGCAGAGTTTGAGTCCAGTAGCCCTTTAAAGACCAACAACCGTTTCCAGGGGATAAGCTTTCAATAGCTGACAAAGGGAGCTTGACTCTCAAAAGCTTATCTCCCGGGAACAGTCATTGGTCTTTAAGTTGCTATTGGACTCAAACCTTTCTCAGTATTCCCCAGCAATGGAATCTTCTCTGTTCGGCTTGTCCCTATAAGGGGTGAGAGCAAAAGCACTTCCATGCCCATCCAGACAGGAGTCAGTCTTCTTATAGTCCACCTTGCTAAAGCCAGCCACCTTTCGCAACTGCAATAATGTTCCTCTGGAGGTCTGAAAGGAGCTGGTAATGTCAGAGTTTCACCTCCCGCACACATTGGCATTCTCCATCCACTCACTTGCACAGCGACAACGAGATTATTGCTTCTGTGACATATGCAGCCCATTCTGCCACAGTGGCTAATTCCAGCTCCACAGACTTCTATTAAATGTTTTGTTTTGCCTGTCCTCACATCAGAGCATCATCTCATCTGCCGGTGACTTTTTCATTACCTTCCATTACCTTTCACTCCGATTCTCCCTGCATTCCAATGTCATCTTCAGAGGCTTGCAAGGATATCACTTTGAGAAATTAAGCGATTTGAGGATCAGCAATGACACAGTCTGCTACTATATTCCATTTTTAAAAACCACAAGAGAAAAATATCCAAGCGAAATGTAAACACTGGGCATTGACGAAGGGGAAGAGACAGCGGTCGGACACAGAACAAGCGGTTCAAATCAATGTCATCCACCGACTGAACCTTCGCCTGGGATCAAATCTGAATTCATTCTAAAGAGAGTACAATTAGCCAAGGGCAAGTTCTACCCTCAGTTTTTTACCTGTATATTGTGGACTGTAAACCTGTGAGCTAAGAGTCAGAATAGGATTGTGGTAGGAGTACTGAACAAGGATCTGGGAGACCCAGGTTCGAATCCCCACAGTGTCATGGAAGCTTTCTGGGTGACTTTGAGGTACTCAAGGTCATTGGGCAATTACACCAAAGCAAAGTGATGGGAAATAGGTTTTGGACAGCTTTATTTACTCAACAATTAATTAAATTGTGAGGTTCCTTGCCAGCAGAGGTTGTGATGACCATGACTTATGAAAGATAGCTCTATCAATGGCTACTAGCTACTAGCCATGGTGAGTGAATGAAACCTTCATATTTAGAGTCTCTCTACACAAGACACCTTGGCACGTGCTCATCAAGTGTAGGGAGACACATAGTTTAAAAAGACAGCAGTCAGAGATCGCTTCTCAGAAGGTTTGTTAATTTCATCTTCGCCTTCACCAAAGGCTCTGTCAATTTCACCTCTCTAGTCTAAAATTGTGTGGGATAGCAACCAGAGGGCAGCAAGCAATGGAAATGGGCTGGAACTGCCTTCCAGAGCCGGGCTTGGAACTGGAGAGGTTATATGGACTGAAGTTTCCCTTCTGGCATTTCACAGCCCCTTCAAACAGCTCCAGGGTATAGCAAAGCTTTTGCCCTACCACCAGATCTGTCTTTTTAAACGATCCCTCAGGCTAACATTGCATCTCCCCACATGTGTTCTTCACTTGTCAGATGTGTAGAGAGACTCTCAGAGTCAGTGAACCTCAGAACCCCAGTGCTAGGTGGCAACATTAGGGAATGGCCTTGACCTGAGTATCCTATTACCTGGCCCTCCAGGGTAACTGGCTGGCTGCTGTGTGAAATAGGATGCCCGCCTAGATATACCCCTGGTTATATTCTCTCCCACTTTCATCCTAACTTACCTTACTGTGTTGTTTTTGTGATGATGCAATGGAGGAGGATCAAACAATCTTGTAAGCCACTTTTTGTTCCAATATGGGAGAAAAATAGGGTATAAACATAGCAATAAGTATACTTTTAAAATTCTAGTATTAAATATGTACATAGAAAACCAGAGTTAAGTTCACTCATCACATCTGATCACGGTTTAGGAAATGTGTGCACAAATGAGGTCTTTGGCCAGACTCAAGGGCACACTCCTCGCTCCTTCCCTTCTGGCACGGACAATTGCAGTGAAAAACTAACTCCTGTTATACGTGATGTGTGGGTGTAGCCATATGGGTGACACAGAGTTGGTTTGCCACCGATTGCAAAAGACTCTGAAGAAGAAACAGAGCATAATTCAGCCTTAGAATCTTGGGGGGGAGGGGGGACACTGACCAGTGAACCCGTGCATCTGCATTCGAATACCATGGACAACTGCGACTGATTTTTAAACTGCAGTTTATTATTTATTTACTTCTTTTATATGCCTCACCTTTCTCCCCAACAGGGAACCAAAGCAGCTTACATCATTCTCCTCTCCTCCACTTTATCCTCACAACAGCCCTGTGAGGTAGATTAGGCTGAGAGAGTGTGATTGGCTCAAGGTCATCCAGTGAGCTTCCAGGGCAGGATGAGAATTCAAATATGGTCCTCCCAGATCCCATTCCCGCACTCTAACTCTACACCGCACTGGGTCTCCACATTAGTGGGGGAGGGGAGGAGCAAGATATATTTATAAGCCCAGCACATGCAATTTTTTTTCCCCCAAAAATAATTAATTTTGGTTGCAATATAAATACAGTTTGAAATGAACTTGTAACAAAGCCTAACAACAAATAGTAAATAACCATAGGCAAATATAGGTAATTAAGCATAATAACCAGACAGCTGGAACATACTTAAGTATAAATGGATTGTAGGCAGAGATAAATAAATAAGAAAGAGAGCACAAAAGTTCATGCACATTTTTGTTGCCCACAGTTATATGCGATGTCTACTTATTGGATACAACCAGTTTTTACGCTGGTGAAAAAGCAGCAGGCAATCCCTTTTAACCTCCCCCCACCCCCACCCCCACCCCCGTTATGCTGAGGATCTTGGGAACTGCATGAGAAAAAATCCATGGGAAGCAGAGAAGGAAGAATTAGGAGAGAATGAACGAAAAATCTGGCTAGGTTCAACCCAAGGCTTCTGTCTTTGCCTTTTTGGTGTTGTCTAAATAGCAAGGCAGTGTGATGTAGTGGTTCGTATTGGACTAGTAACTGAGAGAACCAGTTTCAAATCCCCAAACTGCCATGGAAGCATGCTGGGTTACCTCGGGCCACTCACTCTCTCAGCCTTACCTGGATTTCAAGGTTGTTGTAAGGATAAAAATGAAGAAGTGAAAACAATGTTGGGTTCTCATTGGGGTGAAAGGCAGGGTATAAATGAAGTAAATAAATAAAATAGATTCACCCATGGAGATGGATGTTCCAGCGAAGACAGATACTGTTTCTGACATACAACTGTGACATAAAGATACTCAAACAATTGTATTCTAATTGAATGTTTATTGCCCTCAAGGTATGCCATAATGGGTGCTTTTGATTTAAAAGTTTCCGGTGTGGATCAGGACAAGGTCGGGCAGGGGGGAGATCACACATCTGTAAATAACTCTAACGCAAGCTGTGTTGCTTTTTTTTTCACAGTTGGAGAATAACTTTTTATTACAGCTTGACTAGCATTGCAAATTAAAATTCATCTTTGTTTGTTCAACTGCTACTTGAAAATGGCTTCCGCCAACTGTTACAGTCGGGTATTATGTTGTCATTTGTGCCATTAGTGGAAATGGTTCAATAACATGAATATTT
This sequence comes from Eublepharis macularius, assembly GCF_028583425.1. NCBI lineage: Eukaryota > Metazoa > Chordata > Lepidosauria > Squamata > Eublepharidae > Eublepharis > Eublepharis macularius. Next base: position 26,807,130 of record NC_072805.1, on the reverse strand, counting down.
AAACCCAAGTACATGCGTATTTTTGTTTTAATTGTTTTTCAATCGCTACCACTGAGTTATGCTCTCAAAATCTGGTCAAATTTTGCTTAATTTTAAGCGGTGTGGAAGCAGCTGGCTGCTGAATTAATGGACTTGAGCGCCTTTGTTGGTTCATCATGGGGAGCCTGATCAGGGAGGAACAGCTTTGCACTTTTAATAGACATCAATTAGAGCACTCAGTAGACTTCTACCATGCTGGTTAGCTGGTTAAAAAAAAAAAAGATGACTTCTTTGGCAAACTTTCTTTCAGAGATGTTGATTGAAATATGAGACGGTTTTCATGAATGATGCTAGTGTACATGGCTATTGACTCGAACACTTTATTTCTTTTCCTTTTAACATGGGAGTAGGGTAACCTTTCATCTTTTTCATCTTCCTCCCTCTTGATGGATCTCTTTCCTTTCCCTTGCACTCCCACGGTATCTCCTTACCTCCTCCAAATCTTAACTCACGCACCATTTCTGTTTACCATTTGTTAGCTGCATTAAATTCTAGGATCAAATTTCTCTTGAATTTTTGTTTCCACGCCTGATGTTGGGCAAGATTTGCCCACTTTTTTCACATTTTTGTACTTCTTTGTAAATTTGGGAGTCCCCTCAAGTTAGCAGAAATATATACATTAGCCTCTGTGCTCCCCTGATAAATTTTTGATCCACAGTGAGCCATTCTTTATGGTCTGATATTTTACAAGCAGAGGGGCTGAAATGACTTGTGGGGGGGCATCTCATTTTCTCCACCTCCACCATTTCCCTTCCTTTGGAGTCCCCATAGCCTATTCCCTTGTCCAGCTTCCTCCTTTCCTTCCCACTCACCAGCCAATCTACCTCTATTTGCCCCTCCCCCTACCTTCAGCTTTCCCTCCTTCCCTCCCCTAGGCAGCCTCTCTTCAGGAAAAAAAACTGGCCAAGTTGTGCAGTGCCAGAAGAACCAGGCCCAGTTGCATGATGGGGAACTTGAAAGGTCTTATGGGGAGGACACCTCATTCTCCCTCATATTCCCTCCCCACACAATTTTGTCTTCCATTTTCCTGGCAGTTTCCATATCCTCTAATTCCCCTACTTCCTTCCCTCCTTCCCTGAACCAGGCCCTAAACCAAGTCCAGTTGCATTATGGGAAATCTGAAAGTTCTTGTGAGGAGGACACCTCACTCTCCCCTATAGTCCCTCCCCACACAATTTCTTCTTCCCATTTTCCTGGCAGGTTCCAAATCCTCTCTCATTTCCCTACTCCCTTCTCTCCTTCCCATCCACCCAAAAACCTACCTTTTACCTGCCCCCCATCTTCAGTTATATTTGTTACTTGTTTACTTCATTTACACCCTGCCGTTCTCCACAATGGGGACCCAAAGCAGCGTACATCATTCCCCTCTCTGCCATATTACCCTCTCAACAACCCTGTGAGGTAAGTTAGGCTGAATGTGTGACAAGTTGAAAGTCATTCAGTGAGCTTCCACAGTAAAGTGGGGCTTCAGACCTGAGTCTCTGAGAGCCAAGCTACAAGGGACAAATTACATGAGGAGGAGCACGTGAAGGAAGTCTCAATGTCAGCTGGAAAGCTGAGTTTTAAATGAGATTGGAAGGCTTTGTTAATTTCCCCTCTCTACAGAGCCAGGGAGATCACTGCTCAGAGGGTTTGTTAATTTCCTTTTTGCCTCCTGAAGGTTCTGTCAGTTTCACCTCCCCTTCTGAGGGCCAAGCTACACATGACAAATGACACTTGAACAGCAAGTGTATTTCTCCCTGTTCACTTGCCCTCCACTCAATCCACTTGCCGTTCAAGTGTCATTCGTCATGTGTAGCTTGGCCCTAAGAGGCCAAGAGGAAATAAACAAACCTTCTGAGCAGGGATCTGCAGAGAGGGGAAATTAACAAAGCCTTCAGATCTCTTTTAAAACTCAGCTTCCCAGCTAACATTGCGACTCCCTTCATGTGATCCTCCTTCTGTAATTCATCTCTTGTAGCTTGGCTCTCAGATCCTTGTCTGAAACTCTAACTACTATGCCTACCTGACTTTCATGTTGTGACTGCTGTTGAACAGTAGCAAGCAGCTGGGCCTGGGTGAGTCATACAAGTCAGATGGTAACAAGTCACTCAATCGTTCCTGGTTGGCTTGGTTGCAATGAGTCCTCCTTCAAAGCCAAAACAGAGCTGGAAAAGGCCCTGCATCTTCTTCCTGCTTCTTTATAACTAAAAACAAGCCTTGAAGGTCAGAAATATTGCTGTGGTTGCATACCAACAAACTCTAAGAGGATTCATTTTTTAAAGCTCCAGGCTCTGCTTCTATCGGGGGGGGGACTAATGTGTGTGTGTGGGGGGTTAGATTTCAGAGTTTTCTGAAAATTTTGGGCCTTTTCTGGTTTTCAGAAAGTTCTGTCTCATCTGTTCATGGCTCCAGTATCCAGATTTAAGTATCTACAGATTTGGCCATGTTGTGAATTGTATTTATTGTAGTTTATTGTTGTTTTCTTTTTTCTTACCTACGGTAAATGAAGTTTATTTCTATTAAAGCTAATGGCTTAAATCATTTGATAAAAAAGAATGTTTTCAAAGTTTTAGAAGGAAAAAATATTCTAATGCTACGGAAGATTCATACTGCTTTATGAGAATTATGTGCATGCAATTAATGCCATAACTGGAACAAAAGTTTACAAAATGTGAATTTTACCAAAGGAGGCAGGGTGAATCAAGAACTGATACAACATACGATCAATGTTAATGGACTTAGAAGGGCATAACATCTGTTTAGGATTGCACTGGATGAGTGAAATCCTTCTTCCTTTTAAAACTGTAAACGAATAACATATTTCCATCAGTTCTGCTTTCCAGACTATAATAACCAAATAGTTTGCAGGTGATTCCCCCATCCCCATAATCAAACTTAATAATTTTGTAATGTTATTGGGGGAAACAACACTTTTTCTAAACTTCATGAATTTTGGCTTGTACAATAATCATGGCATTTCTAAAATAATAAAGCAATAAACAATGCTGTAGTTGGGGCAGAGGAAAATTATTGCTCCATTACTGAAACATAATCAGCTTAGTTTTAGTCCTATGTGTATTTCTGATGTAATTATCTGCAGGGTATATTAGATAAATATCTACAAGTATGTCCTTTGAAATGTCTCCTCTAATCTTACTCTGAATTCCTAACAAGATTTCCTATGGATGTTCGTTCTTTGAAGGGACTGATGGAAGCCATGGGGAAAGGGTGTAGAAAACAGTGTATATTGCTAATAATTTTATACTGAGTTGGCTCCAAACAATTTTTCTGCTGCTGGAAAAGAAAGGAGATATCTTCTTTGACCACCAAAAAACTTACTATGCTGGAGATTACAAGACCTATAAGGACAAAAGTCATGTGGGCTACGGAGTATAGTAGAAGAGATTGGTAAAGAGCGAGTGATAAACTGGCTGGATGTTTAAGATGTTGCAGCCTAGCAAGAATCTCCAAATTCATCTTGAAATTTCAATTAAAATGGAATTTAGTGATCACAACCATATACTGTTGATGGTTTGGGTCCAGGCAGACATCTCATAGCAGATACTGTGTACATATGCACAAGATGGGAGGGGAAAACACTACAGCCCTGCTTTCCACTCTGTTGAAATTGCATCCTAACAGTGCATTCCTAAAAAGTGTTATTCCAGTTTAAGCCCATTGAAATCAATGGGTTTAGACTGGAGTAACTCTTCTTGGGATTGCACTGTAAATTGTCCCAGTTTATGCAGGCTGAATACATCAGTTTATGTAGAATATACTTATAAGATATCACAATTTATCTTAATGCACAAATTTGTACATTATGATAAGGGAAATATGTGAAGGAAATGGTGCAAAAACTATAATTGTGGGCTTGATTCACATAAAATAGAATTAAAACTGGGATTTTCAGATCAAACCAGCACTTACAAGAAATTAAAAATTGTTTTTACTCTGAAGGGAGTTCCATTATATTCAATGTGGCTTGCTTCCTGGACTGGCCCAGCCACTAGGCAAACCTAGGTCATCACCTCATGTGCCAAATTTTAACAGGATGCCCCAAAGGCTACAGGATCTTTCTGTACCGGCTCAAAGGACAGTTTTGTGTTATCGGGCTTCTAGAATATATGTATCTGTTGATTCTAGTCTTCTATAGCTACTATGATGGAACATGGAAGGCTTTTAAAGAACTTACCCATTTTTATTTTTACATTGCTCATTTTGAATGTCAAGTAAAACTTTCATTCTAGACTTTGCATTTTTCTCTCTGTTGAATGGGGTGGGGGGGCACAGCAAAGTCATAGTTTGTCTAGTGCACCAAAAAACTTTCAACTAACCCTGCTTTCTTCCCTGCTAAGAAGGCATAATCTTGCCTTCCCAATCCAGCCGTCATGTGGTGCAGAAAGAGATTTCAACTCAGAGATAGATAGAAGTGACCCACATTAAAAGCTGAGTCACTGAATCTAAACTGGGAGAGAGCTGCAGAGGCAATAGTAATTTAAAAGGATGATTTATAAGAGAGAAGGGCTTTTACCGGGAAGGTGTTTTCTTCAGAAAATGCTGGCGATGCTCCAAAAAACAATGAGATTCACAGCGGAGAACTCATTCACAAATCATTTTCTTTTTACTTAGTGCTACCACTGCCGGCCTTCCAGTGATGAAATTCAGCCCGATTTAGACACCTGCCAGGTAATTATTCTTCTCATTGAATAAGATTAATCACATCAGCATTATGCATCATCTGGCACATAAGCCCCAGTCAATGTGAAAAGGTTGGGCACTCACTGAGATCAGTTCCAAAATTATGCTCTAGGGGAAAGATCCAACTCTGTGGCAACGGGAGCAGAAAATAGGATTAAACCCTTGTAAACCTGAGCTGAGGTCAATTAACTTCCGGATCTTTTCTGAATATGGAAGCTAAATTGTGATGCATGAAAGAAGTAATGATGCCATGCAGATAACAACAACAGTGGGCTTATATACCGCTCTTCTAGGCAGATTAGTGCCCACTCAGAGTGGGGAACAAAGTCAATGTTGTTGTTATCCCCACGATTTAGCAGTGTGTTGTCCAAAAGTAATAGCTGCACTTGAAGGTTTTGTAAAAATATGTTTGATATACTAATGCCACAGATTTTGTGTTGAACCTATTCAATAGTTCAACAAACTTGCCATGCTCAACTAATGCTCAGGTGTGAGCCTATAACTGATCCTATATCATTCATTGAACTTGAACATCCACTAAACAGGAACTTGCTTAGGAAGCTTGCCATCAGAGCTTATTTGTTTCCACTATCTGGTAATCAGAGGTATACTGTTTCTGAATAGGGAGGTTTCATTTACTGGCATGAATTGGGTTGAAATATAAGCTTTGCTGCATTCAGTTATCTGTTCCTGGCTGCATAGTTGACTGGTTGACCTTGGAATGCCACAGCATCTTTACCTGACCTACCTTGTAGGGGGGTTTAGAGGATAGAATGGAGGAAGTTAATGTGTTCTGCAGCAGGATAAAATGTGTGTGTGTAAGTATGTGTGAAAGAGAGACAGAGAATTTAATTAACCATAGCCAAAAGTTACAGATAGACATGGCCTTTATTCATCTGTCTAAACCTTATTTAAACTCATCTCCAGGCTGACATGGATTATTTGTAGTTCCATATTTTTTTTTTAAAGCAGAAAGAGATTATGATTTAAAGGGGGGCATCCGTGCAACGTTTGCGTTCCACTGATTTTCAGTACTTCGTGTGTGCAGATTAATGAAACAGACCTTGACTGAGATATGATTTGTGACTGAGTTAACTATTTAAACAATTGAGCAAAATAGTGATGCAGGAAAGATGGGAGGACTCAATTGGGATGTGTGAGAACACATGTATGGGAAGTTGACTGTACTGTACTGTGCTGTTTGGAAGGGACAGGGTGAATAGGGTTGTTTCTTGCTGAAAGAGGTCTATGAAATAGTCCATTGAAAAATTGGTTCCCTGTACACCACTGGCAAACAAAATATAAGCCAAAACAATGGATGTTCGAGTATTACTACTTTGATATGAGCCGAATCAGCGAAAGTTCGAGCATTTCTAATTTGATATGGTAAATGTATAGAGAAATAGCTTTTCTCACTCTTCTATAAAACTGAACAATGAATTTGATGGGAAGTTGTCAGGGTTGGCCTGGATTGGATTTAACTAACCAGCAAATATGAAATAGTCTGCTGGAAAAAATGGTGGACTTGCACCTTCTTCTGTCCATCACTAACTTAAACCCATAGATTTTATCCATAAATACCAATGCACGACAAAAAGAAAAATAAGTGGGTATTAGATCAAATCAAGCCTGAATTTCCCCTAGAAGAGTACTTTGATCACATCATAAGAAGACAAGATTCTCTGGGAAAGTCAATAATGCTAGGAAAAGTGGAAGACAGTAGGAAAAGAGGAAGACCTAAAACGAGATGGCTTGACTCAATAAAAGAAGTCACGTCCTCCAGTTGGCAGGATCTGAGCAAGTCTGTAAATGATAGGATGTTTTGGAGGTCTTTCATTCATAGAGTTGCCAGAGGTTAGAGGTGACTTGATAGCACATAATTCACGCACCAACACTTGTTAATATATGCAAATTGGCTGAGGTATAGGACATATGTGCCTTTCACATTTTAAACTAGAACCTATGATGAACATATTTTTGAAGTGTCCTTTGTTTTCATGATATAGGTAATTACGCATTAGAAGATCTGCATTAAATGTAACAATGTGTTTCTTCTGATAGGATAACCATCCTTAACATGCACTTCTAGCGTGCTGGCTGTAATAGAACACCTTTACATCTATCACTGCAAATAATGTACACAAGAAAAATGATTTGTAAATACACTTGCAGACTTGATTTAGTAGTACAATTGTACAGCTTGATTAAACATTGCTACAATGCCAGTAATTAATTTCTAAGATGAAGGTTGCTGAAGGTATAAGCTTCCTAGAAGCTGTGGCTTTTCAGGCCTAAAAGGCCTTCCCCATCAACAAAGACCTAAGGAAGTATTTTAGATGCACCCAGAGCCTGGATGAACCCTGCTGGATCCCCCCCCTTTATTTTAAACACCTGGATTTCAAGGTGTATAGAACATTGCTTTTGATAGTCTCCCAGTAGAGATGGGCACGAACCAGGAAAATTCCGAACTGTGAGGTTCGTGGTTCATTGCGTTTCATGAACCATGACCCAAGAACTTTCAGGAACTTACCCCGGTTTGCGAACTGGTTTATTTGGTTCATGAAAACATCACTTCCAGGTCAGCATAAGGTCTGCCGAGATTCCATCCCCCCCCCCACCCGTTGCCAGGTTGTCTGCAGTGTCAGGCTTTCTGCAGTGATGCACCGAAATACGAACCAAACAAACCAGGCTAAATTCATCATGGTTTATCAGAAATGAGCTCCCACAAGCTGCCAGTTCATGAACCACGAACCAGCTCGGTTAGTGACAAACTTCAGTTCATATTTCAGTTCATGCCCGCCTCTGTCTCCCAGTATGAGAAGCATCATGTCATGGGAAATAAGTAGTCATTCTTTGGAAACTACAACCCAATGTTTGCTTGAGGAAGCAGAATTAATTGCACAGTTCTTTGATTCTGGGCCAACAGGGATGTTAGGGGTAGGGTCATGGCTCAGCAGAAAAAAACCCTACTGTGCTTACAGAAAGCCCCATGTTCAATCCCCAAGTTGTGACTTTGATAGAGTAACAGTACAACTTAGCATTAGGTAGCTTTGTGCATTTATGTGTTCAATGACCCTAGAAAAATGGAAGCTGCAAATGGCAACAGGTAAACTCCTTTGTGCTCAATTCAGGAAAGGCTTGGCGTTTATGAGCATCCTTGATGAGTATTAGGAAAGCTCATGTGTTTTCTTCAGGATCTTTTTCATGTCTCCATGTTACTACATGTGTGCATGTGCCCCTTATTGCACTGTGACCTGGAAATGATAGTTCTCACCACCAGACATTAAAGAGAACTGTTTGAGGTTTTTTTTCCTTTGGTTTTTTTTTTAATCCTTCAAATAACTTTATTTAATCCAATGCACCTGAGGCCATACAGCTTTCTGAGTCTGCAAAACGACTCAAGTTGCCTTCTATATTTTATCAGAGTACATTATCAAAGACAAACTCAAATTATGTGGCAAACATCAACAGGGTCTGGAATGTCTGCATACATTGTTCAGCATAACTAAAGACTTAACACTGTTCTGCAGCCAGAACCTCCCATGTGTCTTTTGAGCATAAGTAACAGCCATGGCAGTTGGAAAAATGGGATTTAACTTTCTCCACATGTTATTTCCCTGATTCAAAATTTCTTATGTTTTTAAGGTTCTCCTTTGGCTCAACACAATGCTCAGGGGTCCTGTGCATGTAGCTGTTCCTACAATTTTTTAAGCAATGAAGTTATTGAGGGTAAAATTGATGGGCTTCTTTGATTTGTTTCCTTCCAAAAAACCACTATTTGTTATTTTCTTATTTTGCCTCAGTCAGCCATTTCTACTGGCATCACCTGCAGGTCTCTACTTTTTCTCCTTAATTTCTTTTTTTGAGGTTATAAATTTTCATTTAAGCAATAAACAATAAACATAAAAGAAAAAAAAACACAATCTAAAAAACCACAGCAGCAGTACATATAAACATGAAATAACAAACAGGACAAGCAACTGATGATGATGATGATGATGATGATGATAAGAAGAAGAAGAAAATACAATTTAGAAAGATAGGAAAAAGAAAGAAAAAACTAAACTACAAGTTGAGTTCTGATTTTCTCTGTGGCAAATATATATCACTTTCAAAGTCTTGCTTATTCTATGTTAAACATAAGAGAATTCTTTTTTCTATTATTCATGATTCTTAATCCATAAATCCAGATATCCTCAAATAATTGTTATCTATTTCGTGTAAAAAGTCTATAAACAGTTTCCATTCAGCCAAAAATGTAGATAAGGTCTTTTCTCTAGTTGGTGAAGTAAGTTTTGCCATTGACACAAACTCCAAAACTTTTATCCACCATCCCTCCATTGTAGGCAATATTGGACTTTTCCATTTTTATGCATACAGTACTCTTGCTGCTGGGATCATATATAAAAATAAAGTTCCAAAACTTCTTTCCACCTAGGACCTAATTCCTTTGTTCAGGGCAGTCTGATAGTCTTCACTTCCCAGCTTTGTATGTATGAAAGTACACATGAACACATACGAAGTTACTTTACACTGAATCAGACCATTGATCTATCAAGATCAATATTGTCTACTTTGACCTGGCTGCAGCTCTTTGATGCTTCAAGTAGAGGTCTTTAACATCACTTGCTACTTTGTCCATTTAATTGGTGCTGCCAGGAACTGAACACAGGACTTTTTCATGCAGAGACGTGCTACCATTGATCTCAAGGCTTTCCATAAGCCATATCATTCTGAAATTCCTCAGAACAGTTATATTCATCTCAATGCCATGAAATAAACCAACATTGTCCTGACACTGTTGGCTTTCAGCAGCAAACCCAATAGTCAACAAATCTTGTTCTTCTTACACTCCCTCAAAGCAATATCTGTAATTCATTAAGGAAAGAGGTGTGAGCTGTTAGCCATTATGTCCTACATGCTGCTAAAATATAATTAGTTTCATGTTTTATGATCACTTAGTAAACAAATCATTTCAAAGGCAATGCTGGGGTACAAGTAGAAATGGGCGCGAACTGGAAAAAAAACGAACCATGCGTTTCATTATTTATCAAATTTAATGAGCCACAAAGCACAAACATTCACAAACCTGCCCCAGTTTGCGAACCGGATCATTTGATTCGTGAAAACGTCACATCCAGGTCATAAAATCATCACTTCCAGGTCAGCAGAAAGTCACTTCTGGGCCAGCAGAACATCACTTCTGGGTCAGCAGAAGGTCTTCAGGAAGTCCATCCCCTGTTGCCTAGGAAACTGATTGATTGGCACCAGACTGTCTGCAATCACAAACCAAAAAACGAACCAAACGAACCAGCCTAACGTTCGTGGCAGTTCATCACAAATGGGCTCTGACGAACCGCAGTTCACAAACCGTGAACCGGCCTGGTTCGTACTTACTTTTGATTCATGCCCATCTCTAGGTGCAAGTAAACCAAATCGGCCTGTTTCTAAGACATTTGGATCCAAAATCCAACATCCACTGTACCCCTGGGATAGGGAGCTCTTCATCTATTTGGTTGGTTTCTTCTAGTAGATACAAGAAAATTCATATAAGAATGATAGAACATACTTTACCTTACAAAACACCAGATATTCAATGTTTATTTATTAAAAATACATCACCTGTTTTTTCCAATGGTTTTACCGATGGAGAAGGGTGCAAGTACAAGTTTCTAAAGCACCACAAAAAGAAATGAGATGCATTCATATTTACAATCAGTTCAGAACTGCTTTTTTTGGTTGTGCTTTATACATATCTATGTATAGATCAGCAATCTGCGTGTGTGGGAGGGGGTGAACTCACATTCTTCGAATCCACTCATCTTTAATGTAAATCAGTTTTTCAAGTGAGTAATTATTGGGCATCATAGTTTGAATTGCTAAACACTGGCATATAAATAAATGCCTTTTTTGTTTGGTTTCATTTTCATATACTTTCATCCCCATTGTTTTCAATGGTCTATAATCTTTCTTAGTTTCCCCAATGTGTTCATTTATTTTACAGCATTAATGCCATTTTTGCAAATGTTACCATAACATTGTTTTGACTTTTTACAACAACTATTCCAACAGAATATGCTATTTTTCATCGATTATTAACAAACAATTAGTTTAACATTTCTATAATCAACTTCTCCATAATTTCATCCTGAGAAAACATCAAAAGAATTCCAGCTTCTGACCTGAACTACTGTAGTCATAATATTCCAGAGAATCCCTACTGAAATAATACTTTCTGTATTTCTAGTTGACCAGCAGCTGAGACAAATTTCCATCATCTGAAGACTGGGATATATAGATAAATAAATTATTTTGTTAAATGTTTAGAAGAAGTTACTCCCAAAATGTTATTAGTCAAATGTTGCCAAAATGGCCAGGAATTAAACTAATATTCATTGTTTTGTATGTTGGATCCATTCATATATTTCAGTGAGCAAAATACTACCTTTGGATGGTAAGGTGTAGTCAATAAGCTTGACCCAAGAATTTGAAGACCAAATAGTTTGAAGGGTGTTAACATAGTAACAATAACAATATTTGATTTACATACCACCCTTCAAGACAACTTAACATCCATTCAGAGCAGTTTACAAAGTATATTATTATTATTATTATCCCCACAACAACAATCATCCTGTGAGGTGGGTGAGGCTGAGAGAGCTCTGGAGAGCTGTGACTGACCCAAGGTCACCCAGCTGGCTTCAGGTGGGGAATCAAACCCAGTTCTCCAGATTAGAGACCCACTTAGGGGTGGCACGAGGGTTTCTGGCACCTGCGGCTGCCCCCACATGCACATGCATGTAGTGCATGCCCACGCCCCCAGACTGTGTGATGACGTCACTGCTTGATGATGTCATCACACAGCAAGCTGGCCCCATTAGCCAGCAGGTAGCTGGGATGGCACATGGGGGCTGCCCATGCTCCCAGTCAGGTGTGGCAGGTGGCTGGGGAGGTTCTGCACACCACCCCGGACACCTGCTGTGCTTAGCTCACAGCTGCTGTGCCTGGACGGGGGCGTGTGTTGGTGGCAGAGGTGGCAAGGCAGGGCTGGCCAGCTGCAGCAGCTGTGGGCCAGGCACGCCAAGTCCGTGGTACATGCCTCTGCCCCTGGCATCCCCTATGGCACTCCCTCCGGTGCCTCAGCACACATGGCGCCCGCCTCACCGCCTCAATGGTGGTGCTGGCCCTTGTCCCACTGCTCTTAATCACTACATCAAATTGGCTTTCAGCAGAGATTTGGGTCCAGGAGCACCTTAACAACCAACTAGATTTCCAAGAGATGAGCTTTCAAGAGTCATACTCTAGAAATCTAGTTGGTCTTTAAGGTACTACTGGACCCAAATCGTGCTCTCTTTATACACTAACATTCTTCAAGCTGTTGGGTTTTCAACATCTTAGATCATGCTTCCTGATTGTTCTTCTACTACAGACCAACAAATCTACCCACCTGAAACATATAAAGAGAGAATCAAATCTAAGAGATGATACCAGTAGTCACTGTCAAAGGAAAAATTAAAAACTTTGCAGAGATATGTATTCATGGCTGTTAAAACCAGGTATCTTGTTGTCTCATTGCTTTCTTAACTCAATATGGCACAAGATATTATTTGCTGTGCTGGTAATTACTCAGCTAATGGGGAATCGGTAGCAGGAACTTTAAAGCAACACCACTCACATTCAGTTATTTTCTTCATGCTGCTAAACTTCCCATTTGGTTATTTGGACCATCTTCCACCTGCTTCAAGACTTGGGGAAGGGACAATGAATAAATAGGCCTAGTTCAGCAGGAGCAGTTGCTCAGGACATGTTGGAATCATTGTTGAGCAAACTGAGGCATCAGGTGTGGTGGAGGACTATTCCTGTAATCCTTCATTCTATGGTGAGCTGGTTAAGAAGGATACCCAGGGCTCATTTCAAGGGGGAACGCACAGGAACACAGTTCCGGCAGTTCCCCAAAGAGGCCACATGTCAGGTGGCCCCACTCACCTGACTCTCAGGCATTTGGGGCCTGTTTCAGCCTGGATTGGGGCCGAAACAGCCCAGATTGGGCCTCTGACGGGTGGTGGATCACTCTTCTGCTCAGCAGTGGCCCAATCCTGACCATTTTGGGCCCCTTTTTTGCCATTTTCAGCCCCCTTTTCGTCATTTTGGGCCCAATTTTGGCCCTGAATGGCCAGGATTGGGTCCAAAACAGCCAGGATAGGTGATGTCAGGGGGTGTGGCATATGCAAATCAGTTATGTTAATGACACACTTCTGGTGATGGCAAGGGGTGTGGTATATGCTAATGAGTTATGCTAATGAGTTATGCTAATGAATTCTTCCTGCTCTTTTTCTATGAAATGACTCCCTGAGGATACCCTTGATATTGAGCAACACTGACCATACCTTTAGCAGTCTGTACCATACTTGGGGGAGTGGGGATGAAGTTTGGAACCTCTTGACGCATTTCATGTGTCAGCAAGGATGGAGTTGCTGAAGGGAGGAGTCTTGACTCAGTGGAAGAGCATCGGTTTGGCATTCAGGCGGTCCCAGGGCCAATTCCTGTGATCTCCAGTTAAAAGGGCCAGGTAGTAGGTGATGTGAAAGGTCTCTGCCTAAGACCTTGTAGAGATGGTCCATCTGAGTAGACAATACTAACCTTGATGGACCAGTGGTTTGATTCAATATAAGACAGATTTATGTGTTTGTGTACCAGAATAATGGCAGCCACAGTAAGGCTACATAGTACCACTTCCCTTGAAAAATATTGAGAATGTTTTAATAAGTATGCTGTAAATTAGCTATTTAAAGAAACTAGTTAAATTGAAAATGTGTTGTCCTGTGTCTACGTTTCAGGAAGGGGGGGTGCTGGTGACAACATTTGATAAGTTTTGATATTGGCCCAAACGGAATTATCCTGTTCTCGAGAAAAAGAATCTATCACTATGGCTACTGAGAGCTGAACCACATGACATGAATTACATGTGAATGACACAAAAACAAACTTACACATGTTCCAACATTGTTTTCAACTAAACGTGCCAGGACTGCAGGACCTCCATCGAACCCGTGTTCACGGTGGCACGGGTTTTCTCTGTGTACCTCCAAGATATCCCATCATGCTTCTCCACTTTGCACAGATAGGAAGCGGAAGATATAGGAAATAAGGACACTCTGCATTGCCGACTTACTGATCATGACCACGTACACATGCCGTCGTGGCTACACTGGAGTAGAAAATTTTGAATGCGTGCCTGGACCAGGACACGTGCTCATCGATAGAATGCTGGACATGGGCATTTGGGGTAAGACAGGACTCCTGACACTCTCTTGGTCGCGTATAATTCATATCGTGTGGTTTGACTCTAGCATAAAAGTTTCTTCAGTGCACACCTTTTTTGTATTTGGATAACCACTTTTCCTCCAGACAATATGGGAGGTAATTCTGAGACATTACAGTGCAATCCTAAACACTGCATTACAGTGAATCCTAAATCTGACAATAATGTGCCAATAAGATGCATGAGATTTTGAAACCCATGCCCAAGTCCTACTGTCTATCAAATTTGCCACGTTGCTTTTCATACCTGGAGAGCCATTAATGAAACATCCATGCTTCCATGTCCAAAAGCTCTCCCTCCAATCAATGCTTTTCATGTTCTGGGCATATGTTGAGTGAGTTTTTCATAGTTCTGAATGCACTGTGCTTATCTCACTGCCAGCATCTAACAGTTCATCTTGGTGTTGCGAGAGATAAGATTACAGGCCTTCATCCTCCCCCTTTTAGAACAAGACCTCAATCTCTCACTGTCTCTCTTTAATCAGGTTCCTATTTTAGCTGCCACAAAGCTGTCAACAAAAGAAAATAAGCTCTCCTCTATCTAGGGGTTAAATTGGATTTCTCAGTGTGCAAATGCTCTTCAGTGTAAAAAAAAAAAAATCCACCTGCACCCTCCATCAGGCAAATTACTTCTGACTTTTAATTTATTTCTCCAGGAAATGGAAAGGTATGGCATATCCAAAGTCAATAGGGAATAAAGAACGAGGAGTAATCAGACATCTCAGCAATTCAGAGCTCTTCTTCCCTGTCAGCTTTAATAGGTTCTCCAGCCACACGATTTATAGAATGCATGACGTGTCCTTTCTGCTGTGCGTTTTATTTTGGACTTGGCTAGTTAATGATCCCAACAAGTGACAAGTGATGTTTGCTTGATGTTGAGATCTCTGCATGCGAACTGTGGGCATGAATGACTTCAGACTTCACACAATGCTCCTTCCATACTCAAGTATCAAGAATTGGCGGGGGGGGGGGGGGCAGCTTTCATAGAAACACACGGAATAGGATTTCATTTTTTGTTTGTTTACGTAATAGAAAATTACATTCTTGTAAACAAACAGCAAATAGTTCTCTAGAGTAGAGATGGTGCTGAAATTCCTCCAAAATTCAAACTGAATCAGGGGAATTCTTCTACAGAATTCCCTCTCTCTCTCTCTCTTTCTCTGTGTGTGTGTGTGTGTTTATGTGTGAGAAAGAGAGAGAGAGAGAGAGAGAGAGAGAGAGAGAGAGGGACATCACTATCACTAAAGAAAAAAATTGAAGTGAATCTATGTATTCTTCCTCAGGATAAACAACTGAAGTATTCTGAGGGAAACCAAAAGAGTGCTATTAAGATGGATGACATTTCTACATGTAATCTTTGCAAATCTCTAGGAATAAAGTCCTCAGACATTGTAGAGCTCTTGTGAGGATGAATCAGATACACAGCAAAGTACACTTTGTACAGTGAAAAATGCTAATATTTTAGAAGCACATCAGGCCTCATAGCTGAGCTTGCAAACCTTTTTCAAATATCAGGATTTCTAATCCTATCCTGGTATTACATGTTTCTAGGAACCCTATGAATTTTGTGTGTAAGTGTGTATAAATTAAAATTATATACAATGTATCTTCAAAGAGACACTCAAGGTCTCACCAGTGCCATATAGAACTATGGTGAAAAATGCTTATACTTGAAGAGAATACCATTTGTTGTTAGGATAAATTCTTTCATAGTCTTTGGAGCCAGGAATGCTATTGTCACAGCCTTTTCTAAAGCCAATGAGGCAAGGCTAGGCCAGTTAATTGCTCAGAGCCAAGCTACTAGTGACGCCTGACAAAGGCTGGACACTTGTCTGCTTCCCTCAAGTTTTGATGGGAAATGTAGGCATCCTGGCCTTGCAGCTGTAATGGAGAGCCAAGCAGTAAAACCAGGACGCCTACATTTCCCATCAAAACTTGAGGGAAGCAGACAAGTGTCCAACCTGTGTAAGGTGTCACTTGTAGCTTGACTCTCATTCTATGAGGGACAGTCAGGGGAAGAGCATGAGAATAGCTCTCTTCCTCCTCCACACCATCATTTGCTGCTTGCTGTTGACTCACCTACTTTCCCGAGGGCCACACAGGATTACCTGATTGCTTTAGACCCGAACAGAAATACTTGGAGTGTCCTATGACTGGCCTTTGAGCAGAGGAATGAAATGGTATACCCCCACCCTATCAGATCTCAGAAGCTAAGCAGGGTCAGAATTTGGATGTGAGATAGGGGCCGTTTCCACACTACTTCCCTTCATCCAGAACACCACGGAACGTTGTGAAAAAACTGCGGAAGATAGCGTTTTCTCATGCGACTTTTCTCATGCGACTTTTGTGCGACATCGCACAACCAGCAGGGGGGGAGGGTCCTAGTACTCACCAGTGCTCTTTTCTTCACACACACACACACAAAACAAGTTCATGCTCCTGGCCTCTGCACGATAATGTCATTTCTTGAAGTGATGTTATCCCATTGGCTGTGGGAGTGCTCCCATGCTTTGTTCAGGGCCGATCCTTTGAGAATCAGCCTATTTGGAGCCAAAACCAGTCCTGCTCAAAGCGTGGGATCACTCCTGCAGCCCACACTTCTGGAAGGGGCAGTGCATGCAGTGCCTTTACCTAGGTTGCCTGCCAGTGGCGTGACTTCTGGAAGGGGCAGTGCATGCAGTGCCTTTACCTAGGTTGCCTGCCAGTGGCGGGAAAATGCCAGGTGACTTGCCACCTCCCACCAATTGCCAGCAATTGGTGGAGACAGCAGCAAATGGCTGAGAATTTTTCCACCACTTGTGGGCACTTGGGAACCCTTATGTGAGACCAGCAAGGAAAACTCTACAGAGGAAGGCAATGGCAAACTACCTCTGCTTCTCACATGTCTCGAAATCCCCTTGCTGGGGTCACCATGAGTAACTTGATGGCACATTCATACATACATATGATTGGCCTTTAGGAGATTTTTATTGTATGCTTAAGTTGCCTTAGGAGTTCTAGGATAATTAGGCTAGGATTTCTTAGACCACAATTATTTGTGTTGTTCATGACAGACTGGTTTAATTGGTGAGCATAAGAATTAACTAAAACAAGGGGGGACATTAATTTTCTGCCGTATGGTTCCTCACTCCCTCCCCTTGGCACCCCTCCTATCCTCACTTTCCCTGCTTCCTCTTTTCCTTCCCACTAACCTACCTTTTATCTACATCTCTTCTTAAGCAATATTTATTTATTTAGTTCATTTATACCCAGCCTTTCCCCATGATGGGGATCCAATAATTCTCCCCTCCTCCATTTTATCCTCGCAATAACCCTTTAAGGTACATTAGGCTGAGAATATTTAACTGGCCCAAGATCACTCAATGAGCTTCCAGGGCAGAGTAGGGATTTGAACCTGGGTCTCCCAGACCCTGGTCTGAAGATCTAACCACTAAACCATACTGGCTTTTGTGGAGTGTCTGCTGTTGAGCTGTAGAAAGCAGCCAATATGGGAGGAGTCATACAAGTCATGTGGTAGAACATCTCTTGCTAGTTGCTGCTTGGCCTGGCCCTGATCATTCCTCCTTTAAACTCAAAAACAGCCTTGAAAAGCCCCTTGACTAACAGAAACCAAGGCTTGAAGGCAAACAATACTGTTGTGGTTGTCTATCAATGGTGTAGTTTAGTGTAGTGGTTAAGAGCGCGGGACTCTAATCTGGAGAACTGGGTTTGATTCCCCACTTCTCCACGTGAAGCCAACCGGGTGACCTTGGGTCAGTCACAGATCTCTTGGAGCTCTATCAGCCCCACCCAACTCACAGGGTGTTTTGTTGTGGAGATAATAATGACATACTTTGTAATCTGCTCTGAGTGTGCATTAAATTGTCCTGAAGTGTGGTATATAAATCAAATGTTATTATTATTAATGGCTATTGTAGGCATTCATTTCTTAAAGCCACAGGTGTTGCTTCTATTATGTTGGCAGAATTTACCCCCCCCCCTCATTTTTGGCAAACTCAGAACTTTTTCAGGTTAGTAGAAAGATCTGTCCTGTCTGTCCATAGCTCTAATATCTGGATTTAAATATCCACAGAGGAAGTCGTGTAGAGAACTGTATATTTTGATATTCCTACAGGGCTAATTGGTTCCCCCACAGAGCAATAAAATTTACTTTATGACATCACGATTATTTAAGAACCTAAGAGGTGCATGGCTGGATCATAACATGAACTGGTAAAAGTACGTCCAGGTCACCAAAGAAATTGATACAGCATACAAATAGTTCAAGGCACATTTTTCCCCATCAAAAACTGAAATATGTTTTGGTCTTCCCCTGAAAATGTGAAGCAGAGAAGAAATAGATCATCAAAATGATTAAAGCATTCCTATACCATCCCACAAGGTAAATAGGCCTATACTGTCTACTGAACTATGGATATGCCAAATGTTAGTTTCCCAAGTAGCTTGAAAGTATTTCAACTGACCTCAGTTTTGTGTGACCTTACAACTAGAAAAATCTGAAAAAAAATTTTTTTGTACTTTTAGATGGAATAGAGTTTCCCTCATAATAAAGGGGACTATTCATGAGCATATGTCAGGTAGAAAGTTGGTCAGTGGGATGTCTGTTGACTTTTCAGACCTGGATTTATGAGAAGGAAAGGAATATCTGTATTAACAGTGTCTATATTTCCAAAACACAAGTTTTGTTTAGTCATTCTACATAGACAGCTACGTGGAACTGAAGGACTCACTCACAGTGGCATCAAGCTTGTTAGTATTAGAATTTTTCCAAACCTCCTGGAAATATTAAATGTTTAATCCCAGCCACCCTGATCATTATGGGAAAAAATAAGAAAACTAGAGATGTGGAGGGATTTCAAATAGAATCCAAAAACATGCCCTTATAATTATATTTTTATAAGTAGGATAATAATTGAACTTTCTCATTTCACCTATACGAACGGGAGCCATTGATCTGGACTGAGTTTCTTTTCAAATGCCAGGAGGTGGCACACTTTTGCATGCCTGTTTGAGAGCTTTAAAAACATTGTTCCACATGTTACAAAATACATCTCTCCCTCTGGAATTGTAAGTTCTTCAAGGAACACATTTAATTAATTCTGTATTCCACCCCCTGTCGCAGCTGTTTCTTGTGGTTGTTTGGTACACTAACTGGTAGGAGTTTGACAGCATCTGAGTTTAATCTCAGAACCACGAAGAAGGCAAATGTCTCATTTATGTGTAATGTATTTGAAATTCCAAAAAGGGAAAGAAAAAAGGAAGCAATTTTCCCTAGTAATCAGATAAACATAACGGAGAATCCTGGAAACAAAACCCAAAATAAGGACAAATTATCTCGCAATGTCTATAGCTGCTATTTTCCTGTTATTTCCACTTTCTATCTGTAGTCAGCTGCCCAAATACGACATTGCAGTATCAATTGCCCCCACAGTTGGAAGAACGAGACAGACACATTAGCTGGAACTAAGGGCCGCTTTATTAAACACAACATAACACTAACAACTGAGGCAAGGCAAACTTGTGGTACAGGTCAAGCCACGGGGTCCCACCTGGACCTCCGCCTTGACCTGCATGGGCGAGCCCCACTGTCCCGGGCTTGAGCCATTCATAGAATGGCCTGGACCCGGCCAGCCAGGCAAAGGGCGCCCCCCCCATCAAGCTCCTAAAGCCTCAGCCATACAGCATGAGGGAAGGACTTGCACTTGGGGTTCCCTGGAGGTGGCCTGGACAGGTGGTGGCAGCCATGAAGCATACCCTCCTTCCTGACAGACCCCTTTCCCCACCGTTGGGGAATTGCCAAAGGGGTGCTCACCGGCCCGCTCCCTACTCCCTAATTTCTCCTGCCAGTGACGCCTACTAAGCGCCACCCTAGAAATGCCTCGCACCCCCTGCCTCAGTACAAGGTAGGCAAAAACCCCAACCCCTTCAGCCAATATGGGGAATGGGGAAAAATTCCTACCTGGCCCTAAACAGCAACCGGCTAATCCTGCACTGAAACAGGGCAAGGCGGGTGGGCCGATCGCACAGAGAGACTGGAGCTCAGAGGTGGAGACTCCTCCTAGGGCTTTTGTCTCCACCCCCAAGCAGGAACCCGGATAGCCGGGAACCTGTCTGTCTCGTCCTCTGTCCGTGGAAAGGCGAACTTCGTCCCCCAGCTTAAGCTGCGAGCAGCTGCTGGGAAAGGGCCACATTCTCAGAGAATGTAGAGGATTACATGCTAAAGTCTCTCTAGTTTGTTCTTGGAAATTGTCAGGGAAGTGCTAATTGTATATCTTTCAAAGTGTACCTTGAAACATTTTTTCCTTTTCTTCGAAGATTGCATGACCTAAGGAAGAGGGATACCTTTGCCCATCCCTGGAGAAATGATGCTTGTCTTATTAAAGTGCATTTTCCAGCCAAAGGCTGATTCTGCACACGATGGATAATGCACTTCCAGTCATCTTTAGAGATCATTTGGAACTTAATTTTTGTGTGTGAAACAAAAAATCTACTTCCGAACCATCGCTAAAGTGCATTGAAAGTGCGTTATCCAATGTGTGCGGAATCAGCCACTATGTAGTCCACAACCACAGCAATCATCCTCAAATGCTTTGCACAAATAGGAAATTTCAAATTTCCCTTGAATTATTTCCCTTTAGGCAAAATTCAAAAGGGCAGGAATCTAGATGTTACTAGCAGTCTTGAACCTCCTTTTAGAGAAACATAGCATCCCGGGGAAAATATTAAATATTCTGTTCCTTTATTAAAGTTGTGGAAAAGAGCAAGAGTCCAGTCACAACTATAAGACTGACAAAATTAGTGGTAGGGTATGAGCTTTCCTGAGTCACAGCTCACTTCTACACGTACCAGTATTATAGCACTATTATAGCACTACCACTAATTTTGTTAGTCTTATAGATGCTACTGGACTCCTGCTCTTTTCCACTGCTACAGACAGACTAACACAGCTACCCATCTTGATTTATTAAAGCTGTCAGCATTGTTTGGTGACCAATGAAGAATTGCTTTCTTGTGCCTCTCCAGTGCCATTTGAGCTCTTTCCAAGCCCATACTGATGAGCAAGAAGCAGAAGTAGGAACAACATGTATTGCTACACCCTTCTCTGCTTCTTCTCTTTACTTGGTGTTAGCTGCTTTTGATCTCAGCTCTCATTACTCCTTGCTTGCTGGAAAAACATGCATAAATGTTGGTGGCAAGGAATCAAGAATGGACAACATTGCTTTTTGCGTCTGGAATAAATGGGGGAATGGTGATGATAGCACTTTATGAGGAAGGTGTTAGAGGGCATCTAGGCCAAGTCGTGCCCAAAATCTGGAGTCATCCCTGTACTGAAATTTCAAGCTTCATTCTATTCCTTTCTATTTCCTTTTTAATGAGGTGATGTATTAAAATGAATTCCAGATTTGGGACTTGTTCAGCATGGGGCATGTTTCGGTCTTTTCCTCCTCCCTTCTCTACCTGGTGCTAATCTGCCTCATTCATATTGTGCAGAAATGGCTCGCTCCCCTCTTTCAGAGGCACCGCTTGCTATTCTCTCCACAGGCTCCATTTCTGAAAGTGCTGATTTTACTCAACGATGTAAAGTTGGGCTGATGGTAAGCGAGGGGAGGGTTTGCAAAAGCAGAAAAACCGTATCCTCGGCATTATAGGTGTGCCTATGTACAAACAGATTCTCTCATGATTAAAAAGTGACTCTTACCGTGTCACCTGGTTTTCACATTAAGGAGAAAATTCACCAAATGGGCCTTTCAATAGATTCTTTTCTTTCTTTGAACAAGTTTTCTATTCTCCAGGCCATCGAACATAGATTATTTGACCTTGAATTCCAGAAGCTATGCCTGTTGCAGCCCCATATAGCATCACAGGCTAGTCTGAAACTCCCAATTCAGTATGGACAAGTGGCTCGCTAGACCACCCTCCTCATTGTAAAGTCTTTACATTGGCCCGACTAAATGTATTCCCTTCAAGAATGGTAATTGATAGATACAATAAAGTCCCTGTCCACGAAAGGCTTTTTACATGCCCTTTAAAATTTCTTGATTCAATTCAACATATTCTTTTAGATTGCCAACTGCATACGGCCCTCCATAAGGAACTTCTAACTTCCTCGTTATACCTTAACCAGCGTATTAATAAAGATAGAGCAGTATATCACCTATTAAAAGATACAAATTCTGAAATTACAATTTTGGTTGCCAGATTCTTGGCTAAAGTAGCTAAAGTTAGATATAAGCCTTTTAAATAACTGGTTTTACCTTTTTCGTTTTATACTGTAATCTGTACTAGTTATTTGCCCTGTGTTACGTTATTTATGTACTCATTTCCTTACTCTTATGCCATTAAAGGTGTTTGTTGTTGTTGTACAAACAGATTCACATGTAGTTCATGTCATCCACTTACAATGAAAAAACTGGAAATTAAATCACCAAATTAAAACTGGAAATTAAATCACCATTTGATATCCAGGCCATAAAAGTGAAACAGGGATGAGCAGCAACCTTTTCTCTGCCTTATTGTTAATAGAAAATGCAATTTCAGGTCCAGATTTTCAGAGGTAGAAGCAAGATACAAGAGGAGGAGTAAACTCACCAAGAGAAAAATTTAGACAAGTAAGTTATGAGTTGTGTAGCACCCTAAAGACCAACAAGATTCTCAGGGTACAAGCTTTCGAAGGTCAAAGTTCCCTTCATCAGATATGAAGCTTGACTCTTGAAAGCTTATACCCTGGAAATCTTGTTGGGAAGGGTGTAGTTATACATTTCTGTCCAATCAATCAAGAGACACCAGGGGGGGATAAAGGGGAAGGTGATAGGTGAAAGTCAAGGCCAAGGCTTACACTGGAGAAAAAATTCTACACTTCAAAAAGGCTGCCTTTTTAACTTTGATGCAAAAAAAAAAAGGGGTATGTTTGCAGGGAGAAAAGCTGTAGAAAACCTGAGCTGCAGCCTTTCAACATTCAGAATGAAAAAGCGTCTGGGAAGCAGTTTGGAGACTGAATTGGGGTATTTTGACTGTGCATGCAGAACTTGGAGGATACATCAAAGATATAAGGGGCCAGCACAGGTTACAAAGCCTCATATGGAAAAGACCAGGGAGGGGCATTTTCTTCAGTAAGAAGATAACACACACACAATGTTGTTCCTTTGCAAAGAGAAATGTAATGCCACCGGAAGTGTCCAGGAATATCGGCAGCACCTTTACTCCCACACATATGGTCATCTCCCTATTGCCTTTTTGTCACCGTACTCCGCCATGGAGCTCAGTATTGGGGATATTTGTTATTTGTTATAAAAAGGTTGCACAGTCATCAAAATGTGTAATCAAATGTGGTGAAACACTCTCCAAGCCAGTATATTGCAAAAGATAAAACTTACTTTTATGCGCGTTGATTCACATTCATTTACATTTTTGTAGTGGCAGAAGGAACAATTTAAAACTTATCTAAATAAAACTGTTCCCTACTCCAAGTGGCCAGGTAATCTGGCTGCACATGAGTGGGAGAATAGGTGTGCCTGTTGCAAGCTTGCACAGGAGAGAAACATCTTGCTTCTTGAAAGACCAGCAGGAGAGAGAGAACAAAAGGCACAAAAAAAGGAGGAGGAGACAGAAGCTGCCATGAAGCATTACACAATTATACAGTCTCTTTCTAACATAAAATGAAAAATAGCACTCCCTAGTGTGTAATAGCTTCTGTTCCAACATTCAGAATGGTTTCTGCTTTCCCATTTTATTACAACTCGATGTATGAGAAGTAGGCAATGCAGAAGGAGACTACTCTAAGGTCTACAGTAAACAGTATGGTAGAGTGAGGATTTGCATAGAAATCCTCCTGGGCCTAGATGTTCACCTGCTACATAAATCAGCATTTTACCATTTCTTCTTTGCTTTCTGAATGCTTGAAATGCTGCTAATTAAACATATTGGATCCTTTCATCTTTTAAAGAAAATAACAACAGGATTTATAGTCGATACATCTTCTGATGGCCTAATTGTAACAAAGAGGGAATACTGAACAAAATTCTAACAGATGCACACATTTGAAGAAGGGAGGGAAGTGCACAATATTGTGGACCAAAGCAAAAGAAAGGAACATCTGGCAACATAAAATTATGGCAGCATCTGTATATCCAAAGTACAATGCAGATATAGATTACTCTGAAGATTTGCATTTCTTGCTCTCTGCATGGATATAACAGAAAACAATGGGGAATATTTCCCCCTTTTTATATTAAATAATGGACTTTGCAAGGGTGAAATATAAATAAGAAAGTCTTTCCACATTTATTTAGGTCCTGCTTTTCTCCACAGTGGGGCTCAAACAGCTTATCATATTGTTATTCCCACCATGATTTTACTCTGACAACAAACCTGTGAGGTAGGATAGGCTGGGAGAAGCAATGACTAGCCCAAAGTCACTAATGAGCTCCCATGTCAAAGGGTGGAAATACATGTTACTGAGGGCCTTGGTTAGTAATTGGATAAGAGACCTCCAAGGAAAGCCAGGGTTGCAGAGTCAAGCAAAAGCAAACCACCTCTATTAGTCTCTTGCCATGAAAATCCTGCCAGGGCTCGTCATAAGTCAGCTATGACTTGAGGGTACTCTCCACCACCAAGTTCCTAGAGACACTCAAGTAAACCTCATTTCAACCTCACCTCCAACTTTGCATGCACTCACTCTCAGGTCACACTTCAATTTGCTTCACATAAATACATATATGTGTACAATATCAGTTCTCCCTCAAATGCTAAAAGTATCCCAGTTCCCCCCACCTCCCACTTCCATTAATTGAAATGCAGATCTTGACAGTTTCTCAAACCTTAAAGAAATGCAAATTTGCAAGTCGAAGGATCCTACAGTACTTGTTCTCACAGCAAAAACAGAGCTGAATTGGTGCTCTGCCCTCCGATCTCACAAAGGGAACTCCTGTGAAAGTGGCATTCATGTGCTCTGAGCAAGAACAGTCTGCAGGTGAATTGAAGACCACACATAAAATCCTGCACTTGAGCATCCCCAGGTAATTGGCAATGTGTATTTCCACAGAGTGGGGATTTGAACTTAAGATGTTCCATATCCCAGTCCAGCACTCTAACCGCTGCACCGCACTCAGGCTGCCTGGTGGCCATCCAGTGTAAATTGGCTATTTCTATTTTGCTACACCCAGTGAATGCTGTTGGTTTATAGAGGCACAATGTTCAACCTAGGCTTCTCTAAGATGATTTCCTTGTGTTGTTTTTATTATTATTTGTGCCTGTTCATACTCCAGAGTTGTGACATGAGAACACTTTCATCCCAGCCATTTAGTCTCACTTCACTAGTGAGTGAATAAGAAAGGACGCTGCTTCTGCTAACTTTGCTGGGAACCTAAAAGAATTGCTTATATGAATTAAGTATTGGCAGCTGGTTAGATAACTCCTTCATCTTTCACAGAGAGTCAGAAAGACGATTCCCATGAGCTGGCAATACCCCAAGGCTCCACCTTGCTAGCTCGCTTAATGCAGACATGAAGGCTTTCCAAATCCTACTGTAGCACAAGTCTGTGTGGGTTTTTCTTATATATATATATCAGATGTGTTCATTCTATGTACCTAGGGATGGGTAGATTTCCACCATTTCTTTGTTTTATTGTTCTAGAATGTTATTCCCTGTGGTGTTGCACCCCTTCTTAGTACTGGTTTAACTTGGACGATTTCTAAAATTCTGGAACTGAAGTATATTCAGTTTGCCACAACTTTAAATTCCTTCAATTCATACATATCTTCTCTACATTATCCATGTGTGCATGGCATGATCGTACATATGATTATTGCATCAAAAGCCTTTGTATGGCCTTTTAGAGATGCACCCACATTCTTCTACACATTGGTTTTGTTTCATCATCATCATCATCACATTTGATTTATATACTGCCCTTCAGGACAACTTAATGCCACACTCAGAGCAGTTTACAAAGTGTGTTATTATTATCCTCACGACAATCACCCTGTGAGGTGGGTGGGGCTGAGGGAGCTCTGAGAGAGCTGTGACTGTCCCAAGGTCACCCAGCTGGCTTCAAGTGGAGGAGTGGGGAATCAAGCTCGGTTCTCCAGATTAGAGTTCTGCTGCTCTTATCTGCTCTTTACCAAACTGTTTTCACAAAATATGCAGGTCCACAGGTGGATATAAATAAAAATCTAACACCAAAGGACATGTGTGTACAGACATGTGATGGCATGACACCCCCACAATATTTCATAGGAATTTCTGACAGCGTTCAGTTCAGTTACCTCCTGTTAAAGCATTGCTGTACATTAATATGTATAATTGCATAAATATTCTTTATGTGCGGTGTTTTACTTGTACACACTTGTGCTTTTTGTGCATTGGTAAAACTGCACACCAAAAAAGATCCTTGGAGCATAATCACATCAAACTGCATCTTTCAGTGTTTTATTGAGATATATTTCACACAGATAGCTAACAGTGCAATCCTAAACAAAGTTACACCTTCTAAGTCCATTGAAGTCAATTGGTTTAGAAGACTGTAAATCTCCTGAGGAAGAGAAAAAGAATGCTGTAAATTAAATAAAAACTCTGAAAGCTGGGTCAAATTCTGCATGGATACACACACACACACAATCACAGTTTGGTGTAGTGGTTAAGAGCAGCAGGACTCTAATCTGAAGAACTGGGTTTGATTCCCAGTCCTCTACTTGAAGCCAGCTGGGTGACCTAGGGTCAGTCACAGCTCTCTCAGAGCTCTCTCAGCCCATCCACCTCACAGGGTGATTGTTGTGAGGATAATAACCCTCTTTGTATCAAGATATACAGACAGGAGCATTGGCAGAAGTGACACAGGGTGGTAAAGCAAGGTTAATTATACGGTGATGTTCCTGCCCCAGGAAAGAAAGTCCATTAGGATTTTGGTGCAAATGGTCCAGGATCTTGGAGAGGAGGGGGAAGGGGGAGGATGAGCTCATCCCAGTCCTTTAGGGAGGGTGATACAGCTTTGACTGGAACTTCAAGGCCACATTCTCAAGCTGGCCGGGGAATAGTAACCAGACACCTGCAAGATAAGTATCTAACAGCCATTCAAGCAAATGTGTTCCCTTTGCATATTCTCAGAGTATTAGAATATTGTGCACCAAGACAATCATGGCAGATATACTGGGGTGTATCTGACAAAGGGGATCCGTGCCCAACTCCAAAACCACCCCATAAAGACTATGGTAAGGGCACATTACAGTAAAATCAAACTCAACATGTAAACTACGTTTCAACCAATCAAAAACTCACTATTACCCCAAAGTTGTGACAATAAATGCGATATTACAAATCAAATCCAGAAGGTTTTGCCAAGCTTGAATTAACATTAGTAATAACAGCATGAACAAAGCATGTACATAAGCCGTAAATGAAGCGGTGAGTGGGAGGGATTGCTGTTTGGAGCCCAACTGCTGCATGCTTCCAGTCAGCTCCTTTTAAATAGAAGGGGGCCGGACCTGAGATAAAACTTGTTCTCTCAGGGCCAAGCTACACATGACGAATGACACTTGAATGGCAAGTGTATTTCTCCCTGTTCACTTGCCCTCCACTCAATCCACTTGCCGTTCAAGTGTCATTCGTCATGTGTAGCTTGGCCCTCAGGCCAGGGACAAAGTCCCAACCCTTCTTCTCCTAGCTGGCCTCTCTGATTGGCTGGGTGCTTTGAACCTCGCGGCTCCCCATGCGTCCCTGGGAACCGTATCAGAGAGCCAAGCTACAAGTGACGAATGACACGAGAATGGCAAGTGAACAGACTCACGTGTATTCCTCCCTGTTCACTTGCCCTCCACTTGCGCTCCACTTGATCACATAGTTCAAGTGTCATTCGTCACTTGTAGCTTGACCCAGAGTTGCCGGCTGGGAGGAAGGGAGCGTAACTGCCCTCCCCTCACCAGTAGCCTGCAAAATCCAGCCCCATTAAGATCGGGGTGGGTAGCTTCCTGAAGAAATTTCTTACTAAAAAGAAGTGTCTGAGAAATTTTGAGGTATGTTTACATTTTCAGGATTGTGAAACCTTCCAGAGAAATTTTTGTTAAAGCTCTGTGGCCATTGATAGGATGATCTACTTCTAAACTAAGTTTGAATTTTGGATCAGAATCTCTTTACTAAAGGCAGCCACATCCCTCTAGAGTAAAGTAACAACGTCGGAGGACCTCAGAGTAATTTTCATCCCACCAGTCTATGTTTCTCAGTTCCTTGTGGGTTTGATATCAAAGGAAGTATGCTCAATTTACAACGAATCTTCACACTCTTCACACTGTGTTTGCTTCTTACTAGAAAAAAAATCCCTTCTGTAGGGAAATATCTCCTGATTCTCTGGCCACCATATGCAGCCTCATTTTGACAGGGAGGCGGGGGCACTGAAAGTGAGGAAGTTTCTTCAAAGACATGATCCGTCTTCATTTGTAAAAAGCTTCCCTGGAGCTACCTGGGGCATCCATTTACTGTTTGTAATGCAACCTTACAGTCACCCTTGGAAGCAAGTCAAAAGTTAGTGGCAAGCCGAGGGACTGCAAACATTAGTTACAGTGACAGGCTAAATGTAACATAATTCTTGTAATATACACAGTTAGTTGCGAGTCCAATTTCAAATGTCCTGCCTTGCTGTTGAAGAAAACCATGCTGTTATTGTAATGAGCACGCTGGCTTGTTGCTGTTCTACTTCTTAGTTTTATGTTCGGGATCAATTGGCGGGTTGTTTTAAGTTTTATAAAAGTGGTGTGGGAAGCATTCCACAGAAATCAAATGCCAAGGAACCATCAGGGATATGTTTCCCATTATTGTCTACTCTGTGGGGACAGAGGGTCTACATATACACCCCAGAATGCATGCAAGACACAGAGATTATAGTAAAATAGCTGGACCTCGACTTTGTTAATTTAAATCAGAGCCAGTTTGGTGTAGTGGTTAAGAGCAGTAGGATTTTAATCTGGAGAACCAGATTAGATTCCCAGCACCTCTACTTGAAGTCAGCTGGATGACCTCGGGTCAGTCACAGCTCTCTCCAAGCTCTCTCACTCCCACCCACCTCACTGTGTGATTGTCATGAGGATAATAATAAAACACTGTGTAAATCTCTTTGAGTGTGGCATTATGTTGTCCTGAAGGGTGGTTCATAAATCAAATGTTGTTGTTATAACTTGAAATAGAAGGAAAACTTTTGAGTCATCATTCTCATGGTTTTCCAATTCTTCCCCCTCTTGAGTTCAGCAGCTTTGAGTGGCTGAACTTGACACTGTCTGAAGAAGGGAGCTCTGACTCGTGCAAACTTACATTCTATACATCTTGTTGGTCTCTTAAGTTTCAACTGGACTCAAATCCTACTTTTATCCTAAGGAATGCCATATGTTCTAAGGTTCCTTTCATATGGGCTTTTAAATTCAGGGTCTGATAGATGATATGTTAAACACAAGTCGGGGTTTTCCCCATCTCAACTCATATTTAATGTCTTCTGGGCAGAATGTTGGTTTCACTTGTCTGCCCAGAAGACGGCTGATTCCGCACACATTGGATAATGCACTTTCAATGCACTTTATCAATCATTTGAGGTGGATTTTTTGTTCCGCACACAAAAACCCATTCCTAATGATCTATAAAGAGGATCGGAAGTGCATTATCCAACATGTGCAGAATCAGCTGTCATGTGGAACAGGAAGAAAGATGAATAGCCCTCCCCCACAGCCCTTTTCTACTTGTGAAATTGCACCAGGTGGAAAGGAAGCAAAAGCAATGATTCTTCTATCTCTGCACACACTCAGAAGCTGATTTGAGCCCAAAACACATTAGTTTAAAGGTAAGAGGGTCGTGATCACACATAAAATACGAGCTGGGTTGGATTTTCTCCCAACCCAATGTTTAATGTGCTGTCTAATCAGGCCCTCACTTTGGCTTCTGAAGACTAACAATTTTTTTCCTTAAAAATATAAAGCACAACAACAACAACAACATCCTGATCAAAATGTGATTTGGAAAAACCAGATGATGTCTTCATTCACTGCAGGAGGGCAGCATTTTAAAGGTGTGTGAAACCTTTTAAAATATCAATTGGCCTTCAGAAGCCAAAGCAGCTTTTACCATTCAGGTGTATGAAACCCAGGGCTTTTTTTCTGGGAAAAGAGGTGGTGGAACTAAGGGCCAAGCTACAAGTGACAAATGACACTTGAACGGCAAGTGGATTGAGTGGAGGGCAAGTGAACAGGGAGAAATACACTTGCTGTTCAAGTGTCATTCGTCACTTGTAGCTTGGCCCTCAGAGGGTTGCCCTTGGAGAAAATGATCACATGGCTGGTGGCCCTGCCCCCTGATCTCCAGACAGAGGGGACTTTAGATTGCCCTCCGCACCACTCAGTAGCGTGGAGGGCAATCTAAACTCTCTTCTGTCTGGAGATCAGGGGTGGGGCCACCAGCCATGTGACCATTTTCAAGAGGTTCCGGAACTCTGTTCCCCCACGTTCCAGCTGAAAAAAAGCTCTGATGAAACCTATTAAAAATATCCATGCCTTTAGAACTCAACATGGGTTTAAGAGCCCATTTGAGAGAGACGATGGAGTCAGTCAGGCCCCAAGGTTCTGTTCGAGATTTGATGAACACAAAAGTCATGAGATTTATAACTATCTGAGATTTGCAATCGGATATTTTTTTTTAGCCATTTAGGTTTCATAAATTTCAATTTTGAATCCCACACTGAGAAAGGTCAGTTTCTCAAACTGTATTTTTACAAGATAATTTGGAGAACTATTTGTTTTTCTAAATATTTAATGCACCATATAAAGAATAAGTGTGCAGTCTATTGTTGCTACAGTTCTTTACCCTAAGATATTTTTGTATGAGAATTGAGGGGGGGGGGTGAGAGGAGGGGTCTTCTGCATGCAGACTAACAACAGGTTTTCTGGGTATTCAATCTGCCTCTGTAATTCCATACTTGAGGGAGTCAAACCAAAGTGAGGTCTGCTTATTTTTTCTGCAGTAGAAAAATGCCTTGTTTCTGCTGTGGGCTTTCTGGGGAACATGTCAGTTTTGTCAGATGATTGGCTAAGGACACTCCAGTTTCCTCAGTTTATTGTCTGAGGGCACGTCAGTTTCCTCAGTTGATCAGGGAGGAAATTTGCAAAGTTTTTTTTTTTTTTTAGGCACCAACATATCAATGGTGTTTGTTTAAATAAAAAAGAAATGCCAAAAAAGAATGGGCCAAAAAATAGATGAAGCATGGAGGGATACTCTAAAATATAAAGCAGGATTGCAGAGTTTTTGTGGTAGCCATATTGCAGCTTTTGTTTCCTACCAGTTGCAAGTTTTCTTTTTCTTTTTTTATTTATCCAAATTTAATACAAGAAATGATAAAACCATACTGTACAAACAAGAAAGGGATTAAAACTAAGCCATAAAAGACATTATCAAAACCACTCTTGGCAAATTGTTAAAAACCCAATAATTACAATAAATGAGCATTTTAACGTTGTTGCATTGGGGGAATTACTTCTTTGGCATTTAAAACATCTAAAACCAGTTGCAAGTTTTCCATCAGTTGCAAGTTTCTCATCAGTTGCAAGTTTTTTCTTTCTTTTTAATGGACCAACATTGCCCATGTTGCTGTAAAAAAAGTTTAAAATTCAGGGAAAAACCTGGATTGGTTTCTGTTCAACTAATCAGGATGCAGGGGGATAAAGGGAAGCGTGAAAGGCAGGGCCAGGCCTCACACTGAAGAAAGCACTTCAAAAAAGCTGTGCTTTAATTTCTCTGGGGGAAAAAAACCAAGTTATGTGCACAGGGGGGAAAGCAGCAGAAAAGCAGGGAGGGGTCAATTCTGCAGCAGCCTTTCTCTGTGCAGAACAAAAAAAAAAGTCTGGGAGGCAGTTTAGAGGTCAAATCAAGGTATTTTTACCGTGTGTGCAGAATTCTGGAGAGAAATCTATGCAGTATGGGACCAGAACCGATGAAAAAGCCCTGTGAGGAAAAGACACAAGAGAGAAAATTACCAGCTATCTGAATGGTACAGTCCAGAAAAATGTTATTCTGCTCATTTGTTGTAGGAATGATTTCAAATTTCAATGTTCTCATCCCTGCCAGTTTAACCCCCAAAGCTCCATTTCAATCTTACATCTCTCTTGTCTATTCAATTTCATTTCCAACCTGCCCTTTTTTAAAGGAATATACATGGTTCTTCACCATTCTGCTTTTACCTTTACGACATCCCTGTGAAGTAGGTCAGGTCAACTGCTAATGACGTATCTAAGAGGTCCGGCCATGTATTGTTGCTGAAGATTCTTAATTTTTTTCCTGCCATTTTCTGTTGCCCCACACAATGTTTTTATAGTATTTATTTGTGAAAAGTATTTCTATGCCACCTTTATGAGTGACAGCAGGCCACTAAGATAGTTAAAATAAATTGATAATTAATTATATTCTTTTAAAGGCAGCGGTGAATGTTATGAAGGCACCTGAGAATGTGACCTGCTCCCTTCCCAGTTCTCTGTAGGTAGGAAGTAATTATCACCCATCAGTTCAGCTTGCAGTTTGCACCAGTTGGTGAATTGTTCAGATGCATCCAAGCAAACGTGAGCACATCCAGTGTTCATAATGACAGTCTTTCTCATGTGATTAGAATGCTTTCTCTCTGGGCCAAGCTACACATGACGAATGACACTTGAACGGCAAGTGTATTTCTCCCTGTTCACTTGCCCTCCACTCAATCCACTTGCCGTTCAAGTGTCATTCGTCATGTGTAGCTTGGCCCTCAGCTACCCTCTCTAATCTATGTCTGTTACTGATGCCTCCAATTTTTAAAAGGAACATAGTAAAAAGAGGGGGGAAAGCGTTTGGGATTTTGGAGTTGAGACTGTGAAAGATGGCCTCTATACCCTCACTTTTGGAGTCACTGCAAATCCCTGCCTATAGGGAGAATATGCGAACTCCCAGTAACTTCAAACAATGGGAGACTGTGGAACTTCTGATGGTGGCGGGGAGTTTTGGAAGGAGAAAAAGGCCTGGACAAGTGAAGAGATAAAGAGATAAAAATATAGGACTTAAAAGGGGAAGTATAGGTTGAGGTATCCTGAGTTAAGTAAAATAGAAAAGAGTCCAGTAGCACCTTTAAGACTAACCAACTTTACTGTAGCATAAGCTTTCGAGAATCACAGTTCTCTTCGTCAGATGCATCTGATGAAGAGAACTGTGATTCTCGAAAGCTTATGCTACAGTAAAGTTGGTTAGTCTTCAAGGTGCTACCGGAATCTTTTCTATTTTGCTACTATAGACTAACATGGCTAACTCCTCTGGATCTATGAGCTAAGTAAGGTAGGGTATCTCAGGGAGATGAGGTTAGGCTTTAGATGTTGGGTCAGAAAAGGACTTGAGTCCTAAGGCAAATTGGACTGGGGTGGTATGTGGACTGAACAGATAGTCTACACTGTTAGAATAGAAGTGAGTGACTCAGGACCAAGCTACAAGTGACTAATGACACTTGAATGGCAAGTGAATCGAGTGGAGAGCAAGTGGAGGGTAAGTGAACAGAGAGGAATGCACTTGCCATTCACGTGTCATTCGTCACTTGTAGTTTGGCCCTGAGTCTGGCTGGATACTGCAGGAGTGCTATTTTTTCCTTAGTAACCAATTGTGCATTTGTGTGCTGGCTCATTTTGTTTAATCTGGAAACCTCTGACTCCTCCTTCTTTTTCTGTGCCCTTGCTTCTCTCTCTCTTGCTGGTCTTGCAAGAAGCAAGATGGTTCTTCAGAACAAGAAGCAGAGCCATACTCCCACTCACATACAGCCAGATTAGCTGGCCACTTGCAATAGGGAACAGTGTTATTTAAATTTCTGTTTTCTTCTGCTAGTACAAGAATGCAAGGGAATGTGTATCAGCTTCAATAAAAGTAAGTTTCATCATTGCAATATATTGGCTTAGAAGAGTGTTTCACCAGACTTGATTCCATATTTTCCTAACTGCAATTTTGCGACATTAACTAACAAACATCTCCAAAACAAACTTCTGGCATTCATCTCTTGGCTTAAATGCAGCAATAAAGGGAACAGATCTTTTGTGTGCTTTAAAATTAAACTCCTCTTTCACCAGGGCAAGACAGCCTGTCATTTGAGTGCATGTCTGGGAGTGAGTATTGTGACACTGTAAAAGAAACTGTCATCCAACTTAGCTGTAAATACTGGGGACAGTTGAAGTTATAATATCTACCAACCAAAATAAGTGTTTACTGTTTACCCTTTTTCAGAAGTGCCAATAAACATTGTTTTGTTAAAATAAAGATATCTGAGTGAGTTGCCACATAGAAGGGAGGAAGAATAATTTACCTCAGAAACAAGAAACTGTTTCCCCAAATTTGCAATTTACCTCAGCATAGTACATGGCTATCAGAATATGCCTCTCCCCATACGTACCCCAGGGAGCTCTTAGATCTACAAGTAAACACCTACTGGTGGTCCCTGGTCCCAGTGAGGCTCGGCTGGCCTCAACCAGGGCCAGGGCATTTTCTGTCCTGGCCCCAACCTGGTGAAACTCTCTGTCGGAAGACACTCGGGCCTGCCAAGATCTTGTATCTTTTCGGTGGGCCTGTAAGACAGAGATGTTCCGCCAGGCATATGGTTGAAGCCAGCACTGGATCCATCTAATTAGCCTCCCTGCCGGACTCCTGCCGGGGGGGGGGCATATGGTCCATCTGCCTCCTCATGCTTGAGGAGTTAGAGGTTCACCAACCCACACCTCCACCCTTTTCTTCCCTTGTGTATGGTGGGCAGGGAAAGGGGGGGGATGCCCCATCTGGAATGTTGAAATTCATGTTGGTAATGAGGGCCAAGCTACAAGTGATGAATGACACTTGAATGGCAAGTGGATCAAGTGGAGTGCAAGTGGAGGGCAAGTAAACAGGGGCCGTTTCCAGACGGCTTACCGGCCCCCGGAACGTTGCGACACGTTGCAGGGAAAACGTGAAATATTGTGTTTTCTCGCACGAGTTTTGCGCGACGTCACGCGACATCGCACAAAACTCGTGTGAGAAAACGCAATATTTCACGTTTTCCCTGCAATGTGGCGCGACGTTCCAGGGGCTGGTAAGCCGTCTGGAAACGGCCAGGGAGGAATACACTTGCCGTTCAAGTGTCATTCGTCGATTGTAGCTTGGCCCCATGTTGTATTTTATTGGTTTTATTTGTTGTAATTTATCTATGATTGTAACCCGCCTTGAGCCTGCTTTCAGGGATGGCAGGCTAAAAATCCAATCAATCAATCAATATAATAGGGGTATGCAGTCTGGGATTCATGAACTGGCAAAATAATCAAATTTGGCATGATCCCACTATGGCTGATTCTGCAGATGTTGGATAATTATTTATTTTATTTATTTCTTTATTGTATTTATACCCCGCCCTCCCCACAGATGGGCTCAGGATTGCTAACAACATTAAAAAGTACATTAAAATCACAAAAACATAAAATCAACAATAATTTCTAAAAAATCGTTAAAATAGTCCAGGAGCAGGCTATTTAGACAAATATTGGGAGTCCGTATACGGGCATAGCAGATGGCCCTCCCATCTCCCCAGACAGTTTTCTCTGTAGAGAATAATGGCCAGATTAATTTGGAATTCTCTAACCAGATTAGAGAATCTTACCTGGATTTTTTTATCCCTGAAACCTGGATCTGGATTACCCAGATTACCCTGTGAATACCCCTAGAAAATATAAAATAGAAAAGACCACTTGTATTTTAATCACTTATTGTAGACTACCATTAGTTAATATAAAGGGAGTGCAAAAGCCCCATTCAGAGGTCTATGTGTCACAAAGACTTACTACTTAATTGTCTCTGTGTTCTTCCTGTGCCTTCTATAAATCTGGGTAACCTTGCAGTCAGCTGTTGTTACTGATTACTCAGGTACAAACAGCAGGCAGCACATTCCATCCAATGCTGGTCTCTTAAGGATACATTGGGCTATACAGATACTAAGAGGGGATGATATGTAAATGATGACATGTTTTACAAGTCGGTCAGTTCAATGACCCAACCATGACCCCAGGGGATACAGCCTTTACTCTGGTTAATGAAGTTATTTCTTTCTTACGGCCAAGCTACAAGTGACGAATGACACTTGAACGGCAAGTGTATTTCTCTCTGTTCACTTGCCCTCCACTCAATCCACTTGCCGTTCAAGTGTCATTCGTCACTTGTAGCTTGGCCCTTAGACAGGACAAAAGTAACTCCAAGCTGCAATGACCGGTAGCAAAATTGGCTATTGTGCAGCTGCAAAGCTATTCAGCATTGTGTTGTACCTGAGATGAACTTCATCAGAGAACAAAAAAGCCATCCATTCAGCAGGTTGCCTCCCGCATAATCAGCAAGGTGTAATTGATTGAGCAAGGTAAGTTCACCAGATTTATGTCAATGTTCTCAGCCTGGTTATGCCTCTGGTTCCAGCTGCTGTGCTGTTCTGCCTCAATGGCCAGAAGAGAAATGGCCATCACCAAGCAAGCAAAGCCAGGTAGGAGGGGTGCACATAATGAGAAAAATGAGCCAAAATTATATACAGAACTTGCTGATTTGGCTTGTTAAAGCAGCTTCTGGAATGCTGAACCAAATACTGGAAACGAGACTGTAATGACCCTCTCCCCAGCGCCAAAAAGTTTGGATGTTTTGTTTTAGTACTTACTGTGCAGAGACCACAAAGGCAGGCTAGGCAGTCCGGGGAGTGGGGAGGGTGTCCAGCAGTATTTTGTTTTCCTTAATGGCAGGTTTGTCTGCTCTCATCATGCAACCAATTGGCTCCAAACTGGAGAAACTGAGCCCTTAGTTTTAACTCCGTTGGTGGGAAGGGGATGTGCACAGAGAGCATGAGAGTCTTTTTAGTCCAGCGCTTCCTGACAACGGTATTGACATTAAGTGGCTCATAGGGAATCAAAGGTTTGCTTTGCACTGGGAAGGGGAGCAGCAGATGGTATGATACCATCAGCGCCAGCATCACCATCACATCCCTTTTTCACTATAATAAAGAAGCAGTTTTTTTCACTGTACTGGGCTGGTTGGCAATGGAGCACTTTCCTGATTGTGCACCATGCTGGTGTGCCAGGCTAATGCCACTTTGCCAGGAAGCTTCTCACCTTTGTGTGCATCCACCAACACTCTCCTTCTTTGGTGTCCACTGTTGTGAGATTGCATGTGCTTGAGGAAAACCTCATTGAATTGAAGGGGTTTGGGATGATTTTGGTTAAGAGCAAATAGAGCCTCTTTCCCCCCACCCCCCATCCCTTGAAAAGAATGTTGTGTGCATGACGTGCAGCTCAACACTCTCTTTGATGAGTGCCTTCTCCAAGCATTATTTGGGGTCCATAAACATGGAACCCCACTCTCAAACTCAGTGGGTCGATGGTTTAGAGGGAGGGCTGTGTAATTTTGGTGCCATTGCATGCAAAAAGAGCTGCCCCAGAACCTCGTTTTCCCACCCCACCTCTTGAAAAGAAGAGAGTGTATTTGCATATGTGCACTCAATGTACATAAAACAGGCCCAAACACATGAAAATGCAGCGGGGGGGGGGGCGGAATGGATCAGTTTGAGGTCAGCACCGTCCAACCCAGAACAAACCAGTAATGAAACGGAATTATTCTAGAACCCCTCTGAACTGAAACTCAGGGCCAAGCTACACATGACGAATGACACTTGAACGGCAAGTGGATTGAGTGGAGGGCAAGTGAACAGGGAGAAATACACTTGCTGTTCAAGTGTCATTCGTCACTTGTAGCTTGGCCCTGAGTTCATAACCAGGAGTTGAGAGGAAGGGTCATTAACAGAGGAAGGAAGGAAGGATGAAAGGAAGGAAGCAAAAGTACTGCTCTCTATTCTGAAGTCTTTCTTTTTTATCTGGTTTGTTTCAATTATATTTTTGTTTGTTTCGTAAGTCAGGGCCAAGCTACACATGACAAATGACACTTGAACGGCAAGTGTATTTCTCCCTGTTCAGTTGCCCTCCACTCAATCCACTTGCCGTTCAAGTGTCATTCGTCATGTGTAGCTTGGCCCACTTTTTGGGTCCCCCTATCTAACTACCTAGGGCCAAGCTACACGTGGTGAATGACACTTGAACAGCTAGTGTATTTCTCCCTGTTCACTTGCCCTCCACTCAATCCACTTGCCGTTCAAGTGTCATTCGTCATATGTAGCTTGGCCCCTAAAAGTAATAAACTGTGGTAAACATGTACAAATTTAACATTTTTATGCATCAAGAAATCAACACTAGAAATTAATTCATATCCTGTGCCTATAAATTCTGTATAAATTAAATATAAAAATGCACCATGTGCATACACAATATGAACAAATAGGGAAAAGCAGCAAACCTAAACTGTTGGCCAAAATTGTGTGTGTGTGTGCATGTGTGTGTGTGCAGACTCACAATTTTGGTCAAGCATAGGGAACATTTGCTGATCCTTAGCTTTTTCACTAGATGCCTTGCACTGTTTTTAGATTTTTGGTTAGGCTCAAGTTGATGCATCCATGCCCAGATATTTGCAAGAGAGTGAGAGAGAGAGATGTTTCTGTCTCTCTGAAATGAACTGCAATGGACTCGCTCGTGAATGCCTCAGCTAAAGCAATAGTTTATTCCTGGTTCAGAATCCTTTCCTGCTGTTGCATGCCTTTTGGATCCTTTCCCAAGACTGCTCACAAGGCTTTGGTGAGACAATGATGGCTAAACAAAAATGCTTTCTGGCCCCCTGAAGTGTTAGAATAATGGGCATGTCAGCACATTTCTGGCAAGGATTCATTGCCGCAGACTGGAAAATGTCGCTCACCAACTGAACTTTCCATTATTATTGAGATGTTAAATAATATTTATCGCCTACTATCAGCCAGGTTTTATGACAAAACATTCCCCCTGGATGTGTTCTGATTGTACGGTGGGCTGTAAAGCATCTATGGAGGCAAACCGGGGTTTAATGTGAGGTATGTCTGCTGGGAACTTAGGTAACTAAGATAATTCTTTGGATGATTGTAACGCTACCAGTGAAATATACAAAGGACAGAGTGCCTTAGAGCATGTGCAGTGTGCTTTTTATACCTCCATCCCACAAGACATCTATGGGCCAAGCTACACATGACGAATGGCACTTGAATGGCAAGTGTATTTCTCCCTGTTCACTTGCCCTCCACTCAATCCACTTGCCGTTCAAGTGTCATTCGTCATGTGTAGCTTGGCCCTATATCTTACATGGGGCCAAGCTACACATGACAAAAGACACTTGCCTGGCAAGTGGATTGAGTGGAGGGCAAGTGAACAGGGAGAAATACACTTGCCATTCAAGTGTCATTTGTCACTTGTAGCTTGGCCCATGGAGTTCCATAATTATGCCCCCCTCCACTCATTTTCTCAACCATCCCAGAGATGCTCTGCATAAAATGGAGGCAAGGCATGTGGAGAAAGACTTTTCTTCTCTCCAGTCAAACCTACCTTCCTTGTGCTCTTTTTTCATTGCTGGGATATTTTTATAGTTGGGATGAAAAAGATAAGCTCGCCTATCCTCCCTAGGTATTTCTCCTTGAGTTGTCTGGGGTAGATTGATATTGACCTGGGAAATGTTGGGAAAGGAAAGAATGAAACAGCTCCATTTTCAGCTTGGAGTTGGGGTCAAATGGCAGCAAAGAAGATGAGCTGTGACCTGAGAAGTTGCAGGTTCCAGTTTTTCCTCTACCACAACTTTGCTAGGCAGTTGTAGCCTATCTAGGGTTCTCCAAGCTTCAGCACCCTATCTGCAATATGAAGCATAATAATGATGGCCTACCTTCCAGCACTGTTGTTCATTGAGATCATAGAATCAGAGGACTGGAAGGGATCCCAAGGGTTATCTAGACCAACCCACTGCACAATGCAGGAAATTCATAGCCATCCCCATCACTCCCTCAGTGATCCCTACACTATGCCCTGAAGAAGGCAAAAAACCTCCAGGATCCCTGGCCAGTCTAGCCTGGAGAAAAAGTCCTTCTTGACTCCAAAGTGACCTGATATGAATTTAAGCAGATTGTAAGAGGGAAGGCAGGAAGTGCTCAGCTTTCATGGACCTTTCTTATGTGCCCAGGGTAATGGCAATAAGCACTTTGGAGTCAAGAAGGACTTTTCCTCCCAGCCAGACTGGCCAGGGATCCTGGAGGTTTTTTGCCTTCCTCAGGGCATAGAGCAGGGAGCCAGTTTGGTGTAGTGGTTAAGAGCACAGGACTCTAATCTGGAGAGCCGGGTTAGATTCCCCATTCCTCCACTTGAAGCCAGCTGGGTGACCTTGGGTCAGTCACAGCTCCTAGCGCTCTCAGCCCCACCCACATCACAGGGTATTTTGTTGTGGGGATAATAATAGCATACTTTATAAACCGCTCTGAGTGGGTGTTAAGTCATCCTGAAGGGCAGTATATAAATCAAATGTTATATATAGAAAAACATGCGTCACTCACTCAAAACATTTATATGCTACTTTAGGCAGCTCACCAAATAAAATGAAATAAAATAATTAAAAAACATAAAATCATAAAAATTCAAAGTCATTAAGGAATCAGCCAATAAAAACCCAGAAACATAAAAATAGCAGAAAAACCTAGAAGCATACAAATGGCATACGGTGCATAAAACAAGGAAATTGCTTCGTAACTCTATTTACAAGATTTTTTAAAACAATATTGCAGCCTTCTGGGGGCTACTTTGGATTTAAAACAAGTGCAAGAATCGCACCGCTCAGTATTTGTTCTAAAGGCTGTATCAGAAGGACAGGTGAGAGGCCCCCTGTGGTGGCCTTCGTGGGACCAACTGCCACTTGACTCTCCTCTCTCTCTCAAACTGTTTCTGTCAGCAGCCATTCTACCTATCTGCATCATCATGGACCCTTCCTGGATCCTGCCTGGGCCAAACTGCCAGTTGCTTCCCAAAACTGTCTTCAGCAGCTGTACTAGCCGGTCACTATAAAAAAATGAGTTACTAAAAATGTAGAGCCTGGATTCTTTTTGATTTTACTCTTCCGTTCTGTCTTTTTTTATGTGGTCAAGTTGTAGATGTTATTTTGAATTGCAAATCACCTTGTATACAATACCCAGAAAGGCAGCATATAATCATTTAAATATATATATATATTTTTAAAATATATGCAATAGAAGATCAGCCACAAGGGAGGCAGAGGTTGCACACATTTCTCCCTGGCAATGAGATGGAATCTTAGTGTATTTACAGCTGGTGAAGGGCTAGTGTATGTGCAGTAGTGAGGGTACAGGGTAATATGATGTGGTGCCGCAAAGTGAGAGAAAAAAGCTCACAAAAAGAATTTTTTTGCTAATATCAGTGAGAGGGGATGGAGTCATAATCAGTACCCTCTCCTCGCTACATGGATTACTCATAAGTCAAGGAGGTGACTGATTTCAAGGGCACCATAGCCATTAGCATTGATCCAGAGGAGTTAGCCCTGTTAGTCTGTAGAAGCAAAATAGTCCAGTAGCATCTTTAAGACTAACCAACTTTACTGTAGCATGAGCTTTCGATAACCACAGTTCTCTTCGTCAGTTGCATCTGACGAAGAGAACTGTGGTTCTCGAAAGCTTATGCTCCAGTAAAGTTGGTTAGTCTTAAAGGTGCCACTGGACTCATAGCCATTAGCAAATACTCTATGAATTGATGGTTGTTGTGGGTTTTCCAGGCTGTATTGCCGGGGTCTTGGCATTGTAGTTCCTGACGTTTCGCCAGCAGCTGTGGCTGGCATCTTCAGAGGTGTAACACCAAAAGACAGAGATCTCTCAGTGTCACAGTGACACTGAGAGATCTCTGTCTTTTGGTGCTACACCTCTGAAGATGCCAGCCACAGCTGCTGGCGAAACGTCAGGAACTACAATGCCAAGACCACGGCAATATAGCCCAGAAAACCCACAACAACCATCGTTCTCCGTCCGTGAAAGCCTTCGACAATACTCTATGAATTCTCTGCTGCAATCACATATGCTGCTGAATGTGGGGAAAAGGAATGGGTGAGCAGTGTAAGAAAGGTGGTAGTGTGGAACCCCAAAGAGATTCTGTGGGCCAAGCTACACATGACGAATGACACTTGAACGGCAAGTGTATTTCTCCCTGTTCACTTGCCCTCCACTCAATCCACTTGCCATTCAAGTGTCATTCGTCATGTGTAGCTTGGCCCTGTTTCACAGTTTAAAGGATCACAAGGGGTAGAACAGGTGCACCACTGAAATTAAGGAGAAGAGCCAAAGGAGGAGAACTGCTGAACCTAATTCCCAAGAAGGAATAGCTCATTGAGATATGAATCTAGTTGAGGCATGAAGTTCTTCATCCAGGAATTGATACAAATCATCCTGCAGGCCCCTAAATTGTACAAATTTCTTTAGCCTTTGCATTCCAGCAGCTGAATGCTCACATCATTTCTCTGCAGCTCTCATGTGCTGCTGTCTGCTGCAGTTTGTTGGCAGTGCTTTGCTTAATCTGCTTAGTCCGTCTGAAATCTCAGGAGACCTGTGATGTATGCATTCTACTGTTCATACTTTGTTAAACGCTTCTATTGTTTTTACCTACCTCTCATAGTCCTCCTCTCTCTGATTGTAAATTTGATACATCCTGAAGTTCTCTGCTACTAGAAGTCATACCCTTTATTAATACTTCTTGGTATCTTCCTGTTACAGTAAACACAGAACACAAATATGAAGATGTGGAACTGGTTTATTTCCCCAACTCTGTTAACATAGAAGGCATATTTCAGGGGTTCCTATCCAGTGTGCTGTAGTGGTTAGAGTATTGGACTAGGATATCGGGAGACTCAGAGCCAAACCACACGATATGAATTACATGTGAATGACATGAAAACGTACTCACAAGTGTTCCAACGTTGTTTTCAACTACACGCGCCAGGAATGCAGGACCTCCATCGAACCCGTGTTCGTGGTGGCACAAGTTTTCTCCACATTCCTCCAAGATGTGGGAAGGATATCCCATCATGCATCTGCACTCTGTGCATAGATGTGAGTGCCATCTACCCACAGTTCTGAGAGCACGGTGGAGTAAGTTGCAGATAGGAAGCAGAAGATCCAGGGGAAAAG
The DNA here is from genome assembly GCF_028583425.1 of Eublepharis macularius. Taxonomy (NCBI): domain Eukaryota; kingdom Metazoa; phylum Chordata; class Lepidosauria; order Squamata; family Eublepharidae; genus Eublepharis; species Eublepharis macularius. The sequence goes on along the minus strand of NC_072805.1, from coordinate 26,764,000 downwards.
GACACTCTGCATTGTTGACTTACTGGTTGCAACCGTGAACACGCGCCATCGCGGCCACACTGGAGCATAACACTAAGAATCCATGTCTGGATCAGAACATGTGCTCATCAAGAGAATGCTGGACACGGGCATTTGGGGTAAGACAGGACTCCTGACTCTCGCTCGGTCTCGTGTAACTCGTATCGTGTGGTTTGGCTCTCAGGTTTGAATCCCCATTCAGCCATGGAAACTCACTGGGGGGCTTGGGCCAGTCACACCCTCTCAGCCTAACCCACCTCACAGGGTTGTTGTGAGGATAAGATGGAGGAGAGGAGAATAATGTGTTCTCCTTTGGGTCCCCAGTAGGGAGAATGGCAGAGTATAAATAAAATAAATATTTTTGTTGTTGTTTTGGTCCCCAGCAGCTACATATAAACCTTTCAAAACAAACAAACAAAGGGAACTGATGCCCCTTGTTTAGTCCATAAAGAAGAGGGAAAGGATCTATTGGACTTAAGACAGCCAACAGACTTGGATGGGGAAAAAATCTCCATCATTTTAACAGAGGTGTGGAAATTGATTTATTTTCTTACATTTACAACACGCTATCCCCGCAAGCGAGCTCAGAGTGGGCAACATCAATCAGTAAAATCACAATAAAATATGTTAGGTACATATGCACATTTAAATACATTAAAACGGTGCATAAAAATCAGGACAAGAAGCAGCAATTCTTCACGACAGCCCATGAACCAAACCCAACCTAGTACATCCCATGAGATGGGTGATGACATACATATTCAGTGGGTCGGCAGATGGTCGAGAGGGCTACATTCCCCACTCAGCAAGGCAGCTGTAGGAGTTTATGGCATGTCGTAGGATTATCAACCTTCTGGTGAGGGCTGGAGATTTGCTGGAATTACAAGTGATCTCCAGATTCCAGAGATTAGTTCTCCTGGAGAAAATGGCAGCATTAAAGAATGAATGCTATGACATTATATCTCTGTCAAGCTCCCTCCCCTCCCCAAACTCTGCCCTCTTCAGGCACTGATCCCAGATATCCAGGAATTTCATTTCCCAGAACTGGCAGTCCAAGCATGGCAGTAAATAACATCGCTAGGTAAATAAGGAACAGGGCATGTTCACTCCAGGCAGTTGGCAACCCCCATTGGACTGCATTTCTTCATTTTATTATTTCTCCACAGTTTCGAAGCCTTTAGAGAAAGTTTCAAAGCAGAACTCCAAGTCTTTAAATAATGGTTGGAAGAATACTGAACAAAGGGGAAATAACATCCCACTGCAATAATCATCTAGTTCTTGTGCTGAAAAGTTGGGACTTTGGAGATTGCTAAAGGTAATTGCAAGAGAGAGAGGAAGGCGCAGTACTGCCTTTCCCATTTCCCTGCGCTTATCCAGCTTCCATCTCAGCTGAACAATATCAAGCAGTCAATGGCATGCAACTGTTAAAACAATATCTTGGCCTTCAGCCAAACACTGGCTTTGAAGTAGGGCTCTAGGTGGAACAACAGCAGCAACAAAAAGCTACTCTGCAAACTTGTATAAACAGCATTCAGCCTAGAGAGCTTTTGAAATGCTGGCATTCAAAGAGGATCTGTAAAGCACCTTGTAGGTTAGATACACACTGGTAGCATATTGTCTTACGTTGCTTCAAGAAGAGTACAGTGGGATTTGGGGGAGTGTACGGCTTCTCGGGACATTTTTAGGTTAATGGAGATATGGATCATAGCAGCAAGGGATATCCCCTGCCCATCTGGTATATTTTTGTTTGATATATGCAGGGGTTCTATACACATATAATTGTACAGCCATAAGGTTTTCTCCCTGTAATCGTTTGATAGAGAATAACTTGTGTGCAGAAGGACCCAGATGTGATCCCTTAAATAGGATGCCAGTAACTGTTAAAGAAGAGCTTTCTCTGTCTGAGATTCTGGAGATAAGTCTCCCACTATAGCAGGAGACTTCGGGCCAAGCTACAAGTGACGAATGACACTTGAACGGCAAGTGGATTGAGTGGAGGGCAAGTGAACAGGGAGGAATACACTTGCCGTTCAAGTGTCATTCGTCACTTGTAGCTTGGCCCACACTGTTGGAATGACAGCAATTTGCACCTCCCCCCAAACTCTTCTGCTGGTTGCCAGTGCACTGTTGGCACCCTATCTGGAGAGAAAGTAAGGCTAGATTGTCTGGCTGCATTGTAGCCTTCTAAAAGCTTATGTTATGCTAATTAGGGCCAAGCTACACATGACGAATGGCACTTGAACAGCAAGTGTATTTCTCCCTGTTCACTTGCCCTCCACTCAATCCACTTGCCGTTCAAGTGTCATTCGTCATGTGTAGCTTGGCCCTCAGGTCCATGCAAAGGGAGAACCCTTGCCTCCATCAGTTTGGGAAATGTTTTGAAGGAATACTTCAACCATAGGCTGCAATTCAAGATACTTCCCTGGGAGTAAGCACAAGGAAACATGGTACCAAAGGCTATAATTTATTGGCATTATAGAAGTAGGAAAAAAAAGTAAACAGAAAGAATTGTAATGCTGCTGCCTTCCCCTCGTTCCCTTAGCCAGCCAGTTTCTCTCAACACTTGCTTTCTTCAAGGTCTCTTGTTGTATGTGTGCACATGTAGCACATGTAACTGAAGGAAAACTTGGCGAGTCAATGGTTTTGAGGGACGCCTGTGTTCTTTGTGATTTTGGTGCAGTTGTGTATAAAAACAGCTGTCCCAGTGCATCGTTTCCCTACACCCCCCCAAAAGAACAGCATGCATCTGTGCATGTGTGCCCAATGGCTGCCTTTTGCATGCACAACAGGCAGAAACTCAGGGCCAAGCTACAAGTGATGAATGACACTTGAACGGCAAGTGTATTTCTCCCTGTTCACTTGCACTCCACTCAATCCACTTGTCGTTCAAGTGTCATTTGTCACTTGTAGCTTGGCCCTCAGACAAATGAAGAAAAATGGATCAGATACAAGGAACAAACTAATAATGGAACAGGATTGGTCCATAAACCCCGGAACTCAAACCGAAACTGAAATTTTCTCACTGCTCAACCTTAGGTTTTGTTTTTGTTGTTCTCAATAACACTGTGATGTTTTCTTCAGAGACATCCTGATTCCCTCTTCACACATTAGTGGGAAGACACGTGAATAAACAGAATACTCCCACACTACATCATATCTAGTTTGTTCCTCAGTCACTTCCTTTTCTTTGCATTTACGTTCTGTTTTAGAGCCCCAATTTCTTGTTTCTGTGCTGCAAAAAGCTCCAATTACTTCCATGTCAGTAATAAATGAAGGCAAACGAGTATCTTTATGTCGCCTAACCAAGTTTTATTTGCCTCAGCATTTCCAGGAAAATAAGGTATCCAATTTTGTGCCACTCTCTCTCAGCATCTTCAAATATGATATGAAGCACCGGCCGAGAGATTTGCCAACAGAAGCATCTGTACCCTAATTGAAAAGAATGCAGAGTTGATGTTGTTTGAGGATCCTGAAATTTTTTGCGACTAAACAGTTGGAGTCTTCAATCAAGCAATCTCTGTAAGCAACGGCTCCCAGACTCACCTGGGGGACTGGATTGCAGGCGTTGCGGGGGAGGCGAGTGGGGAGATGGCATGGTGGCTGCCATGTTGTGGAGGGGCGGGGAAAGGCCAGGGGTCATGCCCAGGTTCATCCGGTGCAGCCCCAGGCCTGGGAAGCTGGCCCCCGCCCTTCAGCACTTGGTCCATGGCAGCAAGGAAGCAAGATGTGCTGGGGCCAAGTAGAAGGGCAGCCAGCCTCAGCACGGGTCTGAGGGGGCGTGTGGGTCATCGGCTTGGCAGACGGGTCAGCCAATGCTCGGATCTGTGCCCTATGTGCGCCTTTGCTCCCTGAGCTGTAATCTCAATAAAGTTGTGGCCTCTTTACCTCCAGCACTGTGTCTGTGTGTTTTGTCGCCGTGCCTCCTCTCCACTCTCCTCCCCCACTCAGCACTCGCCTGCAACTAAATACTCTGAAGATATAGCAAAACTGTCACCTTAAACCTGGTAAGCAGGGGCGTATTGGCCATTAAAGCTGCCAGGAAAATTTCCTGTGGGCTAATGGCCCTGATGGGCTCCCCCCACCCCAGCAGGGCCACCTCAGCTCTGAGTGATACTCTCCTTATGCAGGGTGTTGGCTCTGGGCCTTGCCACACGCAACACGGACAAGAACCAGTGCTATGGTTGTTGGGGGTTTTCCGGGCTGTATTGCCGTGGTCTTGGCATTGTAGTTCCTGACGTTTCGCCAGCAGCTGTGGCTGGCATCTTCAGAGGTGTAGCACCAAAAGACAGAGATGTCTTTTGGTGCTACACCTCTGAAGATGCCAGCCACAGCTGCTGGCGAAACGTCAGGAACTACAATGCCAAGACCACGGCAATACAGCCCGGAAAACCCCCAACAACCATCGTTCTCCGGCCGTGAAAGCCTTCGACAATACAAAGAACCAGTGCCTCCATCGTGGACAGGGCTGGGGACAGGCCATGGGGAAGGACTCTTTTCAAAGGACATTTTTGCCTTCCAACCAACCCTTGATGGTAAGAGAGGCATGCCAGAGCTTTTAGAAAATGAGCGACTCATTTTCACTCCCTCATGACAGTTGAGTCAATAGAGCAGAGGCATCCTCTCAACAAGGCAGTGGTTTGCTCCCCCAGTTGGAATAAAGAAGTATACATGAGGCTTGGGTGCTAATGGACCACTTTTATTTAACAACAGCATTAAATGGATAACACAATAATGGCCAGCCTGAGGGGCGGAACCGCCTTATAAGTCACTAGGCTCCACCCCTCACATAGGGCCAAGCTACACATGACGAATGACACTTGAACGGCAAGTGGATTGAGTGGAGGGCAAGTGAACAGGGAGAAATACACTTGCTGTTCAAGTGTCATTCATCATGTGTAGCTTGGCCCACAGAGAACCCAGATGCCTGGGAAAAACACTCTGCTGCTTTCCCCTTCTGAGGTGGCAAACATGCCCCCCAGCAGCTGTTGTCTGCCAACTGGAAGGTCCGAATTTTGCCCACCAGTAAATCAATGTTCTCTGTGGGACAGTGCACCCATTGACTCTATAGCTCTGAGAATTCATGAGTTCTATCCCATTTTATCTTTCCAACAACCTTGCTCAGAGTTTGAGCAGCCCAAAGTTTAGGACTGATCTGGGATTCAAGCTAAGCAATGTCCACCATCCCACCCTGTCTAGTCATAGTACCACATTGGTCTTGTAAGAATGACAAAACTGTAATCTCAGGTACATGTACTCAGCAGGCAGTACCACTGAACTCAGTATGATTGTCTTCCAGGTAAACATGTCTTGAATTGGGCAGCTTTTGTATCAGGATTATCACCATGCCATGCATCAAAAAACACGGAAATAGTGATTTCCTTGCAAGCATATTTCAGGCAATTTAGCCGTTGTTTGCTTCCTTTTGGCTATAAAAGGTGTATAGAAATCAGCTTTTGCTCTAGAGGCTCACATTCTTTCTTTGAGGTCCAGCTGTCCCTCCTCCTTAATGTTTGTATTTTTCTTTCATTGATCTTATCCATTTTAGAAGCATGTAGCCCTTGTGATGTTTTCCTTTTTTCAGTGTGAAGAGTTCTGTGCCTTTTTAAGACCTTCCACTATGTGCTGTGTTTCCAGATCAATGGAATAATGCATCTCTGTACACTACCTTTGAGACTCTCGTGCGATATAAGAGCCCACCATCTTTGCTCTTCATTTGATCTAAATAAAAATTGTTCCCTACCTCCCACAAAGCCCCCTAACATATTGGAACCATGAAAAATTCTTAAAGAGAATATTATAAAAGAACCTATCACTTTGGACTCGAGCTTATAGTATTTCCTCCAAACATCCCAGGCTCAGCTTAAAATATCCAGACTTGTAAGGTGGCTAAAACAACAACAACAATAAAGTAAGTGCACAGATTCACTGTGAGCGGGGTTGCTGCCGAGGGACAGGCTGCACAGGAGATGTGGTCCACTGTTGGAAGAGGAGGAGCAGACAGGAGGTCCTCTTCCATGAGCGACAATGTGGTTGGCTTCAGTAGGAGCAGGATGCTTTCCGACCCACCCACCACTCAATCAGGGCAGCCAGTGGGCCTGTCACAACTTCAGGGATTTATCAGTTTTGAGGCATTGGGCCGGATCCTTAAGGGGTGAGCAGGGCATAACAGGTGGCTCACCCCTGTGGAAAGGGGAGGCAAGGGCTGGGCAGCTGTGCTGGGGGCGGAACACCACTTGCCTCCAGCAGGGACAGCATGAGCTGGGATATTATGCATTGGACAGCAAGGGGGCTTTTGATGACCAAGGATCCTCTGCCCATATGCCAGGCCATTGCTCCAGTCTGGCTGCAATCAATAAAGTTATGACCATTCCAACCAAATGGAAGTGTTGGTGTATTATTTGTGGGAACCCAGCTGGAACATAGTACGTAAGCAGCAAAAGATGGTAGGTTGCTTAATTGTTTTAATTGGTAATGTCAATTACATGATCATTGCATTGATCTAAGACATCAATGGCATGACAAATTAATTAAATATTAAGAGGAGAAGAGATTCAGAGCAGTCTTAAACCAAACTCTTCAGAATCTTACTCAGGTCTGTTCAGAGGGACTTACTCCCAGTAAAGTGTTTGTAGGATAGTACTGATAAAATGAGCCATGCCTGGGGCTCAACACCTAGTCAAGTTGATCTGTATTTCCTATGATTTGTTCATGCACTTTTTATCGACCAACCAGATGACACTGTGGCCAATCCATTGCATTCCAGTATTTTCTGTCTTTTTAAGACCTCCTTTGTAGAATTGTTTGTACTTCTGCTTTCCAGTTGGGACAGTCAAAATCATATAAAATCTTCCCTGGGCTACTCTCACTTTAGCATTTGTTTGCTTATATGTCTACATGTTTTTAATTGTAGTTATATGTACATTTTAAATATCATTTTAATGTATTAAATGTATTAAATATTTTAATGTTTGTCATTTGCTACCCCTGGGGCCCTATTTGGGTGGAAAGGCAGCATTTAAATGTTACAAACAAACAAAATGTTCAGATTTGCTAGCAACCAGCAGGATCATTGGGGGATTTGGGCATGTGACATTGCTGATGTCACAGATATTTACTACATCACTTCCGGATACAACCTGGAAGTGACAACGGTAGCTCTAAGAATCACTAAACTCTGGTAAAACTCTATGGTGATTCCTAGAACTACCATTATCACTTCCAGAAATGGTGTGCCAGCAACTAAACCAGAGCCTCCCCCCTTCCCCCACCCCCACCACTTGGAGCAGTGGCTCGTGACAGAACAAATCCTTGGGAGTTTGCCCACCATAAACAGGCAAATGGTAAGCCTATCTTGGATCTTTGCAAAATATAAAGTATCCCCTCTTCCCTCAGAGTATGAAGTACTTTGTGGAGCAGGCAAGATACAATCTGAGCTTCTTGGCTCTTGATATTACTGTTCCTTTAATTTGTGTGTGTGTGTGTCTTTATTTTTGAAATTTAATAACACTTCCCTCTTCTCCCACACAAGGCAATTAAGTGAAAAATATGTTTCATTTTGAAATATAAGCAGCCTGTATACTGCTTTTAAGCTGATGCTGCACTCACAGCTTGGTGCTTACAGTCTAAGCGGGAAAATAAAAAGCCCTTTTTCCATCACGGCATCCAGCACAGTTAAGAATTTAAAATGCATGATCACTGGCTATAGAGTTAGACCGAATGTATTTTTTTTTTTACTCAGATGTTCTCTGGTGTGCATTATATACCCCCAATTCAGCAATTCAGCTAAATAGTTTAGTTGTGTGAAACATGTAAACACTCATAAAAGCATTTAAAGAGACAGCATCAAGAGAAATAAGCTAGCAGAATGGTGTGGATTCATTTATACGTATATACAACCCAAAACACAAATCCTGGTATCTGTTTATTGACTCATAATGCTTTACTTATGTATGACCTTGTCTTCATCGTTTCCAAAATTCCCAAAATGGGCAACTGAGTAGAACAACTGTGAAATTGCTCTTTTCCAGCTTAAAAAAAAATACCCACACCACGGCAATAAAAAATTAAAACTAAGACAGCAGCAAAGATAATAAACACACATACCAATATATCTAATACTCAGTGTGGCCTCAACTGTGAACATAAATGTGGAGACTGGAGCCAGGAACAGACAACACAAATCTTTCTACAAACCAGCAAATAGTCCCAGGTTTGCAGAAAAATCTGAAATAAAAAACAAATAAAAAACATTGGGGTGCTAAATCACCCAAAATAATAGAAGCAGTGCCTGTAGCTTTAAGTAATGGATGCCCTCTCAGTGGCCATTACTAGGCAACAACACCAGTATTGCCAACCTTCAAGCCCAGGTTTCTGTCACTAAAAGTGGGGGCAGGACCCTTTCCAGGGTTGTTTTGGCCTCTAAGGGTAGAACCGTTGGGGCCAAGCCCAACAGCAACCACTAGACAACTTCTATGCATTTTCCATGACAAAACTAGGCCTGGCTGCTTGCTACTGTTCAACAGCAGCCAGATCATTAAAAAGACGGTGTGGTGTAGTGGATAGAGTATCAGAATAGGATCTGGGAGACCCACGTTCAAAACACTACTCCGCTGTGGAAGATTACTGGGTGACTTTGTGCCAGTTACACACACTCAGTCTAATCTACCTCTCAGGGTTGTTGTGAAGATAATATAGAGGCAAAGAGAATGATGTAAGCTGCTTTGTGGTGAAAGGCAGTATATAAATGAAGTAAATGAAGAAATGTAGATGAAGACGGGGAGCAGATAAAAGTTAAGTTGGTGGGTGGGTGGGAAGAGAAGGCGAGCTGCAAAAATATAGTTATTCTGGGATAATATGCTGCAATTGGCAATCACTTTCATCTTCCCCTTGAGATATTCTAATTTACATAATATTTTAACTATCTCTTTTATTCTATTACTACTTTTGGAAGACAGCCTTCTATCTTAGAGCTCTGTGTACGTTCCAATGCAAAAGTCAGGATAAGAGGAAACTGACTGTGAAGATGTAATGAAGAGCCAAATACAAACCACCTTGGTGTTTCCCTAGAAATGAATTTGAATGCTATATGCTGTGAAATTTATTCCTACTGGCAAAGCAGAGAATTCATTGGGGATCCACAGCTTCCAACTATCTCTCGAGACTATTAAGAAAAAAGAGTACTGAACCCTTATAAAACAAAGTTTCTGACACACTTTCTGTTGAAGGATCTTTTTTTTTTATATTTCTTTAATACTCTAACATTTCATTATCTTGTGTGTAATATTCTCATTCACACATATTTGCTTCCAGCAGGAAGAGGGGTGTCTCCAAAAGTGAGGGACGTGTGGAGGACACACACCATGGAGCTGGTCTAGTGGCAGGAGGGGAGGCGACTCACTGCAAACATTGCAGGGGCATCCAAGACTGCTCTGACTTTTTGTGTGATTCACTGCTTTTTTCCTTTTTATACCAGAAAATAACATTTTGAAGGATGTATGGTTTTCTGCAAAAGACTCCCCCAGCTTTAAAAAAAAAAAAGCCTTCTGCTGAGATTTCACAGTCTTTTCCACAAAGCTTTTGTGAAGGGATTACAATAGGCATTTTATTGCAGGTGGTCTTCTGTATAGTGGCTAGAACAGCACCTTCCAGTTCTGAAGACAGTTTCATCCTAGTTCGAGTGCTTCACAGAAGACTTCTGCAATAGGGACTCATTTTGTAATATGTTTTGCAAAATAAGATTTTGGTGAATCCCTAAGTATCCTACCAGTTCACTGTCAGAGAGAGCAGAACAATAAAAGAGACTTTGGTATGGTATATTAAAGCAAATTTGCATGGCTTACTTCCAGATGTGCTTAAAGTCAATACAGGACCCAAGACTACGAATCCCTCTGAGGTCAAGCTGAGACCCCAGTAAACTGAACATTATATGACTTGTCCAGCTCCAGGGTGGATTTTATCTCCATTGTCACCCTTGTCCATAGTCCTGTACACTGTGTGGTGCAGTGGCTACAGCATCAGACTAGGATACAGGAGATGTAGGTTCATGTCCCTGCTCTGGCATGGAAGCTCATTGGGTGACTTTGGGCCACTTACACATGCTCAGCCTAACCTATCTCATGGGGATGTTGGGATAAAATGGAGGAGAACAATGTAAACTGCTTTGTGTAGAGGGATAAATGACATGAAGAAATACATTTCTAATGATTTCTGTTGCATTACTGTTGATTACATGCCATGCATAATATTACCTTTGTAGCATAAGATGGTATGCCAGGTTGCGTGTGAAACGTGCTCAGGCCAGGTGCCAAGTTTGCCGCCCCGCAAGGAGGAAGTGGCAGCCTCTGCCTTCCTGGGTATCCTGGTTTTGGAAGAAGTGGGGCCTGGCCCTATAAAGGGTGGTTCCCTCTCCACAGAGCATCACTTGGCTCTGAAAGCTCAGCCCACCTATCGTACCCTATGACAATGCAAGCTTAGCTAGTCATTGGTTACCCGGTCCGGGTAGGAATTTTTTCTTCTTTTCCCAAATTGGTGTTTTTTACCTTCCTTGTACTGCTATCTGGGTGTGATAACTGGGTTTGGTGGAGCTGTTATCTAGTTCTCTGGCAGGTTAGATTTGGGTAGACAAGTTGAGGAGGGGGTCCAGGGGAGACCCCTTGGCTTTACTAAGTTTAATTGTTGGTCAATAAATGGCCCAGATTGATACCCAAGCCTTGCATCTGTCTCTTCATTCTGACTAGGGATGCCAATACCTACAGCTTGTGCCAAGTAGCTAACTGCAGTCATACATACAGTTACTGTAGTCTGAGGGCCAAGCTACAAATGATGAATGACACTTGAACGGCAAGTGGATCAAGAGGAGGGCAAGTGAACAGGGAAGAATACACTTGCCGCTCAAGTGTCATTCATCACTTGTAGCTTGGCCCTCAGTCCATAGACTTGCATTGCAAGAGCATGTGGATTTACTTCTAGAATTAAATCCAACCTCTGGTGTGAACTTTGTTATAAACAAACACCCACCTTGCAGTGTCAGACATACATGGAATGTGCGGAGTTGAACACTGACCTGTCCTTTTAAGATAGTTGTAAAGATGACTGAAGAAATTGTGTGGAACAATTACTGCATTCAAAAGTGCTGTATAAATGCTCATTATCATGTTTCTTCATTTTGTATGTCTTTTATTAGGTAAAGGTGCAAGCACCCTGTGCAAGCACAGAGTCATTACTGACCCATAGGGGGACGTCACATCATGACCTCCCCCACACATTTTCTTGGCAGACTTCTTATGGGGTGGTTTGCCATTGCCTTCCTCAGTCATCTACACTTTACCCCCAGGAAACTGGGTACTCATTTTACCGACCTCGGAAGGATGGAAGGCTGAGTCAACCTTGAGCCGGCTACTTGAACCTAGTGGAAGTCAGGATCGAACTCAGGTCGTGAGCAGAGCTTGGACTGCAGTACTGCAGCTTACCACTCTGCACCATGGGGCTCTTCCTGTCATTTATTATGCAACTATTATTTCTCAAAGTAACCCAGCCTCTCTGTAATCATACTCTTCCAATTCAGTGGCTGTCCCATATGCTTCCTTGACTTTAAATACCACAGAATCCTAACTGTTTAATAAATATTTCCAGTCAGATGGTAGAGAAGCAATCAATAGACTAAGTAGCATAATTTCCATGATATTCCTCGAGGTCAAACATTTCTTTTTAACTATCCCACAAGTAATTCAGTCTTAACAGTTTAAATGCTCAGTAATGGTCTCATTTCTGAACATCAAGAATTCACCAAAGCTCATTTCTTTTTAATGAGATGGTAGAGATATTATACCCTGTTATCATTTTTTTTGTGAAAAAATCATGCTGTGATATAAAGGCTAATGACAGATTTGTGTTCCTTCTGTTCAGCTGGGAGAACACAAGTTTCCCTTGTACGAGCATATTTAAAACAATTTAGGCTTACCCCAATTCCCCATGGAAGCCAGCTAGCCAAAAGATTGTCATTCCACTTTGTTGTAACCCTCTTGGTGAAACAGCACCGTGTATTTCTCAGAAGGATGTTTTAATAAAGCATCTGTGCAATAAAAGGTCTTTAATGCAAAACAAACGAGACGAAGTCTTCAGGTTACATCAAACCGAAAGACGTGGACTTTGCGAAGATTTGGGGAGGGGCTGGAAATGGATATAAATTGGCTTAGGAACAGCTAACAGAGATTGAGCTGTAAATTTTATTTTTATTCCCTGAGGATATTGCTTTTCTTAGTGAGTCTTTGAAATGATGGAGAGGGGGAGAGGAAAGAATGCTGTAGCAATCTGTGCTCACTCACTACGCTGTGCAAAATCCTGAAATGAAAATGAAACAATGGAAGTTTCCTATAAGTTGGTTTGGTTTTGGAAATAAGACTAGGCAATACAGAAAAATCCTGACCTGGAGTGATTTCGCACACGTTGGATAACGCACTTCCAATCCTCTTTATAGATCATTTGGAATGGATTTTTTTTGTGTGCGGAACAAAAAATCCACCTCAAATGATAGATAAAGTGCATTGAAAGTGCATTATCCAATGTGTGCGGAATCAGCCCTGGAAAGCTCAGGCTGGTCTAGTCTCATCAGACCTTAGAAGCTAAACAGATCCAGCTCTGTTTAGTACTTAGATGGGAAACTGCTATGAAAGTCTAGGGTTGCAACACAGAGCCAGGCAATGGCAAACCACCTCTGAATGGCTCATGCCTTGAAAACCCTATGAGGCTGCTATAAATCAGCTGCAACCTGACGGAATCTCCCCTCAAAAAATCCAATATCTGGTGAGAACTTCAGATAAGGATTCTACTTCTCTTGCCTCTGCCCAAATTGGGTTAGTGAAACGGGGTGGAAAAACTAACACTACTTCTTTCTAATTTGGATCTGTATATCTCTTATAGAGTAGCACAGTTCTCCATGGCAACAAAGAAAATTTGGGCCCGAGCTATAACAAAGGTGCTAATGTGTTTTAATCTACTTTTATGTCTTTTTATCATTATAGGGTTTTTTACTGTTTTATGTTTTATTTATGTTTTATTCGCTCAATTGTCAATTGTAATGACCTTTGGCCCTAAGCAATAAATGTTTTTCTAGATTCTCTAGAAAAGGGGTAGGGGACGGGTCTTTTTAGTCGACTGGAAAAGAAAGGAACATAGTGTCAGCATATTGCCTCATGCCAGTGGCCAGGTAGCAGAGGGGATGGGACATTGTAGAAAAAACTTCCTGGCCTGTTTCTCAATAGCTGCGACATTCACTCTCTCTCCTGAGTCCTAATAATAATTAGTAACTGGTCACCTTGAGGAGATGAATAGGTTTTGTTTTGTTTTTACCCTGTAAGTCTGAGATTTTTCTTTTCACTTTTTTTGCTTTGTGGGTCATTGGGGTGGGATTCATTAGGCCCCAGGCTGGCTGGTTGCCTTGAATGGGCTTGTCTGGCCACAGCTGGTGATACTAAGCATGTTGGTTCCAATTCAACGGTAAAGGGACATTCCTCAGACCAGGAGTTCAGGGCTATTGTAGCTTTTAGGGCTGCCAACTGCCAGGTGAGCAATTACAACAGATCCCCAGCCTACAGACATCCATTCCCCTGGAGGAAACAACATCATCATATCTCCACTGAGTTCATTCCTGTCCCCAAACTCCCCCCTGCTCAGACACTGCCCCCAAATCTCCAAGAATTCCCCAAACTACAGTGGACAACTCTAGTAGCTTTGGAGAAGTGGTCCAGATCACTCCAGTAACTTTGAGAGAGGATAATCCCTTACCGTTATCATTGACCCCAAGACTTCATGGCTAAGGAAAAGAATTATGTCATGCTTCCCTTAAATATCTGCAATGAGTTTGGTAGAGAAGTACTTAACTCATCATGGACTCATCCAGATAGCAGGAATGCATAAACATAACAGCCTTGCTTCTTCTGCTTCCCAGGTGTTAGATATCCCACAGTACAAGTAATTATGTGTTGATTGATTGCTCTTCCCACTGCAGATCCTTGTTGATGTAATATATAAAGAAAGCTGTGACCTTTCATGCTTCCAGTTATTGTGTTGGCTTTCTTTATTCCATTTTGGCCTGCAATGGTCAGCTTCTTTACTTGAAGTTCTGAAAATGGATTAAATGACAAAGCATCTCCTTCACCAAGAATAATCTTCTGTCTTTGTTAAAAAGAGTGTTGAAGAGTTTGTTGCTACTGCTTTTTTTAAAAAAAAATATTCATTTTGTTCTGCATAAAGGCTGCAGAGTAAATTTGTAGGCTTTTATTTTGGCAGTGTCTCCATTTGGAATGATAGTGAATAATTCTTCTTTCTATGTGCTTAGTAGAAAAGGTCCAGGTCTCTTATGTTCCTTTGATTATAATGTGAACTTCTCAGTTTTGCTTATTATCTTGAGAAACTGTGAAACTTACCTTCACAGTCAGATTCCAATTTACAAACACTGTTCTGTATGTACTACAGTATCTGCATCAAGATGATGTGCCAATTTTTGTTGTTGTTATTTTGTGAATATACTATTTTCACTTAAGAGGCAAAATACTTGCACGCTGGCCTGTTTGAACTGTAAAGATAAAACAGTTCCTGAATTTTTCCCTCCTCCTCCTCTCTCTCTTTCCCCTCAAACTGACTGGCTGTTCTGTCCCTTCCCTGTTCTGTTCCGGTGACAGGTTTTCTGGTCAAGACTGCAGAGACCAAAGACATAATTAGGCAAATAAAAATGTATGTCAGGAAGTTGGACATTACTAGTACGTCTGTTAGGGCACGGAGGGTATGTTCGACTCTTTACTTAGGTATAGCCCTCCTTATGCAACTGTCGAGGTATTTTTATCATTTAACAGTACCAAAACTCAGAAGAGCTTTTACACTGGCAAGAATGAATGCCCTTCCCTTGACAGTTTTGGAGGGTAGATACAAGAAAGTACCATATGCCAACAGAACATGCAGATGCCAAGATGATAAAATTGAAACCATTGAACATACAATAATGGAGTGTCCCATATCTGATGAGCTGAGGGCTAGCTTGATCTTCCTTCTGCTTGAAAATGTGGAACTACCTAGTGTGAGCGCCCAAGTGATGTGGTTGTTATCAGATACAGATGATTTCGTGACCCTTTCTGTGGCAAAATATATAGGGGCAATAATTAAACATCCGAGACATGATATCAAGTAAGGTTCTTCCTATTTAGATAGATAGATAGATAGATAGATAGATAGATAGATAGATAGATAGATAGATAGATAGATAGATAGATAGATAGATAGATAGATAGATAGATAGATAGATAGATAGATAGATAGATAGATAGATAGATAGATAGATAGATAGATAATGGGTATATGCAAACAGAAAAGCTACAGACCCAAGAAAAAGGGGGGTCTTCTATTGAATGTAACGGGAAATAATGAAATAGAATTATGAAAATGAAGCAAGAACATAAGAAACAATAATGAAGCATAACCATATGAAACAACTCAAGAACAAAAGTCCCTTTTGTAATTAAGAACAAAAATGAAATAAACAAAATAAACTCATGTGCTCAGATCTAATGGCTCATGGCCAAGCAAATGGGCCAGGGTGGGCTAGCAAACCAAATGGGCAGCTTCTTAGCAAGCCTATACAATGTGTGTGTGTGTAGGGTGGGGGGGGGGCTGAATTTAGTGCACAGTTCATACTGTACTTAATAAACCATAGTTTAACCCATTCATTTTCTCTGATGCCTTAATTTTTAGAACATATGTTTGATCTGCATTCTTATCCACTAATTCTTGTAAACTCTCAAAAATAGATCAGCAATCTGCACCCTCCACCTTTTTGTGGTTTTATGCTTATCACAAAAAATGTCACTCCTGTTGCATATTTTGTTGTTTTCCTTTGCCTTCTCTGATGCCTGTTGTTTATGGAGTACAAATACTGATGCAGGCTGTAAGTCAGGCTTTGTTTGGGTGCCATCTGCTTTTCACCATCACCAGATGTTTTGATGAGAGTAGGGATGGATTTGAATTTCTCTTCCATGATATTCTGTTCCAAGTAGGTAGCTGTGTTGGCCTGCAGTAGAACAGCTCAGTGAATTCCTTAGGTGTTGATTATATTTTGCTTGCGCTGTGTGATCCAACTTGGATCTCAGTGAGAAAGGTATCATAATCACAATCACAATCACAATCACAATCACAATCACAATCATAATCGCGTATTAATTATTTTTACTATTTTGTTAACATTTATCTTGAGTTATTTATACAACATTTATATCGGCATGCCTCTTTTATGCCTTTTATATGTAACTGATGCAAAAATAATATTAAAACTGTTCATTTTAACAGGGAGGGAGGCTGCTGAAACACAAAGATGGTAAAGTTGCATCCTATGACTGCCTTCCACTGGATCCTCCACCAAGACTTCTTGGAACAAAGAATGTACTCCTTCAACAAAGCAAGAACTTTCTCTATCAGAACAAGAAATTCTTCCATGCAGGTTGCATGATTCCCTAGCACAGCTTTTTTGGTAGTCAAAGGCAGCCTTCTTCCTTTTCCACTGGCTAGAACCAACCTATTCTATCGATGATATGCAAAGTATACTGTATGTGTGTATTTTTTTTCACCATCTCATAATCACTGCAAGGATTCCATTAAAAGTTGGCTTTGCTGTTTGTTTGGTTATTTGTCTTTCTTTCTTTCTTTCTTTCTTTCTTTCTTTCTTTCTTTCTTTCTTTCTTTCTTTCTTTCTTTCTTTCTTTCTTTCTTTCTTCTTCCTTCCTTCCTTCCTTCCTTTAATACTTACAGTTCTATTATGATTATTTTAATTCTAACAATGGTAAATCATTCCATTTATTGATCACATGACACTTTGATATTAAGATGCCCAAAATCTGTCAATACTTTAAAAATGAAGTTCCAGCAAAAAAGGATTATTGGCCTATCCAAGAAATAATGCACCCATTAAGAGAATAACATTTTCCAATTGCAATTATATGCCTTCGTTTTAAAGAAGCGATCATTTATGATCATTTGGCAGATTCAGTCCATATTTCTTTCACAAATTTATTTCTTCATTATGCCTCCAAACAAATTTATGGCATATTTATGTTGCAAGAGATAATTTGCTTAGTTTATTGTGAATGGGAATCAGTAATTACACACAATCCCATTTTCTACTGACATAAAGTTAATTCATGGTGGTAATTTTACACAGAATATTAGCTTGGGTTAGATATGATGAAAATGTTAGTATGGCAAATGCCTCTGTTAGAGGATCATTTCCTTGGAGGACTTGATGAAAAAGGAAATACCGGCTTACTAATAACATTTCAGGTGATGCTCTGATGGGCATAGGTCATTAATGGGTTTATTATTGGCAAAAGCATTGTTAATGGGATCTGAAAAATCACCAACTTTCCTACAGTATGATGTAGGCTAGAGAAGATTTGTTGATTTGGCCTGTTTTACCAGTCCAGATGCACATTGGTTTGGAATGCTAGTACAGGACTGGGTCATAATAAATTCCAATAGAGGTTTTTAGAAGCCTCTTATTATTACAGTGCAATCCTATGAACACTTTTATGTGACTACGTCCTTTTGTACAGTATTAGTATTCTGAGCGGCCTGACTTGGGTAGCCCAGGTGAGCCTGATCTCGTCAGATCTCATAAGCTAAGCAGGGTTGACCTTGGTTAGTCATTGGATGGGAGACCTCCAGCAAAGACCAGGGTTGCAGAGGCAGGCAATGGCAAACCACCTCTGTTAGTCTCTTTTCATGAAAACCCCACCAGGGGTCACCATAAGTCAGCTCTGACTTGAGAGCACTCTCCACAACCAGGAGAGCCTGATCTCATCAGATCTGAGAAGCTAAACAGGGTAAGCCTTGGTTAGTATTTGGATCGGAGACCTCCAATGAAGAACAGGGTTGCAGAGCCAGGCAATAGCAAACCACCTCTATTAGTCTCTTGCCACAAAACCACCAGCAGAGGTCACCATAAGTCAGCTATGACTTCAGGGCACTCTCCACTACCACCAGTATTCTAAGCAGACTTGCTGAGGATTCCTCTTTTAGCCACACAGGAACTCTTTTTCCTTTTTACTCTTTCAATGACATTTTACATCAACTTTATTCTCCTCTGTTCCCTTGTTTGTCAAGGATTTTTTCTCATAAATGTCAGACTCCATAAGAATATAAGAAGAGCCCTGTTGGATCAGACCAGTGGTCCATCTAGTCCTCCATCTTGTTTCACACAGCAGCAATTCAGCTGCCTAGAGGGCCAGTGGATGTTGACTCATAGCACTGATATTCGAAGGTCCAAGGCCTCTGAATACAAAAACTCCCTTTTCTCACCATGGACAGCGGCCATTAATGGACCTCTCTTCCAAGACGCTGCCTAATCCTCTTTTAAGGACATCTCTGTTCTTCACCATCAGACCACTCACAGTGAATTCCACAATGTAATGACCTGTTGAGTCAAGAAGTGTTTCTTCCCGACTGCAGGTAAACAAATGGTCGCAGTTTTGTTTCTGTTTTTGTTGGCAATTCTGTTTTCTGCATCTTACTGTTTTTTTTTTATGTAAATGAGTTCTGTGTTTTCAAGGCACACATGCATATCAATTATATGGGATTTAGACATGCAATGTACATCATTTGAATATCGATATATGCATAGTGATGAATACTGATGCTCTTATTGTGTTAAAATTAGAACAATTTATGGGGAAAATTTGGTGTGAAGCAACAGAAAAGAACATATTATGTATATTTGTACCTCACCTTTCTCCACAATGAGACTCAGAGTGGCTTAACATCATTCTTCTTTCCTCCATTTTATCCTCACAACAACCTTCTGAGGTAGGCTAGGATGAGAGTTTGTGACTGGCCTAAGTAAACTTTCAAGGCAGAGCCTGGATTCGAACCTGTGTCTCCCAGATCCTAGTCCAACATGAAAATAACTCACAGGTTTGAATTGCACTGAATAGAACCCATGAGTCTTTATAACTGAAATGGGATTCCTGGAACAGATCAGCAGCATGTAAGTCAGTGGCATCTTGGAGATCAACAAGATTTTCACGTGATAATCTTTCAAAAGTCAAGCTTTCAGATTTAGGGAATGTAAATAATGTGCTTTCTACTAGACCCGATTAATGGTCCCTGAAAATGAACCCATTATCATTAGATTGGAAGAGTGGGGCCCACTTCAAATGGAAAATTCAGCACACAATGAGGGACAGTTCACGAGCTTGCAGCTCTAACCAGATTTCTAGCCTTCTTGATATATGCAAAAAAAGCCTTTTATAATGCCTACTGATTTCATTCCAAGCTCCAATGTGATGCCTCAAAGTTGTGACAATCACATGTCTCATCAGTCTTGTTCAATTGCAAACCGAGAGTGCAACTTTAACATCTGGCGGCACTGAACACACTGGTAATAAAAGAAAAGCCCCATCTTGGATATGGCATTTTAAATGAAATGAAGAAGAAGTCACCATGGGATGATACTTCTTGAAATACAAGTACCATTCTATATGATAAAAAGACTGTCCCTCAAAAAGAGAGCACTGTTCCAAATCAGTCACAGCTGTAGCTGTACAGAGACTGACTTCTCTTGCATTTATCTACCATTTGTAAATTCATATAACTGTGTAGTGGTAGCTTGTGTAGTGGGTCAGGTGGGAGAGCAAGCCCATGCCTTTGATCAAGGCACTCTTCAAGAATAACTATACTCTAATAAAGTGGACTATACCAGTTCAGGCTGCAGATGGTAGAGTCCAGCTTTCAGTGATTCTATATGCATGTGAACACACAAAACCCTCCGCAAAACTAACACAACAGGGAAAATAATATATTCCCTGTCTTTGCTTGCTATTCTGGCTTCCTGTTTGCAGGGAGAGTTCAGCATAGGGGAGATTTCCAAAATGAGGTCCATTGGGCCATCTATCTGCAGTCTGATTCCACTCCTATTGCATTCTACTACCGCAGTCTCCTTCAAGTGTGAACCAACCCTCTAGATAATGTGAACCAAACCTTCCTCAAGAGGTGAGATGTTCAAAGTTACTCTTTACCTGAGTTGATTCCCATTGGAGGAGAACACAATGGAGAGATATGGTGTTTTAATAGTATTTGCTTTATTTAGAATTATATCACCAAAATATCAGGGGAGCAAGTGTCACTTGTCTTCCAAAGACTCCCCAAGTTTCAAATTAATTGGACCAAGGGGTCTAATTCTAAGGCCTCTTTCAACAAGGTACTCTCAGGGCCAAGCTACACATGACGAATGACACTTGAAGGGCAAGTGGATTGAGTGGAGGGCAAGTGAACAGGGAGAAATACACTTGCTGTTCAAGTGTCATTCGTCACTTGTAGCTTGGCCCTCAGACATTCTACTTGCAGTGGAAAAAAGGGGCTACACTCACACAAAGGAGAGAAGGGGAAAAGGAGCCAGACAAACTTTTAACTGCCACAACCTACACATGGTCTGTGCTGGCTAAGAACTGCCTTCCCTGAACCACTGCCTGGGAAATTTGGATAATCTAAGGGCCAAGCTACACATGACGAATGACACTTGAACGGCAAGTGGATTTAGTGGAGGGCAAGTGAACAAGGAGAAATACACTTGCTGTTCAAGTGTCATTCGTCATGTGTAGCTTGGCCCTAAGAAAAACAAGTTGCCTGCAGTTGCTGATAGTAATCAACCAAACACACACACAAAAATTATAGAGATTTTTTGGGGGGATAGAGTGTGTTTTTGTAACACCCAGGAATACTTAGTTTGTGTAACCATTCAAGAAAATCATGGTAATGACTCAAAACAGTGATTTTCTTGTATATTTTTGGCTCAGGAATTACAGGATATGCACTCCTAAACCTGAATCCCCAAGGTATTTCAACCACTTCACAGCACTGCCTGTCCGCTTCCCTCTCTGTCTTCAGAAAGTGCAGTTTCCTCATACACAAATATCTATCCCTTCCCTTCTTTGGCCAAGGGGCGGGGGGGTCACCTAGTCCAAGTCTGTTTGATTCTCAGGTACAACCATTTCCAATCGATAAAGACCCATTGAGATCATATCTAGAGTCACTGAGAACATTACCATTCCTTTGGTGATAAGGTTTGGCTTCTTTCAGGTGTGCTGTTTGGTCCATGTCCATAGATTATATCAACTCACAGTAACCAGGTAGACACAAACTTTTCCTTAGCTGCTAAGCTGAGGAAGCTGTCAACAGCCATTTTAGCACCTGTTGATCTAGAATCTCTAATGATAGCTCTAATGATAAATATACAGGATTGGATCATACCAGCTCTTTCACTCTCTTGCCTGATTCCTCTCCTCACTGCATCCCCCATCACATGGGGTTTTGTCTATCTAGATCCCACTATACTAACCCTGGAGTTTTCCCAGAATGCCAAGTGACCTTTAAACTACAGGGATCCATTTCTCTGGAGGTAATGGCATTTTAAAAGAGTGGACTCCTTGTGGTATCACAACCTCTCTTAGCTCCATCCCCAGGCACCACCCCAAATATCGCCAGGAACTTTCCAAGCTGTGGTTGACAACCCCTCATAGCCTTTTGTAATGAGCAAAAGGCTATGCTTCACCCCTTTTACCAGCTAATGGGATCCAACCCATGGTATATGCTGGAAGAGCACTAATTGTGGCTGACAACAAAGGGCTAAGGTCTTTTTATGATACTGCTTTCCCACTGACAAAAAGGAGCTTCACCCTAATTAAGCTGGAGTGCTTCTGGACATGGAGTTTATATTGTTTCTGCAATACCAGGTACCCCTGTTGCGATTCGAACAACAAGACAAACTCTCAGAAGTGGCACCAGCCGAGTTGATGCTCCTGGCAAGTGTTCCGAAAAATAAGGAGTGATACTAAGAATCTGGCATTGCAAATTAGTTGCTAATGAGGAAATGACTTTCAATCATCTAGATAATCAAGGGAGAGCATGTACTTTGCTGTGTGACCTCCTAGGCATTAATGGTAACAAAAAGAAAAAGAAAGTGCTAACAGTACTGGAGGGTTATACTGCTTTTTATGGGATTGGGAAAGTCATTTTGGTTTGAGATTTTACTACCAGTAGTACCCATAAGTAGTTAGAAGTTATAAATTATTACCACTTGCAAATATCAATTATTATTTTTTCACAATCATCTAAGAATCTACTTGCAGAGATCCCAAAATATATTTTCTGAATGAATTCTGATGCACACTGACATAAGGTTAATTTAGTATATTATTTACTTTAGTAATATCACCCATTTTGTAGCTATTTATTATCAGTTCCATTTGCACCAAGCCAAAATACAGAGTACATAATACATTAAATCAAGGTCTGTGGAAATCAGTAAAACAGCAGAACTGGACTCTACATGTGTGGCCGTCACTTTATCTACCTTGTGGATAAAGCCGAGGTAGGATTCCATGGAAATTCCATTATTAAAAGAGGGGTGATTTTTTTTTCAGATTTCCCACTTCTCATCCAGTTTCCCAACTCATGTAGATGTCCAATTGATTTCTGATTCCAGTCTGTAGGAACATTCAAAACTAGTTCCCTCCGCCTACAACTCGAATAGTCTAGCGATGCCGTAAAAATTCATAATTTTCTGATACTGAATATGAATTGGCTTAGCTTTCAATGCTATTGCAAATGAAACATTGTTCCAAAAGAACAATATACTACTGCTTTGAATTTTGTAACATAGGTGAGTAGATCCTGAGTCCACAAACAACTGCCTTAACATGATCATGCATGGTGATCACAGTCTTATTTGGTAGATACTCAAAGAGAACATATAATTGTGACCTTAATTGTATTGAATCCATTGACCACATACTTTTAAGCTGCCCTGAATTTTTAGAAGTTAGACAGAAGCCGATTTTCACCCTAATTAGTAATGATTTTGTTTCTCCGACTGCTGACACTTCCAGGTTATTGAGCAATGAGGATGGATGATTTTTGTCTGACATTATAGAAATACAGAAAATTCCAAAACCACTGCAACAAGAAGAGCCAGTTTGGTGTAGTGGTTAAGAGTGCGGGTCTCTAATCTAGAGAACTGGGTTTGATTCCTCACTCCTCCACTCGAAGCCAGCTGGGTGACCTTGGGTCAGTCACAGCTTCTAGCTCTCTCAGCCCCGCCCACCTCACAGGGTGTTTTGTTGTGGAGATAATAATGACATATGGTTGTTGTGACACTGAGAGATCTCTGTCTTTTGGTGCTACACCTCTGAAGATGCCAGCCACAGCTGCTGGCGAAACGTCAGGAACTATAATGCCAAGACCACGGCAATACAGCCCGGAAAACCCACAACAACCATCGTTCTCCGTCCATGAAAGCCTTGGACAATACATCAATAATGACATACTTTGTAAACCGCTCTGAGTGGGTGTTAAGTCATCCTGAAGGGTGGTATATAAATCTAACATCTTCATCATCATCATCATCATCATCATTATTATTGTTATTGTTATTATAAACCCTATCATTATGTGGGTAGTTTCCCATTAGCTACCTAAACATAAACACAGTGGCTGTTCAAGATCACTGGGTTGAATGAACAGTAATAGAAAAGAAAGATTATTTTAGTGCACTGTGATATGAGCATGAACTCATGTGTGTTCATAAAACACTGCACATAAAGAACTGAAATACAGTCATGTAGAGTGACACTAAGTTGGCTTTTTTTGTAGTGCTTTATCCATGCACAGCCATGTTGGTTAAGTAGAGGCGGAGAAAGACTAGAATAAAATGAGATATGTGGTGAACTGCATATATAGGTTTTATACAAAATTTAGCTACCAAATGCAATGAAACTGAGAACTAGGGTGGTGTAGTCATTGGTGTGCCAGTGTGAGATTGAGGAGACCAGCTGCATCCACAGATCATTGGATATCATTGCACTATAGTAGCTATTCACCTGCTGAATCGCCTTGTGAACACAAAAAAATCCAGATACAAATGGTTGCTACAGTGTGAAGGATAAATATAAATAAAGGTGTTTGGCATCGCTGGTGGGATTTTCAGTACCCAACTTGGTCAATGTGCTGAAGGCTCTTGCAAATAATCCTCTATTCGTCTTTTATTTTGTGTTTCTTCAAATTCTCTCATCCATTCTGCCAAACGGAAGTCACTCACTCTGGGCGAGCTGTGCTGTTCCCAAAAATTGCCCAACAAGCAGAGTCCTTGATTTGTTGGTGAATGTTGACTCTAAGGCTGCTTTCGCATACATCGGGCCACGCACTTTTAATGCTCTTTAGCAATTTTGCAACTGGTTTTACCTGGATGAAACAGGAAAATCCAGTTGAATGTGATTGCTAAACTTCATTGAAACTGCATTATCCAATGAATGCAGCATTAAATCACGGCAGATTGCAATGATTTGCATACGGAGAAGGTATTTTTTTTTAAGATTGACTTGAAACACACACACAGCACTCTGGTTGCAGTCAATAGAAATGCAACTTGCTACAATGAGCAATTGAGACCCTAGTATGCGAAAAGACATATTACCCCTGGCTCCCATCAGTCATGTGGCAGTATAGAAATATAAAGTCATTGTAACAGGAGGATATTATATGATGAATAACTTCCTCCTTCATTTTTTTGTCACCTCAGTGTTTAGGTTTGATACATGACTGCTCAACACCTTGACATTTTTAAAAATAGAATCCGACTATTGCCCTGTGACATTCTTCATTCACAGAAGATGTCTCATCATGCTTTGTTTGTGAGACAGGAAAAGGCGGCGGTGTGTGTGTGTGTGTGTGTGTGTGTGTGTGTGAGTGAAAGGATAGAAAGACAGCTATATGTGATCCTCCCCATTCTTTTTAAACCATTTATGCAAAACAAATTGAGAAATATATTAATTTCAAAGACAAAATCTCAATAAGAAAAACTGGTGAGAAAATTAAAACAAACACCAAAACAACCACAGTATTGATCTGGACCCATTTTAATCAAATAAGACAAACCAGACAGCCATCCGGATCAGACTTTTAAAAATACAGAACAATTCTGCACCTGAAAGGATGCATATCAGAAAGAAGAGGGTAACAGACATTTACACCCTCTGATATGGATAGGCCAAGAAACAATGTTATTTAATTTCATTGAGATATATTAAAAATATGCAACAGCTGAGATCTAAAGCAACTACAAGTGCAATAGAAATGAGTTAATTATCTTCCTAATGAGAGTGTTTTTAAAATGGAAGTAGCATTATAAAGAGAAATTCTCTTCAAACAAATAAATATTTTTTTTTAAAGTGAGATATTGATTATGTATATTTTTTAAAATCCTGTTTGCTTATAATCTGAGATCTGTATATCTATTTTAATTTTGTGTGTTTTTAATTGATGCATACTTTGATCTTGTTAATTGGACTGTTCTGTTTTGGGGCCTTTCAACCTGGTTGTGTGTATTGTTAGGTGTTCTGAGTCTGAAGATAATTTTATTAATGTTGTTGTTTATTTATAGTCCACCTTTCTCACTGAGATCTAAGGTGGATTACATACTGTAAGTGAATACAAAATCATACAGCAACAATCCGATATAATCAACAGTTGAGATATTAAATGAAAACAGGCACAATAGGGTTTAGTAGCCGCAAATTTGAAAACTAGCATAAAGCTGAACACATAGATGAAACTTTTCTGAATTAAAGTGTAAGTAACTGGCATGACATCTTTAGCAATGTCAAACTACTCAGTAGGAGTGTATCTACATCAGCAGACAATACCCAATAGCCTAGTCTACACTCCCTGTCCTTTATCAAGGCAGCTCTTCGAAATATTTCCTATGACACAGCCCTATAATCTGAGTAGAAGCGCCCCCCGCCAAATAATTCAGTTGCAGGGTTCATGGAAAGCCAGGAAACTAGGAGCTTTCCTGACTGTTCCACACAGTGCTGGCTAGAGAAAGCATGTAAGCGGGCAGATGTTGATTTTGCCCAACTGCAGGGTGGTATCTGCAGAAGGGCTAAAGAGGGATATAACCGTTTTAAATTATTCTATCTTTTTATTAATTTACAATCTACCTTTCTGGATAAAGCATATTACAAACAAAAACACTACAGTCCAATACATGGAACCCACAAACTTACAGAACAGCACATTGATAATAAAGACAACAAAGCTGCATTGTAAGACTTGAAAACAATGTGGTAAATCTTTCTATACAATAAGCAAAAAAATAAAGATTGATTACAAATTAGAGGAGAATGTTAATATACATAAAGCAATAGTTCAATTCACACAAGGAAGCAAAAATGAAACGGGTTTTTCAGAGCAAAACAGAAGAAATTTGCAATCACACCCAGAGATATAGGCTGCTTCCACACATGCTGGATAATCCACTTTCAATACTCTTTATTGAAAGTGCATTATTCAACATGTGTGGAAATGGCCATAGTGTGGAGTAGGGATACCAGATTGCTTGTGGCTAATTTGTATGCATGTATTTATTTACATCATTCCCTACTTCTCTGTTCTCTCCTTACAACACCCCTTGTGTGTAGGTTAGGCTGAGCATGTGTGACTGGCCAAAGCAAGCTTCCACCATGCCAGAGTGGGGTTTTGAAACTAGTTCTCCCAGATCCTATTCTGACAAACTAATCACTACGCTATGCTAGCAGTGATAGCTGGTAGGAAGATGAGTGTATTTCAGAAAAATAGTTGTCCCTCCCCACACACATTTTCCTGGGTGTATTGAATCAAGAGCGATGATAAGCTGATCTGCACAGTTGGCAAGGGATAAATTGTGCTCTGAGTTCTGCGTGCCATTTTTTTGCAAATGGTGTATGTGATAGCTGCACAAATCAATAGACCTGAACAACGCTGTGAAAAGAAGAGGCAGGTACTACATAAAAAGTGTGATTTGGCATAAAACTTTTATTGGGGAGTATTTGAGCTGATTATATGCCACACATGCAGAGAAGTTAAAATTGATTTATATGGGTCATGCTAAGTGGAGACCAGTAAAACTGTTGTACCATGCCATGAGCCTTATGAAGTTTTATTGCTACTTGCTTTACAGGGGGGAAATCTTGAAATAAAATGTCATTCATAAGACGTTTCTTTCCATTTCCACCCCCCAACCAACCAATAAAAACCAACACGGATTTGGAGAATTTCCAGGACTTTTCACCAGCATTTTCTGGACAGAGGAAGGGGGAAAGGTGGATGCTATGTTGTAGCTAGAGATGTGTGGATACAGAGCAAACAAAGGGTGGTGGTGACTGGTGAGTATACTGGGCAAGATCCCATGAAACTCTTCGGCTGATTCCGCACACGTTGGATAATGCACTTCCAATCCTCTTTATAGATCATTTGGAACGGCTTTTTTCATGTGCAGAACAAAAAATCCACCTCAAACCATTGATAAAGTGAATTGGAAGGGCGGCCGAATGATGGAATTTCCTCCAGCTCGAAGAAGCTTTCCCTGGTGCAAGTCTCCTTGAGCTGGAGGGAAATGCCCCATTTAGCAGACGATGTTGCCTTTGACAGAGTCAGTTCAGTTCAGTTCATTTCAGTTAACCTTTATTGGCATCAGTTGGCACAATATTCACAATACAAGAAACATAGAAAAACAAAGTTACTTCTGGAACCGCTCCTGATGGAATTTTATAGCCGTATAGAGAAGTGTTGCTACATTCTCAGTGGTTTTAGGCAGGGTGTCATTCAGAAGGTGAAAGACCTTTAGAGAATCAGGGAAGCCCTTCATATCAACTAATTCTGCTCCTAAATATTTAAGACGCAATTCTGCATATGTTTGGCAATAAAGCAGGACACGCCAAACCGTCTCAGTACTATCATGAATGATCACAGTGACAAACTCTATCTATGTATGGGATCTTGTTATATCTGCCAAATAAGATTGAAGAGGGCATTGCATTCAATCTTGCAAGGGAGAAGGCTCTGCGAAGATGTAGTGCCTGTAGGGGAGGAAAAAAGGAGCCATGCCACCAATCTTGAGGGGGATCTCAAAGCTTAGAGGGGGACAGGTTCTGTTGGCTTGGGTAGATATCTCCTGATAGTCAATATCCAGTGTTCTATGTTTAATTACCCTGTATGCCTCTGGAAAGGGAAGTGGGTATAACGAATCAATGGATATGCCTATGGTAGTTATTTCTTTTCAATATAGGCTAGCCAATTAGACATGTTGGACTCTGAGAGTGTATGTTGGACAGAGTCAGAGATAGGAAGCAGCTCCAGGGTCTCACATGAAGGAGCTTCACCTGAAAAGACTTTTCATTCTTTTAACTGTAGACTCTAGGGATTGGGCCTGGGACCTTCCCCATGCAAAGCAGATTCTCTTATCACTTACTTTAACCTGTGGAACTTCCCTAACCTACTATATGTGACATCACAATGTCCATATTACAATACTGATATGAATGCAGATCCATGATACGTGTACTGCCACAGAAAAGCTGTGGCCCCAGGGGCAGCCACATACCACATGTACATAGATACCGAAGATAGCTAAGGAACAAAATGTGTTTTGATTTCTGCACTCAGCCTCATCTGGTGAACAGATAATAAAGCCGCAAAGGGCTATGGGGGAAAGTACAGCACTCTGTGGGCACAAACTCCCTCTCCCCCATAGAGAGATCTGACAACGTGGAAGAAATGGATCCTTCTTGCTTCATTTTCCCCTCCCTTCTCATTATTGCCTTCACAGGGTCTTGGCAGCTTGGTTATATCTGTCTCAATTTGTGGATTCAATGCTAAACCCAATCAGAATGTTCGTTCATTCACCCTGATTAGTTTTAGAATTTCTTTTAGTCTATTCTAATTACTTTTTTTTTTTGAAGTTATATTACCCTGGACTTAATTGTGTATGCAACTCTAAAAGGGCATGCAGAACACAAGTCTGTTTTCCTTATTCCCCTATTGTACGGTTTATGGTAACCTACCCAACAAACGGTGTTATTCAGTTTGTATCTTTGTCATGAAAACCTGCCTCTCATTAATTACCTGGTACCTATATCCCTTTCTCCCCTTGGATATTTGTCTATCTCCACATACCGGTTTTGCATCCCATAACTTTCCCACTGAATCCCTGACCCCAAAAGTTTTGAATCAGCTTCAGAATTACATAGCGTGACCCAATCTGGGGTAAACCACATACCAAGTTTATATCCTAGTTTGCATATCACTAAGGGAGGCCCGCCTGGCTTTGACCAGAGCCAGGGCCTTTTTGGTCCTGGCACCGACCTGGTGGAACTCTCTGTCAGAGGAAACCAGGGCCCAGCGGAATTTATTATCTTTTCGCCGGACCTGTAAGACAGAGATGTTCCACCAGGCATATGGAGGAGGCTAGGTTGGGCCCCCACTGGCCACACTAAAGATCTATCCACCACCCTACATATGAGCCAGGGCTTGAAAAGCAGTATTTTATCATTACCATCTGAAGAGAAGCTGTATTGTATAAAGTTGTTTTAATGTTATTTGTATACTGTTTTATTTGTTTTTAACTGTATTTATGTAAATTGAAATGTTGTACTCCACCCTGAGCCTGTCTGGTGGGGAGGGCGGACTAAAAATCTAATATAAATAAATAAATAATACACATTCTCGTATAAGACACTCCCCAAAAGTGGTATGTTTGCAAGCAAGTCCTCTGCAAGTAGTGTGCAAAGTTACCAATCTGTAAGTTAGTAAGGGCTTTCACTGATTGGGCAGTGCACTCTTTTGCCAATATCCCCCACCAAGAGCTCCTTCATGTCAACTAGAAACCATATTCTCCAGGACAGGTCTTATGTTTCTGTTATCAGGCTTACACATCCACTTCAATTCTTAGGTTTACTAAGATTATTAGCATCACCAAGTCTGGATAATATTAGCAATGTGTGTCATTGCCAGTTTGGTGTAGTGGATAAGAGCATGGGACTCTAATCTGGAGAGCCGGGTTTGATTCCCCACTCTGCCACTTGAAGCCAGCTGGGTGACCTTGGGCTAGTCACGGCTCTCTGGAGCTCTCTCAGCCCCATCCACCTCACAGGGTGTTTTGTTGTGGGAATAATAATAATGACATACTTTGTAAATCACTCTGAGGGCCAAGCTACAAGTGACAAATGACACTTGAATGGCAAGTGGATTGAGTGGAGGGCAAGTGAACAGGGAGAAATACACTTGCTGTTCAAGTGTCATTCATCACTTGTAGCTTGGCCCTGAGCGGACATTAAGTTGTCCTGAAGGGCAGTATATAAACCAAATATTATTATGTTGTTGTTCTTTCCTGGGATGCAGGCTTTACTCAGTCAAACCTGAGAATGGGGGGTGGGGGAACGCAATTGGAACCTGAGTGATTATTATTGGTTGCTTAGGGCCAAATTCATCACTTGAGCATCACTAAGCCAACATTATGCATCTATAACTCTGAATGCATAAATGCCGTGTAAAATTGCATATGAAAATCATGCAACATATGTCCAAAATGCAAACTAATTTACAAGAAGCAGTATAGTGCTATCCAGTTGTACTTTTGGAACTCTCTTCCAAACCTACATTCATATCATTTTCTTTAAAAAAAAAACTAAAGTGCATAATAGTCTGTTAGGAAGTCGTATCATTCATTTATATTGTACTTTAAATCAGATGGAATTCACAGCCCCTTTTCAATTCTCTATTTCACATTAAACAATGTGCAAACATTACTTGGACCTTTTAATATTAGATATTTTATTTATTTATTTTATCCGATTTATACCCTGCCCTCCCCACAAATGGGCTCAGGGCAGCTAACATTAAAGAAATACATTAAAAATCAAAAAAACATAAAATCAATAATAATTTTTTAAAAAATCATTAAAATAGTCCAGGAGCAGGCTATTTAAACAAATATTGGGAGTCCGTATACAGGCATATCAGATGGCCGAGGGCAGCCCTAGAAGAAGTGGTGGTCTTAGATGGAAGAAGGAGGACACCCGCTGGCACTCAGCAGAAGGCCCGGTGGAACATCTTTGTTTTACATGTCCTGCGAAACTGTAACAGGTCCTGCAGGGCCCAGATCTCCAGCAGAAGAGCATTCCACCAGGCTGGGGCCAGGGCAGAAAAAGCCCTGGCCCTGGTTGAGGCCAGAAGGATGTCCTTCGGGCCGGGGACCACCAGGAGTTGCTTGTCTGCAGAGCACAACACCCTGCAGGGGACATAATGGAAGAGGTGGTCCCGCAGGTATGCAGGTCCCAGTTCATGAAGGGCTTTAAACACCAAGGTTAACACCTTGAACTGGATCTGGAACCCCACTGGGAGCCAGTGCAGCTGGCATAGCACAGGATGAATGTGCACTCGGATTGCATTGTATTACTCATTTTCCATCTACCAGCCCAGTTCATTTGTTACCAGGTAAAGTTATTTGGTCCTCTCTTTCAGATTCATGATGTTGAAAAACCTGTGGCTTTTATTTGGGTACTTATCTGAAGATATAAATATACAATCTTTACTTCAGAATAGAGATGAGCACAAACTGAATTATGAACCAAAGTTCATCACAAACCAAGTCAGTTTAGGGTTCGCAAATCAGTGGTTCATGGGAATTCATTTCTCACGAACCATGATGAATTTTAGCCCAGTTCATTTGGTTCATATTTCGGTTCATCACTGCAGACTGCCTGGCGACGATTAATCAGTTTCCTAGCAAATGGGGGGGGGGGCTCTCTGCATACCTTCTGCTGACCCAGAAGTGACATTTCCATAAACCAAACAAACCAGTTCATGAACTTGGGCAAGTTTGTGAAATTTCATGGTTCATAGTTGGTGAACTATGACAAACCATGAACTGAGCGAACTGCCATTTTTTCGATTTGTGCCCACCTCTACTTCAGAACATAAAGATGACAAAGAAGATTCCCTGAATCCTTGCACCAAATATCTGTAGAAAATTCTCCCCAGCAATTGGCTCCAGTGCCCTTCTCTGGAGGCTTCCCAGTAATTGAATCTGAACATCTTATAGAAGTGTACTAACACTATTTTATAAAGCATTATTTGGGGGGTGGGGGATGTGGCAAGGGATAGAGTGTTCTATGGCACCCATATCTCTACAGGATGCATGTTTCAATTTGTCTGTCATGCCCAAGCTTTTGAGACAAAGTAGGCCACGAGTTCAGTTTAATTATGTGGGTATCTTCTGTGACCACAATCCAGACAGGTTTATAGCAAAATTCAATGGGGCAGTCACTTTTAGTGCTGACCATCCTTTGCTCATACACACCAGTGCCGATGCGTTAACAGCAGTTTGAGATAATTCTGAAATACAAAAATGATTTAGTTATTCCTTTCATGTGCATTTCAATGCCTTTCATGTGGGTCCCCAAACTCATCTCTGGTAAAGTTCATTATGCCTCGTGATACAATTGGAGCTCACAAAAATTGCTTTGTTAGTAATTGCAGATGTGCTGCACATGATTGCACATAGTTTACACATGATTACAGTTCAATTGCAAAAACAGCCATACAAACAATGAGCTCAGTTTACCAGATGATAGTTGTAAATGGATTAGATGCACTTAAAATCATTTGCTTAAATTTGCTCAGTAAATATTTTCCAGTTGTGAGTTCATGCAAGACAGAGAGTGAGGGTTTGGATTATTATATCAAACCTTTACAACTATTTTTCTTAAACGTTCTTCAATTCTCCGTTGAGTTTTTGATGTTCACACTTTAAAAATAATTTTTAAAAAGTTGGTAAAATTTTGGGTTCTTGATTCAATGACCCCTACAGTCAGTGAAAGGCTCACGTTCAGTATTACCAAACTCTTCTTTTTTTTATTAAGAGACCATGAAGGTAAATTAGGCTTGCTCTCATCATAAGGTTGTCCTATTTCATTCTGTCAAAAGAATTTATTTTCTATTTGCTGTGCATTTTAATATGCTATTATTTTTATTTATTTTCCTTTTTAGGGTTTTTTGGCTATTTGTGTTATGTTAGCTGCCCCTGGTTCTTTCAAGAAAAGAAAAGCAAGACAGAAAATATTTTTTTTATAAATGTCTAAAGAGATTTTAGACCTTCATTTTTCATTCTAAGGAATTAGTCATTCAGATTCCTCTCTGATGTTTTATAATGCCACCCTCTTTATTTATTTATTTATTTATTTTATTTATTATTCAGTTTATACCCCGCCCTTCCCACAAACGGG
Source organism: Eublepharis macularius (assembly GCF_028583425.1). Classification (NCBI taxonomy): domain Eukaryota; kingdom Metazoa; phylum Chordata; class Lepidosauria; order Squamata; family Eublepharidae; genus Eublepharis; species Eublepharis macularius. The sequence continues at coordinate 26,730,854 of NC_072805.1, read as the reverse complement.
CTCAGAGCAGGTTACAATATGAATGTACAACTATGTGCTAATTTGTGCTAAAAACAGAGACTCAAACTGAAAGTTGTAGTGAACTGTGCATGTACAGCCATTTGAACAAAGCTGAGAAAATAAAACAGAGTGTGAGGGGCTGCCCCTGGGTCATCGAAGCCGGAGGGAGCAAGCCCTACAGGATAGCTTGCCTTTGCTGAGCTGGCTCGGGGTATGCCTTTGAACAGGGGGAGGAGGGGGGTGTACCACACCCTCAGCCCTCTCTCCCCCCCTTCCAGGTGGGCAGGCACTCTCTCTCTCTCTCTCTCTCTCTCTCTCTCTGCTCAATATGGCTCTGCCTCCCAGCTGCTCATTCCCGGCCTTTCTGAGCTGCCCACTTTTATGGGGTCTTCCCCAAGGCTATCCCTCTCTCCCCTGGCTCTGCCCAATCCCCGTCCAGGCCTCCTCCCTCCCACATAGATGGCCCTCTCCCATGGTCTATGGGAGTGCTTCCCCTGGTGTCTCCCTCCCCAGAGTCTGGCCCCCAGTCAGGCCCGCGTCCCTGCAGGGTGGGGCTGGCTGGGCCAGACCCGCCTCAATGCGGCTGCCTCAGCCAGGCTGGGGGACTTTGCTCTGATGGCTCAGCCAGACCTATGGCTCCCATGTTCTTGCCCAAGCCGCCCGTTTCACCATTCTCTGTTGCTGGGTCCATGGCAGCACGCCGCACTGTCCTGGGAGCTGCTGCGGCCATCTTGCCTGTGCCAGGGTGGGAGGATGAGGTAGCTGCTGCCACAGCAGACCTGGCATCTTCTCCACCATCTGCTCTGTTCCATCCATCCACCTGCCTCTCAGCCACTACCTTGGCCTTTGTCAGGGCCCCAGGTCCCAGGCCAAGGGTCACCTGGCTCTTAGCCCTGGCTGCACCAGGCCTCCTTGCCGCTCTTTCACTCCCTCGGCCTTCTCCCTGGTGAGGTAAGTCCAAGGGGGATGAGGGGGTGGCTGAACCCTGACACAGAGCCCGACAGATGAAAAATGGATGATTGCTGACTCAAAACACCAGGACACAAGTTCAAGTTTAAAATATCCTCATTGGAGGTCAAATTTGGAGGCTGATGCAACCTAAGATCTTGATAGGGATGGTGCTTGACAGCTTTTAAAAAAAACAAAAACAGAAACCACAGTAATTTTGATAGCTGCCTCCCAGTCATATGGGAGGAAAAAATATAATTATATTAGAAAACATTCTTTTTTTTTTTTACAGAGGGAATTATTAATTAGAAAAATGCTGTAAGAGATATAAATGTATTCCTGTTAAATATGGAAAAAACAGCTTCACTGTTAATTATGCCCTTTGAGGCCGGTATGGTGATAGAGAGAGGGAGAGGGAAACAGGAGACACATTTCATAATTGTTGGCCCTAAATAGTTTGGAAAATTATGTTGGAGGTTTTCAAAGAGGACTTATAGTGTCGTCCTGAGTAGAGTTACTCCAGTCTAAACCTACTGAAATCAGTGAGTTTAGACTGGATTAACTCTGCTTAGGATGGCACTGTTAAAAGTACACTGCTTTTGTCACAATCGTGAAATAGAACATAAAGATCATCGCTAGAGATGGGCACAAAACAGGAAAATTCCAAACCATGTGGTTCGTAGTTTATCACGTTTCACGAACCAAGAACCACTAATTTTCACAAACTTGCCCCGATTCACGAACTGGTTCATTTGGTTTGTAAAATCGTCACTTCAACTGAACTGCAACTGAACTGCAACCAATTAACTTATTCCTCCTCCTTCAGTGAGGGACCGCCAATATTTCGGCCCAAATTCAGAATGAATGGTAGGTAAATAAAGGGGCATCACACATAACTTTAATCAGAAAATTGTTTTTGAGAGGGGCAGGGGACGAAAAGTCTGCAGAAAGGACACTTTCGATCAAGACAACAGAGTCTAATTTAATTGCCTATGAAAAAAATTAGGAACTTTCCCTTCTCCCCCCCCCCTCAAAATGGCATTGTTTATTCTATATATCATCCTGTCTTTATTAAATGGTTCCAACTGTGAAATCCTGTTTATTGGATCATTGTTTTCAATTTTGAAATCCAGTTTATGTGTTGTAATATGCTGGTTTTATTTTATTGTTTGTTAATTGTGCATCCATTTTTGTTGCGCTGTTCTTGGGTTGCATTATAATAGTTCTCGTTGCATTGCTTTCATAATTGTGCAATCTGCCTTGGATCTCAGCAAGGAAGGTGGGCAATAAACGACAAAAATATAGACAGACAGAGAGGCAGGCAGATTGTATACAAATGACTTGGGATGGCATGAAAGAAATAAAGGGGAACAAAAATTAAGTGTGATAAAAATCAGAGTAGATATGAAATCAAAATGAGATGAAAACTTATTTACTTGAAGGGAAGAATATGCTGAATGAAGATGACCAACCCTAAAAAAAAGTCATACATAAAAACTGTTATAGTACTGGACATAAATGCAACTTGTATGCAAATGTAAGATGACTACCCTCATTTTGGGTGTTTTTTATTGCATACCTGGGGGGGGTGGGGGAACCCTAGTCTTGCATTTGAGTAATACAGTAAGTTTGCATCGCTGCTTACAACACAGGAAACAATGTTCTTTTAATTATGTTAGCACAATCTTGTTTGCAATAGCTATGCTATCTAGCAGTAGAGAAATTACCTGTAACCACTCAGCACTCTCTTCTTTTTATTACTTCTCATTTGTAGGTTCACTTTATTGCAGATCCTTTCTCTGTAATGGCACTTTCTAATTTTGGACTCATTTGGGGGGGGGGAGAGTGAAACTGAGCCAAGTGGCAATTCACATTAGCATCACTTAAGTTAGCTATAACTATCAGAATTAATTATCCTAAAGAGAAAAGGGGGGGGCAAGGAGTCTCATGTATCCGTTCACCTGATGCAGAAATGACTGATTGCTCCAGCTATGACTTACAGGCACCAATAAAGCACCGTGACAAAGCAAACGGATTTTCACAAGCTTCCTTCCCCTTTTATCCATTGAAAGAGATTTCTTTCAAGGAAAGAGAAAGGAAATCACTAAGTAACTGCATAATGATATGTACTGGGACACTTCAGCAATAAATGTTTGCTTCTAGAAAAAAAAATTAGAAATAAAATTAGTATATGCAGGGTAGCTGAGGTCATGAGCAAATTGGAAATAGTAGCAATAACAGAAGACTTCAAAGACAGTAACAGTGCCATCCTAAGCAAAGTCACGCTGTCTTAAGTCCATTGAAATTAGCTTAAGGCAGAACTATAAAGGAAGGGAGTTTAGGTGTATCTTATCAGTTGACATCACTGCAAATATGTCAGGGCTACCAGCCCTGTTCACAGATTACAATGAATGCATGTACATACATCTCTGCGTAAAAAAGAGCCAATGTGCATTTACTTTAAAATAAAACCAGGGACCAGCACCTAATTAAACATGGAGTTTAAAATAATGACTTCATGCATCCTGTTCATGTTAAGTGGAAGCCAGCAGCCATGTGTGTTCGGAGCTCATGGGTCCCTGCAATCCCCGCTGTGAGGAAATGCGCTACACCCAAGGATTCACCCCAAGATTTAAGTTATTGTGACTGCTCTCTATGTACAGGAACCCAGCCGCAGACTAGTAGCTGGAAGAAAGGGAGGGACTGGAAGAAGAACCCATCAGGCTCCCAGCACAGAGCATACAAGCTCTTAGTTATGCTAATAACAGTAGCCAAAGTAGGACAATGGCAAAGTAGGACAAGTAGACACTTGACTTAGTCCTTTTCTAAAAAGGCACAGTGGTGTCCAATATACCTGAAATGTGATCAGTTTGCTGCTCAAGTCACAGCTTGAGAGCCACAAAAATCACAGGTATAAATTTTAAGGTCATATATCCCATTGCTTTGGCAAAACTGCTCCTTTTTTCATTCCTTCATTGGACTCTGCTCCTGAGAGAGAAAGAGAGAGCGCTAGAGAGTTGAGGGCAGCAGAGACTAAACTCCAGAAACTTAAAACTGCAAGAACTGGAAGAAAGGAAGTAGAAGAAAAAGAAAATGCAGGCGTGGGAAAGGAAAATAAGGGAGCAGGAGTGGAAACTCAGAGGAACAGAACTAGAATTTCAGAAGCTTGAACTGCAAAGACTGGGGGCCAAGCTACAAGTGACGAATGACACTTGAACGGCAAGTGTATTTCTCCCTGTTCACTTGCCCTCCACTCGATCCACTTGCCGTTCAAGTGTCATTCGTCACTTGTAGCTTGGCCCTGGGTGAAAGGAGAAAAATGCTGGGGGGCGCAAAGAAAATGCGAACAAGAGATCCTTGACTTGCAGATGTATGGAGAAGCCGTTCTTGAAGACCCCACTCCTTCCTCTCATACAAACCCATCTCCAGACCAGATAAAAAACTAGTTTGATTTTTATGATTCAGACAGGTTCCCATGTCTTGAAAGTAATTTGGAAGATGGGGAGGAAGGCCTGCTTAACACCAGTGAGGGAAGAGAAGGTGCCTCTGGAAAGCTGCGGCCATGAGGAGCAGGCAGAAGGAAAGATCTCTGGTCCAACAGAGGCGGAGAAGAGCAGGCTGAAAATAGAAGCTGATCTGACATGTATTGTTAACTTAGAACTTGACTTTTAGATTTTTAGTTTCATGCCTATGTTATATCTGATATGTCCGTCAGTATATTTATATGTTGATTATAAAAACCTTGTAAGGATCTTGGGTCTTTTAAATATCTTCTCAATAAACTTAGAAAGCAGAGCATTCTTTAGATCATATAAGCTTTGACGAAAATGTATTCTTGTAAACTAGTCTGAAAGTAATGGCATTTTAGATTTCCCTCCAACATAAAGCTGCCCCCCGCCCCGCGCTTTTGATTTCTCTTAATGGACTTGCTGAACTCATTGTTATAAACTATCCATTTCAGATAGCATAATAAAACTTGGGATTACATTTTCAGGAAAAGTATATTCACTTCTTTCTCCAACAAAATAAATTTCTTTCACATTTCTTTCCAGAAAGTGTATCAAAAAGGAGAGAGAGAGAGAGAGAGAGAGAGAGAGAGAGAGAGAGAGAGAGAGAGAGAGAGAGAGAGAGAGAGAGGTGTTAGGATTCAGTGTGGTATGATGGGTTTCTCCAATAGGAATGTACACTCAGAGCCAAGCTACAAGTGATGCCTTACACAGGTTGGACAGTTGTCAGCTTCCCTCAAGTTTTGATGGGAAATGTAGGCGTCAAAGTTTTACAGCTTGGCTCTCCATTACAGCAGCATGACCAGGATGCCTACATTTCCCACCAAAACTTGAGGGAAGCTGACAAGTGTCCAACCTGTGTCAGGCGTCACTTGTAGCTTGGCTCTCAGAATGTAAATTAACTAAAACTGATCCATACTTGCCCCTTGGGGGAGCCAAACATCCTCCAAAGTCCTTCCTCCAGTTTATGTAGTCTTCCTCCAGCTTAACTGGATCTTCAATAGAAGTATAGTAAAATACTACTAACCTTTGCTAACCTTGCAAGAAGAACTATCCTAAACTCCATGTCCTCTGAATATCAGAGCCAAAGGCAGATCCTGCCAGTTTTCTCATGGTGCTGTGATCTCTGCATTGACTTTTAATTTCTATTTTTCCATGGGGTCTTCCCATTTCTGTTTGCTGGAGATCAGGCAAAGGGGCAGAAAAAGGAGACAGCAACACAATGAGTGGACGTCCGCCTAACAGGCTCACTGACTAATCGTTGAACTTAACCCATAATTTTGCCATACACAGTTGTCCCTGATTGTTGTTCTGTGCAGTGTGTCTCTAGTTACATTGTTGGTTTCTCTGTCTAGGGCAGGCCCTAGTCCCGACCAATTCACCTCACTCAAGCCTGGCACCTTTAAACAAAAGCTTATCTTGTGTTAGGTAGAACACAAGAGTGCTGATCTATAAAGCCCTATGCAGACTGGGCCCAGCATATCTGCAGAACTGCCTCTTCCCATATGTACCCCAGAGGATGCTTCATTCAACAAATAAACAACTATTGGTGGTCCCTGGCCCAAGGGAGGCCCACCTGGCCTCAATCAGAGCCAGGGCCTTTTCGGTCCTAGCACAGACCTGGTGGAACTCTATGGGCCAAGCTACACATGATGAATGACACTTGAACGGCAAGTGGATTGAGTGGCGGGCAAGTGAACAGGGAGAAATACACTTGCCATTCAAGTGTCATTCGTCATGTGTAGCTTGGCCCTATGTCTGAGGAATCTGCCAGGCCTATAAGACAGAGATGTTCCGCCAGGCATATGGTGGAGGCTAGGTTGGGCCCCCACTGGCCACACTAAAGATCTGTCCACCACCCTATATATGAACCTATATATGAGCTAGGCCCTGAAATGTAGTATTTTACTGTCATCATCTGAAGAGAAGCTATATTGTATTTATTGTATAAAGTTGTTTTAATGTTATTTGTATGATGTTTTATCTGTTTTTAACTGTTCTTTATGTAAATTGAAAATGTTGTATTCCACCCTGAGCCCACCTGGCAGGGAGGACGGACTAAAAATCTAACATAATAAATCAATCAATCAATCAATCAATCAATTAGTCAATCAATCAATCAATCAATCAGAAGGGCTGCCAAAGAACCAGGTGGCCTTTCTGTATTCCTTTCTGCTCTTGTCAGAGCAGGACAGAGGGTGTTTCCACCTTCTCAAAACACCACACAAACACAAAGGCAGAATGAGGCAAGAAAAGGCTCATATCTCTCTGTCTGAGAGAATCTCTCTTACAATCTAAAGTAGCTTTGCAGGGAACCCAGTTATCTATGAGTACTAGAACTCACACACGAATTATGAGGAGGATGGCTTGGATGTTGGCAGCTTTTTCACTCAATGTCGCCCATTCCTCTCCTTACTAGAAACCCCCAACAAAGATGGCTTTTGTCCATGTGAACCCCATGATCACTAGCACCGGGGTGATCATTGCGAACCCTTCTTTTGTTTTTCATAGCAACAAAGTTGGCTGGATACAAACCAAGAAGTGGAAGGAATAAAAAAACCCATTCTCCTGCGTGTTATTTCATTGTTTCAAGCATTTCTGCAAGCCGACCTGCCCACTCTTCGGAGGATACCTGGAAGTAGGTTTAATTATGTATGAAGTGGAAGAAATGTGCAGAAATTAATCACACCGGTGCAGGGTTCATATGTGTTACCAACTGAAAGCTCACATGAGTTTCCTAGTGCTACTGAAGTTTGTTTTCTATTAATGTGACAATATATGCCGTAATGAGATGTTCAGTTTATACTTGGGTTGAGTGACACTTACATTGATTCAATGGAAGAGCTATACCCTCACTTATAATTGGGATGAAATTCCTAGGGGTTGTGCCCCAAATGTAAAAGAGGCCTCCCTTCCTCCTAGTTTCCATGAATATAAAAGTGACTTCTCTCTAGAAACAATGTCCTGAGGATACATTATTTTCCATGTTTATTATTTCTTATGTATGTTTAGGCTTCAGTATATCATTTAATTTCAACAAATCTAAATCTCGTTAATGTTTAGTGTGAGTTTGTGGAGTAAAACTGATATCAATATTCAAAAAATGATATCAAAATAATATTAACATTTTCTTTCATAAATAAACACTGAGGATTCTTTTCTCGCAGGCTGTTTCCACACATCCTTAAAGGAACAGCTCACTCACTGAACACTGGCCGCTTTTCTCCTTCACATGTCTCTAATTTCAAAACAGGAACAGACTTTGGCTTCCTTTTTTCGGAGCCTTTGTTTGGAGATTCAGGAAAGTGGGAAATTGGATTCTCAGAAAAGGTGCCAAAAAAACTGAACCAAACAGCCTGCTACTGTTTTGAAATTGGAGACGTGTGGAATAAAGGAGAAAAGCTGCCGGCATTTGGTGAGTGGCCTTATTTGGGAGACCAGTTTTTTGACATTCTGCTCTCATTCCTTCAATTGTCCCATTATGGTGGCCCACTTAAAACAAACTATGTGTTATCTTCAAGATGCATTTTCTTCAGCAGTTTAAATAAATATTCAATATTAATGAAAACAATACATTGCTTTCTAGGAACTGCATTTGTATCTTGTTTGCCTCCTATCAAATGCTGACCACTTTCATAATTCAATCTATAGGTTGGATCCTACCCACTTTTCTGCTGGTGATCTAGGAAGGAAGGGTCAATTTTGACCTTCAAATTGGCTATGCTACAGAGTGTGTGAGACACATTTGGACAAAAGCCACATAAGACAGGTATTATACTGAGGAATTAAATGAGACAGAATCGGGAATAAATACAGGCAGGATCCAATCCCATGTCCTAAAGGATTTAAGTTTTTTTTCAGAGTTGTATTGTTTCAGAGTTTTATTCTGAAAGGCTGGATTGTGTTGTTCTTATGTTTCAGCTTTCTATGTTTGTTAAGGCATTACCACAGCAATTTCAATACTCAGCTGAATATCTGGTAGGCAAGAGAGATCTAGGCACTTCATGTGATTTGAAGGTCAACATGCTTAATATTAAGATGACAGACAGACAGACAGACAGATGTGTGTGAATTGTTAATGATTAAGTTTCTAGCAGGAAATCGGGCAGCTCTTTTGTCCTTTTGTGGAAAATATTTTTTTCTCATCTCTTGAATGTCATAGTTCAAGTTCTTGGAACTAAGTGGGAGGTTTTTTTCAGTTGACTCCAATGGCCTTTGGATCAAGTCCCTATTTGCCAGCAATTACATATGAATAACATTTCAGGATGTTTAAAGGCTTCCAATGAGGCTGAACAAAAATATACAAAATTGCAATTAACAGTACTTAAGGATTCACTTCACTTAATTTCAAGAAAATGGGCATGGTTTCCTTAAGTGGCTAATTGAACTGACATTTGTAAACCATTGCGGACTCTAAATTATTGTTGTGACAATCTCCACTTCCCCATGCACAGCTTTTAACGGGCTGCAACTAAGCAGAAAAAAAGAGCACTTATTTGGAAAAGAATTAATTCTAACCATAAACTACAGTTAGCATTTTGTTGCTCTCACTGAGCCTGGAGAATCCATATCAAAAACTAGGATTTTTGCATCAAAAAGGGATGCTCATAAAATTCAGTCATGTCTTTCATCACATCAAGATGGCTTGTTTCCCAGTGCTTCAACAAGGATGTCCTTAAGGGTTGCCAGCTTGGCTGACAACTCCTGGGAGATCGGGGGATGGAGATGGAACCAAAGAGTATTGAAGGATGCCATGATGTCATTTCCAGCTGCATAACTGGAAGTAACATCACCACAATGGAGGATGTTGTAGGATTCCCCGGAAATTCTAGAGCATCCTGCGACACAGTGACATCACTTCTGATTACACAGCCAGAAGTAATATTGCGGTATCACAGGATACTGCTTTGCCCCCCATTCCCCTCTTCTGATCTGATTAAGCAATGGTAGGGGCTGTGATTGAGGGTGGGGGTGTAGCCTCGTTAGCGTGCCTCTGAGTGTAGAGGAATGCAAATAAATAAGCACTGACAGCAGCAAAAAATGTAGCTCTTTTCAGTTGGTTTGATCCTGGCGCTGTGTCCACATACATGAAATGGACTTGCTATTTGCAATCTTTCCTGTCTGTGGGACCCCTATTTTTTTCTGAAAGGGGCAACCTGTGGGGGTTTTGCCCCAGACTTCAGATTAATCTGAGCTTTAGTATTTGTATTCCAGGACCAAAAATCTATGTGTCAGTCCTTTCTGATGAAATAGTGATTGCATGTAGCAGGAAGATCATGTATGACACGTTTGTGCAATATGCATGTGTGACGGACAGGACTGGCTCCAGCTCCGCCTCTCCCGAGAGACAGCCAATGGAAGTGGGCAGAATGAGAATTGGTGTCCATTGGAGGGAGAGAAGGTTTTTGAGAACTGTGAAGAAGAAGGTCTTTGACTTTGCGGAGGAGAGGCAGCAGAGATATTGTGGGCTAATTTCAAACCTGCTCTGGTACATTGAAACATTCTCTGTTTATTAGTTTAAAATCTGTTCACGTCTATGTTCCATTTTGTAAATAAAGTTTCTGTTTTGTTTTATCCTGGCTGGCTTGAAATGACTGACTGAGGGGGAGGGGGGACCACACACACACAAATGCTCTGGTCACTTTAATTGGGCCACATTTAAATGGTGTCAATGTATATATAGGGAAAGTAACCTCTGAGTTCCCTTTTCCCCAATAGCCCAGGGCTGTAGTTGAGTGAGGAGAGTTACATATAGGGAAAAGACTGCTTGTCTGGTGGAGCCTCTGAAAAAGGAAAGAGGGGACCCTGTAAGGATTTGGGTCAGGGCTCTCTGCCTACTATAGTGGAGGCTAGACAGCTGGAGCATGATTGAGTCCCAGCCTTTACCTCCCTGGGTGGCTAGGAATGTGAAAGGCTTGTGTGAGGGGTCACCACTCATCACCATAGCATGATCTAAGGTACCTACTGAAAAAAGCCTATGTCCCTCTGGTTCCAGAATTCCTTTCAGAATTTCTTCTCATTATGCCAGAATTCAGGAATATTGAAGTACAGCACAGAAAGAAACCCCAGGGCAATGAAAGGAAGGAAACCAGGAAAATTGTTGCTTCCTAATAATTATATATTATTTATCTGTGTTGTATCCATTTTACTCTTCCTCCCAAGAGCATAGACTAGTGTAGGTTGATGGTGTTCCATGAGAACAGTCCTGTGATGTGGTTTCAATTTAACAAGAGCAACTAACCTCAATGTTACCTATTAAACTTCTTGGCCATCTAATACTGTTGTTTTGTATACTTCTTATTAGAAGTTCAAGGCAGCAGACACTGCTCTCTCCCCTCCCCACACACACTCACACATTACCTTAATAACAATCCTATAATGTAGGCTATGTGGAGAGAGAATGAAAGGCTCAAGGCCACTCAAAAAACTGTATGACAGAGTTGGGAGTGGAACCTTGGTCTCCCAAATCCTGGTTCAGCACCTGAACCACTACACTAAACTAGCTAAGAATTTCAATTCTAGTTTTTGTCACTGAAGCACAAGCTCTAGTCATCAAATTACACAGACTCTACTGTTCTGAGAATAAGATTCCAGTAACAAATGCTTGCATTCTTTGGGGGAATGTTTCCAGAGGCAACACATCACAACACTAAAAATATATTAAAAGTGGCTTAAGGAAGCCGCTTCTTCAGTATCTGAGTAAATGTCTATGAATAGAGAGAATTTCTTGAGATGAAAGTGGATGAACAAAATACACTCCAGAAAAAGGGAGATATACAGAGAGCGGATTAGCAGCAACCTTTCCCTTATGAAACTTCAGATTGCAGGGAAATTGTGTGTGGAAGGGAGGGGGACGGTGGATCTTCAGGACATAATATGTGTGAAAAGAGGAAATGAAAGGGAAATGGCGCCTGCCAAAGGTTACAAAGCATGCTGAGCAGGTTAGCAAGGGATCAAAGCATCAAGATTCAAATGGAAGAGATCAAAGGTATAGGAGCCAGAAGGTGGAAACAAAAGATATAATTACAGATAGCAAGATTATTGGGATTAACAGGAATAATAATGTGTAGCTTCTAGATAGCACTTTAGAAGATCCAAAGACTTTCAAATCTCCCTGAAATCCTTTGTTTAGCCATCCAGTAAGGTATTTTCATTTTCTAGGGTATAGTCTGAAGAGATGTGATGCAGCAACACAGCAGAAGCTCACCACGTTGGAGTTATGGAGGATATTTGTTAGTTATTGTCCAAGGTCTGAGGCTCAGCCCCCAGGCTTCCCGGAAGGAGGCAGCCAGGAGACAGGTTCCCAGCCACACAGGGCCAGAGCCCACCAGCACCAGAGGGAGGAAAAGAAGCACCCAAGCCTCAGAGGGCAGGTGGAAGCCAGCTAGCCCCACCCTCCACTGGGAGGCTGGGAGCCCAGGCAGGGAGAGTGAGAACAGCCGGGGGGGGGGGGAGACCAGAGGAAGAAGGCACAGGAAGCAGAGACAGCCAGCCAGCAGCAAGCCAGCCAGCAACCTTACCAGCAGTAGAGGAAAGGCAGCACAGGGCCATGCCCCAACCTGCAGGCACGCTAGAAGGGATCAGCCAAAACCAGGTGGAGCTGAGAGAAAAGCAGGCACAGTTAGGGCTGCTTGAGGCAATTAGCAGAAAAAAACCAGCAGCCAGCAAAGGAGGCACAGGTGTGGCTGCCCAAGGAAGCAACCACAGGTGTGGCTGCCGAAAACAGCCAGGGCTGTAGCTAGGGTGCTGGGGGCGTGACTGGCAGGTGGAGCCAGGAATGGGAGAAGGAATATAAGGGAAGTCCACCCACAGGGTGGGGTGGGTTGTGTAGGAGCAAAGAGGAGGTTAGGGAGGGAGGATAGAAGGGCAAGCGAGCGAGCACGTGAGGAGGCAAGGAGAGTGGAAGTCTTGGAAGGCTGGGAGTAAGAGGAGGCAGCAGGGACTCTAACAGGTTGAGCAGGTCTGTGAGTGGTAGGGAGGGAGCAAGGGTGATGTATACCTCCCCTCCTTCCACAGAGCTGGAACCTGTGCTGTCCCTGTCTGCACCTAGGAGCTGTAGTTCAGGCCCACCGGTGCTCTGTGCCACTGCGTCCATGCCAAAGCCTGGCAGTTATTGTAGCAAAGTTGCACATTTAAGAAAGCATGGGCTCTTGTGTGGTGAAGCACTCTCCAAAATGGTGTATTGCAACAGATAAAACTTACTTTTATTAAAGTGTATTCACATTCAGTTGCATTCTTGTTGTAGTAGAAGGAAAACACAGAAATCTAATCAAAATAACATTATACTCTATTATGAGAGGCCAGCTGCAGGTTGCCAGCTTCCAGGTGGGAACTGGAAATTTCCCAGAATTTCAACTGATCTCCAGGTGAAAGAGATCAGCTCCCCTGGAGAAAATGGCTGCTTTGCTTTGGAAGGTGGACTCTATGGTATTATATCCTCCTGAGGTTCCTCTCCTCTCCAAACCCCACCCTCTTCAGGCTCTGCCTCCCAATCTCCAGGAATTTCCCAGCCTGGAGCTGGCAACCCTGTATGTGAGAGGGACTTCCACCAAGGAAATCTAGAGTTGCTCCACAGAGGCAGGCAATGACAAACCACCTCTATTTGTTGCTCGTTTTGAAAACCCTGTGAGGTCACTTCATGCCAACTGTGACCTGGCCACACTTTACACACATGATGGGACATGTATAGCTAAGAGGCGTGTGGGGTGGGGAGCAGTAGAAAGAAGGCGGATTAGGTAAGATTCAGTGAAAAAGTGGGATAGATCCGACCCACTTTTTTCCGCATTGGTATTACCTGCTATTCATTATGTAATGTGGTCTATGACTATTAAGAAGACTGTTGGACTAGATGACCCTACAGGTCCCTTCCAACCCTATGATTCTATGATTGTTTGAAATTGCTCTGTGTAGGTAAAGATCCTGCTGATCAGAGGACTTTCACTATTCTATGTGCATGCACAGTAACTGGATCAACAGTGGAGATTATTATGCCATGATAGTAAATCTCATTAATAAAGGATTTAAAAAGCAGACTTTATCTCCTGAGGAACCACTGTGGCCAAGAAGGTCAGAAAATTCACTCCTCTTTCAGACGCTTAAATCTCATGTCACATTGTAAATTCATACCGGTGAAACTTTTATATTATTATTTTTTTTTTTGCACATACCTTGACATGAGTTCGAGAAGTATCAGCTAACTTGTTTCCCATCTGTTTCGAACGGAAAAGGAAAGTGTCTCCAGCAAAATGAACGTCCGCTGAAAGGCAACCCAAAAATCATGTCATTGGAGCTTCACCATGTTCAGACAAATAAGGCAAGCCAAAGGGGAAACAAAACTGTATTTAAGCAGAATTGCAGCTTCTTGCTTTGAACTGCAGAGAAAACGATCTTTAGAAAGATGTCAGTGGGGAGCCTGTTGTTGAGAGATGTCAATATAACTTTGCTTTTTCCATTTTATAAATAAAAAGTTAAGATTTGCCTACAGGAAAATGGTTATTAATAACAACAAATAAATATCTGCAACCCTCCCTATTATTTCTTTCTCATTAACTTTGTATTGAATTTTTTCAAACATGCAATCATCCCTCATATTAGAAAGCTGAGTAGAGTTTCTTCACAAGATAGTTAATGGTGATTGCAAAAGATAGCCCTGAGCTACTATTGGGATAGCCCTGAGCTACTCTTGGTACATATAAACATATCACGGGGTGGCTGGGGGTTTCCATCAGAACTTAGGACATGGCAAAGGAAACATATGAAACAATCTGGATTTTGCACAATTCAGCATGGGTGTATGTGAGGGGGGGCTGCTCCTCTACTATTGAAGATAAAGCAAATGGTATAGTGGTTAAGCGCAGCGAGACTTTAATCTGGAGAACTGGGTTTGATTCCCCACTCTTCTACTTGAAGCCAACTAAGTGACCTTGAGTCAGTCACAGCTCTCTCAGAGCTCTCAGCCCCACCCACTTCACAAGGAGATTGTTGTGGGGATAACAACATACTTTGTAAACCATTCTGAGTGGGTGTTAAGTTATCCTGAAGGGCAGTATATAAATCGAATGTTATTATTGTTATTTATTATGACTGTTTCTTTTCTATTTGTAGGAGGTTTTTTTACATAGGTTTTTTTAACATGTTTAACATGTTTTTTTTTTAAAAAACACATGGGGTCCTCTACCTGTAGTCTGAGATGGTACAGTCCACTCTACCACCCCAGCATTTCACTACCTCCTCCTCTTGCATGTGTAAATTCAGACTGAAGTTTGCATAACTAGTAAGAGAATGAGTTGTCATCTAGAAGCTCCAGTTGAAATTTGCTGGAATCTTAAGAATGCTTTACTAATCAATAAAATGGGACTTTTTTTGCTTAGACCTGCTACAATTGCTCTCTAGGTGATCTTTGCCAACACATCTCCTTCCCCCAGCTGCACTAAGGGGGTAATAACATTGGTCTACCTTGGACTGATTGATTTGATTTATTAGATTTCTAGCCTGTCCTCCCCACAAGCAGGCTCAGGGTGGATCACAGCATCATAATCACATAAAATTCAGGAATAGAAATACATAAGCCTATATAAAACAGCACAATAAATATACCATAAAAACCAATATAAACATACAAGAAAGTACAAAATACAAAAATAAAGCCAAGATATGTCATTCATCATACAAATCCAAGAAATACCCTCAATCTCTATGGGGTTAGACACAGGGAGATCCGCCAAGATCAAACCAGCAGGAGTGGGGGAGCCTGAACAAAACCACAACAGGAAGGCCGGCAGAAATGTTCACCCGCACCTCAACCATCACCATAGGCTTGGAGGAACTTTGCTGACTTTGTTAAAGGATTGTAACATAGTGCTTTGAATCAGTATTACAATTTCATCCTGTTGGGTGCAATTGTGGTTGCTGCTTCTTCCATTTCATCCGTGTCCCTTCTTGCTTCTTCTTCTGGGATTAGTTCTATGGGCGATCCCACCCAATAAATAGAGAAGGTGCCACAGTTCTAGGTAGCCAATGTGGTGACATTACTGACAGCAAGAAGAGGTAAACATTGCCAAAGAGGGGAGGCTGATGAAACTGTTGATGAAAAGTTGAATACTTTTGGTTCACTCAAGATAAGATTTGATAAGCTATTATGGACTGCAGAAACAGTGTCGAACAGCCTAGACTGGAGGCAACTGAGGTATAGATAGGCACATATAACAACCCATCCTCCATCAACTGCACTGGTTACCAGTTGAGTACCAGGTCCGGTTCAAGGTTTTGGTGTTCACCTATAAAGCCCTATGCGGACTGGGTCCAGCATACCTTTGGGACTGCCTCTCCCCTTATGTTCCCGGGAGGTCGCTTCGATCAGCTAATAAGCAGTTACTGATGGTCCCTGGCCCCAGGGAGGTCTGTCTGGCCTCTACCAGAGCCAGGGCCTTTTCGGTCCTGTCTCCGACCTGGTGGAACTCTCTGTCTGAGGAGACTAGGGTCTGATGGGATTAGTTATCTTTCCATTGGGCCTGCAAGACAGAGATGTTCTGCCAGGCATTTGGTGGGGGCTAAGCTACCCTCTTGCCGGCCATACCACTGAAGACCATCCATCACCCATGCAGGAGCACATAAAGTGTGACACATACTTATATCCACCATCTGAGAAATTTTATTGCACATGGATAATGTTTTTAAATGTTTATTTATAATGTTTTTATTGTTTTAAACTATATGTTATTAATTGTATGTTGTTACACTGCCCTGAGTCCATCCGACAGGGAGGGCGGTCTAGAAATGTAGTAAATAAATAAATAAATAGATGCAGTGGTGCAGTGCAAGTCTTACAACAGGAATGCTAGAGCTGCATCCCATGAAATGTAATCATGTCAGATCTAGTCTACTGGCTCAGTTTCTAACTGTTATCTATATTAAGCAATAGACCCAGGAATAAATCCCCACTCTACTCTAGAAGCTTGCTGGGTGACATGGGGCCAGTCACACACTCAGGATAGCCAACCTAATAGGATTGTTGTGAGGATAATATAGAGGAGAGAAGAACAATGTAAGATGCTTTGGGTCCACATTGAGGAGAAGGGCAGGGTATAAATGAAATAAAATAAAAATGTGCTTTACAATAAAATCCTAAACAGTTTCACCATACTAAGTTAATTGACATCAATGCATTTAGAAGGGTTTGACTCTGTTTAGGATCACCCTGTAACCTTGTTAGCTGAAATAGGTATGATAAAAGAGCTTTTCACATCGATGTATTGTCGAAGGCTTTCACGGCCGGAGAACGACGGTTGTTGTGGGTTTTCTGGGCTGTATCGCCGTGGTCTTGGCATTGTAGTTCCTGATGTTTTGCCAGCAGCTGTGGCTGGCATCTTCAGAGGTGTAGCACCAAAAGACAGAGATCTCTCTGAGAGAGATACTGAGAGATCTCTGTCTTTTGGTGCTACACCTCTGAAGATGCCAGCCACAGCTACGGGCGAAACGTCAGGAACTACAATGCCAAGACCTCGGCGATACAGCCCGGAAAACCCAGAACAACCAGCTTTTCACATCATTAGGTTTCTACTCATTTGTTACTACGTTGCCTATCCAAATACCTCAGGGTGCCTGTTTTGCAAGGAAGAACTGGAATGGCCTGTAAAATAGGGATGCTTTCTTTGCTCTATTGGCAATCTGGCAGAAAGAATTTCTTGAGTGAGTGCTATACTTCCTGAGAAATTTATCCCACTTTGATGAGGAAAAAATTGCAGCTCTTGAAAGATGCATTAAAGAAACTGAACACATTTAAATGCCGCCCATTAAAATTTATTACATCAACTCTCTTACCTACATGAAATCCAGTTACAGAGGGGGAATTCTCCAACCCCTACTATAAAGAAATATTTGGTCATTTTTGGTCTCCATTAAAACTCTTTAGATGCTTCACCTAAGAAAAAGAACCTACATTCGCTTCTCATTTTCATTTTAAGCGAAATTTCGGTAACACCTCGGGGACTTCAAAGTTTCAAGACTGGTGGTGTGGCAATTCCAAAATTCGTTGTGGACTCTGGAAAGAATTCCAGAATTTCAGCAAAAAATAAAATGGAAATTTATGGACCACTGAATTATAGCCAGAGTGTAACTCAGTTGGGTCTCACCAAGTGTTCTTCTGAATTTCACATGATTCCTCTACTAGTTGCAGGACCTCTCCTATATAGTAGTTGTCTGCATGGAACCCACAGTCCGTAATATAGAATTTCTGGTGGTCAAAAGTGGCCCCTTTTCACCAGCAGAAAAGCTGTCACGACCCTCCCAATTAGTTCCAACCATTGCTTTTTTGTACCAACAAGTCACTATCTTTCTTACCTACAATAGACTGCAGGCTCTTTGTTGTTTGACCAAATGAGTTCACTGTGACTCAGAATTTTTTCACCTATCTTTCCCTTCACTTTTGCTTCTTTCCCCCTGGTCAGTTCTTTAATCTGCCCATCCATCCACCTATTCTTCAAATTAAAGGAATACAGCACAGACATCTTATTGCATTTTATATTTTATGCTTCATGTGTCAGATGCTCGGCTTAATTTAGATTTCACAGAGTGCAGTGCCTGTAAGTTATGATTATTGTTTTTGAGTGATGGGAGAAGTATTAATATTGATTTATGCAGGATAAACTGAATTGAATTTTGTGGACTTTATAACAGTGTGTCTCTTTATGAGGGGGATAAAGCTCCAAAGTCTCTGCATATTAGGCTATAAATTATTATTTTTCCCATGGATTTTTTTTAATTATCATGCAGCCATAGTCAATAAACAAATGAAAAGTAAAACTAAGTAGTGCATTGAAAAAATGGCAAATACGAAATTTTGTTTTATATTTCAGAAATGTTATACAGTTTTCAGCCTTCAGTTTTCAGTATATCCCCCAGTTCTTTGGGTTGCACAGGCATAACAATATTACTCCAGTGCAGCATTTTGGTTGGCATTTTAAGCCCTTGGGACTTAGGGTGGGATGGTTCACTTTTAGATATGGAAACACTGGATTGGATCCAGCCAGTTCTTCTGCCAATGAAAAAGAAATAAGCATTGGTCCCATTTGACGATCAAAAATTCCTGAGATCATAGGACCTGGATGGACTAAAGCCATGTGGGTTAGGGACTGTAGTAAGGAGGGAAATTGGACAAGATTGAGTGGGGTGGGAATTGGCTAAATATACCACAATAGACTCTTACATATGTTATGAGACAATCGAAAGCATAAAAAGGGTGCCATGTAGCCAATTTGTGCATTATACCAATTAAAATGATAGACAAAGATCTTATAACACCAGATAAAATAGTAAACTTCTTCTTGTCCCTCTAACTGGAGACACCTATATCTGAATGTTCCTTAATACAAATTAGATTCCTGTAAAAAGAAAACTAGCATTCCTGGTTCCAAATAACATCCAATCTAGGGGGGGGGTGCACCCCCCTCCCCAATCGGTTGATCTAGATCTATGTTTCAGGAAAACAAGCAAGCAAGCAAAAAAACAAACAAACAAAACTGGTATCTCTGAAATCGAGGTAAGATTCTCTAATCTGATTCAGCAAGATTAGAGAATGTGTGTGATTATTTAAGAACCAGCTGAGAGTTATGGACTGTCCCACTGATGATTATGTCCAGCTGGGCTACATTTTTGAACACTGCATCATTTAAAAAGACCTCTGAACATAGTATGTATGTACCAAGGTACGAATGCAAGCGTAATATGTATAGTCGAAGGCTTTCACGGCCGGAGAACGATGGTTGTTGTGGGTTTTCCGGGCTGTATTGCCGTGGTCTTGGCATTGTAGTTCCTGACGTTTCGCCAGCAAATGACCTGCCACATCTTTTCCACACTGTGACACTGAGAGATCTCTATCTTTTGGTGCTACACCTCTGAAGATGCCAGCCACAGCTGCTGGCGAAACGTCAGGAACTACAATGCCAAGACCACGGCAATACAGCCCGGAAAACCCACAACAACCATCGTAATATGTATAATTTATCAATATTGCACAATTTCTTGCTGTACCACACCAATTTTAAATAGTTCCTACATACAAACACCCCATTTCTAAAAAAGAAGACCTCTTTCTCCTTCATGTTCAGGAACTGACTTTGGTAGAATATATTAGATGTTTTAATTTTCCAGAGATATATGGAATGTTAAAAATCGGACCTCCTGAGTATTTGTGCATATTGAAATCTATTTTTTTTTAAAAATGAAATTCAATAACAATGATATTAAAATTTCTTTGATGAAATGTCAAGGTAGTTGGTAGAGATAGATATAAAATTACAACAGTATGGTTGTCTCACAAAACAGTTACTCTTTTAGCAACCTGATAAACAAAAGGACACATAGGATTCTGCTCACCTGTCATAAAAGTACTTTGCGAAAAACATCTCTCTCTCTTAATAAGAATTAATTAAATGAAACCATCTGGTTTACAAAGAAAACAAGTACATTTTCTTAAAAGCAAAGTATATGTTTAAATATAAACCTGACTTTTTTCATTTAAGGTATTTTATCCAGCTGTGTGGGTGGTATTTTTAGGATGATTTGAGACTGAAAATAGATAGTGATGGCCTTTTCCTTATTTCCTTTCTCCTTCTCTGCAGACCCCCAGAAGGAAGACATGAGAGACAGATGGCTGAGTTAAGGATCATGACATTATTAAATAAATATGGATCTGCCATGAGTTACTTTCTTTTTATATTTAATTGCCAAACACTTGATCTTGCCAGATAACTCACAGTACCATCCCCTGCAGAGTTACAACTAGAGAGGGGCACAAACAGCAATATGAATTTTTAAAAGCCACGAACAGCCCAATCAGCTGTTCGTGAACAAGCTCTTCATGAGGCCCCATTCTAAACGAACAGGTGGTTGTTGCAAGTCTCGTTCGTTGCTGTTTGTCAAGCCAGACAATCTGGCATCTGAAATCAATTCCCTTGGCAACCGAGGCAACTCTATCTGAACTCATGCTGTTGCTCTGGAAACCCCAATCTAAGCCCAATTTAGCTTGATAGGCAAGTCTTCCTTTCAAGCGTGGAGCTCCAAATTTGTTACAAGGGAGCAAATAGCAGGGGGCAGGGGAGCTCACAGCTCTGCTTTTGCTGACAGTGAAGGAGAAACAGTTGCTGTTGGCATTTTGAGAGAGAGACAGGGAGAGTGCATTGGAGCTTGAATTTTCTTTGTGTGTGATGAGATAGGGATCTAGCTCTTCAGGTTCGAGGGCTGCTGCCAGGCTCTGGGCCAAGACATTATTTATTACTGGTATATTTCCTGCTGCCTGCTCGGGTAGGGTTTCTGGGAGTGGCGCAGTAGGGATCTTGATGGCTAGAGGAGAGCCTGCTGGCCCCCATGAACAATGAACATGTTCGTGTACAGGTCATGTTCGTCAGTGTTCATTGTTCGTTGTTCATGGATGGCAACAAACAACGAACACCATGTTCACAGGGTTTTTTTCTGTTCATACCCATGTCTAGTTACAACCCTCTAAACCCATAGCCTTCAAGAGTTTTACAGATCAGGTTTCTACTATAGGGCTAAGAGCATTTTCCTGGGAGTAATCCCCATTGAATAATATGGGATTTATTTCTGACTAGACTTATTTAGGATCTCTCCCAATACCAGTTGGGATGAATTGGATGGTGACGATTCACCTGCTTCACACTGCCTGATTGGATTAAGTTTCTCTCTTGGTTTTTTTTTTTTTTTTTGAGACCGGCTGTAGAATAGTGGTTTTAAGTGGTTGAGTTGCAAATCAGCATTTTGCTGATTTGAATCCCAACACTGCCATGAGCTCAGCAGGTGGTCTTGTGTAAGCATCCTGCTCCTGCCACTGTAATCTTGGAAAGTTGGCAACCATGAGGTGATCCAAGGAGGAGCAATCCCTTTCTCGGCTCCTCCTCTTCCACAGCCGTAGTCCTTCGCCTTGCCGCAGCCTGCCCTCATCGGCTATAAAGCCTGGTGAGTCTGCAAGCTTCTTTTACCTTTGGATGACTCACAGCTGAAGAAATGAACTTCTTCCATCCAAAAGCTGGCTGAAAGTTTTAACTGTTCACGTCCTATTGGCTGCTTGCACACATGCAAATAATTCCTTCAAACTGAACTCCTCTAGTGAGAAACATGACGATGTGGACTCCCCATTATTTTCCAGTATACATATGGAGTTGAAAGTGGCCGGCTTTTTCATTTAATCCCTCTCTTTACTGCAACTCCTTGTTCCACATAGTCTTTATACACTCATGTCTCAAGATCCAGAGGAGTTAGCCGTGTTAGTCTGTAGTAGCAAAATCGAAAAGAGTCCAGTAGCACCTTTAAGACTAACCAACTTTACTTTAGCTTAAGCTTACGAGAATCACAGTTCTCTTCATCAGATGCATGACGCATCTGATGAAGAGAACTATGATTCTCGAAAGCTTATGCTACAGTAAAGTTGGTTAGTCTTAAAGGTGCTACTGGACTCTTTTCAATCATGTCTCAAGATCTCCCCAAAGATGGCCCTCTGTTTTTTCACCACCAGAAAAGCTGGTTGGATCCAACTCAATGATTACCTTTCTGGTTCATCCAATTCAGCATTCCATTTCCTCTTTTCATGACCAGCCAAATACTTTTAGAAAGTTTCCAGGAAGGGCATGATGTCCCAAGCTGCTGATATTCAAAGGTATCCCAGGGAGCTTTCTGGTAGTTATCACAATCAAACTGATTGCCTAATGGAATTCTCCTGCCAGATGTGCTGTCTGTTTTGTACAGAGATAGATGAATTCCCAGTTCAGCAGAAACTGGAATTCACCCCCCCCCCTTTTTTTTCTTTTTGGTAGATTTATTCTGCAAATTATTAAAAGTAACTCAGAAGCAGCAGGATATATGGAGAGTGACCAGACCAACTTAAATGGAGAAATGCAATCTCTTTGATATATTAGGCTTTGAGACATCACACCTTGGGCTACATCTCACGTGCGGCTGTTACTGCACATTAATTTTGAGTGTTAGGAGCTGCCCACCACACTTCCCACAGTAAATGCCACAGCAATAAAGAATAAACGCTGCAGCAGTCATGCTGCTCTCACAACGGCTCCGCCAGCATTTCCATTATCAAGCAGAAGCCCCATCTTGAGGGATTCTGAACTAGCCACTCTTTGTTCACAATGGGCTGCGGTTTCCAGCATGCTGCCTGAATCTCAAAGAAAGGACAATTTTTCAGTGGCTGCAGTTTCAATGTCTTTTTTCCCCTTGAATGTGTCAGCTTCTTGACAAAAACACTCAGTCCACACCTAAACATTTGGGAACAAAGCAGTTCTCACTATAACACCCAAGGAAAATAAAAGATTGTGTTTGACATTTTCCCCATCCTGATCCCTTTCTTTGCATAAAAAGGGCATATTCTATTTCCCCCCCCCCCCGATGTATATTATGTGCCTTAGGACTAAAAAATGCAGCTCATTAGGTAAATATAAGTAAACTTTTCCATCAAGAAACAAAACTTTGCTCATCCTTGATTGGTGTGCTGGTAGATATTTGTTTCCTCTATACCAATTGGCTAGCTAATTCTTATCTAACTCTTTGATCTTAGCCATGATTTATTCTTTACCTTGTGTATCTGCTAAACTTAATCACCAGTATTAAGATGACTACCACATTACCCCTCTGCTCTTAGCCTTTTAAGGAATTTGTGTTTTCTATTATATCAACAATTTCTCTGTGTTTCAACTGAATGATTCCCCTTTCTTTCTTTCTTTCTTTCTTTCTTTCTTTCTTTCTTTCTTTCTTTCTTTCTTTCTTTCTTTCTTTCTTTCTTTCTTTCTTTCTTTCTTTCTTTCTTTCTTTCTTCCTTCCTTCCTTCCTTCCTTCCTTCCTTCCTTCCTTCCTTCCTTCCTTCCTTCCTTCCTTCCTTCCTTCCTCCAACATTTTTTGGCTTCTTCTTAAAAGTTCACAAGTACAACTGATACTGGCAACAATTTATCTCAGGATGCTTATTCTTGCCCCCCCCACCCCCATTAACATCCAGCCCAACAAATTCAGGAGAACTTGGGAGCTCATACTCTACTTAGTGCTATTTTGACTGGTGCTAATAAAACATGACTTTTGTTTTTGACTAACCTATTAAACTTTATTATAGGTTCTCATTCAAAAGGCTGATATGCTACAACTGTCTTTGATGTGTCATTAATAGAGATGGGCACAAACAGCAATATGAGCAAAAATAAAGCCACAAACAGCCCAATCTGCAGTTCAAGAACAAGCTGTTTCTGAGGCCCCATTCTAAATGAACAGGTGGTCGTTGCAAGCCTTGTTCATTGCTGTTCGTCAAGCCAGACCATCTGGCACCTGCAATCAATTCCCTTGGCAACTTAGGCAGGGATTGTCTGTCTGAACTCCTGCTGTTGCCCTGGAAACCCCAATCTAACCCCAATTTAGCTTGATAGGCTGGTCTTCCTTTCAAGTGTTAGCTCCAAATTTGTTACAACAAGGGAGCAAAGACCAAGGGGAGGGGGGGGGCTCCCAGCTCTGACTTTGCAGACAGTGGAGAGAGTTGCTGCTGGCATTTTGATAGAGAGAGTACATTGGAGCTTGAATTTTCTTTGTGTGTGATGGGATAGAGATCTCCCCATTCAAGTTCCTGGGCTGCTGCCAGGCCCTGGACCAAGCTATTATTTATTATTGGTACCTTTCTGATGCCTGCTCAGGTCAGGTTTCTGGGAGTGGTGCGGTAGGAATCTTGACTTGGATGATGGCTGGAGGAGAGCCTGCTGGGCCCCACGGACAGCCAACCATGAAATGTTCATGAACAGGGTCATGTTCGTGGTTGTCCGTGAGTCCTTGTTCGTGGATGGCAATGAACAACGAACATGATGTTCGGTGTTTTTTTTTCTGTTTGTGCCCATCTTTAGTAATTAAACCAGTACTCTTTTAAACAGAATCTACCATCAGTGTTTGGAAAGCCGTTGTTATGTTCAGGGCACTTATCCACAGATGTGAATATGCAATTTTCACTCCCTAAAACTAAATTATTAATTGCACCAGCTGAGGCTTTCAATTAGAAATGTACAGTAACCTCCTGAGAAGTTTTGTAATCTTACCAAAACTCTTCTGATTTCCCTAGAAATCCCTTTGATGTTTCTCATGATATGTTAAATATAGTCTGCATTTTGTTTTAGGCTACATATGGTGGCAATGGAACTTCAACCTACTGATTTTTTTCTAGTTCTATTGAAACTATGAATGTTTCTGAAATTCTCCTTGTCAATTTTTTTTCCCTATAGTCTGTAGAACTAAATTAATTATTCTTGCTTCCAATATGGACTCTATACAGTGGAAATCTTTCCTTTGGCCTGAGTATAGCGGGGGGGGGGGGGAAGAATTGAGTTGCAGTTGTGCACACAACCACATCATTTTTGCAGTGTTTTATCCATTTGTGTGGATACATTTATAAAATCCAGGGAGAGAAATATTCAAATAAACAGAAGAATTTTAAAACAAGGACAAATGAGCATGTTCCAGTTCAGAAAATATTTTTAAAACTCTTCTAGTGAAACTAGAAAGAAGGGGAAATGAAACTTGGTGTAGACTAGAATTCCAGAACAAAACACTAGGCCTTCAGAAATCCATTCTTCCAAACTAAAACTGAGCTGATGTTCTTTAATATTCCTCAGATGCATCCTTCA
This sequence comes from Eublepharis macularius, assembly GCF_028583425.1. Classification (NCBI taxonomy): domain Eukaryota; kingdom Metazoa; phylum Chordata; class Lepidosauria; order Squamata; family Eublepharidae; genus Eublepharis; species Eublepharis macularius. The sequence goes on along the minus strand of NC_072805.1, from coordinate 26,705,731 downwards.
ACAGGAAATCACACTATTCACCAAATTTCACAGAAGGTGAAATCTGGTAGCTCTGGTTCAGAAAAATTCCTTTCCTCATCTCTCAAAGTTATTTCTCCTGAGGAGGTAGTTTCAGGTGGGTAGCCATGTTGGTCTGTAGTTGAAGAGAAAGATGTGGATCCAGTAGTACCTTAAAGATTCCCAGGACATGAGATTTTGAGAGTCAGAGCTATCTGACGAAGGGAGCTTTGACTCTCAGAAGCTCATACCCGGGAAATCTTGTTGGTCTTTAAGGTGCTACTGGACCCAAATCTTGTTCTTCTTCTTTTGAGGAGTCTTCAAGTTAATTTCAATTTTTTGAGAGAAGTTCTACTGCTATTGCTAGTTTAATACTTTATACATAACACGACCATTGGTCAATTTAGCTCAGTATTACCAATTCTGAAAGGTCTTTGAACACATGGTATTTGACTTTAGTGGAGATGCAAGTAATGTGTTTTCTGCAACTGTACCACAACTGCAAAGGATTAAGGGAATTAAGCAAGAATTCTGAAGACTACGAAACCCCCCTCATTTTCTATCATCTCTGTAACTGAAATTGGAAATAGGCACAGAAAGAGAAGCAAACCAAACATATGCAAGCCTGAAACATTTTCGCTGGCATAAATTGATGCAATAAAAAGGTATCACTTTTCTTTCCTAGTAACTTGCAAAGATTCTAATCGTTAGTAAATTACAGGAGGAATATGCAAAAAGCGGTTTCATGATTGGCTGAATAAGGTTCTCCTTTCAATAAAACAGCTTGTCAGGCCTAATATATTTGGCTTCAGAAGTGACGGAGGGAATCATGACCCTGAATTTCCAATGCTAAACTAGATTCCTTCCCTCCCCCCACCCCCGAGGAATGTAATTAATTAATTTCAGCTAGAGGAGCTTCTCTCGGTCTGTAATTAATAGCATGTGCCCCCATTTCACAAGTTCTTTGAGATGGGGAGGGCTGTGTAAAGTGATTAATGAAGGCAAATTTTTCGCATCCATCCTTTCCTCAAATTCCATTAGTAAATGTTCCAATTACTTTTGGAAAAACAAAAGTAGATGCTTGCTCACAGTTGACTTTACAAGTTTATGATCCCATCGACTTCAAGGAAACTAAAGGATCATTTCACGGTACTCCTAATGGCAGTGACACCCCCCCTCCATCTGTGAAAGTTGTTGTTTGTAGTGGAAATGCAGAAAAGTGTTGGGAGGTGTTAGCGTGGTATGTTACAATTCCAGTCACCTCCTACACAAATGCCATAAGGAGCTATTTTGTTTTTCCGGTCAGGAGTGTATGTCTTAAGATAAAAAAGCAGAGGTAGCCAAAAAAAAAAAAAAGCAAATCAGCCAACATTGGGAGGGTCTTTTATGAGTTATCCCTCCTCAAGAGGGATCCTCAAGAGGGATCCCTGTTCAAATAAAGTGGTCAAAAATATCACACACATACTTTTTCACTGCGAATTCTATCAAGAAGAAAGGATACAATTAATTATTCCACTACTATATAGAGTTAAACCATTAGAGTATTACATGGATTTTAGTCCCGAAACCCTTCGGGTATATCTTTTAGAGGATAGCCACAGAACTGTATCTTACGCAGTTGCAAAATTCTGTGTAATAGCACTCAGAAAGTGGTATCATTTGACCAAGGAAACGTCAATTGCTAGGAAGTGAATTAACGAAGTGAGTGAGTTTTTTCTGTTAGATATATATACATATATATGATTTTATCTTTTATGTATTTACCCATTTTAAGTATTTAAAAACTGTTCTTTTTATCTGTATTTTACTTAGCTGGTCTTGTGACCCTAGTAAACCCATTGATTGATTGGTTGGTTGGTTGGTTGGTTGGTTGGTCCCTCCCAAGGTCAGCAATGAGAAGAACCTGAACCAGAAAGGCACCTAGAGGAGCTAGGAGGAAGAGAGGGCCAGAGAAGAATGACAGAGGGTGGAAATACACATTACTTAGTACCTAGGGACTCTCAAATGAACCTCATTTCACATGAAAAGAGCAAGAGTCCAGTAGCACCTAGAAGACTAACAAAATTTGTGGTAGGGTATGAGCCTTCGTGAGCCACAGCTCACTTCATTTCACATGCCCCCCCTCCAATTTCCCATGCACTTGCTCACAGTCACACTTCTATTTGCTCTGTGTGAATACATTCACATATTCGGTATCACTTCCTCCTCAACTGCTAAAAGTATCTTACGCAGTTGCAAAATTCTGTGTAATAGCACTCAGAAAGCGGTATCATTTGACAAAGGAAACGTCATTTGACGAAGGAAACGTTTCCCTCACCCCCTCCCTTTACTGAAATGCAGATCTTGACACTTTCTCACACCTTAAAGAAATGCGAATTGACAAGTCAAAGGAGCCTACAGTACTTGTTCTCCCAGCGAAAACAGAGCTGAATTGGTGCTTTGCCCTCCAGAATCATTTGCATACAAAGGGAGCGCCTGTGAATGTGGCATTCACATGTGCCGAGGAAGAAGAGCCTGCAGGTTCAGTGAGGACTACACATACATTCCTGCACTTGAGCATCCCTAGGTGCTTAGTAACATGTATTACCACAGAGTCTCAGCAGACCTGAAGAGAACTGGGTGGCCATATTCTAGGGATGAGCCATTCCCTACTCAGTTGTAAGCATCATCTTCCTTTTCTTCTGCTGGTGTAAGCATTGATTTCTGTTTGTGTCTTTTTGATTCCATCGAATCCCAGTTTGTGCACTTGCTGCTCCCCTGTCCTAAAAGAACCATTGCCATATTGGTAAAGCATTGTTGTTGCTGATTGTGGATGATGAGGAAAAGAAGGTTTAATTGTATATGGCCAAAGGCCGTCACAATACAAAGTTAAAAACAGTAAAAATAGAGATCTATCTTACAAGCATAAAATACAGTTATTAAAATAATAAAAATAGAATATAATTAAAATGGGACCTTAATAAATACCAGACAGTTATGAGAAAAGTTAGGTTTCTGAGGAAACAATCTTGGCCCTAATCTTTTTTGCAGCTAAGGCAAACAGGGATACTCTGCTAGTGACAAGAGAATCAGTATCAGATAACAAAAAAACTAATTTGTCAATATCAGAGGTAAAGTTACGCCCCACTAATAAGTTGGCAAGAAATTTAGCTCTAACCTCTGCATACATGGGACAAAATAAGGTGTAATGTAGAAGATCCTCAGGAACTGAGGCACCGCATATGCAGAGACGGAGAGCCACTGGGGTTTGATGGTATCTTCCTGTAAGTAAAGCTGTCGGCATTGTTTGAAAGCGCAGGGAGGTAAACGATTTTCTGAGATTTTGGGATGTGATATTCACTAAATAAGGAGATCTAACATGATCTCTTTTGATCAGTTTAAACCAAGGGGAATATCTGGACTGGGAAATTGTAAGACTGTCCAAAAAAGCATCACGGATGATGAGGAAAATCAAACATTTATATTATTAACATCCCTCTGCTATATTTTCTCAAAGAACATAAATCCCTGAACTTGCATTCAATTGCATTCTGGAGAGGGCTGCTAACCACCATGAGAAAAAAAAAATCCTGCCAGTTGACTAGAGGTTTGATGAGGTGTTATTTACCCGGTAATATGATTTACTTCCAGCCTGTGAAAATAATAATAAAAACAACAATAACAACATTCAATTTATATACCACCCTTCAGGACAACTTAAAGCCCACTCAGAGCGGTTTACAAAGTGTGTTATTATTATCCTCACAACAATCACCCTGTAAGGTGGGTGGGGCTGAGAGAGCTCTGAGAGAGCTGTGACTGTCCCAAGGTCACCCAGCTGGCTTCAAGTGGAGGAGTGGGGAATCAAACACAGTTCTTCAGATTAGAGTCCTGCTGCTCTTATCCGCTCTTTACCAAACTGTTTTCACAAAATATGCAGGTCCACAAGTGGATATAAATAAAAAACTAACACCAAAGGACATGTGTGTACAGACATGTGGTGGCATGACACCCCCACAATATTTCATAGGAATTTCTGACAGCTTTCAGTTCAGTTACCTCCTGTTAAAGCATTGATGTGCATTAATATGTATAATTGCATAAATATTATTTATGTGCGGTGTTTTACTTGTACACACTTGGGGCTAAGAGAGCTCCAAGATGCTGTGACTGACTCAAGGTCACCAAAAGCTTCACTTCTTTCCACAAAATGCACCTCTATTAAAGGATTTATTAAGACCTCTATTTTTTCCCCTCCCCCTGTTTCTGGAATAATATAGCTGTTTCCCGGCAGCCACACAGCGGCTTACGCTGGGGGCCAAAGGTTGCCTACGAAGAAGGAGGAGGAGACAGGGCATCCAGGTACAAGCTGGGGGGTGGGGGGGTGGAGAGACACATGCCTTAGTAGGTGCCTCCGCTCCTGAGGCTTCAGTTGCTCCTCATGTTCGGCTGAAGCAGGACACATTTCTATCGTCTGCTGTCAGCTGGCGCATGGAGAGCCAATCAGGTGTGAGTGCACTACTCACAAGGAGCAGCAGCTCTGCTTCACCAGCTCCTCGCTTGGTCCCGCAGCAGCTGCAGCATAGCAGTATTGTGTTCCCTGATGGGGGCTCTGCTCAGGTAGGAGCTCTCCAGGCTTCATCAGAGCATCCTTGGCTGGGCATCAGTGGCGGCATTGCTGACGGGATGGCAGAGAAGAGCGCTTCCAGCCCGCTTTCTTCAGGGCCTTGCAGTGCAGCGGCACCTGTTGCACGGGGGAGGTTGTTGCAAAAGGGGGTGGTCTTTTCTCCTTTCATCTCCCCTCCTGTACCCCCCTACATGTAGCACGGTTCTGGGTGCCATTTGTGCCGGGTCAGCATTTAGTGGATGTGTTGGGGGCATTGGGCCTGTGCATATTGAGTCAGGCCTGGATATAAAGTGGGAGCTTTGTGCTTAGTTAGGCCGAGCCTGGTTTACCAGTGGGCCTGGTGTGTGGCCACGTTTCTTATTTAGCCTTCTGGCACACCTTTTGTATAGCAGCCACCATTTTGTGAGTGGTGGCCATTTTAGTTGTAGCTCTGCTGTTGCAGGGGCCTAGCTGCGGCTCCATAACACGTAGCCCATAGTTAGGGTCTGCTTTGTGTATACTCGGGCATAAGTACATTGCTTTGGTCCACCAATTATAATAATCCTATTAAATTAAACAAAAGATAAATAAAAGGGACAGTGTGCCTAGAAGGTTGACCTTAAGGAGAGATGGCCTCTAGGAAGGGCAGGGGCCAGCCTAAGAGCAAACAGCCCACCAAAAAACAGCCTCTTAAGAGGCTCCCACCAACACTTTCCTCTTCTGATGATGAGGAGGGAGCTAGCTTTCACATGGATGTTTTGAAGTACCTTGAGGCCTTGGAGAAGGCTATAGGGGCCTCCTCTCAGGCAGGAAGTGGTCCCAAACAAACTAGGCAGTTAGGGCTGTATTAAAATCTGCTTTTAGGGTGGAGATTTTAAAACGTCTCTCTGCTCTTGAGTCTGTGAGAGGTTCAGTGGCTGTGGTTGTTAGTACTAGTCGTGAAGCACACGAATCCCAGCATGGGCTGGGTGAATGGGCCACGGTCATTGCCTCTTCTGTTTTGGGGGAAGGAATGGTCCTCCCCCACCTGGTTTGGGGGAAGGATGGGTCCTCCCTGCATACGTTAATGGGGAAAGAAGGGTCCTCCCCAGCAGCCTGGTTTGGGAGAAGGAGTGGTCCTCTCCCATGTCCATTAATTGGGAGAGGAATGGTTTTCCGCCGCATATGGTTGTGGGAAGAAACGGTCCTTCCTCGCGCATGGTTTGTAAGGGAAGGCTGGTCATCCCTAGCATCTCCCCATAAGGCCATGCAGTGTGCATTGTCTGCGGGCCAAGAACCTGTTGTTACATCCCAAGACCCGGACCGACTTTGCCAGCTTCTTATGAGGAGATGGGGTCCAAATAGCCTCTCCTGTTTGGGGAAGGATGGGTCACCTCCAGCATATTGTGGTCATCCAATTGGGTGGTAATGACCTGCAATTAATGAAAGGCAGGGTCCTGTCTTTACAGGTGAGTGATCAAAGACTGATGGCCCCACGGTTACAATTTTGGCAATGCATTAGGGGAGGACCTAGGAATATACTCGCCTCACAGGCTGCATCTGCTACCCTTTACAGGGAAGACAGGTTCACCTGTCATTTGCTGGCAATGGCATCTTCTTAGATGATCTGTGGCAAGGGCTCAGGTTGGTGCTAGGCCACTTTTGGGGCTCGAGGGCCTAAGTTGAGGCTTGGCCTTTCACCCTGCCAGGAGAAATTTGGGGAATAGGGAGCGGGCTGGTGAGCACCCCTTTGGCAATTCCCCATTGGTGGGGAAATGGGGTCTGTCAGGAGGGATGGTATGCTTCATGGCTACCACCACCTGTGCAGACCGCCTTCAGGGAACCCCAGGGCAAGTCCTTCCCTCTTGCTGTACAGCTGAGGCATTAGGAGCTTGATTGGGGGGGGGGCTTTCCCTGGCCACCCGGGTCTAGGCCATTCCAAGAATGACTGATGTCCAGGGAAGTGGGGCTCATCCAGACAGGTCAAGGCAGAGGTCCCAGAGTGACCCTGTGGCTTGACCTGTACCACCAGTTTGCCTTTGCCACAGTTTAGAGTTGATGTTGCATTTAATAAAGCAGCTTTTATTTCCATATGCTTTGTGTCTGTCTCGTTCTTCGGACCGGGGGAGCAAACCGTGGTGAAGCCTCACCATATATACAATCAGATGAAGCAACATGTGAAATATACCCAACCAGCTGCATAAAACACTTGTTAATTTACATGTTACGGAATCCAGCATTCTCAACTTTTTGTCCTGGTGATAATCTTGCATGAGCTGTGGGTTCTCCTCAGCTTTCCCATGTTCTGTGCCCAATTCAGATCACAACTGTAGCATACATGGAGAAGGGAATTCAGCCTTCCCTCTTACACCATTTTTCTGACCAGGAATGGTCTGGTGGAGGGAATGCTCTTTGCCATTGGGAAAACTTATGAGAATTCATAGAGGTTTCCCTGATGGGCTGAATGGTGCTCTCCAGGACTGTTTCAGGTCAGGTGATTGTGCCAAGGGGAAGGCCTCCATGTGTACTGGAGTCACAATCTGAATGAAGCAAAACAAGTATGGGAACAGAGGCAAATCTTTGCCTCATAGATGAATATTGTGCAGGACACTTAATGACGGGGGAGCCAGATGCAACTATGCACTTTGTAAAGTGCAACTCAGCCCTCATGAGGATTTGAACTTAAATGAAACAGAAGTGCAATCCCTTTATTTGTTTTTGTTTGTTTGTGTACAGCCTACCTGTCTTGCTGGGATTCAAGACAGGTTACAGAATCAAGTAATGTGTTCCTACAGCATAAAACATCCATTCAACAATGCAATCACACAGAATTAAAAGACAATGTGAACAACACCCTGCCCGAGGCAGTATAATATAAACAGCACAGTAAGTGGAATTACAATGGTAGCCGACAATGAAGGAGAAGCAAGGTAATACCTAGAATAATCCTTTCGAAAGCTATGCTTAACATATTCTGTATTATTATATTACCTCTTCCAAAGTGGATTTAACTTCTGAAGGGCTCTCTCTCCCTGTATGAGCCTGTGTGTCCTTTGCACTTTCCCCCTAAGCTCCTGCTTGCTGTATCTCCCTCTCTATTAAGCTTTTATTGAAGTGTATGTCCTTTCTGACATGCAGAGCCACGACACCTCTAATATGCTTTTGAAATGTAGCTTATATTTAGGGAATCAGTGACTCACTGATTCCTTCCAGTCCCACCAGGTTTCTGAAATGCCTGATGTATGTATGTTCTTGTTTAGCATCAAGCACTCCTGGTTTCTCATCTTAGCTTGGAGGCTTCTAGTATTTGCATATAAACACCTACACTTTGCTTCTTTTCCCAAGTGCTTTCAGTGTGCACACATAACCGAATGGCCCGTTGGTCTCGGTAATCAGCTGTCAATTCCTGACGTACTTTCACTGTCAGGTTTTAACCAAACCCCATTTAGACTACAGGGGCAAGTTAACCCATCATCTGGTAGGCTTACGGCAACCTGAACCAAATGTTCCAGTGTCAGCTTTCTCCTAGGAAAGCCACTCTGCAGCCTTTTTGATGTTATGGGTGTGTAGTCTGATTCCATTTCCGTTCAATTGGAGCTAATCTCTTTTGTATGTTCCCAAATGTCCCCCAATCCCTAAAAGATATAAAGCCTTCCTCTCAGTACCTCCACATCTTGAGACCCTAAGGAAGGAGCAGCAACCAATGCTTGTCTAAGTGTAGTTTGAATGGGAGTTTCTGAATATTGAAAATAACATCGGTGAGATAACCATCTTTGAAAAAGACCCTGAAATGGGACCCCCCCCCAAATGAACCGGTCTGCCCGTTAGATGGTTTAAATTCCAACCTGCATGTACTTGGACCTATACTTGGAGTTGGATCCTATGAACTTTTTGAGTGATCCTAAGGAATACTAATGGACTTTAAAAGTATCAACTATTGCTTTGCACTAGCACTTTATGTATAGTTCTGTATATGAAGTCTGTGTGTATTGAATGGCAATATTGAATGGCAAATTGAAGTATGCAATTACAATAAGAATATTTTTGCAATTGTTATAAGTGTTTATTTTGTTAGGTTGTCACGATTATTGTTCTCTATTGCTATCTTCAACATTCTGGCTTAACAACTTAATTTTTTTTCCCTCCAAGATGACATGGCCACACTTATTAATATTGTTAGTGCTGACATGCAGTGCAACCGTAGAATAGTCTCCCCACATACACCTACCAGCCTATCTAGTCAGCATGTAACCTGAGGTGAGCATTCAGATATACCTGAGCCAAAATTAGCAATTTTGGGTCAGCTCAGGGATACTGGAAATGACCCAAACATGCCCCAAATTCCAGGACTAACTATATTTTTTTCTTGGAATTTTGAAAGTGATTTGGGTTTTGGTAGCTGCAGGAGAAGGAAAGGATCGCCAGGAAGTACCCCTGGTAAACAGCTGGTTGGCAGTGTATTGTCCCTTTAAATATTAGACAGTAGAGATGGGCACAAACTAAAATACAAACCAAAGTTTGTCACGAACCGGGCTGGTTTTTGTTTCACAAACCAGTGGTTCACTGGAGCTCATTTCTGACGAGCCGGGATGAACCGCTATGATTTTTTGAGTGGTTCATATGGTTTGTTTTTCAGTTCCTCACTGCAGACAGCCTGGCGCTGATCCATCTATTACCTAGGCAACAGGGGGGATGGGTTTCTGCAGACCTTCTGCAGCCCCAGAAATGATGAACCGATGAACTAAACTGGTTCACGAACCATGAACTGTAATGAACCTCCATTTTCCCAGTCCGTGCCCATCTCGATTAGAGAGTCATTACTTTCTATGGGAAAACCTGGCATTCAAATTTTGGAGGCTAGACCTATCCTATAGAAAATAAAATAATATTCCTTTAAAATCAAAAGGACAACACCCTACCAAACATCTGGGGGTTGATCTAAATAATAGGTGGTAAATCTGACCTTTGGTACCTGAAGGTCAGATATACTTCTTGTTGAAAATAATGCCCCTTTTAAGTATCAAGGGCCATTAGTTTCAGTGGGAGGTAGGCCTTGCCTCCAGAGTCCAGGCCTACTGAGCATCAAAAAAAATATTGTCGAAGGTTGTTGTGGATTTTCTTTTTAACATCTAAAGGGACGTTTTGAATGCCTGTAGCAGCAGCCGACCAGGCTGTGGGTTCCTTTCTCACCCCTGACAGCAGAAGCAGCAAGGGAGGAAGGAAAAAGTGAGTACATTTCAGAGGCCAAACCCTCCCACAGAAAATATTGGCCCTTTAAAATGGTATGACCAATGCACCGCCCAGTTACAGTTGGCCACTTTCCCCACCTCCCTTCCTATACCTGCTACCAATGCAAGAGATGATGGAAATGATGCCGGAGAGTGTCCTCAAGTCATACCTGATTTACGGTGATGCCTGGTGGGGCTTTCAAGGCAAGAGACTTACAACGGTGGTTTGCCATTGCTTGCCTCTGCAACTGTGGTCTTCATTGGAGGTCTCCCATCCAATTACTTATCAAAGCTGACCCTGCTTCATTTCTGAAATCTGGTAAGAAATGGTGCCAACATATTTCTTTTTAATTTAATGTCAGATTTTTTTAAGGGCAAGAGTTTTGGGTGCTGAAACTCCTGAAATGTTGACATTAGTGAATATCAGGACTTATTTTTTTTTTAAATCCTGCTCCAAAATTACAACTTTTTAAAGTGCACATCCCTGCACATAACATCGGTGACTCCTGCCCCAGGCATGCAAGTCACTATGAAGTCAAAATACCCAGCACAGAAACATCTCTTAATATTTCTAAGGATCAAATCTCTCACTTCCATAAACCTTCCCTTCTCAGCCAGGTGTCCCCTTTCTTAACTTGATAGTCCCACCTTGAAACCCTCATTCTCCCAGACATCAGAGGAGCTGCCATTATGGAAGCAAGTTGCCTCTAGCAGATCCGTGACCCTCTTGCCTGTGGAGCTCTTTTCCTGTCTCAGCTTTGCCAGGTCAGCAATCTTAGCCTCGGGCTCAGAGTGAGTGAGCATAGATAGTTATACATACAACATACTGTATTGTATGCTGCCTGACCAGTTTTGAAGCCAAAGTATTTATTTGGAGTTATACAATTACCCAGTAATAATAAGAAGGACATAGATGAATTCCCTGTAATCATCAACATGTTGTTGAACTTTGCCCTAAATATATAGCTACAAGCAAGAAACCCACAAGGGCTTGTGGAGGAGTAGCTTATTTCCCCTCCCCCACTATTTCCTCTTTCCCTTCCCTGGCAGCCCCCATAGCCTGGCAGTCCTTCTAATGCTTCTTTCTCTCCTACTCACTACCAGTCAACCCACCTTGATGTGTTTCCTGTCTTCAGCTTTCTATTCCACCCTCTAGCATCCTCTATATGGGGGAAAAACCTATGGCTCTATGGCCCAGTAGCACTGTTCTAGCCACTTGGACCCAGTTGCACAGTGGAGAACTTGCAAGGACTTGAGGAGGGGACACACCTCACTTTCCCCCTGTATTCCTCTTCTCACGCTATTTCCTCTTTCCCTCATTCTGGCAGCCCTTATATCCTCACCCTTCCCTGCTTCCTTCGCTCCTCCCCCCCCCCCGCCACAGACCAACCTACCTTTTATCTGTACCCCTATCTTCAGCTATATTTATTATTTACTTGCTTAATTTATATCCCACCCTGACCTGGATAGCCCAAGTCAGGGTGGGATATCATCTCATCAGGTCAGGCTATCATCTGACCTGACAATAGCCTGACCTCATCATATCTCAGAGGCTAAGCAGGGTTGGTCAGTAATTGGATGGGAGACCTCCAAGGAAGACCAGGGCTGCAGAGGCAATGGCGAACCACCTCTGTTAGTCTCTTGCCATGAAAACCTCACCAGGGGTCACTATAAGTCAACTCTGACTTGAGGGTACTCTCCACCACCTCCCCAATTTATACCTCATCTTTCACTGCAACGGGAACATCATTCTCTGTTCCTCCTTTTTATCCTCACACGAGAGAAAACTAGATTAGGATGTGAATGTATGACTGGCCCAAGATCCCCCAGTGAGCTTTCATGGCAGAGTTGGGATTCAAACCTGGGTCTCTCAGATTCTAGTCCGAAACTCTGAACACTTCAAGGTTGAGGACTAAGAAACTTTCCAGACTGTATCTGGCAGTCAGTTTTCAGGGCTTCATCTATTTTTTGTGGCTCGGTATTGGAGAGTTTTGATAGCTTCAACCTTCTTTGGTCCACCATAAAAAAAATAAAACAGAGCACAGTATTCCTTTTCAAACTGTGCATACCAAGAGGTCAGCAACCATTTGTACTGCAGTACATCACTCTTGATACACATGGTCACTGTGTTGTATGAAGAGGGGAAATACATATATTTTGCATGTGTTTACATCTTTGGTATTGTCAACTAGACCTGTGAAAAAATTTAGTGCTAGTTTGTGCATGCTGAAACTCTATGTGCATGTAAAATATGCACAGTGTTCCTTTTCAGACAACAGAGCAACCAAATGAGTCAGGAATGACACACTCCGATATGCATCTGAATAATACGGTCTGAAAGGGGCTAGTACTGAACAAAATAACCATTTGTACAAAGTTCAATATTCCCAGGAAGCCAATGTGTGTTACTACTAATAGCAAGACAGGACAGAGAACCGCAAACAAAACTAAGGGCTGGAAAGTTACAACTTGCTTTCCTTTTTTTGAATGGCAAAACACAGATGGAGCCAACCAATACGAGTGTGGTAAATAACTTATTAGCAAGAATTCAGTTTGTACTGTAGAACACAATAACAGGGTGAATTAGAATGAGGACACATAAATAAGAAATATACAAGGGGGCTGGGTTTTTTTCCACCTTGAGGTAGGAAGGTTTTGCTTGAAAGAAATTGTTTCATTGAGTTCCATTATTCTGGCTCAAGAAAATTAATGTCAGCAGCCAGAAAGCTAGGGGAAAAAACGTTATATAAAAAGCATCCCCAAGGATGGAGCTGATTGTCTATGCACCATTATTTAGGCAAGTCAAAAAAAGATAAAACAGTTCTACTTTAAGACCCACTATATTTTTTCCCAGTAAGCACCAAACGAAAGTTGCTGGCTGTTCCATATGGATTACATCTTGAGCATGCAGAAGAGGAATCATAGAGAAAATAATCAAGCAAAGAAATAATGCAATGTAAATTAACTTTTAATATACAACTTGGCAGCTGGAAACAGCAGTGTGCATCCGAGCAACAGTGAAAATATTATGTGGGCTATGATTTATTTATTTTATTTGTTTCTTTTCCCTTCCTCCTTTACCTCTCCAATATTTCAGCTACAACTAACTAAACTAGCCAGTTCCAGCTCTTCAGCTTCCTCTAGTCTTTCTCTCTTGCTGTCCTTTTGACTTACTACTGCCTGGTGGTGTTAGCAGTCAAACTCCTCCTCACAGCAAAAGGGCAGATTACAAATATGACTATGGGCCAAGCTACACATGACGAATGACACTTGAACAGCAAGTGTATTTCTCCCTGTTTACTTGCCCTCCACTCAATCCACTTGCCGTTCAAGTGTCATTCGCCATGTGTAGCTTGGCCCTGAATCATAAACCCCTATCATCATGTGCTGCAAGCACAGAAATACTGCCTGGCTCGGCAGAATGGACCCCAAGCCGGCAGGAGTTGGAAAATTACTGGAATGTAAGTCATGAGGCAACACTTCCTAGGAGCCCCATGACCTGGAGATATGCAAAAAGACAAAAGAGGTCTTCCAGGAGTTCCTGAGTCAATCTCATCAACATCCCTCCAATCTTCCCCCTTTCTACTCCTTAATCAAGGCTATTCAGAGATCTGATAATCCTTCTTGTCCAGCAATTGTGGGTCATCAATCACTTTTCTTACCTTTAGTAACACCCAGGAAGGTATGATCAAGCCTTTCCCAGTTTATTGTCTCGCCTCCAGAGACAGCCATTAAGCTATTGTTTTGGGGCAGAAATGCCAAGTTTTGCCTCAAGATACATATCACGCTATAATTGGATTTCCCTGCCATATGCCCACTGTGTATTCTGAACCCAGGCATCTGAACCAGGCACCTATTCTCTCCATGAAGCACTGGTCACCTTCGCTGCTGCCTCCATGAAACCTTCCTCTTCAAGACTAGTAACTATAGCCCTCCCTGAAACTGCTTTCCCATTTCTTCAGTCTTTTCTTAGAGTCTCTCTACATGAGACCTTAAATGAGGACTCTCAGGTTCGGGGAGATGCAATGCTAGCTGGGAAGCATAGTTTAGAGCCCTCCCTGAAGACGCTGTCAGGCAAAGAGGAAATTAACAAACCCTCCAAGAAGCAATCTTTGCTTGCTTTGTAGAGAGGTGAAATTTAAACTACACTTCCTGGCTAACATTGCATCTCTCTACACTTGAGCATTTTCGTGTAAGAGGTCTTGTGTAGAGAGACTCTTAGTTAGCCTTGTGTGTATGCTGTGGGCATTTTCTGTATGCTTGCCTTTTATTTCTCTGTTAACAAAGAAATCAATCCTGTTGAACACTCCCCTGTTTATTGGAGAGAACTCTAAGGGAACGATCCTGGAATACATTGGTGGATATCCTGATAATTGCCCCCTCTCACTGCATCTCCTTGTATGCTAATTCCCTCAGCTCACAAGGAGAACCCCTATTTGGGTAACAGTAGAATGTGATTATTTATTTGTTTACTTTATTTATATTTCACCTTTCTCCCCAGTGAGGACCCAAGTTTGCTTAGATAAATCTCCTGTCCTCCATTTTATCCTCACAAACACCTTATGAGGTAGGTTAGGCTCAGAGTACGTGACTGGCCCCAGGTCACCCAGCAAGCTTCCATAGCAGAGTGAGGATTCCAACCTGGTTCTCCCAGATCCTGATCTGACACTCTAACCACTGCACTACACTGGCTCTCCACCACCGCAATAGCACTTCCTTCAAATCTCTTCTCAAAATGCACTTGAAAATGCACTTATTATCTCTCTCAGCTTTTTCATTCCACTTATATTCCTACTTCTACCCCCATTCCAAATGATTTTTAGCCATCCAGGTACCTTAGTGCCCAGCTTAGCTTTGGGGGGGGGGGTCAAGGGAACCCTTCATTTTGTTTTCACCAGGTTAGCAACCTTGGCTTGGATCTAACACCAAGCCTTCCTGTTGGTAATTGTAAGCCACTTTAGGTTCCCATTGGGGAGAAAGGTGGGGTATATAAATGAAGATAGATAAGTAAAGAAATAAATGGCAGAGTTGGGTTTGATAACTTGGTCTGTTTGGCCCTAGTGAAACACCACCATAACACACTGACTTTCTGCCACTGCCTGAACCTTCTCCTCACGTTTTGTCTCAGGTTTCATATTACTTGTTTCTTGCTTCAGAGTGAGTGGAAGTGCACTGCTGGGAACTTAGACCTGTTCCCATGCCCTTTCCTTCCACTGGCCAGGTGAAAGGTGATGGAGGGCAGAGGCTGAGAGTAGGGGGTCCCCAGCTCCACTCGGAGGGGGGGCAGCTAACCCTACTTGAACAAGGCCAGAGCTCTTTGAAGGAAGGGAGGGGTCAGAGAAGGAACATTTTGCTGAGGATTGCTTTCCCCTTCTGTTATATTGTGAGGAGTTGTGTGAATTTGATGATATTCCTTTATTGTATAGTATAGTTATTTTAACATGATTCCCTTAAGGAAAAATATTTTGTTTAAAAATCACTTTTCACTTGTTAAGTTGGTTGCTGACTGTGGCTGGTTACGGCCTAACAGGACTCAGATCAGGCCTTGTTCATGTTCAATAAAATGGTACCAGACTCTGTGGAGTTATTACACCTTCCTTTCTTTGATACCTTATAAACCTTAGGAGCAGTCAGAGATGAGAGCTCTTGGACACAAACTGAAGAGCAAAAGACAAAGGACTCTTTGGTTCTTAGCCCTGTGGCCTGCACTCTTTGGCCAGCCAAGGAATCCAGGACTGGGCAGGTTCTTCCTTTGCTCCCATCCACCCACCCCTGCCCAATTCGCTGTGCAATGTTTTATTTATATCTTATTTCCCTTGTAAGACATATTGGCTCCTTTTCAGGGGAAAGTAGAATATAAATATTTACATAAACAAATAAATGTGTCATCCTTCCTTTCTCCCTGTCTTATCTTGCTTTTATCCATGCAGATCACATGATTCCCAGCATAGCCAGTCAAAGCGGACTCTTCATTTTACAAAAGCTAGTTGGATCCAGCCCCTGGGTTAAAATTCTCAATCTACCATGAATCTGACTGGGTAACTTGAAGCCAATTGCTGTCTCTCAGGATTGTTGTTGTTGTTGTTGTGAGAATAAAGGGAGGGAGAGACAGGATTACCTGTGGTGCCCTGAATTTCCTGAAGGATGGCTGGAATTAAAATGAGGCAAGCTAGATCAACAGATATTTATTTACCTCTCACAGTTCTGAAAAAAACAAATTGGATTTAAACATGGTTGAGCACCCTCTACACTGAAAAAGCACCCTGGGGAGTATTAAACGAACACGAAGCACTGCCGACGCTAATTTCCCCCCACTGCACTGTCAGTCGTGTTTCAGGTACAAGTTACTTCACAACCCATCATTCCCCTCTTTGCTGCATTAAAGTGGCAGGAATGGAAGAGGCAGACACTTTGCTAGAGATAAAAAAGAAGGATTTGTATGTACCGACATCAACATTCCACTTTGACCGGAGGGTGTTTTCCTCCTTGTGAAATATTGAGTTCCTCTAATAGCCATTCTCCCTTTCTGTCATACAGCAATTTCATGAAAAATAGGAAGAATGATGCTTCTTAAATATGATGAAAATCCTTGTAAACAGCCTGCCTTGACAGCCCTCCTATTTAAGACCCTTTTTGTTGTTGTTATTACCTTGTTTATATACATGCATCAACAAATGTTAAATATAAGGTCTTCAAAATAGCACAGAGATGTTTTATTAGAGACGCAAACTCTGGTAAATTAGCCCCTCCAGGCATCCCTAGGAAATACTTTCAGAATTACTTCTGTTATCCTCCTTGGGAAGAAAAACCACCCACTAGCTGCCAATATAGGTATGTTTGTATGACTGGAGAATCTTTACTTTCAAAAGGAAAACTGGCCTTGGAAGAAAACATATTTGAATGCCTGCAGGAAAAAAAAATAACAGCTGACACATGCTTTGGGAACAAACAATGTCCTTACACCCAACTGGAAATGCTCATTAAAAACAATTTGATAGAAGTCCAAAAGATAGATTTCAACGGTTGCCTTCCTACCAGGTGGCAAGCATTTCACTCTGCCACAGATTGCTCTTGGAATGCAGTTGTCTGAAGGGATCAAATGCAGCAGGGATGCTTTCAAATCTGTCCTTGATAGGAATTTTCTCCAAAACACATCCAAGTTGTCAAAGTTGCATAAGAAAAATCTATGCATATAATTTTCACCCATTTTCCTCTGGGATGTTTCCTCTTTGGGGTGTTATGCAATTGGATGCACTATCACTAGGAAAATTGTACAAAAGATGTCAAGCAACACACATCTGAGAGTTGCTGCAGCATAAAGGTTAAGTGGCTGGACTCCAAGCCAGCACTCTGCTGGTTTGACTCCCACTATTGCCATGAACTCTGCAGGTGGTCTTGAGTAAACCAAACCTCCCCTTTCAGCCCCAGCTCCCCAAATGTATTCAAATAATGACCCTGACTTTGTTCCCTGCTCTGAATGTGGCACTAATCTGTCCAGAAGATAACCAATTTGTCCCCTCAGTCGGAATGAAAGACAGACACAGTATTTGGGTTCTAAAATTGGCCACTTTATTAAAATTACAACAATTAAACATAAACTATGGCAAGGGTCTAACTATCGGTACAGGTCAGGCTCTGGGGTCACTCCTGGACCCCACCTGGTATGGCTGGGACCCGGCCTGGCCAGGCAAAGTGGTTCACCCCTGTAAAGCTCCCCCACCCAGTCGTACAGCAGCAGGGGGAGACTGGCTTGTCCAGGGGTTCCCCATTCAGGGCGTATGTCCTCGCAACTGGGCTGTACGGCAGCCAGCCACTCCTGACAGACCCCAATTCCCCACCAATGGGGAGGTGCCAAGGGTGCTCACTGGCTCGCTCAAATTTTCCCCTAACTTAAATCCTGCCACCAGGGAGTTACCTCAGTCCCACCATGCCAATTACCTTCCTCTTCTCACAGGGCAAGGTAGGCGAAAAAACTCAATTCTCAAGTGTCAATCAGGGACAAGGAGAGAAAAATTCCTACCTGGCCCCAAAAGGTGACCAGCTAATCCTGCACTGCAATAGGGTGAGGTGGGTGGGCCAAGCACAAGGCACAACTGAAGGCAACGGGGTGGAGAAGCCAGCTAAGGCTACAGACTCCGCTCCCAATGCTAAGCCCTGGATGCCAGGGTGTGCCTTCTGCTTTCCTCCTTCCAAGGAGGCAAAGAGCAGCCACCGGCCTGAGTGGCTGTTGCCACTGGCCGGGATGGCCAAATTGTTGTTGTTGTCTGTGTAACTTAGGGCCAAGCTACACATGACGAATGACACTTGAACGGCAAGTGGATTGAGTGGAGGGCAAGTGAACAGGGAGAAATACACTTGCCGTTCAAGTGTCATTTGTCATGTGTAGCTTGGCCCTTAGATAGTCAAACTTGAATTATGTAGGTATATATAACGACAAAGTTCACACAAATTTCAGTAGGTGGTTGGAAGAATATGGAAAGGACCAGACGACAAAAGTACAAAGTGTGTGGAGAATGAATGAAACTCTGGTCACCATGATTTCCTCCACCTATAGATGGTAGACTATCAGTGTTATCGTACACGTATTATAGGACTAATTTGTGGAACCTCATTGAAGTTCTGGGATATTTATACAGATAATCTTAAAATATCTTTGTCTGACTACTGATACCCAGAGTCTATTAGTGGGCTGTGGCTCTGCCCTGCTTCAAACAACTAGCCAATTAAGAGTTAGAGGCAAACTTAT
This sequence comes from Eublepharis macularius, assembly GCF_028583425.1. Taxonomy (NCBI): domain Eukaryota; kingdom Metazoa; phylum Chordata; class Lepidosauria; order Squamata; family Eublepharidae; genus Eublepharis; species Eublepharis macularius. Next base: position 26,687,196 of record NC_072805.1, on the reverse strand, counting down.
TCCAAGCCCAACAGTCAGAGGATGGCCACATGCATTGATCTTCGCTGCAATAATTATAGTACTAGTGCTAATACAACAACTGCAAAGTCCGTCCGTCTGTCCATCCATTCGTCCAAAACCTGGAGACAGCCCTGCATGTAAGAATGTGTGAGTTTCTTTCAAATACAGCTTATAAAGTAGCCTGTATCCTAAACTGACTTCCAAGGGGCAAGCTGTATAGTTGTATTTTCAAACAAGACTGGTTTGCAAGAGCGATACCTGATCTCTTATGGTCATAAGCAGACAAGAAACAGGCAATATCTTGGAAGAAGTGGTTGATAAAACCTGAAAATAAATTGTCATTAAGAACCCACTCAATACTAATCAGTTGATGCAAATTCAAGAATTGTATTTCCATTATGATTCTAATTTTTATGAATCTAATTTTGCCAAAGTAATCATCTTGTACTTGTCTGAAGGACTTAGCCTTGACTCTCATGAGTAATCTTTACTCTTAACAACAAAGAATAAAGCAGATCATGTCTTGTGTTATTCTCAATGTTTTTGCTATTTCAGTTTTCTGCTGTGTTACTTAATTGATTGCCATTTTGAGTCAATTTTTTCTTCCCTTAGGGCAAAGTTGAGATGATAAGAGATGCTGCATTGACAGGGAACATTCACTATTTTATTTTTTATATTTTACTTTTTATTTTTTGAAGGGTGTCAAGGAGGAATATAAATTTTAAATTCAAGGATGTCTGGCTCTTGTATGTGGAATACTCCCCCCACCCCCACCCCCCGTCCCTACCCCAGGTAGGAAAGGCTTAACAAATTGACATTGTCTAATTATCAACATATGATTGCTCTGATAAAATGATACATACCCTGAATTATATTTTATCATTCAGCTTTACAAAGGCTGTTTTGTGATAGTGAATTTCCAACTTAACATAAAGATTATCTCTTGGCATTCAATCGAATTCTATAAGCCAGAACTAATTGTTACATATTCATTTGTTACATTTAATTGCTTCAATGCCAGAAAGAGAGACATTAGAAAAATATACCAAAATTGCTACAGAATTGTGGATTAGTCATATGAAAATCTGTTTTGTGGAGATTCTTAGATGCACCTTTTCCTACAGAGGTTAACATTTTTGCCTATGCAGTCTGTGAATATATGCATAACAGGTCAACTATCCATTCTGTTGCCACTAAAAGTGTGCCATCATATATGAAAGAAGAAGACCTAACTGAATTATGACATTCAAATTATTATTTTTTTTAAATCAGTCTTTTACTTCCCTAGTGCTGCTGTAAACTTCATAGTATACCTGTAGGGTAGGCTAGTATTTTCCCTCATTATTGGATTGAGGCTGAAAAAGAGAGAGGATGTATATGTGTTATTTCATGAAACGGAAAGAGATTGGACGATCTGAGCTTTTGGACATGGCCGTTATTGATTATGTGGCAACCAGATTGGATCCCAAAGCAGATTAGCATTAAAAGTGATGGCATTCCTTCATTAAAGCTTATTGTTGAACTTCATTTTTATAGCACAACTAGCAACAAAGCCTGTTGTGGAAAAAATACAACAGGATCTAGAAAGGGGGTGGTGGGCATTGCCTCCTGCTCCGTGTTTTATCCCAGCTGGGTGAAGGGAATGTGAGCTTTGCCTCCTGCTCTGCGCTTCATCCCAGCCAGGTGAAGGGGGGGGATTTCTGCCACCTGTACACCTGATCACAGCTGAGTGAAGGCAAGGGGGTGGTCATTGCCACCTGCTCCACTGCTGATCCTGGCCTAGGTTTCCTGTTGTGGCAGCACCCTCTGGAGGCACACCAGGGTAGGAGGTGAGTTGTCTGGAACATGCTTACCCCTTTAGATAGTAGGATGGGGGAGTCTCATATTTTAGGTCTTCTATCTCACACACTGTCCACATGGTGCTGAATTCTATATTTGATTGCTTTAAAGTCTCTGGTCCTTTCTATCTGGAGATCACATTTTTATCACACACTTCCTCCACAGAGGTCAGGGCAGCATTCATAATTTCCCCCCCTTTCCTCTTAATCCTTACAACAATTCTAAGAAAGTAACTACACCAAGAGCATGCAGTAAGTTTCAAAGCTTAGTGAGGAACTGAACCTAGGACTGATACTTCATTCACTATATTGCCATGCCATATTTTCTCGGAAATGTTACTTGCATATATACAAACTCCTGCAGGTATGTTTCCAACAAGCCTTCTTGATATTCTCTGCATAATCTTTATAATATCTTGGCAATCCTTTGCAAATGCAGATCAGAACAGCAAATGCTTGGCGTGCATTTCTGCCAGCCAAGAAAGCATGTAGCCTCAGGGTTTGTTTTAAATGAGTCTTCCAGGATTCTCATGAATGTTAGTTCAGACACCATTTATCTAGCACTGAGAAACCAAGAACTCACATTCTTTGCCAACAGCTTTAACAAACACGAGGCCCTGTACCGTTCCTGATAAGCTAAAGATACACAGTCCGCACAATACCAGGCTATATTAGAAGTCGGCATGGATGAGAGGACATTTATACTGACATAAACAGATTGAAACCCATCAACGGATGAGAAATTGACATGCTGGACCAGCAGCCCAAAATAAAAGAGAGGGGTAGGAGAGGAATGAGAGATGGGCGAATATTTTGTTTTGATAGGATTTCCAATCACAGCCAATTGGCTTGCTGATTCGGTATATGTGTGATTGATTTCTGTTTAAAGTGTGCATTGCTCATGATGCTTGCTGGGAAATGAGAGGCTGCAGGGATGTGGTATTCAGTTTTAATTTAATGAAAACTCAGGACGGGTAATTCTGAATCACCGCAGTAACTAAAGACACATGAGCCAGTGTTTTGCATGGTTCACATGCTTTAAAATTGAATGTACATCACAAAGATCTTCCCCCCTTCAGAATCTACGTTTATCTTGCAAAACTAAAAACGTTGCCTAGGGATTGACTCGTGTAGCCATTTATTTCATGGCAAAGTGCATTTTGTTGTCATTGCGTAATGGAGATAAATGTATAAATTTGCTATAAACTGAAGATGAATGTTTAACTTGAATTCTGCTGTTCAGAACACTTACTTGAATAAGTAATGTTGGGAGTCCTTGGAGAGGGGGGCTTCCAGGAAACTTCATTTCCTACAATGCCACATGGCCTGGTTTTTCTCGGTCATGCACAGAAGCATTCAGGGCATGCCACCAGCATTTATGACTGTCAAGAACCTGATGGGGAGAAGAGATGCCCATCCTGAGCTCTCATTGCCCACTGTTGCTCCAAGCGGTGGGGGAACTTTAAAAAAAGGCCCATGTTACTAGTTTGACATCACTTCTGGGGAAAACCTAGATATGATATAGGGTAGCTTGAGGTATCTCCGGAATCTATGGTTTTCCTAGAGCTCCCTGACATCACTTCAGGGTTCCCTCCAGAAGTGACATTGAGCAGAACCACAAGTGACAAAAGGCACAGATTGGACACTTGTCTGCTTCCCTCAAGTTTTGATGGGAAATGTAGGCAGCTTGGCGGAATGTTGGACAAGTGACAGTTGAAAAGTCCATTGGACAGCAGTCAGAGAGCGAAGCTGCGAGACCAGGATGCCTACATTTCCCATCAAAACTTGAGGGAGGCAGACAAGTGTCCAATCTGTGCCTTTTGTCACTTGTGGTTCTGCTCATTGACATGCTTGTGACTCTCCCCCTTATCCTTCCGCTGGTTCCCCAGGATCACAAGCCTTCCAAGAGAAATGACTAATCAGTTTCTCTTCTTCCCTCTGTGCAAGTGAAGCAACACAGGGGTAAACTTAAACAAAGGGGCTTGTTTCAAAAGTGTGCTTCTGCTCATAGAGAGTGCCTATGCACAAGTGTGGAAGAGTCCATCCCAGTGAGGAAAAATATCTTTTGTAAGAGGAAATGTGCAACCCCATGTCTAGAAGTCAAATTCAGCACACCAAAGTCTGACAAAGTCTTTCTTTCTTAACCTTCTTTCTTCCTTGGGATGACTGAACCACAGTTATTTCACCTAACTGGGACTAGGGTGGAGGTGGGTGGGCCACAGTAAGCCAAATATTGTCTCATTTGATCAATACCCTAACATGCTGTTCTTTTATTGACTTTATCCCCTGCTTTCTTATTTATTGAGTTGTATTTTGTCATTTAGGACCAAACTAGACTGTCCGGCGATGCTGTCCTCCTGTCCACACCCTCTGCAGCAGAGGACCCCATTGTCAGGCCCTGCAGCACCTCCTCTGGCAATACCTCAGCTGTAGAAGCCTTTATAGGGTCCCAGTTCTCCACCACCATCAGGCCAGCAGCAGCCAACACTCAGGCACAGCCCTGAGGAGCAGTCTGCAGCCACCCAGCTGACTCACCCTTTCCCTGCTGTTGCCCAGGCAGCACCATCTCAGCCAGGTCCACAGGGGATTGCCAGAAGCTGGAGCCAGGCAGGCACAGGCCCCAAGCTCCCAAAGGAGACACTGGGGTGGATTTAGAAACAGCACAGGTAAGCCAGGCAGAAAGCAGACCAAATGCCTCTTCCTAGGCTGGGATGGGGTGGGTGAGACCAGGCAATTGCAGAGTCTACCCAGCCCTCCCTTCAGATAGGTTGGGAGCAGAGCCAGTCAGGGAGTCTGGGTGGAGATTGGGAGAGGCTCCAGGGAGGTAGGGCAAAGGGAGGCCTTTAAAAGTCAGGTTCCTAAGAAGGCAGAAGAGGAAGTAAAGGGAGAGGCCATTGAAGAGTGCTGTGACTCCCAGGGCAGGAGAAGGAACAAGGTGGCACAACCTCCTTCCCTGCCCATCTGAGGCTGGAGGACACCTGCTGGGGAGAGTTGGCAGAATGGCAGACCAAAAGAAGAGTGTGCCAGTGAGGGAGGAGCCTCACACAGACAGGAGGACTGCCACCATTTTAAAGCCTAACAAGGCAATTTTTAATGCCATGAAGTCCCAATCTTCATCAAACCCACACCTTTTCAAGTGCTAAAGCAGGTGCACTCCCCGATACACCCAGCTCTTTTGGGACATGAAATGGCACAAGGAGGGGGGCAATAGCACCTCATCCTGCCACACTGCAGTTCTGATCACGATTAGGCCCTCATGGCATTTTAATTGCCTCATTAGGCTTTAAGATGGTGGCAAGCATCCACAGGCCAGACCCATGGATGCTATTACATATAGGCCATTTCCACATGTCCTAAAAATAGCACCTCACTCATCGAACGCTGGCAGCTTTTGTGTGGAATTTCTGATGTCTCTGGGCCAAGCTACACATGACGAATGACACTTGAACGGCAAGTGGATTGAGTGGAGGGCAAGTGAACAGGGAGAAATACACTTGCCGTTCAAGTGTCATTCGTCATGTGTAGCTTGGCCCTCTGTTTCCAAAGTGGATGCAGACAGTTTTCATGGTGCTACGAAAATGGAAGCAAAAAGTGCCTGCATCCACTTTGGAAACAGAGACGTCAGAAATCCCACGAGAAAGCTGCCAGCATTTGGTGAGTGTGGCACTATTTTTAAGACATCTGGAAATGACCATAGTTTAGCCCTTAGTTGCAAGTAGTTTAGTGGAAACAGGCTCTTCTGTTGAGACAGTGAGAATAGACAGAGAATAACAGAGAAACAGAGAGAGCAGCATGGCATAATTGTTAGTAGAAGTGTGAAATTTCTGTTTCAGTTTCAGATTGAGGGCTTCTGAACAAATTCTGTTCTGTCATTGGTTTGTTCTGGGTGAGCCACTGCCAATTCGAATCTCATCCATTTAGGGGTTTTGTTATCATGCATGCAAGGTGGGTGTTGGCTGCACATTCATACACATACACTGTTCTTTTCAAGCGAGTTGGAGAAAGGAAGCCCTGGAGCAGTTGTTTTTGCACTTATTGGTACCAAAATAGCCCAGAACACAGTCCTCCCTCCAAATCATTGGCCTTACTGAGTTTGATCTCACACACTAAAATGGGGTTCAGTGTTTATGGAGCCCGAACAATGCTTGGGGAAAGACAGAAGTCTGTCTTTGAAGTGCAACATTCTTCCTGGTGCTCCTCGATCCATTATCGCTTAGGAGCAACCATCACAGTGGTGGCTCCTAAGCGAAGGACAGCAGAAGCAGAAGGCCACTATTTGGCAACCACATGTCTGGGTCTTCCTTGGCTTGACTCTCCTTTAATAATTGTTTATTATTTCCAATTTTCATCCTCATCTGCATAACATGAGACTTTGAGGCAGATGAGGACTCAGAGGATGGAGGAGATCCCACCCTCTTAAAACCTGTGTGTGCTTGCTAGCTTTTCTTTGCATTGTGTGTAAAAAGTGCACAGAAAGGGAGTGGCAATGTGATGCCGATGGTGCCGTGCTGTCTACTGGTCCCATCCCCAACTCAAAGCAAGCCTTTTGTGAACTGGAGTCAATCAATGCCAATGCCAATGCCATTGCCTGGGAGATGCCAAGGACAAAATATACTGATGTGCAATATACAGCTCTCCCTTCCTGCAAACAGATTTACGCTAATGGTAGGTCTCAGTCTCTTCCTTTGGGATCTGATTGGTCGGTTTCCATTATGGAAAACAGTTAAAGACGCTGCCACCTGCCACTGCTGGTCCATTGCCTGCCAGCCTATGCTGCCAAAGTTTGATAAGAACCAAATTAAAACAGACGGACTTTTTGGGGGGAGGAGTTGTTACAGCTTTTTCCCTGGATTTTTTTCACCATTCTAGAAACTGCTTTAATGAACCAAATCAGCTATTTCCAGGTATATTTTCAGATTGTTTGTTCTGTATTGCACTCCTCTGGTCGTTAGACTATCAGAGTAGGATCTGACCCAGATCCCTATTCTGCCATGGAAACTCTCAAGATGACCATGGGCTAGTCACAGAGCTGTTGTGAGGTTTAAAAGAAGTGAATGTTGTAAGCATCTTCAGGTCCATGTTTGTGTGTGTCTTATGTGCTGTCAAATCACTTCTGACTTGTGGCAACTCAATAACTGAAAGCCCTCCAGAATGGCCTATCATTGACAGCTTTGCTCAGGGCTTGCAAAGAGAAGGTTTGCTTTACCAAAGTAAATCCATCTCATTTCATTTCTTCCTCTTTTTCTGTTGCCTTCAACTTTTCTTTGCGTTATTGCCTTTTCCAGTTGGAACAGATCTCTTGTTCTTCCATTTTTGTTGTTCTCTTGTGTTTCTTTGCACTTGTTATTATAAAAGTTCTCTTTGTCTCTGTGTGCAAGTCGCTACAAAGCTGCATTTAGAATTCCTACCCTATTGCTGTCATCTTTTACATCATCTATCTTTAGCAATTGTAAGAGTTTCATTAGTCACCCGTTTAGGCCTTTTCTTTCTTTTGGCTACAAGAATAGTCTTTGAACATTCTTCCTTGATGATGTCTTTGGTTTCAGGCCACAGTTTTACAGTTCATGATTAAACTTAATAATGCAACTCCTTTTTTAAAATTCTTCAGGAAAATTATTTAGATTATATTTTGGCACGATGATTCTTGTAGAATTTATCTTCAGCTTCATCATCATCTTTGATATTAACAGTTTGTGGTTTGTATCACAGTCTGCTCCTGGGCTTGGTTTAGCAGAAAGAACAGCACTTCTGCATCTGATTATATCATCTATTTGATTCTTAAAGTATAAATTAAGTGCAATAAATTAAATAAAGTAAAATAAATGAAAAATAAGAGAGACAGACAGACAGACAGACAGACAGACAGACAGAGACAGAGAGATATTTCAGGTGTTGACCCTTCTAGCTGACACACCTATACAAAAGTAGGAACTAAAACAAGGGAAATGAAGGTGGAATGAAGGTGTTGGTAGATCCCATATTCTGTCTTGATGAAGGCAGAAGGACAGGTTGTAAATTTTGTAAATAACTTTAAGTTCAAATGTTCTGCCTTCTAAAAGAAGTTGCTCTCATCTGTTCAAGTGTTTCCCAAATTGACTGAGATGTTACATACATGTAAAAAAAGTTTTGTAAATCATGGAGACATGTTCTCCAATCCATAATGCATATTTATAGGCATGCAAATCAGAAGCCTATGCCCAGATTTATGACTACTTTCTATTTATATAAAGTTCCCTCAACTTTCTCATGATTTATAGATCTGTACAAGCCAATGTGAAATACTGCAGGGCTGTTTAATTTTGCGAGCAGATTTGTGAGTACTTTCGAGACAAGCAATTATTTGCTTGATCTAAGGCATCTTTGTCAGACTACTTATTGCAGTAAAATTTTAAAAAGGGTGAAGCCGGCTACGGTATTATGTTTATTGCTTTTCTCTGAAGCCTTCTTATTTTCCCCTCAATGTAGTATATGCTCCCCTTTAGACATAAACCATCTCTTTGTACAAAGAAATAAAACATAAATTCTGTGATCTGAGCTAATTCTGCTTTTATTTTGTTCTCAACTTAAAGAAAAGTGACATTGAAAACTATTAGATACAAATGTTAAAAAAGGGGGGGGGAAATCTGAAATTTTCAGAGCACATTATTGTTTTCTTATTTTTTATTTATCTTCCCAGGTTTCTTTTTCATCTGCTTGCTAATTTGACTTTTGCTTTTACTTAAATAAACATGAAATGCATGTGCCTACATGAAGCTCTCGTTTCATTACCTCTGCACTCTACTCCACTACAATCATTCTATTAATTTTTTATATTTTATTTTCTTAGAATTTCTTTTGTTATATGAGCCTCTGAAGTTTGTAGTACCAAAACTTATTCATTATGGATGCGTTGTGCTGAACGGCTGGAACTGTGGGTTTCTTTTCACTGAAGGAACTTATGTGAAAGGAATGGAACAAAAAACATATCCTGGGAAATATTTAAAGAAGTATAAGTGTCAGTTATTTTATGGGGGGTGGGGAAGTAGCAAATCAGATACTGGTAAATTCTCTTTGGATGTTGAAATCAAGGAACAAACGGTAAATCTTTATATATCCAACCTTGACTCTGGCTGATTCTGCACATGTTGAATAATGCACTTTCAATCCTCTTTAGAGATCATTTGGAACTGAATTTTTTGAGTGTGGAACAAAAAACCCACTTCCAAACGATAGCTAAAGTGCATTGAAAGTGCATTATCCAGTGTGTGCAGAATCATCCACACTGTTTTCCAAATGTAATGTGTGTGGCTAAGAAGCTGGCTGCTTAAGGAGTAGAGAGTTTTCATCCTGCCTCCTCCTCCTCCTCCTTTATAAAGAAAACATTGGTGTAATCAATGCCAGTTTGGGCATTGATGACATCAATCATCCAGTGCCAGTTCTGGGACATACACTAGCACTGACGGGGTCAAGTTTCTCATGTCGGTGCAGCTGAAAGAAAACACTATTTCCCTTCCACCCCTATATGTTAGAAAGCAACAAAGGCATGTCAGCATCTTGCTTTCCTTAATGACATTCATTAACTAGATCCCAAGAGAAGAGCATTGTTACATTATATTATACTACCTAATCAACCCATTAGTGGGAAGGGGAATGTGTGCAATGGGCATGAGTGTATTTCCCCCCCAGTGTTACCTGGGCAATCTCATTTTCTCCTTGCCAATAAGGTCCTTGCAAGGGGAGAGCCAAGGAGAGATCCATCTCCACCTATCAGCTTTGGAAACACTTGTTTAACTTTGTTGGAGAGAAATGTGTCCCCCCCGCCCACACACAATTGCTATCCAGACAATGGCATATACTCCCTGCCAATCGGGTTCTCACACGGGGAGATCCTTCTCCACCTATCAGCTTTGGAAAAGTTAGTTTAACTCCATTGGATGAAAGAGGGAATGTACATCTTTTTTTGTATGTGAGATGCTACTTGGGCACTGGTCTGTCTCCCCCATCTCCATCAGGACACTTGGATGGTTGGCTGCTGTTAGGAAAAGTGCTTCTTGGCAAGGTGCATTAAAAAGTCCTGGAGGACCTAAATCATAGGCTGCAATCCTAAAGGGACTTCCCTACTTGAATAAAAATAAAACAGGCTATCTCCAAGTTTTGCAGAAATTCTAGGCAAAATACCCTCCATTGAACATCCCAAAAGCATACCACTTCTCTCTCCCTTGGGTGTATATACACAAATGCACATAAGCATCTACATGCACATACAGGCGCATGCACATTCATCCTGCAGGAGGCAGCAGAGCATTACTCTTTCATGGTCCTTTAAGCTTCATGAGTTGAATAACATGAGACTTACATCTGAATAGATCCAGAGGAGTTAGCCGTGTTAGTCTGTAGTTGCAAAACAGTAAAGAGCCCAGTAGCACTTTTAAGATTAACCAACCAACTTTTAAGATTAAGATTAACCATAAGCCTTCGAATACTACAGCTCTTTTCATCTGAATAGACCTGTTTAGGGAGTAATGTGCATCTTGGCGCTGTTAACTGCAGAAACAGCTGCCCCAAAGGGTCTCCAAGGTCTCATTGCAGGGCCAAAACTTTTGACAACAGAATATATATATATATATATATTAGATTCAAACCAGCAATGTCCCACCCAGAAAACACCAATAATGATCGGAAACACTGGATTCAAAACTGAAGCAATTTTTTTCTAGGTGCACACCCCTATCCAGTATAGGGCCTATCTTTGACGCGGCCCATCCTTTCTCAGAGGAAATGGGAAGTCATTGTGTCATTGAAGGGACTTTCCCATTTCTTGAGGGTAGAGGGACTTTCATGAATCTCTGATGTCACTGATGAAGCTTAAAGGACCATGAAAGAGTAATTTTCTGCTGTCTCCTGCAGGATGAAGTATATGTTTGTGTGTGTGCACCTGTATGTGTACGTAGGCACATGATTAAGCACATTTTTGTGTATACATACAAGGGAGAGAGAAGTGCTATGCTTTGGGGGATGTTAGAGGATATCCTGCCCAGAATTTCTGCAAAACTTGAAGATAGCCTGGTTTATTTTTTTTAATGTACTGGTATAACCAACCATAATTGGGAGCATAACTCACTTGTGGTTTATGAACAAAGAAAGGGAAGTGAACCAAGGCAGGACATCCAACCTGTCCTTGAAGACCTGCCATGAAATTGTGCTTTCAAGCCATTTTTTCCATTTCAGAGTTCTATTAGAAAGCAGCTCCTAAAGATTAATTGAGACATAGCTTCCTACACATTAATTAGCTTCCCATTCTTATAGTTGGTAATCAGCTGTACCCTTACCCAATGCATGAGAGGGAAAAAATGATACATTTCATAAGACTTATCAAAACTTTTTAGCTTCCCTCAAAATGCCTCAGATTATTTGCCTGAGGAAAAAGGAGACTGCTTACTTCAAATTTTGCTTTAGGAAAAATCCAGTACAAACTTTGAAAAAAAATTTAAAGGAGTTCTGCACATTCCTAATCTTCTTTGAAACTTGTATCACCATAGGCAAAAATCTCCCATTTGTTTAACTGTCAGTTTCAGTGAAATGTTTAGTAGTGATGCTAAGGAAAATAAAGTCAGCTATCTTCCATAGACACACTTTGGTGGGAACGTTCCTGGCAACCAAACAGTTTTATACTTGTCAACAACTCTACAGCTTCAATCCTGAACACAATTACTGGAGACCTCAGTGAACGCAGTAAAGGTATGCATGCGAAAATATGAAGTTGCCTTATACTGAGTCAAACCATTGGTCCATCAAGGTCAGTATCGTCTACTCAAACTGGCAGCAGCTCTCCAGGGGCCTACTTCTGCATATACTTATTTATTTACTTCATTTATAGCTCACCTTTCTCCCTAATGGGACCCAAAGCAGTTTGCAACGTTCTCTCCTTCTCCGTTTTATCCTCACATCAACCCTGTGAGGTAGGTTAGGCTGTGAGTCTGTGACTGATCTAAGGTCACCCAGCAAGCTTCTATGGCAGAGTGGGGATTCAAACTTGGGCCTGGCAGATATTAGTCTGATAACTTACACCATGGTGCCTCTCATGTGTATATACTAAGGATTACATTGCAGATGCTCAAAGTAAGGTTTCCACTTCTCCACACACACCTTCACAGTAGAGAGCAAAGGGTGCCTTTTCTTCTTCTTCACATGCACTGTTTGAAATTGCTATGTTTTGGGGCAATTTGGCGCCACTGAGGCCCCATCATTTCTGTTTTAAACAGGAAGGGACATCAGCAGAAGAGTGTACACACACTTTTTTTAAAAACATGCTCTGGGGGCTCCAGCCATGCTCCTGACACCCTCCTGACACTCCCCCACCCCAGTCAGATTTGGTTGGTAAAGTGGAAAAAATGAATTTAATTTACAAGGCCCAAAAGAGAATCCCTGGGATTACAATAAATGAAACACCATCAGCAGCCGTATTGTCCAGCTAGAGTCGCCATGTCCCCTTACCCTCCTGGGAGGAGGGAACATTCACAAGGGCAGTGCGATGATGTCACTTCCAGGAAGTGATGTCATTGCACAGGGCTGGGAGCACTCCTGTGCTCTACAGCAGGCCGATTTGAGCCCCAAATAAGCAATGCTGTCACTCCCAAGATTGATGTAATTCTACCACCTCTGAAGCAAGCCCAAGAGAGCTATTCTCCCACCTTCCCCTCCCGCCAGCCAAGTGAATGGTGGCGGGAGGTGGAGGCTGGTAATGGGAGATCCCTTGTCCAACTGTGGAAACTGGGATCCCTATGCCCAGCCCTCTAGATAAGATTTACAACTCAAGTCCTTCTCTCTGTGCTCCTGCCTTCAGAAGTGAAGTAGACAGCAACTGGAGCTCGTCACTTCCCCTTTGAGCTTCTCTTGGTGCCTACTTTTCTTTCTTTTAGGGTCCTGGCTAAAACACTTTTAATTAATTAGGGGGGGTTATCTTTTCAGCTTTTTAACGCTTCTGTTTTATGGATAGTTTTTATGTTGATTATGTCCAATGGCTTGTTTTCAATATTTTGAGCCACCTGAACAGGACTCTGAATGGTTTAGCAATATCATAGAGAGAGAAAAAAGAGACAGAGAGACAAATAATTAGGCCAGATTCATAGGCATGTTGTTTCTGCTATGGCAGCTTTAAATTCTGATCAGGATCCAATTGTATTAGTAGACAGTCAAAAACAGTGTTTGGCAAAGTGTACTAGCTCGTCAAATGTCTGAACCATTATGAACCACATCCTGGTGCCTGTGTGGAGCTGAAACATGAGAGATTAGCTAGAGGTACCCGTTGCCCAGTTTTCTATGATTTGTGGGTGGTAGTGATTTTGAGACATATGGAAATTTGAACCTGTCATGTATAGCTAAGTATAGTTCCTTGTGGCTCTCAGCTTATGGACAAAACTCAGGATTCTGCTTTCTTGCTGGTTTAGTTATATGAACAACATTAACATACAGATAATAAGAATTGGTTGCTGTTGTAAAAAAGTTATGATGAATTTGATGGGATACAGGTCATGTTGCAACTTTTAATTCATATGCTATACAAGAGTGCCCCGGAAGTAAAAACTGAGCATTTAAAAGAATTTAGTAGCTCAAATAAGCTCTTCTAAACTGAGGAATGAAGTCATGGCTGCTGGACTTGTTTAACTTACAGATGAACTTCCCCAGGAAAAAAATGAAAAAAAAATGAAATAAAATAGAAACAGAAGACAGATTCTGCTGTTTGGTAACGTTGGGTTGAACAGAAAGGACTTTGAAGTTAGATTTGGAGCCTCTCCTTCATTTTGTTATGATAGTTTTATGCAACATTTAAAGCAACTTACCCTTTGGAAGACATTGGAATCAACTGGAAGAGTACTAAAAACTAGTGGTGTGCATAGGGGTGCCATTCCTCTGCATGGTGCAGGGGTTCCCCTGCTCCCACCCTCCTCCCTGTCCACACTTACCTGCCCAGCATGGGGCAAGCTTCCCAGGGTGCCCCCAGGTGGCATGGTGTGCCCCAGGGCAGCGCGGCATGTTCCTGCACCCACAGCATCAAATTCAGGCCAAATCGTGTCTTGCAGTGGGCCAATTTGGCCCTCTGGTGAACACGGGCATGCTCTTGAGCCACCCTTTGACCTGTATGATGACATCACTTCCCAGAAGTGACAGCATCTCACAAGCCTAGGAGAATGTGTGCGCTACGTGCACATGCAAAAATAAAAACAGGGACGCAGCATGGTAGGTGCCAGGCTCCTGATCTCCCGCTGGGGGAGTCGTAGGACCTGGCAACCCTAGGTGTGCATGTAGAACATTTTCTTTGTAGTTTCATATCCAGGGCTGTTGAGTGAAATATTTAATGTGATTGGGTGATTTTCTGTTGGACATTGCCGGTTTGGGGTTGAAATGTGTCAGTTTTTTCCCATTCTCACAATTTTCATGGCTGTTCTTTTCAATGGTGAAGTGGAAGGGAGACAAACTGGAGGCTCTTGGACAGCTATTTTTGCCCTTAACAGCATCAAAATCACACAGAAACACAGTGCTCCTTCTAATCTAAAGAACCCCTAAATTTTGAGCAGATTGAACAAAGGGGGGGGGGGATTTACAGATGTCCAGAATAGATTTCTCTCTGCTCAGCCTCACTAAATTCTGTCTACTAATTCTTAAAATGGTTGTCAAGCAGCAGCCAGGAAGCAGGAGAGCTTCAGCCAGCCATCAGCATTAAAAAAAACCCACAAAGCCCTGTCTGCATTCTTTTCATTCTCCTAATCTTACAATATATATATTTTTTACATTTCTACTGAAAACTCTGTAGTTGCATTGCTTCCTTTTGTGTGGTTTGTTTACTTTCAGAAAGTGAGGAAGGCTTCCTTTGCAGCCCCCCCCCCCCATCTTTGAACTTCCAGCATTCCTTACTAGGGAATTCCGGGAGGGCAGGTGTTGTTTTCCAATGAAATGCCACCAAAATTGCAGTGAAGTGTCTTTTAGTTTTCCTCAAAGAACACCCAAGTTTCAAGCAAATTGAGCAAAATGTTTGAATTCTACAGGCCCCTAAGCATGCTGCTCCCCAGTCATCACTGTATTTTTATTATTTGCTATGGAAGACTTTCAGAAGAGTTGGGGATGGAGTTTAAACCAAACATTGCCAAAGTTGCAGCAGAATGTCTTCTGTTTATTTTTCAAAGAACATCGAAGTTTCAAGAAAATTGGGCAAAGTATTTTGAATATTATGGGCCCCAGAGCAATCCACAGCTTTTCTACTTTTACAAGAAAATAAATCTCTCTCCAGACCACAGGAAGGGGTGAAGGGGGAAGGAGGGGGGAAGGAGAAGAATGGCAGCTCTCTGCAGCTTGGATTGACTTGGAGGGCTATTTACTACCCCTGGCAACAACCTGATTGGAAGGGAGAAATTGTCCAGGGAATCAGTACATATTCAATGTGAAATGCGAACTCATACTGCATTGCTGGTAAATACTGGAACTAAAAAAAACAGATTTTTTCTGGGAAGAGTTTTTTGACTATCAAGCAGCCAGGATTAGCATTTCTGTTCTGGAGAGTAACAAGTAAGACCTGGAAACCATTATTTCCCTGATTTTTATGGTTCATGATTTTGTTACGCACATCTCTACATAAACTACGAATGATAGGGACAAAACAGGGGTGAAACAACTGTAAAAAAGCATAAAACAGCCACCTAAGATTTGGTGAAAGATTCAGATGCAGCATCTGAGATAAGAACAATCGTAGGGACACAGGAAGCCCTTGAACATTAGAGAACACCAAAAGATCAACAGGTGTGTGCACCCCTCATACATAAGGAGTCTTCAGGTTTCTACAGCACACTGGAGCTAGATAATCAGCAGTGAACTAGAAGATGATAAATCTTATAGGAATCAAGGGACTCTAATCTTGGTAAGCAACTAGTTTACTGGAATGCGTCTTTAACTGGAAAGTCCCCAGCTCAGTAACTTACAAATCTATCCATCATTCCACTCCTACTTTTCAAATATTTTGATGAATATTCCCAATCTTTGTATCAACTGCTGTCTGGTCTTTTCAGACAAACATTAAAAAAACAAACAAACAAATAGCAACCAAATTTTGGAACTGTGTATTGAATTGTGGCCTTCATTATTGGCTATGGCTGTCTCAATGGATATATTCCCGGGGTATACCCTCATTCATTCATGGCCATTCATTCCCCTGCTTGTTAAGTCCAGTGGTGTTTTCTTCTTTCTTTGATGGGAGGTTTGTGGATTGCTTGCCATGCAAATGGATTTGAAAGGAAGCAAGGATTCGTGCAGTGACAACAAATGTGACAAAATCCATTTATCTAAAACAGTAGAAAATAGTATTTCTAGTTGCAGTTCTGAGGAGCGGTCTTGGCAAATGAAAAGTTTACAGGTAGGAGGTCAGCAAATGTTCCTCATTTCATTTCTTTTTAAATTTCTTTAATTTTTTTGTTAACTGTTAGTTAACAGTTTTTGTTGTTGGTTTTGCAGATTTGTTTGCATTGTGCATATGTGTTTTATTGTTTTTATACACAATTCCCAGATTTTAATGCCTTCCACACACATTATTTTATATGCATAATGCCAATTTATTGACACACAGCATTAAAAATGTACATTTTACAGGGGAGAAAATCCTTACATGGAAACAGAATGATGCAAAAATAATGACTTGAAGTTTGATTTGCTCAAGGAGAAAGCATATTGAAATGGGGATTCAAGACTTGAAACTGGAGGGATGAGAAATTAAAAAAAAAATCATCCCTAATTGCAAATTCCCCAAGCACAACTTGGTTTTATTGTTTCTTTCTTAGTTTTCCAGAAGATGGAGTTGCAGCAGGCACATGGGACAAGATATAGCAGGTGCTTCTTTTAACTGTGGCCATTAATAAGACATAAAGAGAGGCGCCGTCAGCTGCCAAATCAATGTAACAGTTTCCTGTTGAAACTTGCTCCCTTCACAGGAAACAAGACAACTGCTTTGCCACCTAGGAGCACACGCAAGACTTGTTACCTTTTAACAGCTCTTCAACTTCTGATCAAAAGATAAGGCTTCCCATTAAAAGAAAAATCCAGTAGTCCCAAATACTTGGCCATTAATATTACACTAAATCTAATGCCAATAAAGGTAATTGATTGATTGATTGAGTACTCTAATTCATTTCTCTGGGTCTCACTTTATGAAAAAAATACTGACAAAAGTGCGAGAATACGACCTTACCTCCAGGCAGCTTGCTGCTCGGAGGGGGTCGTGCATTGCCTCCTCGGAAGGAGGAAGAGCAGAGCAGATTCCTGGCCATTTGGGTCTCTGCTGGGTGGGCGGAGCCTCAGTGGGTTTCAATGCTCGGCCCACCCTCCTCTCCCTGTTTTTGGTGCAGGATTAGCCTGTTGCTGTATTCAGAGCCAGGTAGGAATTTTTTTCCCTTATCCCAATTTGGAGCTGGGATTGTGGGTTTTTTGCCTACCTTGCACCTTGAATTGGGGGAAGGAAATTGGTTGGTGGTGCTGTTGGTTAGGGGTGTCACTGGTGGGATAGAGTTTGGTTATGGGCAGTGGGCCGGTGAGCACCCTTGGCACTTCCCTATCGGTAGGGAAGAGGGGTCTGCTAGGAGCGGCTGGTACTGCTTGTGACGGCTGCCAGCGCATGTGAGCAGACTGCCTTGGGGAACCCCAAGTGCAAGTCCTTCCCTCACTGCTGTACGGCTGAGGCTTAGGAGCTTGAAAGGGGGAAACCAATTTGCCTGGCTGACCGGGTTGTCTTGCCATCCCCTGGGATGGCTCGCACCCGGGGCTTCAGGGCTCACCCAGACAGGTCAAGGCAGAGGTCTAGGGGTGACCGCGTGGCTTGACCTGTACCGCTTTACCCTTCCCACAGTTAAGGTTAATGTTCATGTTGAGGTTAATTTAATAAAGTGGCCCTTAGATCCAATACCTGTGTCTGTCTCCTCATTCCAACTGGGAGGGCAATGGCATGGATCAAATTCAGTAACAAGAAGAAGAAGAAGAAGAAGAACAGCAAAAGTTATCTTGACATTTGCAGATAAACTTGGCCTTTACTGCCAGGGCAAATTTACGAGGTGTGCCTTTGGTCGAAATAACCCAATCTGTGCATTAAGGAATGCTAATGCATCGTGCAAGAGACTGTCCACTGGGAGCAAAGAGTTTTTTTCCCAGGTAGTGTGGGGGATTTAAAATGCTATAAATTATGTATGGGCAAGCCGTATGCAATGGAAATGCTTTATGTTTACACTTAATGGGAAACAAAGACGAGAGTAAATCTTAACTCAGGCAAATAATAGCTCCTCTGTCGAATAAATTTGCCAAGTTTTAGGCAAACCACATGCTTAATGTTTTAATATCCCCTTCACTTTTGAAATGGTGGAAATAATCACGGAGGCATGGCTAGAAGAAATGGCACTGGGGGAGGGAGACATTTTCCTCAGCCACTTCAGGCTGAGCAGTAGATGGTCTCTATTTAAATGCAATATGAATCTATTCAGTGTAATGTAAGCACCAGATACTCCACAGCTTTACCTCCAAACTTGGGATTTAGTAGTGATATTGGCTCTCCCTATACATCCTATTTCCTACTTACATGGCGTTTGACATGCTCAGCATGTCAGCAGCAAGAGGAAATCTGGCTGAAGTGATTAGAGTTTGAAAAAAGAGGGGGGGAGTCTGCTGCAGAAGGGGTGGGGGTGGGGGAGAACAAGACAGAGCAACCCGTGTGGCAAAAAGAAAAGAAGACAGAAAAATATCCCTTGCCTATCATTTCCATTTCATGATTTCTAGATGGGCTTCAGGAAGCACGTTTATTAACAGCAGAGACATTGATATGCCAACCATGGTACCAGTTTGCTTCACTGACTGATATGCTATATCATTTTTCTGTGGCACCACCAACATTCACCATGCAAATCTGCAGTTCACAGATAAAGGCTAGTTTCGATTACCCAAGAGTTGCAGGAAGGAGGCAATGAGGGGAAGGAGTCACTCAACAGATATGGGCCTGGCAGATGTACTGTCAGTGGCCATGTTTGTGTGTGGAAACAGACCTTCACTGACATATCAACTATGGGATGTTGCCTTTCTCTGCCAGATAGTCAGGGAGGCTCTTTTAGATTTCAGTAGAAGGAGAAAGCAGATTTCAAAATGGTGGGAAATATAAATTTTCTGAATAAGTAAATAGATTATAGAAGTATGAAGCAAGATTCAATAAGGTCAATTTAGAGAACAAGATTTAGGTCCAGTAGAACCTTAAAGACCAATTAGATTTCCAGGGTACGAGCTTTCAAGAGTCAGAGCTCCTTTGACCTGAAACTATTTCTAAAACAGTCCATCAACCAAGCAAACTTTCACCATCAAATGGTGCATTTTGGGAATATTTGCTACAGTCAGTTCACATATTTAATTTACTAAATATTTCATCCCACTTTCCCCATCCACAAATGATTTTCAATGATTTGATGGTTAGTCACTTTCAAACACAAATCATAAACATCCATTAGCACTAATAAAAAACCAACAGTAATAACAGCAGAAGAACATGTGAGGGCACTGAGGGCACTGAAAGCAGAGCAGGATCAGCCTCTGAAGTAAGACAAGGTGTAATAGTAGAGGGATGATATAAAGAGGTAAACATCTATGATATTATTAGAAATGTGCATTTGGAAAGTAATCAAAAACCATTCCAAACACAACCAGTATATGAACCCTGAAAGAGAAGCTAATTTCATGGCAGTTTCCTGTCACTTTGGGACCAATTTCTCCCAAACAGATTCCATTACAGCTGGCCAAATTTCTGGCAAGGTCTGTGTAGCTATTTCAGTTTCCATTTCCCCATGCCACTCTCTATCTGGGGGGAGAGTCATGGTTTGAAGGAGTGATTCAGCAGATAAGTGCCTGGTATATACACTGTCCAACCAGAAACTTAGCCCAACTTCACACCATACATTGTCCTCTCTGTTTAGTATTTCCATGCTCAGAATTACGCTTGATCTCACTTTTGGTTCAATGGCCAGACGAGGCCTCTCATTCTGTAGAATTGAAGGTACTCTTTATCAGAGCTGCTCCAGCTACCCCACATCAGCCTAATTGCAGGAGTTGGCAACTGTTGCACAGTGTGGGAGGAAGGAATTGGTAGAGATAGAGATTCCCACAACTCCCCTCTGCTCAAAGCCTGACATCTTTGGACAGAGAACAATACTTTACTTTATCGCCTTAGTAGCAGAAAGGCTGCTATGCCACCTGAGGTAGGAGCCTAAAAGCCAGAGGCTGGTCTTCCTGTGCTGTCCCTTCTCTGTGATCAGCAGATTTCCTGTTTTGTAGAGTGGAACCTGAGGCTTTCCACCTTTCCAAAACAAACACATACTCATCAAGAAGATGATCTGTAAGATATTTTTTTCCATAAGGAACATGTCCCAGATTTTGCCCTGCTAAAGTTCAATACTAGGAGCAAGCGGACTCTTCCACATAGAAGCTATGGTTACCTTGGCTATAGATAGTAGCAATGCTATAAGGAACTGAAGGCAAATCTCGTTCTGACCAAAGATTCAATAAAACTAATTCGGGCTTTAAAGGAATTTCATAACCCGTGATCAACTTTATATTGTTTAACACTTCAACCCCAAATTTTTTAATAACTTTACACAACCACCAGCAAAGAAAGAAAGAGCCAACCTCACCACATTGTTTCCAACATAAAAAGGAAATATTTTTGTAACCATAGCGATAAATGTTCAGTCCACCTTCCGGGAAGACTGGCTACCAGTCCTGGATTATTTGACATCCTGTGGAACGAAAACGAGAACCGTATATTCCTTCGACCCCTTAAATTTTTAGTGAATATGGCTAACACAATGGAGAAGGAGTCTCTACTTGTGGACAGCATGTCTGCATAATCTTTGTTATGTTAAAACAAAATGAATCCTCCATGTACTCTGTGCTAGTACAACAATTTTTATGGAACCCTAGTACTTGTGTTATTATTACTGCTGTACTGGGTATTAAAATTGTTATCTGATCCCTCTCCATGATCTCTTCCTGCTTGAATGCAACCCTGAAAAAAGGAGTCTGCCATTATTCACAAGCCCGCCTATTCCCATATATAGTCAGAACAGTTAATAATAAAATTAATAAACATTCAGCAATCAGGTGCGGCTATATGCTTGGATTTAACTTTATAAACTTCCGCTAGAAATTTTGCAACACTTAAAGTAACACAAGGGTTACGATCTTCTAGAAGGTAAACTAAAATTCCTCCTTTAGTAGAAGTTTTATACTGAAGGTATTCAGTTAAAAATTGTTTGCGTAACAGACTAAAAAGAGGGCATTCTAGAATAATGTGGGACAATGAGTCGAGGACTCCTAATTCACAAAGACATATCCTGTTTTGAAGGGGTACTTGCCTGAACCTGCCAGAGAGCACCATTGATGGAAAGGTGTTTAAATGTGCCAAGTTAAATATTTGGCGCTGAGATGGGATGTCCAGAGCTGAGAGATAACGTGGCATCATTCCTTGCCTTTGGTATATGCCTACATTGGCTGCAGAACAGACAGGGGGATGCAGGGGGAACATCTCTTGGAGTTCATGTTCCATCAGTCTTAGTTTAATTGTTCTTAAGATATATAATTCATCACATAGGAGTAGGGAGTCCAATGCAATGCCAAGCTTTTGCAGTTTGAGATTAAGAACAAATATTGAGTTCCATCCTACCAGCTTTCTCATTGGCAAAAGATAGAGAAGGGGCCACTTTTGGCCACGGCAAAGGGTATGGTGGTGATCATGGGCCCTAAGTGGACAAAATCCATGCAAGGGAACGCCTACAGTGAGGAGGGGGAATCAAGCAAAATCGAATGGAACAACTGGTGGGATCCCCCCCCACCATTGAATGGTATTGCTATATTCTGACATTTCCCACAGAATGAGAGGCACACCGAATTAGCATCCATTATTTTTACAAGACACTTGTGGTAAAGATTTGGTGGCGTATTGTCTCTGCCCAAAGTTATATAGCGTGTTGGCATTTCAAGCCCATTAGCGACGATTTGCTGGAGCCCAATTTAGGGGTCACTTAAGCATGAAAACTGTGTACAAGAAAATGGATAATGAAACAATATCAGCAATACTATATTTAAATGAACAATATCAGTAATAGCACATTTTTAAATGTTCCATTAAGTCTGAATTGTTACACTGTGGTACTGCTGTTTAATAGCTTCTGCTCTCAGTGGCAATATATTCTTTTTTCTTTAGTGACACTCTGCCTTTATAGGGAAACTAGATTATATGTGTGTGCGTGTGTGCGTGTGCATCTTAAATCAAAATATTTTGCCAGAATAATAGAGAGCCAAAAAGATTGGATCTAATCAGATTGTTGGGTTTTTTTAAAAAAATCTTTGTATCATTGGTGTTTTGCTTGAACTGGCTTCGTCTTTTCTGGCATCAAACCAAAGAGAGCCATAACTCAGTATTAGAGTAAGAACACACTTATGGAAGCTTCAGCTACCTGGAAATAAGGGCCAAGCTACACATGACGAATGACACTTGAACGGCAAGTGGATTGAGTGGAGGGCAAGTGAACAGAGACAAATACACTTGCTGTTCAAGTGTCATTCGTCATGTGTAGCTTGGCCCTCAGTCCCTGGTTTCTCTAGTTAAAGTGATCCTGGTAATAAGACTTTTGCTTGATAAATTCAGAGTTTCTGCCAATCAGAGTGGACAGCTGTGGGCACATCAACACCTGAAACAGCCTTATCCTGAATCAGAGCTTTGATACGTCAATGTCAGTGTTAGCTACTCTGATTGGCAGTCAGTCTCCAAGCAGGGTGTTATTATTCAAAAGGCTGACTAGGTCGAAACCTAGGGGCTCCACAGGGATTAGGGGTCCATCATTTTTTTTTTGCTGAGGCACACCCCCACATAAATTACAATTAATTGATTCTCTTATATAACCTCTATTAATAAAATAATTAACTGCTTCCTTATTGACGTGAAACAAATTGTCTCTTATATTAAAACAATTATTCATAAATTATATATTTTAATAAATAATAAAAATGTTACTCAGTTCAAAATATTACAGTATTGAACAATTATACCTCCAAAATGTGCTTTCCTGAAGAGTTCTACTCATGCAATAAACACTTTAAAAATGTCAATAAAATTCTTCAGGAGACCCTCAAAATGGATATAGGGCTATGTACTGTGATCTAGTATCTACCTTACCAGGATCAGACTGTCAGCTGTAGTGAGGTGAAAGATTGAAGTGTTGGAGGGGGCCTGAAATACCTGAAAGCCTAGGGGCCCGGCCATGGGTTAATATGGGCCACTCTCCAGGATCTTGGTAAAAGTCTTTCCCATCACCCGCTATGTGATCTTTTTTAACTGGAGATGCTAGGGACCGAACCTGGAATCTTCTGCATAAAAAGCCGATGGGTGTGTTTTTCCCCTCTGGTGATATGTTGTTGCCATAGTATTGCCACCCCAGTCAGGAAAGAGACGGACACCAAGTTGGATCTAAGGGCCACTTTATTAACTTTAAACAAACAAAACAAGCCAAACAGCGGCAAGGACCTAAAGCGGTACAGGTCAAGCCACGGTGTCCCACCTGGACCACCGCCTTGACCTGTCTGGGCGAGCCCCGAAGCCCCAGGTGGGACCCATCCAATGGATGGGGCGGACCCAGCCGGCCAGGCAAATTTGGTCACCCCCCTTTAAGCTCCTGACACCTCAGCCGTATAGCAGTGAGGGAAAGGACTCGCAGGCTGGGGTTCCCGAAGGCAGCCTGCCTGTGGGCCTGGCAGCCGTCACAGCAGTACCAGCCCTTTAAGCAGGCCCCTCTTCCCACATAGGGAAGCGCCAAGGGTGCTCACCGTCCCGCACCCTACTCCTACAAACCAGCCAGGACTCTCCTAACAGGCACCACCTCAAACCAAATTCCTCAATCCCCAAATACCGGTGTAAGGTAGGCAAAAAAACCCCCTTTTCCAGGGCCAATTTGGAAAGGAGGGAAAAAATTCCTACCTGGCCCCATAATGGCAGCCGGCTAATCCTACACCAATAAAATTAGGGAGAGGCGGGTGGGCCGAGCGACCTGAGCAGACTGAGCTGGGAGGGCAGCGCTGCGTGCTACGCTCGCTCAGCCCTCCCAGCATTACCATATATGGAAGGAGGGGGTGGTGCCGTCCTCCCTCCGGTGCAGCAATATCCGGCCCCTGGCCGAGCAGCGTAGCTGCCTGCCAGGATGGGGCCGAATTGCCACCCCAGTCAGGAAAGAGACGGACACCAAGTTGGATCTAAGGGCCACTTTATTAACTTTAAACAAACAAAACAAGCCAAACAGCGGCAAGGACCTAAAGCGGTACAGGTCAAGCCACGGTGTCCCACCTGGACCACCGCCTTGACCTGTCTGGGCGAGCCCCGAAGCCCCAGGTGGGACCCATCCAATGGATGGGGCGGACCCAGCCGGCCAGGCAAATTTGGTCACCCCCCTTTAAGCTCCTGACACCTCAGCCGTATAGCAGTGAGGGAAAGGACTCGCAGGCTGGGGTTCCCGAAGGCAGCCTGCCTGTGGGCCTGGCAGCCGTCACAGCAGTACCAGCCCTTTAAGCAGGCCCCTCTTCCCACATAGGGAAGCGCCAAGGGTGCTCACCGTCCCGCACCCTACTCCTACAAACCAGCCAACACCCGGGCCAAGCCTCTGCTTAGGCCCTGGCGCCCCACTGATGGCCTAAAGCCAACTGAAGTCCTTGCCGCAGATCATCAAGAAAAATCTGGTTGCCTGTCTGAGACAAGTGCACCCCATCACCCCTGTAGAGGTCGGGGAATTCGGCCCTGATCCGAGGGTGAGGCAAATAAACGCCTAACCCAGCCCCCAAACCTTTCTGGATGGCCCTATTGGCCTTCATCCTGGCCCGCTCGATGGCCGAACGATCTTCCGTTTCCCTCCAAACTCGCCGAGGGATCATAGCCGACCACATGATCAGCACTCCCGGCCAACGCGTCGCAATGAGGCGCATATCAAATAGCGCCTGAGAAGATAAGGCCTTACCCTGCATCAGACCCAAATCGTTGCCCCCCAAATGGAGAACAAGAATATGGGGCGGCGTATCGCACCCAGCTCCGAATAGCAGTGGCAACAGGCCCGGCCAACGAAGGCCCCGCCGGCCCCGCCATTCAACAGTAGCCCGGTCACTCAGCCCGAGCTGGGACCCCACTGGCGTCCTGCGTGCTTGATGGGCAGCCCAGAAGACAAAACTGTGCCCGCAAATCAAGATGCGTTGACATTCAACCCGTGACGCAGGACCTAAGAAAAACAACAATTAGTAACGTTTAAACATGCTTCAGTGGACGCACATAGGAGCGGTAGGCAGCAGATCGCCACCGACCAACCCTTTGAATAGCCTGACTAGAATACCCCATGGCAGCGGCTGTCGAAGCTGCTCCAATTCGAAAGGAATGAGTACCAAAACTCACGCCTTGCAGCCCAAGCGCTGCCAGAGCTCGCTTGGTTACTGCCCAGAACTGGTATCGAGTCAAGGGGAAGCCATCCAGGTGCCGGAAAAGGCAACCTTGCTCGCTACCACGCACCTGCCAATACCTCCTCAATGCCCGGACTGGGCACAGCTCCGCCTCAGAGCAAGAGCCCAACCGAACACAAGCCCCTTTACGCATCTGGTCGGTCTTGGACCAGCGGATCGTCAGTGAAACCGTGTCGCCGTCGAAGGCTAGGTCACTCGCCATAAGGGCACGGCCAGAATCATCCTTACCGGATGAGACCACCAACTCACCCACCCTGAGAGCACCAAAAAAGGCAGTCAGCGCAGCCGCATGAAAAAGCCTTGCCTCATAGCCCGAAGAACACACCCCTTTCCAAACCGCACCAAGACCCTTAAGGACGGACGGGGAAATGGGCTGGCGCGGATCCTTATGAACCGCGCACTCCCTGGACCATCCCTCAAGCATCTTACGCACTCGGAAATCACCCGTGGCCTCAGGCAATCCCCGAGCTTTACTAACAAAGGCCAGGCCGGCCAGCTGCCCCTTAATAGACTTCACTGCCAGCCCACGGACCTTCAGGTGGACACAAAACTGCATAATGTGCTTGACAGGAATAGGCCAGACGTTACCAAGCCCAACGTCCCGCCGGAACCCCTCCAACTGGCCTACCGCTCTCCAATACGCCCTCCGTGTACTGGGTGCGATGGCTAACTGGATGGCGCGGCCCGCCTCGACCTCCCAAGCAGCCAAAGCTCTGGGGGCATCACTGCCGGACGAGAATCCGCCTCCGGGGCAAGCTGCCAGAAACGCTCCATCTGTTGGCGAGACAAAGCGTCCGCCACACCATTGCACACGCCAAGAACGTGTCTGGCCTTAAACAATATATTGCGCCGCAGGCACAACAATGTAAACGCCCTAACCAAACGCATTACCCTGGGGGACTTAGAGGTCGAGGAGTTGACAACATGAACAACAGCCAAGTTGTCACACCAAAAGTGGACCGTGTGGTTCGCAAGCTCCTCGCCCCACAAATGGACTGCTACCAAGATGGGAAAAAATTCTAAAAAAGTCAAGTCCCTAACTAAGTCTGATGCCATCCAATCGGCAGGCCACTGCTCTGCACACCAGTGCCTCCGGAAATAAACTCCGAAGCCAGTGGAACCAGAGGCGTCAGATGTAACCTGCAACTCTGCCTCGAGCAACAATTCCTCCCGCCAAAAGGTGACACCGTTAAAGTCACTCAAAAATTCAGTCCACACGTCCAGGTCGGCTTGCATGCCACCCGTCACTCGCAACCTGTGATGGGGTGCACGCAGGCGCGCCACAGCGTCGCACAAACGACGCAAAAACGGCCTCCCAGGAGCAACAGCTTTGCACGCAAAATTAAGGTGCCCCACAAGCTGCTGCAGCTCAACCAGGGAAGCCTTACGCTTACCTTTGAAGTCCAGCAGACGATCCCTGAGGTCCTTGACCTTGTCCAAAGGCAATCGAAACGATTGCTGAACCGTGTCCAGTTCAATACCTAAGAAGGTGAGCACCGTAGAGGGACCCTCCGTCTTCTCGTGAGCCAATGGGACCCCCAGCTCCTCCGCCAGCTCAATAAAAGTGGCCAAAAGCCTGGCACATTGATACGACTGTGCCCGCCCAACGAACAAAAAATCATCTAAATAGTGGGCGGAGTCACAGCTAACCGCACGCCGCCTCAGTTCCCACTCAAGGAATGAGCTGAAGCGCTCAAAGGCCGCACAAGACACGGAACACCCCATCGGTAGGGCTCGGTCCAAATAATACCCACCTTCAAAGGCAAACCCCAATAGCTCAAAATCCAGCGGGTGGACAGGGAGAAGACGAAATGCAGACTTAATATCGCATTTCGCCAACTCAGCGCCCACCCCGCACCTGCGCACCACCTGCACGGCCTGATCAAAAGAAGTATACCGGACAGAGCACAAATGCCCCGGGATGGCATCGTTAACTGAATCACCCTTAGGGTACGAAAGGTGGTGGATAAGGCGATACTCACCAGCCGCCTTTTTTGGCACCACCCCCAAAGGAGACACACGAAAATTGGGGGTAGGAGGGGCCGCAAACGGCCCCAAAACTCTACCCTCTGCACATTCCTTCTGGATCTTATGCCTAACTATGTCCTCTTTGCCCTGAACTGACCTCAAGTTCTCGGCCATAAATGGGGCCCTAGGCCCCTGAACGGGAATTCTGAAACCATCCCTGAAACCTTCAAACAAGTAAACTGCATCCTCTTTAAGAGGATAAGAATGCAACAGGCGCTCAAGGACCCTCAGTCTTACCGGGCTGGGGCCCTTTACCAGTAGGCTGTTGGCTGTTAGAGCCACCGCCCCCC
Source organism: Eublepharis macularius (assembly GCF_028583425.1). NCBI lineage: Eukaryota > Metazoa > Chordata > Lepidosauria > Squamata > Eublepharidae > Eublepharis > Eublepharis macularius. The sequence goes on along the minus strand of NC_072805.1, from coordinate 26,659,511 downwards.
TGCTTCCTGCCTCCCCAGCCTTGACGGGCTTTACCACACGAGTTGTATGGATGCTGGCCCGCACAGGATGGGCATTCATGCCGGAATCGGCAAGGTTTCCTGGGGCAGGTTCCCTTATATGCATACTCCCAGCAGAGCAGCCGGGGTTGAACCTGCTGCCCCGCACCACCGCGGGTAGTAGATGACTGGGCGTTGCGAGACACTACATGTCCGCTGTCTGAACGATCCCCCAAGTTAGGCTTGGCAGGAGACATCACCGACAGCCAAAGCTGCTGGTGAATGCGGTCCCACGGAAGGCTGGGGTTCATAGCAGCCCGCATACGGAACTCCTCATCGTACTGCATCCATGCAGCACCTGAGAAGCCCGTATAACCCTTCAGGATGATATCAAGGTACTGAAACAAAGACGCAGCCCGATTGGGCTGCGCCCTGGCAATCACCCCAGCATAAATCAGAAAGCCCGGCAGCCAATTGTTCCAGGTCCTGTCAACACGCCTCCTTTTCAAGCGCTCCTTGTCCCTGTCGTCCATCTCGTCTTTGTCCTTCTTCTCCAACTCACGGTAGAGAAGGGAAAAGACATCGATATACTCCCCACGGAGAATTTTATCCCTCGTGGCCTGCGCCAAATGGTCGCCTAACGGAAGGGCCGTATCGCCAAAAGGCATAGCATGAAAAGGAACCTGGCCATAGTTCAGTGCCGGATAGGGAAAATAGCCCCAGGGGCTGGCGGGAAAGCCAGGCCAGCCAAAAGACGGACCCCCCCAAGCCTGAAGGGAAACCGGTTGCTGCTGCTGAGCACCTTGTGAAATCCCGTGATTAAAGGCAGGCTGCACTCCCCCTGCAAGGGCAGAAGCAGAATTGGAGGGAGAGTCCTGCATGCTGCTAATCGGCCCACTGGCGGTGCCTTGCGCCCATGGGCCCCAAGGCCAAGGATATGTGTAGTGTGGTGCATGGTCCTTACCAGGCGCATCCACTGGGTCCACAGCCACTGCAACGGGTGGTAGCTCCTCCGGCAATTCCACCACGTCGACCGCCGGCTCCTGGGCAGCAGACACCGTTGCTACATGGCCACTGCTCCCTCCAGCCGCCGGGGATCCAGTAGTACCCTCCAAGGCAGATAAACGGCGCAGAATATCACGGTTAGTTGCATTCCTAGAAGCTCGCCGCACTGGCCTTACCGAACGCACCACCTGCTTATCTGACACCACCTCCCCTTTTGCCTGCTCCAGCGCTTCCAGGCGCCTCAAAATATCCTGCTGTTCCCCGAATGAGTCTTCATCCTCAGAAGACGACAGAGCTGGGGGAGGGGGACGCTTGGCTGGTGCCCTCTTAGCGGGCTGCTTACCCTTGGAACTCCCTTTACCTTTCTTGGGTGCCATCACTAGCCAAGTATAGCCCCCACGTGGAATATCTCCACCCCAATGCCCAAGCCCACAGGACCAAATCGGGCCTGTCCTCTAAGCTCGCTTAAGCGAGGCTGACTCAGCTTAGCTTCCAAGATCTAAAGGGCTAAGGCTGACTGAACAGAACCAGAGATGTAAAAGCCCAAAATACCTCTCCCCCCAAATCGCAACCACTAGGCCACAGTACCCGGCAGGGGGCAGCAGCCTAAAATGGCCGACCACTCAGCCGCCCACAAAATGGCCGCCGGCCACCTCGTGAGCAAAATGGCGCGGATACACGCCAGCTAGGCCAAACGGCCGCCGCTCACCAACCCACACAGGCTTCCTCCCCCAGGCCGCAGCCTCAAAGGCCAAGAGCGGCGCGGGCCGCGGGGCGCTCCGATGCTACACCCCGCCCCCACTACCAATGCTCCAAGCCACCCCCCCGGCCACCCCTAGTGCCCGCTTCACCCGTGCCGGGCCAGGCACAAAGAGGAGGCCGCCTCGCCGCGCACCGCCGCGCCGCGGCACCACGGGCCGGAGCCGCGCTCTTCCGGCCGCAGAAAACGGCCCAGCAGAAGCCGCTCCACGCCAGGCACAACGAGGAGGACCGCCTCGCTGCGCACAGACGCGCCGCGGCCCCGCAAGCCGGCGCAGCGCTCTTCTGGCCGCAAAGCGGCCCTTCACAAGCCGCTCCCCGCCGCGGCAATCGCCTCTCGACCGCGCCTCTCCTCCGCCGCCGAGCTGTGCCGACCGAGGAGGCACGCTTGGGCCCAACGCCTGCCGCCGCTCGTCAGAGACGTCCGTCTCAACCGAGCGACCTGAGCAGACTGAGCTGGGAGGGCAGCGCTGCGTGCTACGCTCGCTCAGCCCTCCCAGCATTACCATATATGGAAGGAGGGGGTGGTGCCGTCCTCCCTCCGGTGCAGCAATATCCGGCCCCTGGCCGAGCAGCGTAGCTGCCTGCCAGGATGGGGCCGAAATCCTGCTCCATATGAGAGGAACCACAGGTTCAGACATTTGGTGTTTGTGCTTGGCTGAGGAGCCAATGGGGCAAAGCTACCATTTGTGGGATTGTGACTGAATGCCTCTAAGTCAGAATCCCCCTAAGCATATCAATAGATTAGTTTTACCCTACTGCTGATGTGTTGTTGCCATAGCATAAAAAGCAAATGCTTTATCTATGAGGCACAGCTCCTTTTGAAGATGGACCTGTGGGCTGACTCAGTGCACACCAGCATGTGTTTGGCCTTCTGCTGTAGTTGCGGAGGGGGAGGTATTTTGTCTCTGAATGGAAATGTAGGAGTGCCTGAGCGGAAAGAAATGTATGACGGGAGAGAGTTTCTGGAGAAAAGAGAGAGAGGGGAGCCACCTGGAGACAGTGTGTTCTGTGCAGAGAAAAAGAGTAGCCTGAAAAGGACCTAGGGCTATTATGGGATGGGGAATCCCCCCCCCGCCAAATTCACTTTTTTAGACATAGCCATTGATTCCTCTTATTCTTTCTCTCTCTCTCTCTCTCTTTATTCTTTTTTCAGTTTTTATCATATACAAATACCAGAGTAAAAACAGCTATATTTATACTGTTAGTAACATTACATGGATCTTTTGATGCTTATCATGTTCCAAGGGTTGTGCAGATTGTTGATAACTCTCTTAAATCATGGAGCTTTAGTGTATCTGATAAGTTTTCAAGAAGTTGAAAAGTTAAAGTATGCCCCTATTGTCATGGTAAATATCATGTTATTTCCAATGAATATTGTGCACTTCCATTACTGTATCGATGTCCCATTGAACAAAGCTTTGTAAGAATTACAGAATAAGCATCTGGTATGATTGGTTTTGTGGTTGAATGTTGTTCTTTGACAGCAGGATTTCTTTTTCATTTCTCCTCAAAGGTGCCTTTCTGTAAGTTCAGCCCTTGCAGTTGTTTGATGTTATACACTCCAGGGTGGTGCTCTAGCAGGAAGAGAAGAAAGCTTGGGGAGACGTTCCCTGCCTCTGAGCAGCTAAAGAGTGAAATTTTGCAGAACCTCCCTTCCTGCCCCTCCTCTCTTCAAATTTCTCTTTGATCAAAAAGGAACCGTTTAGAAATTGACTCCAAATTTCTAAAAAGAGAAAAAGAAAAAGGTTGTTGGATTTCAAGGAGAACTGGGTAAAAAGGCATTAAGAGATTTTTTCCAAAATTCACTTTTTTATAGGATAAGCACCCTGGAAGGAACCTCAAGAGTGATTCCGCACTCGTTGGATAACGCACTTCCAGTCCTCTTTATAGATCATTTGGAATGGATTTTTTTGTGTGCAGAACAAAAAATCCACCTCAAATGATTAATAATGTGCATTGAAAGTGCATTATCCAACGTGTGCGGAATCAGCCCAAGAGAACTGCAGCCTCTAGAGATCTGCCGCAGCAACCCATGAACAGTGGCAGCACTGTAGAGAGCCAGCTAGGGTTGTTACGGAGGGGTGGAATTTCTTTTCCCCAAATTTTCTTTTTTAGATATAACAGTTGATTCCACTTATTCTTTTTTCCTCTTGCAAAAGAGGAATTCTCTTTGATTCTCATTAATTTATTTTGGAAGGTTTTTTTTTTTTAACTATGTGATAGTGTTGTTTCTGTTTATACTATGCAATGTTGCTTTATGTGCACTTCAGCCCTTTCAGCATTATCTACCTCACAAGGTTGGTGTGAGAATAAAAATAGAGTGCATTATAGTGGTTAGGATGTCAAACTAGGATGATTCCCACCTGTGCCACGGAAGCTTTATTAGTGACCTTGACCAGTCATATACTTTCAGTATAACTGACCTCACAGGGTTGTTGTAAGGATAAAATGAAGAGAGATTGAGATAACCTGCTGGGGGAGGGGTGTCAGCTATGAGCAGGAGGGTGGAAAATGTCCCATCCTTTATATAACCTGGGGAGGGAGTAAGAAATTCCCTGAGTTATCAGAGACAGTACGTGCAATGGTTAGAAGACAAGACTTCTTTGAGATCTAATCAAATCTTCCATTTTACAAAAGAGGAATTGATTCAAAACTGACTCAAATTCCTTTAAAAAGTAATGGAAACAGATTGCTGGACTTCAGAGAGAAATTTGGCAAAGAGGCATTAAGAAAATCCCATTTAATAAGGCCAAGATGCAGCAAAGACTGAATGGGAGAGGCTTGCAGAAGGCCTTGGGGACACCTTTATAGTTCTGGAGATCCAAACTCAGATCTTCCTGTCCCAAGTCCAATACTATAATAGCAATACCTGAGTGGCTCCTACCCAGTTCCTAACAACTTCTCCCTATTGTGTGTGTATGTGTCGGCTCCACCACACAAATATTATTCAATATAATATGTGAGATTGGCACTGATGTTGGAATGGAAGTCAATGTGCTTGGCTGGAATACCTCCAGAGATTCTATCGCCTTCTCAGATAATGTGTTTGAGAATTTAGTTTACTTTGCAGGCAACACTAGGGTTGTCAGGACCTCAGGGTCCAAACCGGGGAGGTACTCACCTTCAAGTGCAAAAATGCACATCCTTCTGCTTTCCCCTATGGCACTGGAAAATATCATCCTCCTGTGCAACAGTAAGTTACAGGTCACGTTGGGGTGGACGGGTGATTTTTCACCTTCAAACACTAAGTTTGAGGGAGGTTCTACATTTATGCCTCTCCCCCAGGTGCCTCCCATGACCACTGGGTGAGAGGAGGCACAGGTGGGCAGGAGCTTGGGGCAGGGGATCCCTCACCCAAGTGAGAGGCAACACCCATTTTCTTTTGAGTTGAGACCTCTCTCATCAGCTCGCATTCATGAATTGTCCCCAATTTCAGATGAGGAGCATTTCAGCTGGTTTTGTAGATGTGCAGTCGGCAACATTCAGCACGGCAGTTGACACAGGCAGTCACCAGGACTGGCACATGCTCACACTTTATTGGATTGCTGGGAATGTGTATGTCCCAGAGTCTACATGAGAAACTCGTGCATCACTGAACCCCAACTCTCTTTCACGATTACATGCTGCTTTTGCATCTGAGCAGTTGGCTCCATTCATCATGTTGGCAGATGTGCAGAATGATCGTGTAAAATGTGTGCATTACAGAGAGTGACCCTGAGTAATGCATTTTCCACATCAAACATAGAGCATTTGACGTGAATTAGAAATAATGCACTCAAGTTGTTGATGTTCTCAAAGTTTGCAGTTACTTGGTTTGGAGAGCAATCTTCAACAGGTCTACTCAGAATTGTACTCAGATCTATTCAATGGGGCTTACTCTCAGGAAAGTCTTCTTACAGTTGCACTGTCAGATTAAGAATGAGTCTAGCCTCTACGGCTCAGATCTGTTAACGGGTTGAGCATTATTCCCTGACAACTTCTTCTCTGGCTCAGAACATACAATGAATTTCTGCCTGGCTCACCCTGAGACAACATTGTGATGCAATGTCCCTCATGGGTCAGTAATGACTCCATGCTTGCACAAGGGACTACCTTTACCATGCTGAGGGGAAAAAAACAGAGAAGGGGAAAAGTCAGGGGCACAGGCAGCAAGGAGATTTTCATCAACTATTCTCATATCAAAGTTGATGTAAAACTTACAGAGGAAAAAGCAATCTTTTCTGACTACCTGATTAAGCCAAGGCTGTCACGCAGACACAAAGCATTTGATGTTAATTATCCAATGTGGGCAGGAAAATGGCAGTTTTGGAATCATAATATAAGAACGAACACATGCAGCCTCCTTTGAGCGCTCTGCGGGGTGCAGGAAGAGATGGAGAGGAATCAGAGAAATATGTTAAATGCAAATGTTGGGCTGTTCTATTGCTAGAAATTGGAAATAAAAGCAACTGTTTGGCATTCTTAAAGGAACAAATATCCAGCGTATGGCATGAGCAGCAGTGAAGCCAGCAGTGAAGCCATAAGTTGCCAGCACTGGTGTGACGGTGCAGAACGGTCAGGCGCTCAGGGAATTAAACAGCTACAAATCCACTTTTTGCATTCAGTGGAAGGAAGCTGCTGACATTTGGTTCTCATGCTATGAACTTCGGCTTCTGGATTCCTTGGTCTATTGTGGTTGTTTCCTAATGGAGGTTTTGTTCCATCACTACCCCAAGAAAGGTTGCAACGATTTTGGGGGGGCGGGGGGAGCGGCTTCTAATCACCTTCTAGTTTTCACCAGCCTCAGAACATTTCCCTCTAAACCTGCTTTGGCATAATATTTCCTTCAAAAGCATGCTCAGTGTAGTTCTGACTCGAGGAGGGAGTGGATAGGAAGGTACAGAGATTACCATTCCTCCCCACTCACATCTGGCACCATTTACTCTTCCATTTCCCTCTTGTGACTGCCAACCCCCCCCCCCCCCACACACACACACTGGGGGACTATTTGCCTTTTAAAAACACAGTAGTAGATATACCATTATAGAAGCATTACACGGAGGTGATATACCTACCTATATTTAAAAAAAAAAAAACAGCAAAAAGCACTTCAGTGGCAAGGGACAAAAATGGCAGGTGCAAGCAGAAAACATGGAAGTAATCTCTGTGCAAATATTCTGTAGTGTCAGTGAAAGTACAACAGGGAATTGGCCCTGTATGGAAGCAAAGTGACCCATGGTTTCAACATCAATATGTTTACAGTGCGTGGGATAACACATAAACGGGATCTGAAGAAGGGAGCTTTGAATCTCCAAAGCTTTTACTCTGAAAATCTTGTTGGTTTCTAAGGTGTCACTGGACTCAAATCCTGCTGTTCTACTGCAGACCAACACGGCTACCCACCTGAAACATCAACAGTGCATTGAACGCTATAACCCACCACCACCACCACCCCCTCCAAAATCATTTTATTTCCTTTATATTCATCATTCCTGGAGCAAATGCAAAGCACTGAAAAGTGAACAGAAGAGATCGAGTGATTTGTAGTCTTTAAGGAGCAATGCCTGGTATGAGACTTCCTATCATTGCAATTTGAACCCAATCTGCCTTACACAGGGCTGTAATTAAAGGCATAATCCACCTGCACTGGAACTAACTACAGCCCTTCCCCCCTCCCGCACACACACTTCACCTGCTACTCGGTATGCAATTCTAACATCCCTTTCATCCTTGATGTGAGCCCCCCCCCCCAATTTCTGCCCCAATTGGAACCTGGATAATGTAAAGGCTGCATAATCCAGTTGCTGATTTTGTTTCAAATTTACCTTCATCTCATGTCTGACACAGGCCTTCAATTCTCCTCTTAAGATTATCTGACTAATACAGCAAGTACTGTTCCTTGGGATAAGAAATGGGGAACATGGCTTATTTTTTCACTAGCCTTTAATGGAAGCTAATGAAAGGTTTGTCAGGAATTATAGTCAGGAGCAGGAGAAGAGATTGTGCTCCTTTGTTACCTGTGTCGGCTGTTCCTGCTTTGATAATGACAGAGGCATTTTGTGCATTCCAGAGTTAAGCTCCCCCAAATAGAGAGTGGGTGTGAAGCAAGCTGCCTTCCCATCAGAAATGAGATATTTGGATTCAGACAAGCACATCTTCAAATAGCAGGTGATACCTTCAAAAAATGTCACTGCCACAACCCTCCTTGAAAAGATCCTTGTTTCACCTAGCTCAGGATTGTTTAGAGGGGCTGGCGGCAGATTTTCAGGGTTACCTCCAGCAAAAGTAGAGATGGCTGAACACACTCATGCTCAATTTGAAATAGCATGCCATAATGGACCCTCCTCACTCCCCTACGTTGTGGCAGATTTTCTCACCAAAATCCAAGTTTGCTTGCTGTGGTTGAGCCACCCCAACTAGCGTGTCTCTATTTATGGTTGTAAAGTTCTTTTTGTCCCACCCTCATAAGAAGAAACATGATAGAGGGAAAGCAGGTGCCCTCTTTGTATGAAATGGCACCAGAAGCTGAATAACTCTCAAAAGAAACAGTAACTCTATTGAACAGGTAGGGATGGAATATGAGCAATCAGGGGGTGAAATTGCTGAGGTAAAAATTGTTGGTAGAATAGAATACATTAAAGTAACAGGGAAAATAGTTTTCTGACAGCTTAGTTTCAATGTTTACAATCCTTAAGAATTAGAGGTGTTTTGTTTAATACTTTGGTTAAAGCAACGATGTTTCCTCACAGAGTTCCCTTTTCAACTCAGGTGTCCTGACATTAGTCCAACACTGTTTTCCCTTTACAACAGATCTGTGGTCCTCCTTAGAGCCAAACACCCTTCTGCACACTAGGCAGGAATTATTATTCTTCACCTAAGGAGACATAACCCTATTCACTTGGCTCGAATGGGAGTCTCCACTTACTACCCACTCACTTTGCCAAAAACACATACCCAGTTCTATCTTGACTATGTAAATAGGTTTCAACTTGTGCTGGCTTTTATATTTGGAATCCTTAACTAAAAGTTTTCCTTAAGTCAAGGTTGTTACAGTTAGGACAAACATTTCCTTTTTCCTCACTTCAGAAGAGGACCTGTCTGACTCTCCTCACCAGACTTTCGCACACACTCCACTCAAAACTCCCAACTGAACTCAAAATCCTGTCAGCACCAAATCTCATCCTGAAGGCAAGTTCTGACTGGCTAATCAGATTGAGGAGGGAGCAGCCTGTCAGTCAAGCTCTCATTCCAGGCAGTTGTCAACTCCTTTGCTTCCATCTCTCTGAATGCTGCACTAAGGAAACCTTCTTTAAAGTGAATTTCTTTTGAGAACAGACTACTCTAATGGAGTGGACTCAATGAGAGAGAACATGTTTGGCACGTGGAAAGCCACCAGTTCAATGCTTAGCATCTTCAGGAAAAAAAGGATCACATATCAGGTGATATGAAAGACCTTGACCTTAGATCCTGGAAAGCTGCTGCCTGTCAGAGGAGACAATGCTGAGGATGACAGAACAGCATCAATGGTACCTCTCAACACTTTTAGGCAGAGGTATTTTCCTACAGCATTCAGGCTTTTTTCAAGCAAGTGAAACATGGAGCTTATCAGTGGTGGGTCTGCTAAGAACAGTCAATATGGTGTACTGGTACTTATTCCTGATTTCTTTTTGTGTTATAGTTATATTTTTTTTATTTTCCTATCTATCTATCTATCTATCTATCTATCTATCTATCTATCTATCTATCTATCTATCTATCTATCTATCTATCTATCTATCTATCTATCTATCTATCTATCTATCTATCTATCTATCTATCTATCTATCTATCTATCTATCTATCTATCTATCATCTATCTATCTATCTATCTAGTACTGCTCATACAGCTATTGCCTTAAGCAGAAATTAAAATGTGAAGAACATTACTTGATATTATGTCTGTTCTTAAAAAAAATATTTTAAAAGGATTTATAAAAATAAAAGCATTATATCTGGGAGTCCTCCTTATATGCATCTTATAAAATCAAATCATATGACCTCCTTAGTGCCATAGGCCCTCAGAGATATCAAGAAGACCCCCAGAATTTTATACCCTTAGTTTTTTTTTTTTACTGTTGGCACTTGGTAACCATGTATTTTGGCATTCCAGGTACTTCACTCTCTCTCTCTCTCTCTCTCTCTCTCTCTCTCTCTCTCTCTCTCTCTCTCACACACACACACACACACACACACACACACACACACACACACATCTCATGGGATTTTAATTTAATTTAAATTAAATTAAATTTATTCAGTTTATACTCCGCCCTCCCCACATCAGCAGGCTCAGGGCAGATCACAACAAAGTTTAAAAACACATTTCACAGTTCAGACCATTAAGACCATTAAAAACATAAAATACTTCCATACCATAGTTTAAAAATACCACATCTATATAAATACAGAAACAAAAAAACATAGCAGCACATAATCTGGACAGCCACCTTTTTGCCATCTCCAAAGCGTTTTTTACCAGGAAAATATGTGGGAGATGGAAGGTGTCACTGGAAGGGAGGGCATATGGGGGGGGGGGGACACTGCCTAGCATCAACCATATGCCTGGTGGAACAGCTCCGTTTTACAGTCTCGGCCCTAGTCTCATAAGACAGAGAGTTCCACCAGGCTGGTGGAATACTCTTAATTACTATTTAAATGCAAAACATTACATTCTCTTTATCCAGTTTCTCCGTGAAACCCAACAATCCTTTTTTCTCTGATTTTCTTTAATAATTTGGAGCCAGTTTCTAATCAATCCCTTTTTGATCAAAATGAAATTTGAAGATGAAAAAGATGGTTCTGCAAAATTTCAGAATTTCTCTCTGTACATGCTCAGAGGCAGGCAATGACTTCCCAAGCCTTTCTGCCTACCCACTAGAGCATCACCCAGGGGTGTGGAACATAAAACAACTGCAAGGGCTGATGTTACAAAAGGGCACCTTGATTTGTCTTTGAAAAGGAATGAAATGCTGTTAAAAGGGGGGGGGAGCATAAAAGGAATCACTGGCTATGCCTAAAAAGTGGATTTTGGAAAAAGAAATTCCCCACCCCATAATAGTGCTAGCCTCAAGCAGGTAGTAAGAAAAGAAAGTTGCCCTCCTTTGCCACCCTATATAGCCGATGGACTCTCTTGGTTCCAAGTTTTGCATTCCAGTTTCAAATTCCAGGCCAGTTATAATAAGATAGTGACTCCGATTGCTTTGGTTTCATGAGCAATTCAGGAACATTAAAATTGTTTCATTCAATCTGCCTTCCCTTAGGGTACAAAGGGGAGTATGATTCTAGCTGTGCTTGACAGAGAGATATCATTATGACACTCCTGTCATTCTCTAGATGCTTGATGAGGATTTAGTCAGAGTGAAGTGCACTCTGGAGGCAACAACATATTCTGTGTTTTTTACCTGAGGAGAAATTTATTTGTAATGCCAACCAGCTGTTGTTGTGAAACTCAGCCCCTCTGTATTTGAATAGCAGCAATGACATGTATTATGAGCAAAAGAAAAGTAAACTCTCTGGCTACAGTAACTCAACACAAAGAAAAATGCAGCAAGTGTAGTGTGCAATCATTTGTCCTTGTGAGGTAGGTAGAGAGCTTCCACGGCAGAGTGGAGATTTGATACTGTCTCTCAACTGGATCTGTGCTGGCAGTCAGTGAAAACACAGTAATCAGAAAATGAAGTAAATTAGTGCTCATTAATCTTCAACCAGAACGTAGGGCAACCCATGACAGAAAAGTTATAACAGGAAGGCATAGAACTAACTGCAGTAGGATTGCTGGGAATATGTGGGGTTGGGGGATCACCTGCTTTCACCCGCTACCCCCCACCTCCACTTACCTGGCCAGTAGGGGAGGAAGGCATGGGAATTGCCTCTCAGGTGCACAATGTCTCTGATGTCATCACGCCACCCCAGGAGCACTCCTGTGCTTTGCTGTGAGCTGAATTGGGCCCCAAATGGGCCAATGTGGGCCTGTTTGAGGTCCAAAACAGCCTACTGTGACGCGGGTACACCCCCTGCATCTGTACAGTGACATCACCGGAAGTAATGCAGCCGCAGGACTATGCATTGCTGTGCATGCATGAGTTAAAAATATAAAGGAGACAAGAAATCATAGAACTAATACTGCTGAGCCTAATTTCTGATCACCAAAATAAGTGCAAAGAGAAGCCCAGTCTCATGTTCATTCCCTCACGGCACTGGGGTTCAAGTGATTAGGCCCAGATCACCAATTCCTGTGGTTTGATCAATGATAAGAGGTGGGCTGGAGCAACTTTGCTTTTTCCATGGATGTCTCAAGGTGTTAGCCAGTTTTCTTAAATCTGTTATGCCAATAATCTTTTGCTGATCCTATGAACTCTACCCCCTCCTAGTAGTGTTGCTAGGTCTCCTACCATGGTGGAAAACATAAACAATGAAACAAACAACTCTGTTGGGCCAAATGGAGTGTAATCTTTTCTGGGAAAAACCTGGAAGTGATATCAGTCCTCTCTAGCAATTGCTGAAAACTCGGTAGTTTTATCATCGATTTTCCAGAAATTGCTAGAGAGTTGTGATGTCACAATTCAGTTTTACCTGGAAGTGATATCACACTGTTGTCAGGGTTTCCCCATGTCCTCCCCCCACCCCCGGACTCCTGCCAGTTTCTAGGCCATGACTAGCCAAGAGGTTGCCCTGAGCAATATGAAGTGAAAACATGAGCCTTCCAGCCAATATGGCATGCCATACTTAAAACACACACACACCCTAAAATCATCCCCAACGCAACTGGGCATTTCCACATTGCCATCCAAAGGGAGGGGTAAGAGGCTATGATGTACTGTAGGATGGGCAGAGGCTATTTCAAAAACTGTCCATCTGTCATCCAGTGGCCCCTATTTCATTTCTTTGTTATATTTTATATTTACATTCTTATTCATGCAAATGGTTTCAGTCTTCCACTTCTTGCTGTTGGTTTTGCACTTTGGTTTGTATTGTGTTTGCATGTTGGATGGGTTTTATGTACAATATTACACCACTCTTTTTTTTAAACCTAAAAGTATGTTATTTATGGATATAAAACAGATTTATTGACACACAAACCATGTTGAAAGGGGCATCCATTTTATTTGAAAATTTAGTGTAAGGAAATTAAAAAATGACATGAAAATAAAGAACCTGTCACCTAAGTGAGGCATGAAATAATAATACAAAAAAGTATTCTGCAGTCGAAATGTGAAATGATTCTAATTCCCAGAAACAGACCGTACTTATAGTTAATCTTTACAGAGAAGTTAAAAAAAAAAATAGACGTAGTTGGACACTTTTCTATTCATGCCAAAGGGATTATAAATATCTTTTTCATTAATATAGAGGGGCCAAATGAACATGTACAGAGAACTTTGAATGGGACCAATGATAAACCACATTGTAAGCTCTTCCAAGATTGGAAAGGTCACCCCATCTAGCCCAATAAGCAGGTGATTATGTAGATCAAAGACATCTACACTGTCTCAAGTGTCTCCTAGCAAGAATTGGCAAAATATCTACTGACTTTCCTCATGCTTGTATGCATTTTACAATGAAATAAATGGGAATAGGGGTTCTTTTAAAAATTCCCAATTTTTTATTGGCAACAAATGTTAGATTATGTCCTTTTTTACAAAAACAGTTTCCAGGAACAGTCGTATATAATTACCCTCCTCCCCAACCTTTATATAATTGTTAGATATTCGCTTTTAGAATAGAAATCTGATTCTTATTTGCCGGATCTCAATTTTCTTTATTCATACTTCCATCAAAGCCATTCCCAATTACAAATCCCCTTAAATTATCTCAATGGTTGCAGCAATTGCCAAGATACTTAAAGGTTCTGTGTAACCAGCAGAAAGAGGAATTTGACTTGGGAAGGGGTTTTTTCTTATAGCAAAGCCTAGCTGGGAGGGGAACATGAAAGGAATACGGGGGCTGGGCTGCAGTGCTAATTTTTGCAGATGGAAAAGACTTTGTTCAGTGGAATGAGACTTTCTCGCCTCCCTCATCCTACTGCAGCCTGAAATGCTACCTGAAATGCTGCTCCTCAGAGACAGAGAAATGTCAAAAACAGCATGACTTGCAATAGAAGAATTGGTGACCCCCCCTCCTTTTAGTGGAAACTTACCATTGAATTCAATCTAATGTCTGTTCTATTTATTTATTTATTTAATCTATATCTGCCTTTCTCTGCAATGGGAACTCAAAGCAGTTTCCATTGTTCTCCTCTCCTCCATTTATCCTCACAACAACGTTTGAGGTTGGTTAGGTTAAGAGTATGTGACTGGCCCAAGGTCATCCAGTGAGCTTCTATGGTGGAGTTGGGATTCAGACCTGGGTCTCCCAGACTCTGCTCAGAGGGCCAAGCTACACATGACGAATGACACTTGAACGGCAAGTGGATTGAGTGGAAGGCAAGTGAACAGGGAGAAATACACTTGCTGTTCAAGTGTCATTCGTCATGTGTAGCTTGGCCCTGACACTCTAATATATATACCTCATTGGCTGTCACAGAGATTTCTTTGGACACAGTCCTCCTTGCATGGACACAAAGGCCAATTGTATGAGGAAACAGCAAAATAGAATAGGCTAGTCTCTTGGCTTGCTTGCCAGTCCTGAGCGACAACTGCTCTGCTTGTGGCAAATACACTGAATGCCCACAGGGATTGACTTACTGGGTCCCTTAATGATAAGCCTCAGTTTGTCTTATCATGATAAGCCTCAGTTTGTCTTACCATGGGCATTGTCACCTGCTCTGTTCCTGATCCCGGAGTGTTGAAGGAAGAGCGGACATTGCCTCCTGCGCCATGTCTGGTCTCCCTGCATGGCAGGAGAGCAAGGCCACAACCAGCCTTCCTTCTCAGTGGCACTGGAACCCTTCTGGGTAAAGGTCCAAAGTAATTACAAGAAAATCAGGGCTGTCCACATAAAAAACAGAAACATCTATAACCTGGTTGACAAGCCCATGTGCCTGTATACATGCAAACATCTCTGAACTGTTAGCTGCATAAGATGAATAAGAACTTCTTTAACATACTAAAACAGTTACCTATTTGCATTAAACACTGATCTTAAATAAAATTTACCCTTTAACTACATTAAGCCCATTGCTAAAGGGACAGGTTCTTTCAAGGCCTAGTATCTGAGCCCTAGGTAGGCCTCCCATTTACACATCTCAGCAGCGAATTGCCAGCCTCTCAGTCCCAATTTCTCATCCATGAGGAAATGAGGAGTAGGAGAAACAATGATCTCTGCATAGTGATGCTCTAGGGATTCCCCCTTGTCTCTGTGATAAAGACTGTAGAGACTAGGGGAGCTAGCCTAGAGTGTCCCCAAACTCTGGCCTTTCCAAGTACTGCCCCTCAAATCTGATATTTGGCAGTGTTGGGACTCTTGGGCATGAGGTAAAGGAAGGGAGGAGGCATGAGACTGTATTTTGAAAGCTGCTTCAGACAGATTAGGCCTTTGTGGATCGAGAACAACTGAAATTTGATCTTGTATTCTGTGTGCCAGTGAATCTTTTGAGAGATTACTGGATTCAGCTGGTGATAGCTTCTGATTCTTTTTTTTACATTTCCAGCTTTTCTGGTAGCTGGTACTGCATCGGTGCTGTAGCAATTGTTTGGCTGAGGTGGTTGTTATGTGAGGATAGAAATCGAGGATGGCATTGGAGTGATTTGTGCTATAAAAGACTGTTGGATCATTGACTGGTCAATAAAAGAAAGAAAGCTGTTTCGTTCAATTTTAACTCTATCTCCATAGATATTGTTTCTCTGTTGTCAAAAACAAAACCCACGAGTCTTTACTTTCAGGCCAGTTGCTTTTTCTCCATTAAAATTAGCAATTTTCCAACGTATTTTTGCATCATTTACACACCAACGACATTGTGAGGTGGCCCCAATGCTTGCAGATGTTTAGGACCACTTCAGAACAAATTAGGAGCAGGAACGGCAAGGCTGACACAACCGAAGTAAAATACAAGTGGGTTGGAAGTGGCCCACTGCTGCCGCTGGAGGAGCTGGGCCTGTTGCAGCCTCACCACAGCTGGTGTAGTGGTTAGCTACCCCTAGCCCAAGCACAATGATGTAGCTGGGAGGAGCCCCAGGCCCAGGTGCAGACACAGCACAGCAGCCAGCCACCTCAGGCCCAGCAGCTTGGCTGTGTGCCACCGCATGCCTGCACACAGGCTAGGGATCCCATTCCCCCAGTGGGGTCACCTGCTTTCACTCCCCACCTCCACTTACCTGGCCAGTAGGGGAGGAAGGCATAGGAATAGGCCTCCCAGGTGCACAATGTCTCTGATGTCATCACACTACCCCAGGAGCACTCCTGTGCTTTGCTGTGAGCTGATTCGGGCCCCAAACAGGCCAATTTGGGCCTGTTTGAGGTCCAAACCAGCCTACCAGCCTACACCAAAATACTGGACAACACGTCCAACTACTTTGTCAGATTGCACAGGGAAGCCATTGAAATTCACAAGCATAAGCAAAACTTCAACAGGAGAGAAGAGACTTTAAGAATTCATCGAGCATGGTTCCCAGTTCTGAAAAACACCAGGCTAACAAAAGACTCTACAACCCACAACAGCCCTGCAGAGAAGATTAGCATATCAAGCACCAATCCATATGCAAAAGAACCTCCTCAGGATACAGTGAAGCATTAGCACTCCATTAGCATTCCACACCCTGGGAAACCCTTACAGGATGACACAACCCAACCCACCTTTCTGAGTAGATATAAATCATCTGCAAACATCTCCTCCACAGTTTGACACTGAGAGATCCCTGCCTTTTGGCGCTACACCTCTGAAGATGCCAGTCACAGTTGCTGGCGAAACGTCAGGAACTACAATGCTAAGACCACGCCAATACAGCCCGGAAAAATCCACAACAACCAATGTCTCCTTTGTTTTACTTCCCAGCCTCCCTCACTGTGCTATCAGAAAAATTCAAGTGGAAGGAGTTTGTGAGTTGCATTCTAGCTTCTCAGAAGCCTTTGCAACAAAGCCAAAGCACTTCAGTTTGCTAATTTTCTATCAGGAAGGAGGCACAAGTACTACGCTTGTTTAAAACAATCTTTTGCATTGGAAATCAGTGTTGTAATAAATTCAGAACAGAGACTGAAAACATCATTCCAAAGGACTTGAACACATTTATCAAGAGGCAGCCATAGTTATTTTATTTTCCTGTCTCGAATTTGCAAGTTATATACAGGGACTCGAGTGGAAAGTTAGACGCTCGGCATGTTTTCTAGATCAGACTTTCATTCATTTACCGTGCAATCCTAAGCAGAGTTACTCCAGTCTAAGCCCACTGATTTCAATAACCTTAGACTGGAATAACTCATCATAGGATGGCACTGTTACACCACTAGTGTACCCTGTATCTGAGGGGAAAATGATTTTCATGAATTTCTTCTTAAGTAATAAACCTGTTCACTAGACCAATGGCTACTTCACACATTACTCAGCAACTAACTCTTATTTGCCCTATTTGGTGTTGTTGAAATACAGATACCAATTCCATCTTCTTCCTAGTCAGTCTCTCTATATAAAGACAAGTGTCCGGACCGACTCATCAATGCCCAGCCCAAACCTCTGGACCTAGAAACATGACATTTGGGGGGAACGTTCCTTTTGTGATGTAGAGGCTCACTAAGAAGGGATTTTAAGAAATTTGCACCCTCAGGGAGTAAAAGGGGTAAAATGTGTTTTTCCATAGGAAGTTAGTATCACCTGCCTATCAAATCGCATACTGTGTACTGCATTTATTTCTAATGTTCATGTGCAGGCAGTGTCATGCATTTGCATTCAAGGTTATTGAATACCTAACACATTTTGACTTAGCCTGGCAGCTGGCAACTGATGGGAGACTGGGGTGGGGGGACATGGATGTGCCATCAGTGATGTCATTTAAGGGGAAGTGATGTCACTTCCGGAAAGGCATGATGTCACTTCCGGGTTTTTCCCAGAAGTGCTGTCATGCTGTTGTTTATTTTTCTCCCATTGCCACTCCAAGTGCTGACAGGAAGAACAGGATGCCAGAGGGAGGTTTCCCACCATAGGAGGAGAACAGGCAGCCTTGGTGTTCATGCGTGGACATTGGTATGTATTTGCAGAAAAGGATATGGAACGCCTTTTGCATCTTGCCTTCATGTTCATGTGTGAGCATCGGCATGCATTTGCACTCAAGGCTATTAAATGTCTTTCCCACTGGCTTATAGCAAATAGATCTTTGTATTTGTCCAAGCTGTGGTCTCGCAGGGGACATTCAAACAGCAGCATTCTCACTCATGGGAACATCATATATGTGCATGAATACAGCTTCTGTATATGTAGGTTCCCATGTTGGAGAATATGTGTACAGGAAGGACAGAGAATAGTGTATGCAGTTGTGAGAGAAGGTGGATCCACTGTGCTTGATCTCACACCCATTCTGTATGCATAGAGTCCAGTAGCACATATAAGACTAACAAAATTTGTGGTAAAGTATGAGCTTTCGTGAGTCATAGCTCACTTCTTCTGAAGACTCATGAAAACTCAAACCCTACCACAGATGTTGTTAGTCTTATAGATGTACTGGGCTCTTGCTCTTTTCTACTGCTACAGACAGACTAACATGGCTACTCATCTTAATCTATATGCATAGGTAATGCGTACAGATAAACCATATGTACTGGGGCTAGTATTGACGCATTGGGCGAAGATTCTGAAAAGAGATACAGATTGTTCTTATTTCTCAGTTCAGGTAATGTAATACAAGGTTACCAAACTCTCTGTTTGGAAGTTATTATATTTTTTTAATCATGCAAATAGAGATTCGACATCAGCCTTAATCATGCTACATAAAACTATCTGAATGCTAAATAATTATTCATTAGCAGTGACTGTTGAAGAAGGAGAAATCAAATCAAACTGCACTTTAGAAAATTGTCGGGGAAGGGAGGGATTTCCTCCAGTCTTTGCTAGAATTTGGATCTTAAAGTGTCAGGCTGTAAAGTCTAAATGCCAAACTTTGGAGTAAACTCAGAGATTGTTTGAAAATAATTTATATGTCATAGTATAGCCAGGGCTTGATGATTCCTCAGAGGAGGAGGAGCTGGAACAGCCAAGGCTTGCTGACAGCCTTGCTCCTCCTGGGGAGGAGCAGCCTGCCTCCCACCAAACTGTCAGACACCAAATCCCAGCCAAAAGCTCCCCTTCCCCACCCAGAGCCATCAGCCCAGATGCAGCCAGCTTCCTTATCCCCTCCAAGATCTCCAGATCCATGAGAGCAACGAGAGCAACATCGACACAGCAGGCGCAGAGAAGACTTACAGGCCCGACATAGGTCAGCACACTTCCAAGCTCTGAATAGGCCAGCCTTCTCAGAGGAAGGAGGGGCTTCGAAGGAGAAGACTTGAAGCAGCTGTGCCAGCTGACGTAATGCTCCCAGAGTATAAGAACATGAGGGAGGGGCTCTTTCAGCGTGGCTTCAATGAGTTCTATGAACTGCCACTGTGTTGCCTGCACTTGCTTCATGGAACTGTTTCTCTGACCTCTGACCCAGCCTGTCTTTGACTACTCTCTTGATATACGGACTTTGTGCATCCCTAGCCTTGGCAGCTGGTTTTCATTACCTGTCAGCAGTACTTTGCAGAACCAGCTGCTGCCTGAAGCAGGACAGTTTGAAGCCACTCAAAACTCTCCAGCACAATGGAGGAAGGCACTGTTTCTGCAACTGGCCTTGCTGCCCAGAGCCAATTGCTACAGACGCAGGTACAGCAATTAACCCAGGCCATAGCCTTGTTGCAGCAGCAGGCAACCCTGGGGACAGGGCCAATTCTGGCTCCCCCCAGGAAATGCCCAGTGCAGCCTCCAGAGAAGTTCACAGAGAACGTTGAAGAGTTCCCTGTCTTCCTGGCACACTGCCAGCTTTACATGGACCTGCGGGCCCAAGATTTTCCTGATGATAAGACCAAGGTCTGTTTCATATTAAGCCGCTGACTTTGTAGCACACCTGAAGTCTGTCTTTGCAGACCCTCTGAAGGCTGAGCAGGTCAACCGCAGCATTCGGCAGCTGTGGCAGGGGTCAGGTACTGTGATGGACTATACCACTGACTTCCGGCTATTGGCACAGGACCTGGAGTGGAATGAGGCTGCACTCATGAATCAGTACCTGGAGGGGTTGTCTGAGAAGGTGCTGAATGAGGTGGCCCGAGCTGAGCGCCCTCCGAATCTCCCAGCCCTGACATTACTCTGCCTATGCATCGACGGTCACCTGGAAGTACACTCCCATTCGGAAAGCCAACAACCCACTCTAGGATTCACCCCCCAGCCCTGCTTGACCAGAAGCCTGACCCAGTTGCCCAGGGAAGTGGAAGCCTTGGCTGCCAGCATTAAACCCCGAGGCTCAAGTGGAGGCCACTCCTGCCATTCTGGATACCCCATAGAACACCAAAAGCTTCCTGATACAGGGCCCTGGCATCTCCTGATTCATATGAAGCTCCGGTTACCAGAGAGGCACTGGTTGTTAGTGTATGCCATGGTTGATTCTGGAGCCTCCCGGTCCTACATGGATGCCATTTTTGCCAGACAACACCGAGTGCTGACATGCACTAAAAGGACACTGATCCTGATGCCCCTTTGCCCATGAGGTGGTTGTATTCCCTATCAGAACCTGAGCAAGATGCCCTGCAAGAGTTCTTAGCCAATTGCATCACCATCAGGGACCAGTACCCACTGTCACTGATCCCAGAGCTGCTGGATCGATTATGGGGGGCCTAGAGGTACACCAAGCTCAATCAGTGAGGCACCAACAATTTAATTTAATTTATTAGATTTATATTCCACCATCCCCACACCAGCAGGCCCAGGATGGATTACAATTTGAATATAAATTTAAAATACATCTAACAATTCATACAATTTAAAATTACAAATTGTAAACATCCAAAGATTTAAAATACACACACACACACACACACACACACACACACATACATACATGTGTGTGTGTGTGTATACACATACACAAAGGCACCACCCTTTCACTTTCACCAGAGCATTTTCAGGAAAGGCTGTATCCATGGACTTCATCATGTACCTCTGCAGGATATACAAGTGTCCTGGTAGTGGTGGATCTCCTGACTAAGATGGCTCACTTTGTTCCCTGTTCAGGACTCCCAACTACCCGCAAAACTGCCCAGCTGTACTTACACCATGTCTTCTGTCTCTACGGTTGCCAGAACACCTGATCTCTGATTAGGGGGCCCCGTTCACCTCCCATTTCTGCTGCATCCTACACACCTTATTGGGCACCCAAGTACACCTATCTTCTGCTCATCACTCCCAGTCCAATGGCCAGACAGAATGCACCAATGCCACATTGAAACAATATCTCAGGTGCTATGTAAACCACTAGCAGGATGACTGGGCTCCTCTGCTCCCTCTGGCTGAGTTTGCATACAACGACTCAGTGCATACCTCAATCCATCAGACCTTGTTCATGGCAAACTATGGTGCCATCCCCGGTTTTTCCTGCCAGTCATGCTCGCCTCACCAGTATCTGCTGTCAACGAATTGCAGATGCTGCATAAGGTCCTGCAGTACCAACTACACCAGGCCAAAGAGGCATACAAAGAGGCTGCTGATCATAGGCATAGCCAAGAGACACTCTCAAGGTTGGGGACTGGGTGTGGTTCTCAACTCGGCACCTCCAAAGTCAGAGGCCCTCCTGAAAGTTGGATGCCTGCTTTATTTGCCCATTCCCAATCACTGCCCAACTCAACCCCGTGGGCTACTGGTTATAGCTACCATCCATGCTCTGCATCCATCCTGTGATGTAGAAAAAGCTTTGATGCTGAGTCTGTTCCTCAGCACTAGACAGCTATCATGGATACTGGAGGTATTTCCTCTTATGCTGAAAGAGAATGAATGGCTCAAGTTCACCCAATGATTTTCATGGCCTGGAAAGGATTCAAACCTAGGAGCCTCCACGTTTAGAGGCAGTAAACTTCTGAATACTAGAGCCAGGGGAAGAACTTGGACTCTATGCCCTATGTGTTGGTTTTCCAGAGCAACTGTTAGGCCACTTTGTGAATCAAGAAGGTAGACTAGATGGACTACCGGACATGATTCTTCTCATATTCTTGTCTTTCTGATCAATGTCCCACATTCTAACACTACTCTGGGTTCTACAATGGACTGGTTTCCATGGTCTTCTCTTGCAAACATAGGCCAATCAAGATGGAAGGGGATGAGCCATATTTGAATGGGATTTTTTTCCCTGTCCTACTGTAGAGGTAATTACAAGAAATAGTGCGGCTACTAACTTATTACATGGATTATGAAAACATTTCAAGTAGTAAGCTGAGGGTTTTGCTTTCTGATATGCTGTGAAAAAAGAAAATCAATAAACCATTTAAAATGTATTATAGAGTGAACAAAAATAATTTATAGAGCGCTTTCTATGATACATGATAGGCAAACTAACAGTCATAAGCGTAAATGATAGTGGGGGAAGAAATCCATACAAAATTAAATAACGACTTGCAAAGTATGAATTTGCTCTTGGTAGTCTAAAAAGGATTTTCTTGTTATTCACCCATGAGAATTGGGGTTCTATCAAGGAAGCTTTCCTTCATGTCATACATCATTTCAAAGAGACACACATAGCCTAGAAACTGCTCTAAGGCAGCTGAGAGCGAGTGTCACTTTGAGTTAAATGCATTATTAAACTGTTGGGGAATTTCACATCATGGGTCATTTATCTATGCTAAATTGGGTCAAAAGCCTTTGTATGTGGCCAGACAAATGAGACAGAAGAACAAAATCCTCCCTTGGGAACTATTCCCTTGACAACCCCAACAAGTTATTCATTTTTTTCCCCTTTGCAAATGGGAAAGGGTGGGTGGAAAGAGAGAGGGAATGTGTTAAGTATGATTTATTGACCAAGGAAGGAAGGAAGGAAGGAATGGAATGGAATGGAATGGAATGGAATGGAATGGAATGGACTTCCTGCTGTTCCATTTCTTTGTTATTCCAAAATTCCATTTTTCACTAATTTTCACTCTCCTTGAATTCCAGTTTGACTATGAAAATCTCTAACTTTGATTCCAAAGTTGGAACAAGTGCATCTTTCCAAAACTTTCTAGTTCATTCTGTTATAGAGGTTGTGTTGAGAAAATCTGTGTTTCAGTTTCGGATGTGGAGCATACAATGGAGGGAAACTGACTGGCAAAGCAGCAGTAGCTGACAGGAGCTCAAGCAGGAGAGCATTCCATTGCCAACCAACACAGTGCAGCAAACTTAAAAAATACCCGTTTTATGATATTGCCAACAAACTACCTTTGCATCCTGCTGTTTCCTGTTAATGCCATGTTTCCCTGTACTTTGAAGTTTCGTTCCTATGATGAGGGGCAAATCCTTGGTCTTGATGCACAGGAGGAGTCACCCACCAGAGTTGATGCAGGTGGATCTGACCGATCTCCATCCTCATCTCTGACCTTTGAACTCTGAATACAAAAAGCCTGGAAAGAACATTACAGAGCTTTCCCCAAGTATCATAATTAAGAGTGAAGTGCTGTCAATAAAGTCTTTCATCTCAGCATCAGATTTCTAGTCAAAGTGGACCTGCTGTCACAGTCGAGGGACCTGCTTGAACCGTGATTAGAACTTATCTCAGAGCCCTCTGCTTCTGAGGACTTTTTGCTCAGAGGGGTGTGCGCTTTGGGTTTCTGATTCGGGTTTTTAACCCGAATCGGCCCAATTGGAAAGAATCAGCATTGCTGAGTCAACTTGGAAATCCCAAAGCAAAGTTTCCCGAAGCGATTTGTATCACTTCAGGAAGTTTCAGGCAAAGAGCAACACTTTTCTTGTTGCTTGCCAGTGGCAAGAAATGCATTGCTTTCAAAACTCCAGCCACTTTACCATGGATGGGAGGGGATTCCCCTCTCATCAGCTGAAAAAAGCCTTTTAAATGTCCTCCACTTTTTTCAGCTGATGGTGGATCCCCCTCCCATCAGCTGTAAAGCCACCAGCATTTGAAAGCAACACGTTTCTTGCCATTTGCAAATGGCAAGAAAAGTGCTGTTTTGAGCATCGATGTACTCTGTAAAGATTTGAGAATCTTTACAGAGCATACCGAAGCATTTAAATACCCAAATCCTGAAGCAGCTTGCCGCTTCGGGATTTGAGTTATCCTGACTTGTTTTCCCGCTTTGGATAAACCTGAAGCAGGAAATCCGAATATGTTTTGGGTGCACACCCCTATTTGTTGATTGAAAGTTACTATGTTTTTGACCAGAGTAGATCATGCAGATCACATCACCATGATTCTGGTGCACTAGTAAACCACAACAATCATAAGTATCTCAGTACAATCCTATGAACAAGCCAATATGACTGTCTTTGTATTAATAATTCTGAAGGCATAGCTGTTTTAAGATCCTTCAGCATGGTGAACTTTACATTGGGCTTTCTGTGTATTCATCCCATGAGGATTAGATCTTCTTTATTCATTTGTTCTGGCCCCACACTGCTTCATTCTTTAATTCTACACTTTGTGGGAGTTATTCTGAAGTGGTGTCTGTTTTTTATTTATGCACCAGAAAAATGATTGGCTAAGAACTGGTCATTTTCCTCAGTCCATCAGAAGAGGACTAGTCAATTTCTGCAGTTAATTGCGGAGGACATCTACAAAGCGTCTCTTCCTTCCTTCCTTCCTTCCTTCCTTCCTTCCTTCCTTCCTTCCTTCCTTCCTTCCTTCCTGACACCAATGTTGCAATATTGTCATTTAATTTATTTTTTAATGGGGATCGATTGATTAGCTGTTTAACCATTCTGGATGGAGGGGGATAAAGGAGAGGGCAAAAGGCCAGGCCAGGGCCAGGCTTCACACCAAAGAAAGCATTCAAAAAGCCCTGTTTGACTTTGCTGGGCGGCGGGGGGGGTGGGGATTGAGATGTGTGTGCACGGAGAAAAGCTGTAGAAAAGCCGAGGAGAGATAGGTGCTGTGGCAGTTGCAGCCTTTCTCTGGGTGGAAGTAAAAAAGTCTGAGAAGCAGTTTGGAGATTGAATCAGAGTATTTTCACCATACATGCAGAAGTCTGGAGAGAAATTAATGTACTATGGGGCCAGAACCAATGAAAAAGCCCCATGTGAAAAAAAACCTTAGTCTAGCACAGCAATATTAAGCTGGTTTCATGAAGCTTCTTAAAGACTAACAAAATATATTTCCGTATAAGCTTTCATGAATTTGCATAAGCTCATTTTTTTCAGATCCATAAAGATAAGCTCGTTTTTTCAGATCCATAAAATGTACAACCAATGGGAGTCATTTTACTTACACTAGCAAGAGGGGTGCTACAAAAAGTGTACACAATATCCCAAGGATCCATGCATCTGTCAAAGAGAGCTGTGGTTCTTGAAAACTTATGCTACAATAAAGTTGATTAGTCTTAAAGGTGCTGCTGGCCTCTTTACTAATATCCCAAGGAGTAATCTATTTATACAGAGTGGGTGTGAGTCATTCCCAGCTAACAACAGCAAAATAGAATATACACCAAGTCTAATGCAGGATGAAGTGAGACAGTAGAGCATTTGTAATCTGTAACATTTGTGAGAAGTTACCACTTATAGTGAGTTAGGAACCCAAGGTTCTTGTTAAGTCCTACATTGTTTTCCATTTAATTAACACTTTTACATTGGATCCTCCCTGTGAAGGAGAATAATATTCTTAGTTAAGGCTGAAATCCTAAAAATACATTCCTAGTGGTGAACCCCACTTTTAAAAAAAATGAAGTTTAATTCTGAGTAGACCTACTAGGATTGCTCCCTTAATTTCCATGTTACAGATCAGTGGTTTTCACAAGGGCTGATTCCGCACACATTGGATAATGTACTTCCAATCCTCTTTATAGATCATTTGGAACAAATGTTTTCGTGTGTGGAACAAAATCCACCTCAAATGATTGAAAATGCATTATCCAACATGTGCGGAATCAGCCAAGGTTAAGAGAAAACTTGATAAGGAATGTGGCTCATTATTATCCAATCTCATCAGATCTTAGAAGCTAAAGCAAGGTCAGTATTTAGACAGGGGACCACCAAGGAAGATTTTGCAGAGGAAAGCAATGGTACACCACCTCTACTTCTCACTTGCCTTTAAAGCCCCTTGCAGGGGTTGCCATAAGTGCGTTGTGACTTGACAGCACATATGCATGTGCATAACAGAAAGCTCATGGATGAGTGGAGATCCTCCATTTGCTGCACCAGCTTCTTCTGCTATAACTGTCTGCGATAAATGTGCAGTGACAATAGAAATGAATGCAACCCAGATTTGCTGTATGCATTATAAAGTTTCTCATTTAATAAGCTAGATGTACTTCATATGTGCTGTAATCACATTATTAAATTATTTTACCCTAAATGTCTACATCTTCCTGAATGCAAAAGAAGAGGAAAGCAGTAATTAGAGTAGGTTAAAATATATCCTCAAAGGATATTAAATATGCAAGAGCTCATCCATGAAAATTAGACTGCAAGAGGGTACACCATGTATTGCCTTATTTTGTAACATATCAAATTAGCTTTCATGAATAAATATATCTAATAATGTTTAGCTCTATAATTTAATGGCACCCGATTAAAAATACTTTCTGAATCAGCCAAGCTGTGTATTTGATCTCCTAGGATGATCAGCTTCGTTCTGAGTACATAATAATTATATGTACAGCTTGCACTGATTTTTTTTGGCACACACTGTTCAGGGGCCTATGAACTTTAATCCCTTTTTAACAGATACTTTCAATAAATACTTACAAATGAACCTCCAAATTGACGAGGAGAAATAATGAGACATGGCAGCTTGCTGTGTTGTTGTTGTTTTTAAATCAAATCATCCAAAGATCTTCTAGCCAGAAATTGCCCTGTTCAGAACTTAGCTCTCTGCTACACGGACTTCGTGGCTGGATGAGTGTGATGGAGAGGAGATTCTGTCCTCTTTTCTTCCCCCATTCAGCTCAACACAATCCAATTTGAAAGGGTAAATGGAATGTTGGAGAGAGGAAAAATAAAGATCCTGGGACAGTGTAACAACTGACTGGATTCTGGAGGGGAAAAGGGACAAGAGATACATGAAGGGGCAAGATGTCCAACAGAAACTTTAGATAATTGTTTAGACAGATAGGGTTTGGGTGTTTATCCTTTGTAAAACGCTGAAGCGTTAAGGCTTGTCTGGTTATTGTTTCTAAGTCTGAGGCACTTAACTTTGTAACTATTAAGCACAAAGCATCTCCCAGCTCTGGTAACCTGTGTCATCCATCATTAAATGTCACACTTACCAATTTAATAAAATTAAGTGACTTTGTTGCATCTGACTCCACTATTATCATCAAGTCAATATGATCTACAGTAGGATCCAGGGGAAAGGGGTCCTCATCGGTATCTGCGGTGATTTCTGGATAAGGATGAAGGAACCTTGTATATAAATAAATAAAAATAAAATAAATAAAATAAGTCCACTTTGCCTCACTTTCCTGAAGTTGAAGGTGTGGGTGCTGAGGAGGCTCATAATCCTCCAAGTTTAGGGACTTGCATATATAGCAACAGCAGCAATAACTACTACAACAGGTAAGAACAACTGCAACAACAAAAATATAGAAAAGAGCAAGAATCCAGTTGCATGTATAAGACTAACAAAATTTAGGTGCCGCTGGACTCTTGCCCTTTTCTACAGCTGCACGGCTAACACGGCTACTCATCTTGAACAAAAATATAAACAACAGTTAAAGTTCTGGATCAGGGTTGTGACAGTGAAACTTCCATATTTCTAGGTGGGAATCATTTTTTTTTAAATCAGTCCTTTCTTCATAATCAGCAGAACTGCTTATAACCCATATGCCAAGGCCAAATGTCTCTGTATATTGGTGTATCTAGCAGTGCAGTCCTAAGAAATTATACCTGTCTAAACCCATTGACTTCAATGTATGTAGAAGGGTGTTTTAAGTTTTCATTGTTAAGAATCGTTAGCCTCAGAAATGAATAAGCCAATGGGGACAGGGATAATTCTAAATTTCTCATCTCTGCCTTCATCCTTGTAGCCTTGAAAAACTTCATTACAAAGTGACTTCATTGTCCTCCCCTTCTCAGGCCCATTTCCTGCCCATTAGAGTCAGAACCATGGACAGCGACCCTGAACCACCTGCACTTGCAACCTGCTAATTGCACTCTTGTAATTAACTGCAGACAATGACAATTGCCTTCATAAATCAATGTCATTGTCAGCCAAAGCACAGCATCTTGTCGGGGGAAGGCTTGATTTTTATATTGCTGTCTATCGCAGATGGAAATATCTTATCTATTCAAGATGCATCCCAAGAACGGTGGGACTTTTGCTCTTATAATTCACACACACAGAGTGCAGATTTACTCCATATCTGCAACAGACTGACTGTCAGGGCCTGCCCTCCAGGGAATCCTGGGGACTGTCTTTCAGCGATGTGGGGAAAGGGTGGCAAGAACTCTTGAGAAAAACATTTTCTATTTCATCCTGAAATGATGTTCCTTGAGGAACCATGATAGCTGGAGTAACACTATGCCCAATATGAAAGGCTTGGCAGTTACTGATTATCAGCTAGTGATCATGAATCTCCTTCCCCATCCTCAAGAAAATTCTGAAAGGAGTATCAGATATCTGATAGGCACTATTGATATATCCCCAGAGGCCAAGATCTTTAGGTACATTCAAAAAATAGTGCGTGATATTTGAACAACTGATGCTTCATATCTTACATGCATGCATTATTCTTTGGATCTGGCCCGTATTGCCAGTCAAATAGACTTCAAGTGAATTTGACTTGTTGCCGTTCCTTGGGGTGCTTTCTTGAGTCATCGGTTATGCTTTTCTTTCCTATATTTCTACCAGAGAACTCAAAACCACTGTATGTAGAAGGTAGGTCCTATTGAGTGCAAGCAGAGTGACTTTTGTGGAAGAAGACTTTCCTGTTTCCCCCAAAATTGTGCCCCTCGGGGTCAGTAGAGGACCAAAGGTCTGCAGAGGAGTAAAAAGGGAATCAGCAAAACTCCTTTCCATCTTTGCCACTTAGAAGCCAAGCCAGATGACTTCCCATCAAGACTCTGTTTAGACCCAGTCCTGGTTCAGTATGGTTGCTCCTTCACATGACTTCATTGGCCTGTATTCTGCAGGCCTGGCATCAACATCAGGAGACAGCACAGTCTTAAACAGAAGCAAAGTTTAGTAAAGAAGTTCCTTCACTGCAGAGAGTTAGGCGTAGTGGCTAAGAGTGGCAGGACACTAATCTGGAGAACTGAGTTTGATTCCTCACGCCTCCGCTTGAAGCCAACTGAGTGACCTTGGGTCAATCACAGCTATCTCAAAGCTCTCTCAGCCCCACCTGCCACACAGGATGATTGTCGTTGTTGTGATAACACACATTGTAAACCACTCTGAGTGTGGCATTAAGTTGTCCTGAAGGATGGTATATAAAATCAAACAACAACAACAATAACAACAACAACTTAATACCAAGGTAATGCTGTTTGGGAAGGTAGATATTTTAGAGGGACTGAATCCACTTGTCCTAGATTGAATTAAATTGGCTTTCTCAGAGCAGGTCATGGACTCTGCCTTGCTCTTTAAAAAGCAGACTGTCATGGTGGTCTAGAGTGCCTTTTATCAGCTGCCTCTAGCACACCAACTCTCTCACTACCCAGACTTGGCCAATTTGGCCAAACTGATCCCTGTTTCTGTAACTTCCTGGATGGATTACTGCAACATGTTCTACTTGTGGGTGCCTCTGAAGACTGGTTTAGAATGTGGCAGCCTGACTATTGTCAGGGGCTAGCCACCAGAAACGTATGTTACCCATTTTGAAACAGCTACATCGGTTGTCAGTTTGTTTCCAAGTTCCATTCAAGGTGCTGGTCATGATCTTTAAAGCCCTTCATGATTGAAGACCCACATTTGTCCTAGTATGTCAAGTATGAGCCACTGTAGTTCTACACTGATCATATATAACTTGTGAACATGGATAGTGACTCTGATTTCTATGGCTGCTTCCACACTCATTGGACAATGCACTTTCAATGCTCTTTAGTGATCATTTGGAACTGGATTTTTGTGTGTGAAACAAAAGATCCACTTCCAAAGGATCACTAAAGTGTATTGAAAGTGCATTATCCAACGTGTGTGGAAATGGCCTATGTCTGATGAGGAATGCAGGCCATCAGATTGTGCTGTATGGAGATATTAGTGCCGCCAGGAGCCAGCAAACTATGCAACTCTAGTTCCTTGATTCTTTTGCCTTCAATATATTCACAAGAAGGCATCCGGTCCTTGTTATGAATACCTAAATTTACCTTACTGGAACCTTTTTGTTATCTTCTCTACCAAGATCTGAAATGGCAGCCCTGCTTGTGAGGAAAAGGAGGAGGGGCTGCTGAAAGATTTTAGCATGTCTGAAATACACAAAGACTTTTAGATACATCAATGAACACTTTTTCCCCCGTGAAGAAAATGGAAACATCGCCTTCCATTTCAAGTGTTGCTGCTATACGTTTACCACAGAAGGAGGAAAGAACATCCCTTAATGTATTCTTTCCCCCTTGAAGCAATACACAAGGCTATCTCACAAATGGCTGCCTCCCATTTCTTTTGGTCCCAAAATGTTGAGAAAAGAGTTGGCTAAATTGACTGGCCAATTTAACGACTGTTGTGTGGGTTTATTTAACTGAGGAGATAAAAGGTATTAAATCACATGCTTTATTCATCTTGATGTTTGTTCTGTAGCAATATGTCTGAGAAGCAATGATATTTATAGGCTGATCAAACTCAACATCTTTTATGGCACGTGATCAATGTGCAAACATGGAAAGAGAGAATATAGTGTGTTTGTGTGCATGCACGTGCGTGTGTATGTGTGGACATATTACAGATTTATACTTGGTCTAAAGAAATGCTTAGGCCTTCTCAATTCACTTTTCATTAGTGATGGGCTGGTGTTTCCACTCCAACTCAAAATCTCAGAAGAATGTTGGTTTCTGAATTAGAACCAAATATTTACAGATTGGCAGATTCTGGTCCCATTCCAGAGTTTGCACGAGGCAAATCCTAGTGAAGCTAGAGAATATCACTGACGTTATCCGTGCTTTAGTTATCTTAGGCAAACTAAAATGGTGGCCCAAATCTTTTGAGATAGTTTTGTGAGCTTTCAGTGGTCACTATGAAACTAAAAGGTCAGAAGGGAGAAAGGAGTAGAAGACATGAAGATTAGATGGAATGGCTGGGGAGAAGCAGAGTCAGGAGGGACAGAAAATGGAACCAAAGGGTGGGAAGTGGGGAAGAAATAATAACAATAATAACAACTGCACTTATATACAGCTCTTCTAGACAGATTAATGCCCCACTGAGAGTGGTGAATACAGTCAGTGTTATTATTGACCCCACAACTGGGCCTGATAGGAGTGACTTACCCAAGGCTACCTATTGAACTCATGGCAGTTGTGGGATTTGAACCAGCAGAGTGCTGATTCACAGCCCAACCTCTTATGCTACAGGGAATTCCCTTTGTTTCTATGTAAATTTGGCTTGTCTGGGGTGTTCTTTTGATGTCCTGATTTGTTACTTGCTGCTTGAGTGGCGTTTGATGATAATTTTCCTTGTTGGGCACTAGTGGATTCAAGATGAAGGACCACTGGTGGAGAGTGACTCAAGGGACCCACAGTACCTCTGCAACCCCAGACACAAAAAATGATACTCCTGAGTATTCTGATGGATTCCAAGAGGAAATGGAAGATGACGCTCAACCGAGTATGAGATTGGGCCCCACATTCGTAGGAATAAATTAGCAGGAGGGAAGCCATAAGAGCAAGAAAGCTCAGCATGTGGCTGTTTTTTGAAGCGTAATTACAGCCCCGTCGAAGCAGGCATGGATCCTAACATATTTGGAAGCACTGTGATCAGCGTAATCACTGTGCCATTTCATTTACTTTTGCACATTCTGTTAACACATTATGGCCGCTGTAGAGACGGCTGGAATGATACAGTTAATGCTGCCCATTTGTTCAGCTCACGCTGTTCAATTGCATTGCTCTTCTGCTACATCCCGACTGCTTCTTATGTGTTTTTAAGATGAACTGTGACTTGGGCTATTGAAAATACATTCCCCCCACCCCCCAATTTCATATTGGAATAAGCACTAAACCTAGGTAGAGTAAGCACGGAGAATTAGAAGCATTTTTTTTCTTTCCTGTTATAACCTATCATGTTGCTTCCTAATTAAAATCCAAGGACCAAGAGGGGAAAAAAATCTGCCCAGTTCATTCAAATAAACAAATAACCTCTGACATTGGCTATTTAATTATGGAGGGCAAAGGGGTAATCAAATGTTATCCAACTGGCATTTCAATCTTCTATAAGCGACCAACTTCACTGCATGCCTCCTCTTAGAGCAGCATAGCAAGGAAACGTGGCAATATCGCCTGTAAGACTTTGCCCACCGTGATGGATTCCTCGGGTGCTTGGGGCCACCCTACATGTTTTTTTCCTGCAGCAATTTCCCACCTATTCTACTGTGTCAAGGTACCTGGTGGGAATTTGGTCTGTGTAGAAGCCCACACAAGCCTGGATTGATAACTGAGAGATATTCAGGTACACTGGCGGAAACAAAAAAATTGTTTTTTAAAAAATGAATAAGAACAAAGTTTATTCAGAAGGAAAGCAGCAAGATTGGCCTAGCTTACTGTCTGGCTGAATGACATCTTGTTGAGTTCCTTCTCAGCATTACTCACATTACTCAGGGCTTTTTTTCAGTTGGAACATGGTGGAACAGAGTTCCGGAAATTCTTGAAAATGGTCACATGGCTGGTGGCCCTGCCCCCTGCTCTCCAGACAGAGGGGAGTTTAGATTGCCCTCTGAGCCACTGAAGTGGTGTGGAGGGCAATCTAAACTCCCTTCTGTCTGTAGAGCAGGGGGCAGAGCCACCAGCCATGTGACCATTTTCGCCAAGGGTGATTTAAACTTTTAAAAACTCCTCCTTGTTCCAGCTCACCCAAAGTGACATCATTGGCCCTGGGAGCATGCGTGCACTTTGTGCATGCACATGTGGTACCAGGGGCACTACCTCCCACCAAGAGTTGCCCCCTGTGCTGGCAACCCACTGAGTTCCACTACCTCTTTTCCCAGAAAAAAAGCCCTGCTCACAGTTAGAAAATTGGGTGTGTCCAGAAATGCAAGCCATTAGGCATGAATCAAAGGGCAGGGATCCTTTGGCTCTTAGAGTCCTTCAGCTCTTAGCCTGAAGGTTGTAGCCTAGAGCTGGGCTGAATATAAGCTTGAAGAGAAAGAATAATCTGCCTTTGCACTCAGAAGCCATCCCCTTCTCCTCTTTGCTTCTGTGTGTGTGTGTGGGGGGGGGGATGCTTTGCTGTGCCATAGTCAGCATCCAAAGCTACACCAGGACTTTGGGGCAGGACCGTATCTGAGGCTTCCAATTGCATGGACTGTATATTGATATTGGCTGTATCAACTTTTTTTGTGAACATATCCTTATGTTGGTTCTGAGGTATGTTTCCAGTCTAGGGCAGTTTAGGGAGCCAACCTGCCATGCCCCTTTGTCCTTCCCTGAACGGCACAGAAGCTTGTCCCACTTTGGTGAGGCCCATGACATTCCTGCACTGGTGTTTAGCCATGCCACAGCAGCAGTGGGTCCCTTTGCCAAAATATTTTGGAGATACGCCAATGTATCTCTGAGGTTGCCAATGTAACAGCAGACCAGGTCCCTGAGCACTCCCTCCCCTGAATTATTCTACAATAGGAGATTCCCAAGGGGGGGGGGGATGTCTTGGGTATATTTTTCATAGATATAACACTCTGTGGCAAGCAAGTTACACACCAGACCTAGCTGGCAAACCCTGCTGGCATCCTGTAACATTAGTTCTCCAACCACGGAAACTCAACCAAAGATCTGGCATCTCTGCAGGTCTTTACCTCACTCTTCTATTAAACTTTTCTTCTTAGGTTCCAGCCTCCAACTCTCAATCATCAAAGCCTAACACACTAAACTTCCCCTTGTCAGATATTAGCTTTTTTCCTGTACTCAGCACCTATTAGCTGGTTCAGAGCACAGCTCTCATTGGCTCCTGTGCTGTTGGGGTACATGTCCGCATTTCATCCCACTAGTTTTTAATTAAATATTACCATCAGTTGACAAAATAGCCACAAAAGTCGCTAAGCGTGATCTGCATATGCGACTGAAATGTTAAAGGCATTCCAAAGTATCTCATTTGTGGTTAGATTAATGAATCTAGGTATACTTGTGTGTTCATTATTTAAAATTCAAGCTCAGTTCGTCCCAAGGCAGAATGTAATAGGAAGTAATTTAAATCCTTCTCTTTACCTGTGCCCTGCCTACTGGGAGATGGGCTACTGGAAAAAATCCAGCAAAATGTTTAAAGAATATTCCCTTTAGACCTATGGTTAATCTTATCAAAATTTGTTACAGTATTTCTTGAAATTCTCTAGAGGTTTCATTGGAGGACAAGGCCCCAAATCCACTTTTAATTTTCCTTGAGGTAAAGTTTTGATGAATGGTTCCACCTTCCTCCTTGCAGGGGCCTCAGCCAATCGCTTTCAAGC
Organism: Eublepharis macularius; assembly: GCF_028583425.1. Classification (NCBI taxonomy): domain Eukaryota; kingdom Metazoa; phylum Chordata; class Lepidosauria; order Squamata; family Eublepharidae; genus Eublepharis; species Eublepharis macularius. The sequence continues at coordinate 26,625,086 of NC_072805.1, read as the reverse complement.
TGTGGATTTGAATGTTAGAAGAAGAAAAAAAGAAGAGTTTAGCATTTTAAGTCCCGGCCAGCTCACAAATTTAGAGGTTGTTGAATTTTGATGGGGAAAGGGTTGGGAGGTCTGCTGATTCATCAGGGAGTCATTAGAGACTTCGGATATTTTGAAACTTTCCAGGGATTGGGTACTTTTCCTGTCAAAAGCAGTTTAAAAGGGGGAAAGCTATCCGCTCTGTGTTCTAAATGTTTGCTTGCTGTTCCTGTCAAAACAGTTAAAAGTTAAAGCCCTTCTGTTCCATGTTATAAGTCTGAATCAGTCAAACAAAAAACCTGCGTTGAAATGGTTATGCTTTTTCAGGCCCCAGCTCTCTAGTACCTTTGTTACTGTCATACTGAGAAGGCTGGAGAAAAGGAAAACAAAGAAACAAAGAAAGCCACACACACCACTGAAGCAAAATCGTTTTTAGTTGTTTTCATCAAGCCTCCTGTCTGATTCCTTCAAGCCTATAATCCTCTCATGATAGACAAAGTGAATGCTGGGTGTGTCTAGGCATTGCTCTCATTGAGGACTAGAAGACTAAGTCATCCCAAAATCTTCAGTTGTAAAAATAGAAAGTATTAAACAAAGAAAGAAGTTTGTGAAACAAGAAGTCCACGGAAGATTTCACTGATCTTATCAAAACTGTTTGGGCTTTTCCTCAAATTTTTGCTGATTTCGTACTTTAGAGAAATTTGTTGTGTGTGAATGTTTAGTGGCTCATTTACAATGACTGGGTCTGTTGGGTTTCCTGGGAAAGCGGGAGTCCAGAAATGGCTGTTTTTCAGAACCCCAACAAGTATCCTTCTTGGTAAATCCATGGCTTACTTGCTTTCTGCATATATATTCACAAGGTATATTCAAATTGTAGAGTTGCCACTAAACATTCACTCAGAACAAATTTCTCTAAATTTCCAGTCTCTGTGAAAACTGCCCTCATAGGAAACAATGAAAGAGCTGCAGAATGGTATGGGAAGAGATGGAGAGGTTTTCTGTAAAGGAAACCTTCCTCACTTTGTAAAAGGAAACAAACAGTAGACCACAACTAGGAGTCTCTCTACACACAAGACATCTTACACGGGGACACTCAAGTGTAGGGAAATGCAATGTTATCCAGGAAACATAGTTTAAAAAGGCAGAGATGGTGGAGATCACCAAGCTGTCATGGCAGGGCAATCTAAGTGATGGTACTGAATCTTGGGAACTCCATTCCTCTACGCAAAAGAATAAATGGACACAAATCTGACATTAGAAATGGAAACGTCCAGAAACCAGTGGGAGAACACTTCAATCTACCAGGACATTCCATCAAAGACTTAAAGGTCACTGTAGTTCAACAGAAACCTTTCAAAAACAAAATCCAACGGGAGGCTGCTGAACTGGAATTCATATGCAAATTTGACTCTGTCAAGCTGGGACTGAATAGGGACTATGAATGGTTATCACATTACCACAGGTAACAGATTTCCTTTACAGAGGTGGGGTCTGGGGGAGCTCAGTGGCACCTGGTGTGGGCTTTCGGGAACCACAGATCTCTTTGTCAGATGCATCTGGCAGGGAGAGCTGTGGTTGTCGAAGGCCCATACTACATTGGAATTGGATGGTCTAGCTGTTTGGCTGCTACAAACTAACAGGGCAAACTCCTTTGAAGCCAACTGATACACACACCAAAAGGAGATGTTTACATATACTAGCAAAGGAATGTTTTGATTGCTCCCTCCCCCTCCCCCCCTAATTGCCGCCTCTCTTCTCTCTCCTGCTCTTCTGTATTTGGCCAGTATCTGTATCAGGCATCTGACGAAGAGAACTTGATTCTCGAAAGCTTATGCTACAATAAAATTGGTTAGTCTTAAAGGTGCTACTGGACTCTTTTTGATTTTGCTACCATTCCTTAGGATGCATATTTGGCCCCAACCATGTTAATTGCTGTTGATGGAGGCAAATTTCAGAATCCTCTTTCATGTTGTCCCCAGGAGAACTTCTGTCCCTCGGAGAAGCATTTCAGAGGACAGTTTGGCCTGTAGCAGAAAGCGGGGAAGCAAGAAAATTGCATTTTCCCAATGGAAGCTTATCTAAGCTGATATTTTCATGTCATCCAAGATTTGTCTTTCCTAATGTTTGTATGTCTCTCTCCCTCTCTGTCTGTCTAGTAGTGTAACAAACTGGGTTTTTTTGAATTTTTTAAATTATAAGCAGGGCTTTTTTTTTCAGCTGGAACATGGTGGAATGGAGTTCCGGCACCTCTTGAAAATGGTCACATGGCTGGTGGCCCCACCCCCTGCTCTCCAGACAGAAGGGAATTTAGATTGCCCTCTGCGCCACTCCAGTGGCATGGAGGGCAATCTAAACTCCCCTCTGTCTGGAGAGCAGGGGGCGGGGCCACCAGCCATGTGGCCATTTTCACCAAGGGCAATTTAAACTTTAAAAAACTCCCCCCTTGTTCCAGCTGACCCAAAGTGACATCATTGTGCGGTCCTGGGAGCATGCATGCACTTTGTGCACGTGCATGTGGTACCAGGGGCACTACCTCCCGCCAAGAGTTGCCTCCTGTGCTGGCAACCCACTGAGGGCCAAGCTACACATGACGAATGACACTTGAACAGCAAGTGGATTGAGTGGAGGACAGGGGTGAACAGGGAGAAATACACTTGCTGTTCAAGTGTCATTCGTCATGTGTAGCTTGGCCCTCAGTTCAACCACCTCTTTTCCCAGAAAAAAAAGCCCTGATTATAAGCATTCTTGACAGAATTCCTGCAATGAGGGGATACTGGTTTTTAAAACAAAGAAATAAATCGCTCCAATCCCATATCCTTTAAAAATTTATATTTTGTCCATTTTAAAGAAGTGAATCTCTTTTGTATAAACATAAAACATATTGGATCTGTGCAAAATAGATGGCTGGGAGTTTAATTAAAATCCAATACTTTGACATTTCACTATGAATTTGAACAATTATGATAGCAGTGGACTCAAAAGAGGGAAATCTATACAACAGTTAAAATAAGAATGTTCTCCTAATCATTTTAAGCACCTGAGTGTCTAGAAGTCATATTCTCATCCATTGTAGATGTACATGTCATGCATAGCCTTGTAGGTATTTTAAAGGAAATTATTGCAGGATTATGCAGGTGCCTAAATTAATAAACATTTGAAAATTCAGCAAGAGGTTTGCCTGCACTAGTTATTGTTTTATGATTAAATAATTAGTCTGAACATCTTTGTACACCTGGTCCCACATCAAGGGTTTCAATTACGTTGAATGGCTTTTAGCTTATGTTTGATCATTCAGTACTGAATTAGCAATGTGCTGGGTAATAAGAAAATGATTTCAAGATTTCTCAGAAATTCTATAGCAAAGTTTGGTAACTATAGTCATGAGCTTTGTTGAGCTCTGTCTTTAACTATTAAGGAATAACTTCCTAAAAATATTTATGTAGCAGTTACTTTTAGGATCAAACATCATTGCTCTGCTCCAATAGAAATTTTCATCTGGGCCCCCCCCCATAGGGTTGCCAGGTCCACTTACCCTCCCAGCAGGAGGGGAGGGGTGCATTAACCTTCAGTTTTTTCTCGCACGAGTGCTCCCAGCGCAGTGTGATGATGTCACTTCCAGGAGTGACATCATTGTGCAGGCTCCAGAAGTGCACCTGGACCTCATGCAGGGCCCAAACAGGCTGAAATGGTCCAGTTTGGAGCCTGTGAGCACTTCCAGGGTCTGTGTGATGATGTCACTCTTGGGGGTGATGTCATTGCATTGCGCCGGGAGCATGCCCCAGGAGGCCCGTTTCCACACCTTCCCCCCTGCCAGCCATGTGAATGGTGGTGAGGGGGAGAAGAGTGGAAGTGGGGGATCCCCCACCACCACTGGGGGATCGGCAACCCTAGGCCCCACCACACACTCAGAACACATCCATAATTCCAGAGCAGTGGTCAAGTTGCAACAGAACTAAACAGGAGTTTAGTAGTACCTTAAAGACTAAACCCAAGCTCAGATCCCTGCTCTGCCGTGGAAGCTTTCTGGGCCTTTCACGCACACACAGCTTAACCTATGTCTGAGGGTTGCTGTAAAGGTAAAATGGAGGAGAGGAGAAATATGTAAGCTGCTTTGGGTCCCTATTGGGTAAAAAGGTGGGGATAAGAATGAAATAAATAAGTAGTTTGAGGCAAATCAGCAAGAATGAGAAATTTGATATTATTTCTATAAAAAGCCTGAAGTCTGCCCACTCCTGGTTTTAAGCACTCTTCATATATTATTGGAGAAGTGCATCTAATTTCAACATAACTTACTGCAATAAATATACTTCAGAGCAGAGGTCTCAACCCCTTTGACTTTATGGGCACCTTTGGAATTCAGAGCCAAGCTACAAGTGACACCTGACACAGGTTGGACACTTGTCAGCTTCCCTCAAGTTTTGATTGGAAATGTAGGCATCCTGGTTTTACAGCTTTGCTCTCCATTACAGCTGCAAGACCAGGATGCCTACATTTCCCATCCAAACTTGAGGGAAGCTGACAAGTGTTCAACCTGTGTCAGGCAACACTTGTAGCTTGGCTCTCAGACACCAGGTGATGGACACAACCACAAAATTGCTACCACAGGAGATGGAGCCAAACACAAAATATCAGGGAGTGAAGTCACACATGACTCTAACAGTAACTCTTCAATCTTTCAGGCAGAAGCTGTTTAACAGGATGCTTTTTAAAATGAACATGCTATTTACAAATATTTTCTTGCAATCCCACAAGTTATCTTCAGCCATGCAGTGAAGATTCTTGTGCTATGGTGGCAGATGCTGCCAAATCAACATTTTTAAAGATCTACACTGATCTCCAATGGCCAATAAGAAGCTCTGCTAGGCAAAAGCCCCACCTGGCCCTTCTCACTTTCTCAAAGCATTTGTCAGGTACCAGGGTAGCTGTTGGTGGTTGCTGTGGTGCCCTGCCCACAGGTGCCACGTTAGAGATTCCTGCTTTAGAGCATGAATGAAATCTTCTTACCCTTATAACAGGGTATCACCGCATCAGTGTACCTTTGAGTACTTTTTCATTCAGTAAGATCAAGAGTTGCTCTGAAGAAGATGTCAGGGTTTTGAAAAGTCCATTATTTTTGCTTTGCCGTACAATGACTGTCAATGATGGTGACAGTTATAATGGCAAGTTAGGGCTAAAAGGCATTTATCAAACTCCCTATTAGCTATAAATTGATGGGCTGCTTGAAAGTTCCTAGCCGAATCTTAAGGCCATGTTAACGAGGCGGCCTTTAACATCAAATAGATTTGTAGCCATAGTCATTCTTAGATATGGCCAGATTTAATGAGGTATTTACCATTTGAACTGCTGTAAGGGAGGCCAGTGCCAATGTCATTTCTGTTAAGAGTATTGACCTCTGGCCTCTAAATAAGAGGAATAAATGGGGAGGACTATGTGTGGCTATGTTGGGGAGGGAGGCATGCACGGGTAAAAGAAAGAGAATCCAGATATTGGTATCTTCTGTGTAAATACTATAAACGTGTAGAACAATAGAACGTCCTAGATAAGCCAAGCCTGAAGTACCTCAACCGTAAGCAGGTCCTATCTTCTTCTTTAAAAATGTAAGGTTGCCATTCTTTTGGAGTATTGCTGATTCATATTACTTAAATTTTTAATTTATATTTGTACCCTAATTTTCTTCTAAAAGGGGAGTTGCTTACCGTGTTCCCCATCCTCCATTTTATCCTCACAAACAATGATCCTGGGAAGTAGGTTAGGTTGTGAGTCCATCAAGACGTGCAGGTATCTCCAAGTCTCCTTTGGGCTTTTCATTTTAAAAACTGAGTTCCCTGCTGGAAACTCCTTTAAACAATGCCAATTCTGGTCAGAACCACTGCACAGGGGAAACAGGGGGTTCTGCCTTCCCTCTGTTTCATTTTTCCTCTTTGAAATGGCACCAGGAGATGTGTGGGCAAATAGTGCCCTGAAGCCATTTTGGAGAGGAAAAACAGCATGGGGGAAGGCAGGACTGTCTCCTCCCCTCATGTTGCTGTCGTCTCAAACAGAACTGGGGCACAATTCTAGCCAGGAACTCAATTTTTAAAATGGCAGCAAATCCCCCCAGAGTAGGGATTCAAACCTAGACTTCCTAGATACTAGTCTGATAATCTATGCCTTAGGTAATGCTATTGTAACACACTGAGAGCCAAGGACAAGAGCTCTTTGGCTTGTTCCAAAGACTCCCACTGCTGGCAAGGGTGAGCTTGAATTACCTCGAGGTGTGTCCTCTCTTCTTTGTCTAATCCAGGCTTTCCATTCCAGTGGACTGTCCCTGCTTTATTCTCATATTCTTCTCCATCTACCACTTCCACAAATCGTATCTCCTGAATGCCCATCTTTGGGATAAGCCCCACCCTTCTGGCTCAGACTAGATCATTCAGTCCTTCTCTTCTCTGTGCCTCTGCTTTTTAAAGCCACGTATGCACACTGGCAGTGAATTTCACAATCATTACTCATTATGTGAAATACTTATTTTTGTCTATCTTGAATCTACTACCCATCACCTTCATTGGATCCCAGGAAGGCCAACCTGAGACTGGCAACTAAGAGGAGACTCATTTGGGGGGTGGGACACTCACCAGCATCATCATGACTTGGTGCAGTGACATCACTTCCAACATGACCCAGAAGAGATGTTATTGGTTCGGAGTGATGTTCTAGCATTCACCCCGAACACTATGGTTCAACCACAGACTGTCACTCAACATTACTCATCTCCCATTTCCCCTAGCAATGTTCTCTCTGCAGAGCTGGTGGGGGTGTAAGTGGTTGGCTCTAGCCTCCACCGTATTTAATACAGGCCTGTGGTATAAAAATCACAGGACCCCTGGATTTATGCAGCTTGATCTGGATCGGGGGAATTCCTAGCCGGCTGGGCAGAGCACTGTGGAGACTCTCTCAGGAGATTGAGTCACATGCAGACTGATTCAGATACAATGCAGAGGACAGGACTGATTGAATGTGCTGTCCTCCCAGCAACTGACATGAGGTCATGACGATAGCGGGCTTTGCTGTGTCACCCCATTAGCACATTCCAATGTCCTCTTCCCATAATTACATTTCCCACCCCAAGGTCGGGAGCAATCAACCAGCATCGATACGCTAATTTCTCTCTGGGAATCTATATTTTTCATATCTGAAAATTCATTAACTTAGCTTCATTAGCAAACTGCCCCTTTTGTGAGGCAGCAGGAGAGACTTTGCATTTCCTTTCAAATACCCCAGCAGCAAACAATCAAAGTAATCAAACCTTTGTAATTCCCAGAAACTGACCTTTACAGTCTTTGTCTCAGTGGCTGAAAGGACTCTCCCAGCCTCAGGACACATTTTGCTCTATAAGAACCAGGGCTCTTGCCCCATTCAAACTGTGCACGCTTCCTGGATCCAAGCGCTGCTCCCTAAGACTCTCTCTCTCTCTCTCTTGGCTAAGAACATGGGATGTCTGAACCTGCTCTCTTCCTCCGTGGACTATTCTACTCTCCTGGATCAGTAAATATACTCCGCCCTCTTACTCTATTCCAATCTCTAGCTAAACCTTCTAGGACTCTCTCTGTGTGTGAAACTGTTTTTATATTGCTCTTGTGTATGTGAATTTCCTCTTTTAATAAAAATACTCTTTGACCTTAAAGCACCAAGTCTCGTCTGCTGTCTTGGGGATTGGATCCCATAAATACTGGTGGAAATATCCCATCGTTACCCCTCCTGCATAGCCAACCTTCTTGCCTCTGATTCCCCCCACTTACTCTCAAGGAGGCCCATTCCATGTAACAGGGGGAAGTTTTCCCATGAAAGCAGGTGATCTGGCCTCCCTGTTGGATCCAGTAATAGTTGTTCCTGAGTTGGTTGAGGCCAACCCGTGCTTCTATATCCCCACATCCCATTGCTTTAGCATGTATAGGGGGTTCCTCTCATGCCTCTGAAAGTAGAGTAGACTGTGCAGCCTGCCCTCAGGGGTTCCACAACCCAGCAAAGCACCTTCTCATGGCTTCTCAGGACAAATGCCATGTTCCACGCTCCTTCCATCTTCACAACATAAACCACCTTAACAGATTTAGAGACTACACATTTAAGATTCAAGTCTGTCATCAGTATTTGAAGGTTGTTGGTGGATGTGTTGGTCCAAAACAAAACTCCAAATCAAAAGCAGTATAATGTTTTCTATTAAGACCAGCCAAAAACAGCGTGTAAGCTTTTAAATTATTCAGAACTCTTCATCAGGCTGAATGTAAAAACAAAATAAAGCAAGGAAAAAGTGGGAAGAAGTTTCAAGCCACGATCTTAAGGTGCCTGCTTCACTTATGGAATGCAGTTTTCAGTGGTCAGACCAGTTAAATATTCACAGGCTGCAGTTGTTACTCTTTTACTCTTTTATCCTTCAGAAATGGCATCAAAAAGGAGCCTGTCAGACAGAAAGGGAGCTAGATGCCGTCAACCACCACCACTCAAGTTTGCACTGTGGTAGCCTGCGTTGTAGACAGACCCGTAATCTCTCCGGCAAATCCTTTCATTGCTTTGCAAAGCCTGAATGTGATGTTTTCAAAGAGATGCCCACACTCCTGAACGTTGTCTGCTTCTTTCCCATGGCGTAGGTCGCTTTCTTCTCAGCTGTGGTCTTCTCTGCCTCACTCCCCTCTGTTCATCGTGGTTTTCACATCAAAATTAACCCAGCTGCCGCCAGCTGCCCTCTTCTCACCTGACAGCAGGAGAAAATAAAAGCATCTTGGAGATGACATATCAGCTTGGTTTCATGCCATAACTGCAGCCACTTGATGGTTAAGTGGAATATTTTTCAAGCCTTTTTTCTCGTTTCACTCCTTCCTTTTGCTTTCACTCTCTAAGGGCATAGCCCCAACCCGAAATGTTTCTTGAAAAAGCCTTTTCACCAACATTTCCGCCAGACATTCACCTATGTGAATACATAAAATAGAAGGGAAAGAAATCCCCTCTGGTCCTGTCAAAAGAATAAATGGGAACAGTCATTTATGTGGCCCAAGAACCTTACAATAGACTAAGCTGAAAATTACATCTTAGGTGCCCTCTCTAGGAGACAACCATTCCTCTCGGGTTGCGATGTCTCCGGAACTGACAGAATTTCTCAGATTAAATCTGTGCTAAATGGAGTAGGTTGACTCCTGTGATTCTGATTTTTGGAGAATAGATAGAGCTCAGTGTTGGTAAAAGGGGGGAAATCAAATATGAAATCCTGTCAGAAGAAAGACAGGAGTTTCTCAGAAGATCTTTGTGACTGCTTTTGTTAACACTGAGAGGAATATACGACGTTTCAATTGATGTATGATGTAGTTATTTTTTTAAAGAAAAAAATGATCTATCAGGATGGTTAAAAGCAATTATATGGGGGAAATTGCACCTTCACAGCTGAATGGTACCATAATACTTAGCATTAATATGTCTGAGAGTTCAAAATAATACATCACATGTCTTTGTTAATCTGCACAATAACCATTTAGGACAACCATTTAGAATAAGTCAGTGTTACTACCGGGACAGCATCTTCACACTGAAGTCTGGAAATTATTAAGGGAACCCAGATTACAATGGGGAGGCAAACAGAGATAACAACATACATTGGAATGGAGGAAGTGTGGAAAGTGCCCTCAAGTCATAGCTGGCTTATGGTGACCCTTGGTGAGGTTTCCATGGCAAGAGACAAACAGAAGTGGTTTGCGGTTGCCTGTCTCTGCAACCCTGGTCTTCATTGAAGGTCTCCCATCCAATTACTAACCAAGGCTGACCCTGCTTAGTTTCTGAGGAGATTAGGCTCACCTGGGCTATCCAGCTCATAGTAGAATGAAAGGGGGGGGCATTTTGGCTGATGTCATGTGGAGAAGGGAGCTCTCACACCTGAAGTGCCATCTTCTTGTCCACCATTGCCATGTGGAGCAGACAAAGGACTGGCTGACGAGACCAAGTTCCCAAGGCAATGGGAAGCTTTTAGCAAACCCGCCAGTTAAAGAGCCTGTCTTCGAGTCAGACTAGCTAGGGCATGTATAAGGTGGAGGTACAGAATACATCTGGAGATCACATATCATGGTACAGTATACGTAATTCAGATTGCGTTTGGAGAAGACTACAGTGCTATCAAATTGCTCAAGATAAGTCCTGCTCTTTGACCTCCCCTTTAATTAATTGCATTGATATGGTGAGGAGGACTCGCCTCCATTGCTGCAATAGGGCCAGTTAATACTCTGGACGATGCTATGACTGAGCATGCGTATCAGTGACCAATAGGCTGGGCCTGGAGTTCTCCCACAATTATAACTGGTAGCCACACTACAGAGGTAAATTGTCCTGGATGAAATGGCAGCAGCAGAGGATGGTGTTTATGACATCACATCCCCATGGAGGTGAGTCCTTTCTCAAAACTTTGCCCTCCCCAGGCACCTGTCTTCAATGCTCAAGGAATTGCCCTTGCTTGACTTGGCCACCCTAGTGGCCAAGGAAGGTAGATATGATGAAAACTACATTCCCCATGGGTATGTTGTCTCTGGGGGATGATGCTTCTGCTCATGATGCCATCTTAGAGGCTTTACCATCACTGCCATACCAGCAGGTCAGTTTGTGGGAAGGTAAGTGGATGGGAAGAATCCTAATGGTTGAGACAAATGAGAAGTGCTACATGCCAGTGTGTGTCTTTTTTTTCTGGGTCTCAGGTTGTCTTTCACATCATCTCCTACCTGGGACTGAAAGGATTGCTGAGCTGCTGCCCCGCCACAAGGGTCCAGATGGATTAAAGTATAGACTGAACACGGCATTGTTCATAGAAATTAAGGTAATGCTGCTACAGAAACAGATTCTGTAAACAGTGCTTTGCTTTCATTCTAAAAAAAAAAAGGTTTAATGGCCATTAGACCTTTGGCCATGAATATTCATCAAATAGTGATTGTTATTTATTCTAAGGAGGGATGAATGGCAAAAGTACACGCAACCCAGAAGCACTTTGAAAAATGTCTACTCCCGCTTTAGGCTTAACAAGCAGTCAAATGGTGCATGCAAGACCTTGAAACATTGCAGTGTCTGCATTTTCAACTTCCACTCCATTGCCTCATCCTACATCACTGAAATTTAACTGGGGTCCCAAGGGAGCCATAAGGAATGGGATAATGCACTTTTCAATTATCTCTGCTTTAGGTTAAATACATTTACAAGTGCCCAAGTAATACTGCCAAAGTGTATTACCATCTCACAAGGGTGCTAATAATGACCAATGAACAACATTTACACAAGAATCACATCCTGGTCTCCATAATCATATCCTCCTACTCCAAACCCCTTTTCTTTCCTGATATTACTACGATACAGTATGGTGTCATAACTGTCAGCAAGATTCTCTTGAATTTAAGATGGAAAGTGTATGGCACAGAGGCAGAGCATCTGCCTTGCATGCAAAATTTCCTAGGTTCAGTTCCCAGCATCTCCAGTTTTAAAAAGGTTCTGGTAGTAAGTGATGTGAATGACTTCTTAAATCCTGGAGAGCAGCTGCCAGCTGGTCATTTAATATTATTTGGATTTTATTGTATTTTTAAAATGCTATTGTTATTTTTATGGTAAGATGGCACCTCACCACACGGGTAACTTATGTAAAGTGTATAATTTTGGAATGTTGAATTTGCACTCTACTAATGCTCACAAGTTAACTTAAAACAATCTTTCCAGACAGGCTAAGGGTTGCAGACCAAGCTGGCTTTCAGTCCACCCACGAGGGAAGGATAAGAATTCATAGGTTAGTGGTGTGTAATGAACAAAGCCAAGAGAGATTTTTCTCCTGTAGATTCAGGGCAGTTAAGTCATCATGGAACTCTCCTAGAGCCAAGAGGCTAGTCATTAATTGTCCACATGTAGAAGGGGAAGGTTCTGGCAATGCTTAAAGTTTGGGATTTTGGTTGAAAAAGTCTGGTGTAGTGTGGTTAAGAGTAGTAGGACTCTAATCTGGAGAACTGGGTTGATTCTCCACTCCTCAGCTTGAGGCCAGCTGGATGACCTTGGGCCAGTCACAGCTCTTCCATAGTTGTCTCAGCCCCACCCACCTCACAGACTGATTGTTGTGGGGATAATAATAGCACACTTTGTAAATCGCTCTGAGTGGGCATTAAACTGTCCTGAAGGGCGGTATATAGAAGGGTGATATATAAATCGAGTGTTATTATTCTTTATTATTATTTGGTGGGAAATAGGAGAAACTCTGGAGGGCATCCTCAAAGTAGAGATGCCAGGCTGCAATCTGGGACCTCTGGGAACATTAGGGGTGGTTTCCTGACTGATATCTCTTCTTCCCCTGGTAGCAATAAATGGGCACTCTTTTTACTGTAAGGAAAGGCTGAGGACTTTACTTGACCAAAATTCCATTCCATGATGGCTTCCTTTGTAGAGAGGAGCAGGGTTGCCAGGAGGAGCCTGGCCTCCACACTCTGGAAGGTTGCCTGGCTGCTGCCTTTTCTCTCCCTGGTAGCTAGAAGAAGGGGAGCTCTCTGTTGGAGGTGAATGTAAGCATGATGCTTGAGTGCTGACTCATCTCCATCTGGTCTCACTGATGGAAGTTGATAACTTAGGGTGGAAATACATGTTACGAAGTACCTAGAGGTGTCCAAGTGAACCTCATTTCGTGTGTCCCAACTTTCCATGCACTTGCTCTCACTGTCACACTTCAGTTTGCTCCATGTGATTACATTCATGTGTTTGAGATCAGTTTCCCCCACATGATCGATTCATTGAAATGCAGATCTCGACACTTTCTTACTCCTTAAAGAAATGCAAATTGGCAAGTCAAAGGTGCCTACAGTACTTGTTCCCACAGCAAAACCAGAGCTGAACTGGAGCTTTGCCCTCCATACACACTTGCAGATGCAATCACACAAAGGGAGCTACTGTGAAAACAGCATGCATGGGAGCCAAGCAAGAACAGCCTGCACATGAATCGAGGACCACACATAAAATCTTGCACTTGAGCGTTCCCCAGGTAATTCACAATGTGCTTTTCCACTCTGAGAGTGCAGCTGTCAGCTGAATCTAAGCAAGGCAGGAGGCAGAGCCCCCTGAGCATAAGAGCACAAACTAGGCTGCAATCCAGTTTGTGCTCTACCACTGAGTTCCAGCAAAACTTTTGCAACTGGATTGGCTTGCCTCCAAAGGATAATCCGGAAAGGATAAGGAAATCAGGGATGAGTTTTAGGCCATGAAACATCCAAGCTGGAAAGATAAAGTTGGGATTTACTTCCAACTCATACAGAAAAGGAGAAGAGTTGGATGTCCATAATAATAATAATAATAAAAAGAGCAGGCCCTGTCTTTCATCTCCCCTCTCCACTTTTAAAACAAAGATATTATTCAAATCAGCCATTTACCTCTGCTGCACATCATTTAGCCGACCAATATAAACCAGAGCAAATGTTGCTTTGATGTAAGTGATGAAGATGACCCTGAAGCATAACATAAAAGCTCATGGATTTTTGTCCCTGCAGACAGGTGTAAAGAATGAGTAACTGGGGGAAGCAATGAAGCATAGAATATCAGTGCATGCAACATTACCCCGCGCCTCTCTGTTTTTAATCCATTCATTCCCCTTTGACCTGCAGCTTTCAGTAGCTGTCAGTGCTGAAAAAATAGATAGATGCTGCTCAGAGTGGATCTTTGGGAAACAAATTGTTCTCTATCTGTCCTAAGAAAGATCAGTGGATGGAGCAGTAGCTGCTGCCTACTTCTTTTTCCCCACTGCTGCCCCTTAACTTGGTTCATGTATGCAGGAGAAGGAGATGGTAGGACTGCACAGCTTGCAAAGACTGAGAGGGACGACTCATGGAGGATCCTATTTTTCAATGCTTCCCTATGTTGAAGCCCCTATGGTGTATGGAGGAAGTGTGGTGTAGTGGTTAAAGCAGAGGTAGGCAACTTGCCCCCTCATCCAACACATGTGCTGAAAATGGCACACCAGATTATTTTGATTTGCACTCTTACCGAGGTTTCTACTCAAGCAACTAAGGCCCTGGCAGCATTGCTGGGGCCAGAGGTGTGAGAAAAGGCAACAGGCATGGCATATGACCCTCATCACCTCCCGGAACTGCACAGAAAACAGCCAAGTCCAACAACAATCCCCGTGAAGCTGGCAGTGCCACTGAAGTTTGACTTACTCCGAGCATGTCTGGCCAAGGACAGATTTCTTCTTCCTCCATTTTTTTTTGTTGGTGCAACAAGAACTTCATGGGTAGATGTTGCATTTTTTTCAGCATTTGGTCCAAAGAGATTGCCTGCCCCTAGGTTAGAGTGTTGGTCTAGGATCATGAAGACACAGGTTCAAATCCCCTCTCTGATATGAAGATCATTGGGGATGACTTTGGTCCTGTCACTGTCTCTCAGTCAAACCTACTTCTCAGGGTTGCTGTGAGGATTAAATAGAGGAGGGGAGAACAATGGGGGCTGCCCTGAACTCCTTGGTGGAAAGTGAAGATAAAAAGGTATGACATAATAATAGATAAAATCTTCATGTCAAAAGGAAACCAGCACAGCAAGCAAGAGAGAGAAGGGAATCTTCTGCCTTCCTAGGCTATCTTTCTATGTATGAAACTTTTTAAAAAATTCAAAGGACCGTTCAGTGCTGGAATGATCCAGCATTTGTAGCCTGAGATAGTACAGCCCATTCTACCACCTCAACATTCCACCTCATTCTCCTGCGCTACATTGTTGCTTCTGTGCAGTATAGTATCATCTAGAAGAGGGTCAGGTGAAAACTTCCCAAAGGTGCACAACATACAGCAATGTGTGATGTACCTGGCAAGCTAGGAACAAGCTGGGCTCCATTGGCATTGCCAGCACTTCAGGAGTCAGCCTTGGATCCAGGTCTACATTGTCAGTGATGACCAGGGAGAGAAGGAGGAGGACTTGGAGTACTGTGTTCAGTTTTGGGGACCACAGTTTAAGAAGGATGTTGAACAAGCTGGAACATGTCCAAAGGAGGGCAACAGAGATCGTGAGGGGTCTGGAGATGAAGTCCTATAAGGAGAGGGTGAAAGAACTGGGTATTTTTAGCCCAGAGAACAGGTGACTGAGAGGTGATATGAGAGTGCATGAAAGGATGAGCCAGTGCTAGGCTCTCATGTCCATTTTTTATGTGCCATGGGTAATGCTGATCACCACTTTGGGATCAGGAAGGAATTTTTCTCCAGGACAGATTGGCCAGGGATCTTGGAGCTACATTCCTTGAGCTATACCCTGGAGCCCTGGGATCCAGGGCTAAATTTTCATCAATGACCAGGAGAGGCAAGTTTTTGCTCTCTAAGGAAGATCAACATGCAGAGCCCCCCTCTTCAACCTTGTTTTAAAGAGGGCACTATTTCCATTAGCCTTGCCATAGGTCCAGTGAAGGAGGAAACAGAGATAGGCAGAATGTATACATTCTGAAGAGCTGAGGAGAAGGTCTAAATATTGTCCCCTCTGTTCCTCCTTCTGATACCACAGCTCATGTGATGTATAATTTTATACATCCTCATTGGAGGACTTGTGGCTTCTAACCTCCCAAAATTTTGTGGCTAATCTCAGTACCTCATGGGAGCAATTTTGTGGTGATGTATATTTTCTGTTCTCACCATTTCAAAAGTGTCCTCAGGCTCAATGAGAATGAGAAGCTCTGCAATACATAATGTGTTTGAAAGACTCTGAAATCCTTAACTAAATGCCTTTTAATGGTACTCCCTGTTAGCCCCTTTATGCCCCCCTTATTTTATATATTTACAGATCAGACAGGAATAGACTGTATTCACATCCAGCAGAAAGAAAAGCCAGACACAGGGAATTTTTTAAAAATCTGACCTTTGCATTTGGCAAAATCATTGGGAACCTTTTAGATGATGTAAATTACAGGGTGTGTCATGCTGAAGAACAGGGGACTGGCCTCTTCTTTGGGGGCTGTTCCACTCTTGTGTTTGGCTTGTATCCTGTATTGTCCCAGCTTCTTACTCAGGCAATGGATGAGCATGTGAAAGAAACAGACTGTTTACCACACATGCAACAAAAAGGACATATTTTGAGTGGGAGACTTGAAATTTGGGGGCCTGTTTAGATACTGGATCTTGCCAATCTCAAGTTGCAATGTGTACCTGTGAACTGATGCTAGAATTTGGCAGAATGTGCCTTGATGAGTTTGCTCATAATAATTTATCATGGCTGTTGGAGGCAGTCCACCTAGAGTTATGTGATTGACTTCCCATAACAAAACATGGAACCCATTCAAGTATAATTTGTAGAAGTATATTGGGCCTTATATACGCATGGGTATGTTAATACCCCAGCAACCTAATAGGCTTATTATGCAAATTGTTTGCCAATTATGCACATCAAAAGTAAGCAAAACTACGGGCAACCCCAGACTAACAATTGTAGTTACAGAAAACAAGCCAGGGAACTTCAGAAAATGTTTTTCTTTTATAACGTGTGAAAAAGTGCAGTAGTGCAAAAGTGCAACAATTCAATTATAATAGCTTTACAATATAATTTTACAATACAAAAATACACAAACACACAGTACAGTCATTACAAAGAGTCTTCTATAGTCCGTAAAAGTTATCCTCTGCGTTAAAGTGCAAGATGCCTATTACAGTAAAAAGCCGGAGGTGGAGAGTGGCAATGGGCTTGTATATCCTTTCACAGTCCAAAAATTAAATTAATTCCAAAAACGCACATCACATCAAACATGTTCATTGTTGTGCTTTGCATGTCCTTCTATTAACGACTACCAAAAAATTGGGGAAGGATAATAGACACCATCTTTTGCTCATGCCAGGATTTGTGCAGGCCATCTTTGCAGGAGTAAGACAATTTCTTTTAAGTTCTCTTTGCACAGTTTCTCTCTGAAATTCAACAGTCCTTTTCCTTTCTTATTTTTAGGAATTTGGAAACAGTTGCTAATCGATTCTATTTTGATCAAAGAGAAATTCAAAGAGTGGAGGGGCAGGAAGGGAGGTTCTAGAATTTCACTCGATAGATATTCAGTGGCAGGCAATGTCTTCCAAAATACTCCATCAGCAATCACAAAGAAAATGAAAAAGAAGTCCCTCTTTAACAAGAGAAAAAAAGAGTGTTATGGAATCAAGTACTATGACTAAAAAAGTGAAGTTCAGAAAAATAAATTCCCTTCTCCATAACAATGCTAGTTCTGAGACAACAGCAAAGCTTCTCTGAAAAATAAAAGAAAGGCAGAATAAGGCTCTGGTCCTGTTGGACTCTGATTTTATTGTTCCAGCAGTACATGGCTTTGCATCTGTTCAATTAACGTGCAAGCAGAAGTTCCCACATAGGAGGTTCTTGTTTGTTCTTTTCCCAAGTCTTGAACCCCTGACAGATAAATATTAAATATACACACCACAGCATGTAGCATTTGGCCTCAATAAAAATGAAAAGTCCTCACAGTCAGCTCAAGTAAAGTTTGAGTTGCTGTTCTATGCACATCCACCTCCAATTGATTTCAGTGGAGTTTCCTGAGTTTCCACAAAACCTGCTATTACCAAAGTGTGAATCAGACGGCAGTTGACTGCTAAGTTACTCAGAAGTGAATCATATCCATTTAAATGGGATTAATTTACAGACTAGTATTGGAGTTTAAACATCTAGAATATCTCTCATAGTAATACTGAGTATAGAGCTTAGCTGCACAGACAGTTAAAGAACTGGCTACAAAATTCAAGATACATGTGTAAGTCCGCAACTTCAGTCAGTGAACCCCAAGAAGTGATGTCACAGACTCCTTGCCAACAGCTGGCTATGGTGCTGCTTGATCCTTCCCCAACTTTGGAGAACTTGAAAGCACACATTCTTATGATTTTAACATGGGTTTACCCTTCCGCAAATCTACTCTTATTACAATGCTCCAATCTGATCCATATCAGTAACCAAGAAGCCTGCAGGAAGCTAAGGGGAAAAAATGAAGATCTGACCTCCACATTTTCTTTGTTCTCCATTGTTGCTGTGGGATGATCTTGGCAGGGATTCTGAGGCAGGAGAAAGTAGGAAGCAGGGGAGAGGTTGGTATCCTGAGCCTTACTTCTTGTGCCTGAATTAAGAACGTCATTAATGTCCCACCTAGAGATGGGCATGAACTGGGAAAATTCCAAATCATGTGGTTTGTGGTTCATCGCATTTCATGAACCACAAGCCACGAACTTTCACGAACTTTCCCCAGTTCGTGAACTGGTTCATTCGGTAAGTGAAAACATCACTTCTGGGTCAGCAGAAGGTCTGCAGAGAGCCCATCCCCCCATTGCCTAGGAAACTGATTGATTGGTGCCAGGCTGTCTGCAGTAATGAACCAAAATTCGTTTCATGAACCACAAGCCACGAACTTTCATAAACTTGCCCTGGTTTGCAAACTGGTTCATTTGGTTTGTGAAAACATCACTTCTGGATCAGCAGAAGGTCTGTAGAGAGCCCATTCCCCCCATTACCTAGGAAGCTGATTGATTGGTGCCAGGCTGTCTGCAGTAACGAACCAAATTCAAACTAAATGAACCAGGCTAAATCATGGTTCATGAAAAATGAGCTCCCACGAACTGCTGGTGCACAAACCATGAACTGGCTTGGTTCATGATGAACTTTGGTTCATATTTCAGTTTGTGTCCACCTCTAGTCCCACCCTTCTCCCAAGTAAAGACTCATAGTGGATTACATTGCCTCATCTCCTCCTTTTCATCATCACAACCACCCTGTGAGAGTGTGTGACTGGCCAAGGTCCTCTAGCAAGCTTCCATGGCAGAGAGGATTTGAAACTGGGTCTTGAGTTACTTTTCATGAAGTGCCCCCGATAACACTCCTGAAAGAGCCTTTGCAATGGGAAAACATTTGCATTCCTTGCATTCCAGTTTATGAGTTACAGCAGAGCCCTGCAAAACTCTATACAGTATGATTCTATAAGGAGGAAGACATATTCACTCACTCTGGGCCCTTAGAAATTAAGACATTTTGCTCTTTATGAAGAAGCTAAAGAAAATGACAAATCTGACATGTCCCTCCCCCTCTTGCCATCCAGCATATAAAGCAACAGAGAGAACTATTGCACAAAAAGGATGTGTGTGACATGTACCACGAATGCCCCGCTGAGAGCAAAATTTCTTTATAAATCATCTCTTGGGGGAAAAAATGTAATATCTTGCTTTACATACATAGAACCTCATATTTAAATCTGATGACTAATCCACTAAACTGCTTTCATTTATTTTCCTGTTACCTGCAGGATGCTTACGAGAGCTGAGCAGGTTTCAAATCTGTAAGTATTAGGGAAGTAAAAGGAAAGGTGAAATTAAACTCAATCTGCATCCCACACTGATAACGGCTCTCTTCCGATATAGACTATCTATTTCCCAGGGTGGCTGTTTGCCTAATTCCTTGAGAGAAGAGAGAGAACGATAGAGCTTAATCCCCAAAGAAACAACTGTCAGTGTGCTGAATTTGTGCGTGCATAACCCATATCATATCTCTGACAAGAGACAAAGAGGCCACACAAGCTAGGATCAGAATGATACTCTTGTTTACTGAGATTAGACGCCTTGATTCCCTTCTTCCCATCTCTCTCAGGCTGACATGTAAGTGACACTTTGGCAGAAAGCTGGCAACATATAAAATAAGGATACTTCCAAATTTCTCTTCAATAGAAATCCTGGAATATGTTTCTGATTCTGTTCTGCTTAGAGTTGTATATATCACGGAAAGGAATTGCATTCAGATGCAGAAGGCATAGAAATAACTTTTATTCCATCACTTATATGTAAGAGTCATTTAAACTTGAATAAGAAATGCATAAAGCTATGATCCCTTTGAGTTCCATGATGCCCACTGAGGTTTTTTTCCTGGTACCCTCTTGCTTCTTCCTCTAAGCAAACATCCTGTCCTGGATTTCCCTTATCTCATTGAAGTACACGATGCTTCAGAAGGCACCTTGAGGCACCATCTTTGGGTCAGCAAAGAGTGTCCATTCAGAAAATAAAAACTACCTACATGGTAGAAAGACTCTTGGCTTGCAATCTGCCAAAATTTGGGATTGATCCCAGCTCACATGGCAGCCATATCCCAGCTCACAAGGCAGCCATTTTGTGATCAGTCTTGCCTCTCATGGCAACCATTTTTGTGGTAGTGTCCGCTGCTCTTTCTCAAAATTTCAAAAGTGCCCACAAGCTCAACAAGGTTGAAGACAATTAAGATCTTGCCAGACTGAGCTATATGTGTGAATACTATGACAACTACATATAAAAACTATCTGACACAGAGCAATCTGTGAACAAAACAGCAGCATTGCTGGAAGGGACCTTAACAACAACCCACTGATTATAAGAAGGAATGTTAACTTCCTTCCTTGTTCTGAATGAACAAATAATCTAAAAGACAATTAAGCCAAAGTACCTGGATTGGATCTGATTACTCCCTTGACTCCAATAGGACTGAATCTGCTTAATTGGTTGGTGGATTGAGCTACCATTGAACTGCTTTATTGCAAAAAGTATTCATCAGTGTTGCCCCTGCCCTCTTGTGAATACACTGGAGTTCAAGTCTATGCAGATTATGGCTAAAAATCTGTCTGTCAAGACTTGACTGGCCAGTGAGTGGTGTTAGTAATCGGATCCCGAAATGCTTTTGAATTTCTCATCCCTGTTATTTTGACCTGAAAAATCCCCATTTCAATCCTGTTTCTCCTTTTTTTTTTAACTGAGTAAAAATTCATGCCCAGTGTTCAATGTTCAGTTCATATTCATATGTGGATAATGCTGGACCAGTTCTATAAATCTCAGTTTGGATTCAGCCAGGCAATTAGGACGGAGTAAAAATAAAAGGGTTTGGACAAGGTGGGGGGACAACAAATTTTAAAGTATTCTATTGATATAATAACAACAACGACATTCGATTTCTATACTGCCTTTCAGGACAACTTAACGCCCAATCAGAGTGGTTAACAAAGTGTGTTATTATTATCCTCATGTCAATCACCCTGTGAGGTGGGTGGGACTGAGAGAACTCTAAGAGAGCTGTGACTGACCCAAGGTCACCCAGCTGGCTTCAAGCGGAGGAGTGGGGGATCAAACCCGGCTCTCCAGATTAGAGTCCTGCTGCTTTTAATCACTACATCAAACCTGTCAGTCTGTTAGCTCCATATGCCCCTCTCCCAGTTCCTTCACTTATGGTCTTTTTCTGGGTCTTCAACAGCATCTTCCTTATCCTATGCTTGTGTTGTCAGCAGCTCTCTCTTTCTCCCACCCCTCTTCCTCCTCCTTCTCCTCTCCACCTATGCAACAGTAGTAGCATTTCTCTCCTCCCCATCATGTTCACCTCTTCCTTCTGGTATTTGGTATTTGGTATTTGGAAAACTTCTTGTCTTAGGCTCAAACTAGATGAGCAGGTTTTTAACGAGTTAAATAATAATTTGATGGGATAATGCTTCTCTTACTAGTAAAAGCAAATATTACATGTAATTGGTGTTTTATATTCTGAGACAAGGAATTGCCAACCTTAGCTGCATGCCATTCACAGATGTATGTCTAACCAAATACTGTTAGCAGTTCCTATTATATTTGATGATAGGACAGAATATGGGAAAGCCGAATGGTTTCCAGTTGGCAAAGGTGTCACACAAGGATGTCTATTATCTCCTTATCTGTTTAACCTATATGCAGAACATATCATAAAGACAGCTGGATTAAATTTAGAAGAAGGTGGAGTGAAAATTGGTGGAAGGAACATTAACAATTTGTGATATGCAGATGATACCATGGCCATTTCCACACTACCTTAAAATAGCAGCAGGCTCCTGGAACACTGTTGGCTTCTTCACGTGATATGAGCTGAAAAAAACGTCCCACATCCATTTTAAAGAAAACATCACGCGAAGAAGCCGCCAGCGTTTCGGGAGCCTGCTGCTTTTTAAAGGTAGTATGGAAACGGCTCATCTTACTGGCAGAAAATAGTGAAGACTTGAAATGACTTCTAATGAAGACTGAAGGAGAAAGTGCCAAAGCAGGATTACAGCTGAACATTAAGAAGACAAAGTAATGACTTCTGAGGAATTACACAATTGTAAAGTTGACAATGAAGAAATTGAAATTGGTAAAGATTTTCTATTCCTTGGCTCAATCATCACCCAAAAGAGAGACTGTGACTGAGAAATCAGAAGATTGAGACTTGGAAGAGCAGCCATGAGGGAACTAGAAAAGATCCTTAAGGATAAGGTTGTCTCTCTCGGGACCAAGATCAAGATAATCCACACGAATCCCCATTACTATGTATCGATGTGAAAGCTGGACAGTGAAGAAAGCTGACAGGAAGAAAATTTATTCATTTGAACTACGGTATTGGAGGAGAGTTTTGAAGATACCATGGACAGCGAAAAAGACAAACAAGCACGTTCTAGATCAAATCAAACCAGAATTCCCCCTAGGAGCTAAAATGACAAAACTGAGGCTATCATACCTTGATCACAACATGAGAAGACAAGACTCTCTAGAGAAGTCAATAATGCTAGGAAAAGTGGAAGGCAGAAGGAAAAGCTGAAGACTCAAAATGAGATAGATTGAATTTATGAAAGAAGCCATGTACTCCAGTTTGCAAGATCTGAGCAAGTCTGTCAATAATAGGACATTCCGGGAGATCTTTCATTCACAGGGTCACCATAAGTTGTAAGCAACTTAATGGCACATAACATATGCACAAATATTGTTGGCAGCTGCCTATTTCACTTGATTATTTAACTGAAACTATGCTAGTTTTATTCTAGATTGCTTTGTAACAAAACTTCCCTAATCCTCTTTCTCAAAACCTTAGAAACTAAGATGTCTGGATTCTTCTTGTTTTGCATTCCATCATGATTTGAGATTTGCAGAATCACAGAGTTGGAAGGGGCTGTACAGGTTAGTGTGCCTACACTAAAACAGGGCCTCATGTTGACAGAGCACATATGTACATTGAAAAAAAGTCAAGATTCCTTGGCAACATCCAGTAGTATTGATCTAATATTACCATCAATACAAATTACTGTGAACATACAACAATCCATATAACAGTGCAATAGTGGAAAGTGTAGTCAAGCCACAGTTTATGGTAATCTCAAAGAATTTTAATGGGAAGAGATGAATGGAGACGGCTTGCTGCTGCCTGCCTCCGAGTAGCAACTGTGGACATCCTTGGTGGTCTCCCATCCAAGTATTAACCAGAGCTGACCATACTTAGCTTCCAGAAGCTGACAAGAACAGGCTAGTCTTGGCCATCCAGGTAGGGAAGATGTTTGTTTATTTAAAATATTTGTATGCCATCTTTCTACTCAAATAGGATTCCCAAGGAGGAAAAATTAAAACATTTAAAACAATTTAATTTTTAATTTAAAATATTATAAAAATAACTCAATAAAACACACACACATAAATAATATCAAGAAAAGAGAGGAGGACCTCTCTTTTGGGTTTCGGTTTCGTTTTCTCAGCCATGCCGGACGCTCCTCTCGGCTGGTCCGGGAGGAAACGACCGGGCACCCTGACCGGGCGGCTGATCCGCAAGGATTAGCCCCCAGGACTCCCAGGGAGGGAGCCAGGGTCCGGGACGCGGCGGGAAGAACTCCCCGAAATCAATGCGGGGGGGGAATTGCCCGTTTGTCCCTATGGAGGCCGGCAGACGTGCGCGGCGCCTCGAGTGCCGCCGGGCAACGAGAAACGGCAAATAAAAGAAACAGGCGGAAGCCCGTAAACAAGCGAATCCCTTCTGTTCTACAAGCGTTTGTGAAGGAGAGGTTGATCTGAAGAAGACTCGTTCTTCCCCTTCGTTGAGTTCCAGAATTTTGTTGGCGCCCCCCCCCCCCCAAAATGGCAGCAAAGAAGCAAAGTCCCGCTCTCGGTAAGTCAATCTCGGCTACTTTGAAGGGGGAGTCGCTCGAAGAGTTGGTGCGCAGGGCGGTGGTGGAAGCCATAAAACCCTTTGTTGACAAGCTGAACGAAACTGATCAAAGGGTGGGCTTAATTGAAAGCGAAGTGAAAACCATTAAGGCAGCAGCGGGGGGGGGCAGAAAAGTCTGCTCTGGAAAGTGCGTCACTTGTGAAGGCTACAAAAAAGGAGCTGAAGCTGGTTGAGAACCAGCTGATCGGGCTACAGATGGAACGAACGCAGACAATTTTGCGTCTCCAAAACGTGAAAGAGGAGGAAAAAGAGGATCTGTGGGAGGTGGTCTCGGAACTATTGGCGATACCCGCGAGGACGACTAAAGAAGAGGTTAAAAGCGCCATTTTGGAGGTCCGTCGGGCTTCTTCAAAATATGCAACAAAGCGACAGTTGCCTCGTGAGATCATTATTGACTTTTCATCTAAAAAGATTCGGGACACCATCCTATATAACTCATACAATGCGGATTTGGACTTTATGGGTTTGAAAGTCAAGATTTTGAAGGACGTTCCATTTCTAGTCCGGAAACGGCGTTTTAAATATAAAAAGTTTGCAGCTCTTCTGAGGGACCATGGAATAAAGTACAAATGGTTATTCCCAGAAGGAATATGGTTCAGATATAAAGATCAGGCCTATAAGATATTATCAGAAGATCAACTAAAGGATTTTGAGAATAAAAACCCAGAACTCTGCTGCACCAAGAACGAAGAAAAGGAGGAGCCGGAGGGGGGGGAGGAGGAGGAGAGCACCGCAACAGCGGTTGCACAGAGAGAACTGCGTCCGGGACCTAGAAGGGGGAGGAAAGTTTAATCAGAATTTGAAATGCCTATTCTCTGTATGATTAACCACTCCATCATTATCCTATGGAGCTATTTTTGTATTATGACAGTATGAAGGGAAACATTGAAGTGTAGTGTTTAGTGTTTGTAGTTCATTCCCCCCCCCTTTTTTCTTCTTTCTCTTTTTCCACCCCCCTTTGTCCCTTCCCTCTCCCCTTTCCTTGTGATAGTCTTGTGTAGTGCTGTGTAGTGTTTTGTAGTTATGAAAAATAAAAAAAATTATATAAAAAAAAAGAAAAGAGAGGAGGACCAATAATAGTAATGTAACAGATATAATAACAAATATAACAGTACTGTCCACTCATTTTTTCTTTATGCATATCTCAGGCTACATTGAATACAAGTGTAGCTAAACATGTGATTGGAACCAAACATTTGTCCAGGTACTGATCCCTAGTTTCATTTGTAAAGTGAAAGCATGTTAGATCTTTCTTACAAACAGATGTACATGTGTATCTGAGTTTCCTGTAAGCGCGGGCGCCCGACTTACCGGGAGCCTGGTTTGCTGCCGGGAGGCGCGGCGGCAGGGCAGGCGCGGCGGCCGGTATGCTGGCTGACTCGGTCTCAGCCGGGCAGCCAGCATCCAATCGGATTTGAATTCCGGCCGGCCAATCAGCCGGCCGGGGGGCGGGGCCGGGCCAGCCGGCAGACCTCGGGGAGGCAGTCTTCCCTCTGGTCCGCTGGCTGGGTATTTATTTAGGGCCCGGCCCGGCCTCAGATCACTCGGCTCGGGCGGTGAAGGAGAGAAGAGCTGCGGAGAGAGAAGGAGCGGCGAGCGGCGACGAGAAGACGCAGAGAGGAGGCGAGCGGCGTTGGACTGGCAGCACGGAGGCTGAGGCCGGGGAGGTTTAGCTGAGCCTCCCCCGTTCACGCCCAGCTCCACTGCCTCCCGGCTTTGGGCCCCCCTTTGGCTCTCTGCTTCTCCGCTCGTCGGGCGACCACGTGGACCGGGCTCCCTGCCCCTCCTGTTAGCTCAGGGCAGGTGGGAGCGCCGCGGTGGGGGACCCAGGGCAGAGCTGAGCCCAGGCCCCTCTGCGGTGAAGTCATCCAGGGAGGACCGCGTGGTGCAACCCAGGCAGCCGTTCCACAGCCTCCGGTTGCTCCCGGCCCCTCGGTTAGCCAGGGCAGGGGAGCAGCGGCACCACTCCGCCCCAACGGAAGCCACCACCGGCCAGGGCATGGCTCCAATCAGGCGGGCTGGCGGGGCAGGGAAGAAGGCGCAGGGGGGTGGCAGGGCAGCACCAGCATCCCCCGGGGGGCCCAACAAGGGGGCTGCCGGCAGCAGGAGCAAGAAGGGCCCCATAGGTGGAAAGCCCAAGCAGCCTGCCGGGGGTCAGGGGAAAAAGCCTCAAGTCGGGAGGCGCCAGCAACAGCCATCCCCGAAGGGCTCCGCACCCTCCAGGGAGCGCCCTCACACCACGGTTTCCAGGAAGGCCAAGGGGCATGCGAAGGGGGCCCGCGTCCGGCTTCCCCCCCAAATAAGGGCTCAGTGCAAGGAGGGGGGGCTGCTGAGGATAGCACAGCCACCTCCCTCCAGAGTATCAGCCGCACCTTGGAGCTACTCTCTGCCAGGGTGGAGAGCCTGGGGAACTCCAGGCCTGGGGGAGTCGCACCTCCCCCAGGGCCTGTCGAGGTCCCCTCTAGCGGGTGCAGCAAGAGAAGGAGAAGCAGCCCTGCCAACAAACAGGATAAAAAGACGCCAAAAAAGGAGACAGCTGAACGGACCTTTAGTAACTGGATGGAAGGGTTCACTGTCTACATGGGGGTGGTGCAGATAGCGTATCCGCAACGAGGGTGGCACTTGTCCAACCATTTGAGCAACGTCCTGCGGGCCCGGGCCCTGGCCGGGGAGGCGGCAGCTATGGACTACGATGAGGCCTTCCGGAAGAGGGCTTCCCAGAACCCCAGGGCCAGGTGGGACCTCATCAGCCAGAAGCTCTGGCTCTGGCTGGTGGGCCCCCATATGAGAGGGCGGGCGGAGCCTGCCCGGGGGGGTGCTGGTTCAGCCGGCGGGATAGACCTCGCGGCCTGTGCTGGGAATTCAATCAGGGCAAGTGCCAGCGGTCCAAGTGCCGTTACGAGCACTGTTGCGAGTCTTGTGGTGCCCCGCACTCCCGCCAGGTATGCCCGCGAGGATCCCAGGCCACGGCTCCCTTTTGGGGGGGCCGGTCCTCCAATAGCGGTGCCCATAGGGATGGGGGGTCGAGTTCCACCGCCGGTCACCAGCCCAACAGCGGCAGCAAGTAGCCCTGGCTGTGCTGAGTTAGGGTTGGCTCACACACCTATCCGCCTGCAGGCCCTCCGCCCCCTCCTGGAACAATACCCTAACAGGCTGGCGGCTGCCTTCCTGATGGAAGGCTTCTCCAAAGGCTTCCGAATTCCTTTCACGGGCCTCCGTGTGGCCACTTCCTCGGGCAACCTTAAGTCTGCAAAGGAGTTGCCCGAGGTGGTCGCTGCCAAAATTGCCAAGGAGGTGGGGGCTGGCCGGGTGTCTGGCCCCTTCTCTTCCCCCCCGTTACCTCACCTCAGGGTTTCTCCTCTGGGGGTCGTCCCCAAGAAGGCCCCTGGAGAGTTCAGACTCATACACCACCTGTCATACCCGCGTGGTTCTTCAGTCAATGATTGCATCCCCCAGGAGCTGTGCTCAGTTAGATATGCCTCCTTTGACCAGGCGGTCCGCCTCGTCCAGTCCTGCGGGCGGGGGGCCCTCTTGGCCAAGTGTGATGTTCAATCCGCCTTCAGGCTACTTCCGGTTCACCCTCAGGACTTTTGCCTCCTGGGTTTCAAGTTCAGGGATCAATGGTACGTGGACAGGGCCATGCCCATGGGGTGCTCCGTTGCCTGTGCCGCCTTTGAGGCATTCAGCACCTTCCTGGAGTGGGCCGCCAAGGATCGCATGGGTTCCCCCCACATTACTCATTACCTCGATGATTTCCTGATCATGGCGCCCCCTGGTGGTCACACTTGTGCCATTCGGCTTAGGATCTTCCAGGACTTGGCTGATGAGCTGGGGGTCCCACTTGCGCCGGAAAAGACGGAGGGCCCCACCTCCCGTCTCACTTACCTGGGGATTGAACTCGACTCCGAGGCAGGCCTTTCTCGCCTCCCCCAGGACAAGTTAGCTCGGCTGCGGGCCATCATTGAGTCCACTCTCCCTCGGGAGAAGTGCACCTTAAGGGACCTCCAGTCCATCATTGGGCATCTCAACTTTGCCTGCCGAGTGGTTTCCCCGGGCCGGGCCTTCTGCGCTCGCCTGGCCAGGGCGTGCAGGGGGGCATCGGCACCACACCATCACATTCGGCTCACTAAGGGGATGAAGGAGGATCTCAGGGTCTGGGGGGAGTTCCTCTCCAATTACAATGGGGTTTCGCTGTGGCAATGTGCCCTCTCTCCAGGCTCCGACTTGCAGGTGCAGTCGGATGCAGCGGGCAGCCTGGGGTTTGGGGTCTTCTTCAAAGGGAGGTGGTGCGCTCAGCGATGGCCCTCATCCTGGGCCAGCTCCGGGATCCTCAGGGACCTCACCTTCCTGGAGCTGTTTCCCATCTTGGTCGCTGTTACAATCTGGCGGGAGGAGTTCAGGGATAAACGGGTCCTCTTCTGGTGTGACAACCAGGCGTCAGTCCGGGTGATTAACAAGCAGTCCTCTCGCTCTGAGCGGGTCATGCGGCTCATCCGGCATTTTGTGCTATGCTGTCTTTCCGCTAACATCTCATTTTCAGCCCGGCACGTAGCAGGTTTGGATAACAGCATGGCAGATGCGCTGTCTCGCTTCCAGATGGAGAAGTTCTTCTCGCTGGCCCCTCAAGCGGCACGCACTCCCGACCCATTCCCGGTGAACCTGTGGCGGATTGGCGAGACACAGTGACACAGGGAATTCTCAGCTCAGTGGCTCCCTCTACTCTGCGGGCTTATGCCAAGGCAGTGGCGCGCTTCCTCATCTTCATCGGAAGGGAAGGAGACCGGGACCCCTGGCCGCCATCCAAGACCACGGTGCTGCGTTACCTGGCCCACCTGCGAGGATCTGGCTTCGCTCCAGGAACCATGCGGCGCGAGTTGTCAGGAATCTCTTTCGTCTGCAAGGCAGAAGGATTCCCCGATCCATGTGACGGTTTCCAGGCTCGCAGGGCCATAGAGGGGTGGGGCAGGGTCTCCCCGCGGGCACCTGACCAGCGCAGGCCCATCACCCTGCCCATCCTGCGGGCGATCTTGCAGGCACTCCCAGACATCTGCTGGTCTTCGTACGAGGAGCGGCTTGTACACGTGGCCTTCACCCTGGCCTTTTTCGGGGCCTTCAGGGTCAGCGAACTGGTGGCGGGGTCCCGCCAGGATACCTCTGGCAGGGCCCTGGGAGCAGGGGACGTGGTTCTTTCCAGGCGCAGGGTCACCATCCTGGTCCGGCAATCCAAAACCGACCAACGGGGCCGGGGGGTCTCTGTCAGCCTGCGGGCCTCTCGGGAGCAGGCTATCTGTCCAGTCAGGGCCATCCAGTCTTACCTAGCAGTCCGGCCTCCCCTCCCCGGCCCCTTCCTGGTGCACAGGGGAGGCGCCCCGTTTACACGCTACCAGTTCGCGGCCCTGCTGCGGGCATGCCTACAGGCAGCTGGGTTCCCGCCAGCGAGCTTTGCATCCCATTCCTTCCGCATTGGCGCAGCCACAGTGGCGGCAGGCCTCGGGCTCCCCGCGTCTACCATCCAGCGGCTCGGCCGCTGGTGGTCCCGGGCCTTCCGCACTTACATCCACCCTGCCCGGGCTCTGGCTCATTGAGTCTGTTTATGCTTCATGTTTCAGGGTGCCGGAGGATTGTTTGGATTTGTGGCCACAGTATCGTGCATTGGGCCGGAAAGTACGCGGCGTCCTCAGGATGGGGAAGACACCTCGGGTTGGACGATCGCATCGAGATTCGCTGGATTGGCTCCCGGGGCATGCGGTGGGAGGCGCTGGTTCCCACCTTGTTGCGGCAGGCCCGCCGGGAGAGCCCACCCGACGCCTTGATTATCCAGCTGGGAGAAAACGACCTGGGCAGGCGGGAGGCTCCGGAGCTGAAACGGGCGATGTGCAGTGACCTGGACTATCTAAGGGGGCTGTTCCCTCGGACTTTCTTCCTGTGGTCGGACTTGCTCCAGAGGCGCTGCTGGCGTTTTGCGCGCCACCCCGAGAAGGTGGACGGAATCCGGCAAAGGGTGACCCGCGCCATGGGACATTACATCTCTGCTGCCGGGGGCCTGCTCATCCGGCACTCAGACATATCATTCCGCATGGAGGCATTGTTCCGCCCAGATGGGGTGCACCTGTCCAGCTGGGGGCATGACATTTGGCTGCAGGACCTCAGGGATGGTCTGCTGGAGTGGTTGCGGCGGTAGGAGCTTTGGCGGGAGCCCCCCCCGGGGGGGCTCTGGTGGCAGTTGGTCATTGGATCGGATCTCTTTTGGGGGAATCAGGGCCTCCGCCCTGGTTCCTGTAAGGGGATTCCCATAAGGAATCTTGGGGGTGAGTCACGGAGGTGCATGCCCAGCTCGGGGGCTGCCAGGCGGACTCACCACCAGGCGACAGGGGAATCATGCAGGGGTGTACACCCAGATGATCTCCCCCTTAATGCCGCTCCTTGGGTGCCCCCCCTCAGCTGGGGCCTGAGGGGGGAGGGTTCATCGGCTGGCAGGCGGGCCAGCCGATGCTTGGGGATCCGATCCACATGACTGCCTTCGCTCCTTACCTGCTGTTCGCAATAAAGTTGTGGCCTATTTTCACCCAGCCAGTGTGTGGTCTCAGTTTGTCGTCAGCGCTTGCCATCCCCCGCGCCATCAGCCTAGGCTGCAAGCGCGGGCGCCCGACTTACCGGGAGCCTGGTTTGCTGCCGGGAGGCACGGGGGCAGGGCAGGCGCGGCGGCCGGTATGCTGGCTGACTCGGTCTCAGCCGGGCAGCCAGCATCCAATCGGATTTGAATTCCGGCCGGCCAATCAGCCGGCCGGGGGGCGGGGCCGGGCCAGCCGGCGGACCTCGGGGAGGCAGTCTTCCCTCTGGTCCGCTGGCTGGGTATTTATTTAGGGCCTGGCCCGGCCTCAGATCACTCGGCTCGGGCGGCGAATCCCACCCACCGCTCCCTTTCTTTCATTGCTTGTATGGTTTCTTCTTTGTCACAACTTTTGGCGGTTGGTCATTGGATCGGATCTCTTTTGGGGGAATCAGGGCCTCCGCCCTGGTTCCTGTAAGGGGATTCCCATAAGGAATCTTGGGGGTGAGTCATGGAGGTGCATGCCCAGCTCGGGGGCTGCCAGGCGGACTCACCACCAGGCGACAGGGGAATCATGCAGGGGTGTACACCCAGATGATCTCCCCCTTAATGCCGCTCCTTGGGTGCCCCCCCTCAGCTGGGGCCTGAGGGGGGAGGGTTCATCGGCTGGCAGGCGGGCCAGCCGATGCTTGGGGATCCGATCCACATGACTGCCTTCGCTCCTTACCTGCTGTTCGCAATAAAGTTGTGGCCTATTTTCACCCAGCCAGTGTGTGGTCTCAGTTTGTCGTCAGCGCTTGCCATCCCCCGCGCCATCAGCCTAGGCTGCAATATGTGAACAGGGCTACTGTTACACTCCATTGCCCATTTTGTTAGTTTGATTGGGAGTGCAAATATGTGAAAGGGTCCATTTTTCCTTTTAGATGAATCTAGGACTCAAGGACGTTGCTACTCAGATGTTGAATTTTGCTGTGGTTTTTTCTGGCTAATAAATTTCAGACTCTGAGGGTGACTTGCATAGAACTAAACATGCCATGGTGAGTTTCCAAAATACCGAATCTCAAACAAAGACTCGGGAGTATAGCAAGAAGTAACACCTCAGCAAGTTTGCCTTTGGGTAACAATGTTTCACAACATTATGCATGAACATACTTCTAATATCCTAGTGTGTCTAATTAGAGAATAAAATATAACATTAGAACCAATATAATGGTTGTTTCCCTGCATGGCATCTACAAGAGCCCATTCCTTCTCTATAGTGGGTCCTGCCATGTGGAATGGACTCTCTGAGGAGGTGGGCAGCGCTATCTTTAGAAATTTTAGGAAGTGTGTTATTTATGAAGGTTTCCAATGGGGTGTAAGCTACAGGCATTTGTGAGCAGGGTAAAGGGGGCTTTATTGTATTTTGTATGTTTTTCATCTTAGAATTGCCCTGACCTGGATAGCTTCTGACCTTGTCAGATCTTCAGAAGCTAAGCAGGATTGGCCAATTGGATGGGAGACCTGGGTTGCAGAGGCAGGCAATGGCAAACCACCTCTGTGAGTCTTTTGCCTTGAAAACCTCACCAGGGGTCACCGTAAGTCAGCTATGACTAGAGGGCACTCTCTACCACCAGTCCTGGAATTATCAGCTGCTTTGACCCATGAAGGAAAATATTTAAATAAATACTTAAATAAATAAATGACCACTAAATATTCAATTAATGTAAGGAATAAGATCCACATTGGTCCTTCCTTGCAATGAAAATCAGTCCATCAATCCAAAGGCATGACAACCCCCCCACCAATATTTTAACTGTACTTCTTTATATCAGGATGATACTGATGAGCCAAAAATGCCAAGTAAGCACCTTTCCTCTGCAAGAATTTGATTTTAAAAATCAACAAATATTTTCGAAGAAACAAAATGGGAAATATTGGCTTATCTTTGCTAGAAATTCCATGGCTTCAGGGGAACCCTTTCCTCCGCTTTGTTTTGTTTTTTTCTTACCAAACTGTACTGACCTCTTTCTTCATCTATTTTCTCTGTTTAAGAATGCTGAAATTGTATTTCTTAGCTGGTGACAAAGCAATCATTCGAAGCTGAGTGCAGAAATAACTAATACAGAAATGCTCAACTGAAGGACCAGCTAACAGAGATAATTTCTCTGCTATCAGAGCATTTTACATTACTTATCACCCTCAGTTAAGTCCAGAATTGCTTTTTAAGCTTCTATCTCTCAGCTTCGGGCTTGAAGAAAGGAGCATCTTAGCATGCGGAATTCACTGCTGTTGCATCAGAATTTTGTATAGATACAGGCACTTTTTTTGCACAGCAAAAAGAAAGTGGATGCACGGGTGCTGATTCGGAAGGAGAACTTGGAACATATCGGGCCAACTTTGAAATAACAGGAATGGCTTCCAGTTATTTTTCAATGCCACTCACATTTTTGTAAGTAGGGAGGTAAACTGCTGAGAGCCAGTTTGGTGTAGTGGTTAAGAGTGCGGGACTCTAATCTGGAGAACCAGGTTTGATTTCCCACTCCTCTACTTGAAGCCAGCTGGGTGACCTTGGGTCAGTCACAGCTCTCTCAGAACTCTCTCAGCCCCACCCACCTCACAGGGTGTTTTGTTGTGTGGATAATAATAACACACTTTGTAAACCACTCTGAGTGGGTGTTAAGTCATCCTGTATGGCGGTATATAAATCGAATGTTGTTGTTGTTAAATCTGCCCATTGTTTGTGCCAGCCTCCAGACAACAGTCACACTTCACTTTAATGCTTCCTTGGATCTGTTTTCCTTTTCAAAAATGAATGGGACACTTTACATTTTGATACACTACAATGGCAGGAACAAACAAACAAACAGCCCCCAGTGTCAAAATAAGTTGATTTTCAGAGGGTATTTAATGCCCTGGGTGCATTTTTGTTTACAGAAAGAAAGTTATAAGTGGGAAATGGCTGTGCTTAGAGAGGATTTTTTTAATATAATAAATATTTTTACACTGTGCGCTTATATGTACTCCAATCAGATTTTTTAAAAATTTAAACACAATGTTTATTGTCATCTCCAAAGACTTGCATGCTATTGCATTTAGTGAAGCCTTTTAAAAGGCCCACTCACACAAAACTGTACTAATCTCCAAAAAGTCGAGCCATTTGTCTATTCTGAAAGCAAATTCTATTTGTCCATCCTGAAAGCAAATTCTAGTGGATTATTAGGAACTAAAAGTTCGTGTGATGTCATGGATAGATAGTCGGACTAGGCCTGGAGAGCTATCATTTCAAATCTCCACTCAACTGCAAAATGTGCGGGGATAATCTTGGGCCCAGTTATGATCCATCTCTCAACCTGACCTCTCTTACATTTTTGTTTATTGTGTTCACTGCTCTGATAATTCAGTGCACAGAACATTTTAATAAATAGCTTCCCAACCCATTATCAAATCTTTAACATCTAGAAAGTTGTATATATCCATTAAGAACTAGACAGAACTAGACCCAAAAAGACCAGATGCTCCTTTAGAACACTGTGGTCTTTCTGACTGGAGTACAGATGAGGCAGAGCAATCGGCATGCTGTTGTCCTCTTCAACTGAGTCACCAGCTAAGCTCATGCATGCATTTTATTGGATAAAACTCTCTTATTTGGATAAAACCAGAAGAAGCACAACGGTTGCATTGTTCAGTACATTATTCTAGGTCTGTGCCAAATACCTTTCCTTCTATCTCCTATTTCCTGAACTTCTGAAATCTCCCAGCGAACAGATTGTACTGTTGCAGGCACTGCTATAACAATACATACTTCTTATGAAAGCAAGGCTCAGCAGGAAGTTAGCATACACATGGGCCGCATTCAGATATCTATCTAAAGGGTGTATTTAGTTCCTTACTCTTCTACCCTCTATTCTTGAATTCTTACATGGAGTACAATGCAAGAATTACTACTGCTAGTTCCGAGAGTAGCAATGGATAGTTCTGAGACAAAGTTTGGGGAGGGGTCTCTGCTTGGCCTGCAAAAGGTCTCAGGTTCAGTCCTCAGCATCTCTAGTTAAAAGGATCAGAGAGTAAGTGATGTGAAAGTCTTCAGCTCTAGAAAACTGCTGCCAGTTTTGAGTAGACAAGACAGACTTCAATAGAGCGATAGTCTAACTTAGAGATGGGCACGGACCGAAATACGAACCAAAGTTCATCACAAACCAGGCCGGTTCGTGGTTCGCAAACCAGCGGTTCATCAGAGCCCATTTCTGACGAACCACCATGAACCTTTGGGTGGTTCATTTGGTTCGTTTTTTGGTTCGTCACTGCAGACAGCCTGGCGCCAATCAATCATTGAGAGACTCCATCTCTCAACTCTTCATATTCAGTTCCACTATCTGCTAGGACTGAAAACAGACCCTCTTCTGTACAGCTCATGTTATTGAATCAAATGCCTTGGAGTAGCCCATCACTCACAGCTCTCTGGTTCTGTGAGGGATTAACCTTTAATAGTTGTGCTGCTGTATGTACAGCACTTCCAGGATTTTTAAAACATGTAATCTGTCACACCCATGAGGTAGAAATGTGGTGTCATGGGCTAGGCTTGCCCAAGCTGATAGTCCAAGCACTAATACGAGGCCAAAAAGAGCATTCAAGATTCAAAAGCCAGATCCAGTCTATAGTCAGAGTACAAGGTAAACGCCAGGGGTGTGTCCAGAATTCAAAAGCCAAGTCAAGTCCAGTCTGTAGGTCAGAGCATGAGAGAGCCAAGTCAAGGTTCAGGCAAGAACAAGAGGCAAGGTTCAAGGGAATGGTTGTAGGTCATCAACACTTTGCTTCCATGCCTGGCAGTTTCCCCCAGACTGGCTTTTGTAGCCAGGCATGGTTTTCAGCCAGCTGCCAGGGCTCCATCCTGACGTTACTCATCATCACTCTCCAGCAGCTGGCGTTGGCTCAGGAGACTAGCACTGCTGCATCTCTCCTGCAGTTCCAATCTCTGGCATTGTCTGTGGCATTCTTTTGGCATGGATGAACGTGGGGGGGGGAGTGGAGGCCCTTGGCTGGGCTGCACCTGTAGCCTTGGACATCCCTGGCTGAGCTGCCCCTGTGGTATTGGGGCCAAAGGGTGCTGATGCCTCTTCCTCAGCTGCTGGCTGTGAGCTCTGATCCATCAACAGCTGTTGTTCCTGATCACCAGCTTCTTCTCAGGGTTGGGGCTGGCTACACAGAGTCCTGGTTGGCTACACGAGGCTCCCCTCCTCCAGAGGAGACCTCACCCTCACTGAGGGCCAAGCTACAAGTGACAAATGACACTTGAATGGCAAGTGGATTGAGTGGAGCACAAGTGGAGGGCAAGTGAACAGGGAGAAATACACTTGCCATTCAAGTGTCATTCGTCACTTGTAGCTTGGCCCTGAGTCCAGATTGGGCCACAACATGTGGCATGTGTGGGTTAACTGGAATTAAATTCCTTCCCCCACCAGCTAGTTCAATAAAGGTTGAATTGGGGCTTAGGATCCTTTTTTGTAGAAGGAAAACTGCCTCTGTTTATACCCGCATTCGTATACCATGGATGAGCAGACTTTGCTTTAACCATCATGTTCTTCATTGAGAAGGAATGGGGAAGATGGAGAGACTAGGCATACTGAGGAGCCCAGAAGGATTTGTTCACATTTTTATTTAAATTAAATTACATTGGACATGAATGCTACCATGGGCTAACGGCACATGATCTTGGAGCCAACAGAAGTTTCCAAAGCCTGACTTTGCTGCTATGAATTAATTCTCCACCTTCAAATAATATTAACTGCATTTATATACTGCTCTTCTAGACAGATTAGTGCCCCACTCAGAGTGGCAAACAAAGTCAGTGTTGTTATTATCCCTAGAGTACACCTGGGGAGCTGGGTCTGGCTTACTCAAAGCCACTTGCTGAGCTCCTGCAGTAGTGGGATTCAAACCAGCAGAGTGCTGATTCACAACCCAACCATTTAACTACTATGCCACAGCAGCTTTCTTCCTGGCCGTTTTCACACTTCTTACCAGCCACAGAACATCGCACAAAGTTCCCGGAACAACAGCGTCTTCCTGGCGCGATTTCATGTGAGAACTGAAGTTATGACAGGAAATTGCGCCAGGAAGACGCTGTCATTCCAAGAGCTTTGCACGATTTTCTGTGGCCGGTAAGAAGCGTGAAAATGGCCCTTAACTATTGCTGCAAAGATTATCTAACCCATCTATGTATCAACATAGTGAAAATTTGTTGCCCATTTAATTTATACTTCAAATCAGTATAAGTGTACTTTTCAAGAGAAACCGCTGGTAAGAATGATTTATAATTGTAAGTCTACTGGGATCCATTCGTATTGTCTTTTGATGGGGATAAGGGACATGAAAGAGATTATTTTTAATGGTGCAAAATCTTGGAAGTACTCAGAACCCTGTAGAAAAATTTGGGCTGCAATCCTAAGAACTTCTTCCTGGATGAAAGGAGACTTATGTCCAAGTAGACCTGCTTGGGTTTACTCTCTTAGTCTTACAAGTTGTGTGTTTGCATAAAACTTCCCAAACGATGATACTAGTTATCACAGCAGAGCTAGCCCATCTGCCAAAACAACCCACCCTATTGCTTGGGGATGAAATGAGTGCCAAAGACCCAAGGTGAGATTGATATGGAAGCAGTGAAGCAGCTAAGTGGTGTATTGCAAGGAAACCTGGGATGCACGTATCCAATTGCATTCCCTAGTTGCTGGAAGAAGTAAAACACTTAAAGCAAGCCCTTTAAGAGAAATGGTGAGGACACCAGGGAGTCTGCTATTAACTGCTTCCCAACGTGGTGTAAAAGCATCCAAAGACATTTTAAGTAAATTCATAAAGTATTCATTTCTTCCTTTTTGCACTTTAAAAAAAAAAGTTTGTAAAATGTCCTGTGCTGGATTCCCCAGACTGGTTCATACATGCACATCTGTCCCTTGGCTAATGCATTATCTTAAGAACATAAGAGCAACCATGCTGAATCGGACCAATATTCCATCTTGTCCTGCATCTTGTTTTCCACGGAGGGCAACCAGATGCACCCCCCCCAAGTCCTATAATCGGGACAAAAGCTAGATCCTCCATTGTTATCTCCCCTTGTTCTGTTATGTAGTTGATTATTCTTGGTGCATTTTTTTTAAGGAATCTACTACCTATCTACTGCGTTGGGTGCCCCCCATGATGTGATTATGGGAGAACTTTCTCCAAAATATGCATAATCAGAAAAGAACCTATTGTATCCTCCCTTAGACAACACTGCTCTAAACTAAGACGTCTTAAATTCCTTAGACTTTTCTTGGAGTGAAGGGGCCCCAACTCCTAGAGTGTTTTGATTGTGTTTTCATGTACCTATTGTAGCAACACAATGCCCTGTTTGAGAGCCACCAACTGAAACGGTACTCAGTTTTCCAGCTGCGGCTGCATCAAGACATGGTGTACATTTGCAAATAATAATAGATCAAATACCACTGGTATTTATGAATATATGAAGCTCCCTTGCCTCACATGAGACCACTGGGCCACCTAATGCAGTATTGTCTACTCTGTTGGGGGCAGAGCTCCAGGAACATAAAGACAGGCCTTCCCCAACAGCTGCCTCCTGAGAACTTTTGAATGGGGATAGCAGGGTTTGAACTAGAACTGGCTGTATGTGAAACATGTTCTCTTCCAATTAGCCATGGTCCTTCTTCACCTTAGATTTCCTGTCACTCAGGGCCAAGCTACACATGACGAATGACACTTGAACAGCAAGTGTATTTCTCCCTGTTCACTTGCCTTCCACTCAATCCACTTGCCGTTCAAGTGTCATTCGTCATGTGTAGCTTGGCCCTCAGGTCCAAAATAGATGTTGAGTGAGACATGAGATGGTACAGAAGTATCCGACTTGACTCTCAATCACACATTCATATGGAGGCTAACTTTTAAAAACCTGTCAGTTGCTCCACACATCCTCCAAACACCTCAATGGGGAAGGAAGGTCTTCAGGCTTCCCTCCCATGCTGTTTTTTTAGTGAAAACAGCCAGCCATGAGGGTAGATGATTGTCTACTCTTTCCTCAGGCTCCACGTGTTCATCTCAGGGCACATGGAGCGGCAAAGAGGTCCCCTGAGGCTGTTTCCAGTGGCAAAAAAATGCAATGGAAGGGAAACTTTAAGTCCCTCCTCCCCCTTTGCAATGTTTGGAGCCACACAGAGTGACAGAGAATTTTTTAAAAGATGTGTCCCCTCATGAATGTGTGACTGAGAGTTGGGTGGGGCATCTGTGACCCATTTTGTGTCATACATAACATGTGTTTTGGCCCTCAGACACAATGCTTTTAAGAGGCGTATGATTCCACTGTTAGTCCTCCTGAAACATAAAAAAACAAAGTGACATATAGGCATGTGTGAATCAGTCTCTAGCAGCCGATCCAAGATCCTCATTGGTTCGGTGACGGCAGATGGATTCTTGCCCAGACATTCACCTTGCTGTCTGCTCAAAAGGCTATTAATTCCTTAAATTAGTGGATTTGAATTTAATTTTATTCTCTGCTACCTACTCTCGAAGAGCCAGCAGTCTCTTGGTGCTTGTTTTTTTATCAGCTACCCAAGCCATCAGCGACGGATTATATTCAACTTGCCCTCGACTGTTCGTGGCATTTGGACAAATCCCATCTAGAAATCCTCAATAGAAGCACTGAGCAATTAGATTCACAGGCTCTCTCCTCGTTGGCATTTCAAGATCTTCACTTGAGAGAAAAAGAAACCCCTAGAAGTGCAAGACTTGAGTTTTTTTGCTTATTATTTCAACATCTTAGCAGTATGGTGCACATAAACTGAATTCTAAACATTCCATAGATGGTTGACTAGGATCCCCGCCCCCCACGGAAACAAAACATAATGGGAAAGAGAATTGAAATGGCAGCATGAAATAGATTCTATATATAGAATCTACCACACTTGCAGATCATATAAGAGAATCATAAAATGCTGAATATATGTTAAATGCACAATATAATGCTTTGCTACAGAGACTTGTGCATCCTATCAGGTGCACCATGCACCACAGTTTCTTAAAGCTTTCCAGCCATTCTGTTGTGTCTTTCTGTGCTTCCAAAGCATAGGCATGCACTCCTAAGACACTGCAAAAAGTGAAGTGACTTTATGTATGGTTGTGTTTAAAAACTTTTTTAAACCACCTTTGGTGAAAAAAAACACACAAGAGGAGCAAGGTTTGTGTTCAGTAGCACCTTAAAAACCAACAAGAATTCCAGGATATAAGCTTTCAAAAGTCAGGGCCCCTTTCTTAGAAGACAGGAGCTTGACTAATGAAGGAAGCTTGACTTTCTAAAGCTTATACCCTGAAAACCTTGTTGTTTTTTAAAGGCACTATTGGCACTTGAATCTTGATCTTCTACTGCAGACCAACATGGCTACCCACCTAATCCAAACCACCCAAGAAGAATCTTGATGCCATCAGATGGGTGCTAATTTCAAGTCTGCTTGTTTTACAGTGTTTTATCAAAGTGCATAAGTGAAGTGGAGCAGGGGTCCCCAATGTGGTGCCCATGGGCACAATTGTGCCTGTTGACACCTTTCCTGGTGTCTACCAAGGTTTTTTTAGAAAGTGAGGGCAACCAGGTGGGGCTTTTGCAACGCAAGGCTTCTCATTGGCCATTTGAGTATTGATTGGCTGGGCAGGTTTTTAAAAACATTGCTTTGGCAGAAGGTGCTTCCATAGCACAAGGATCTTCACTATGTGACTGAAGATATGTTGCAACAGCCATTTTGTTGTTGGCTCTATCTCCTGCAGCAGCCATTTTGTGGCAGCCATTTTGTTGCTGCACACACTGTGTCAGAAATCCAAATGTGCCCACAGGCTCATGTCGAGGATGTAGAGGAAGAATAAAGATTCAAAGGAACTAAAGGACTTGAAAGTTGCAGAGAATTGTGCATTATTTGGATGCAGGATCACAACGGCTCAGGAAAATATGCCTGCTTCAAATCCAAGATCAGTTTTAGAAATGAATTTTATAAATGTTGCCAGTTTAATGAGAATTAAGAAGCATAGCAGCTTTAAGTTCAGAACAATAAAGCCACAAAATGGGAGAAATCTATTCATCCCTAATTTAAATTATAATTACTTCT
Organism: Eublepharis macularius; assembly: GCF_028583425.1. Lineage (NCBI taxonomy): Eukaryota > Metazoa > Chordata > Lepidosauria > Squamata > Eublepharidae > Eublepharis > Eublepharis macularius. The sequence continues at coordinate 26,584,442 of NC_072805.1, read as the reverse complement.
GAAATTTCACCTAAAGTTCAATTAAAATCAAATGCAAGGTCTTCAACTGAGGAAGGTCAAAAAAATATCAAGGAATTTTGACAAATCTACTGAAGTCTCTCAGGAAGGGAAGCCGCATGTCCCCATGCAGATACTGAATTTCATGGAATGCAAAATCCAGCTCTCAAGCTCTTTGCTCATGTTCCTTTGTTGTAATTCTTACACTAGTCCCATAAAGTAAGGCAGTAGCGTTATCCTCATATTTCATATGGGCTGTTGAGGCTTACCTATGGCCAATTAGTAACATGAGGCAAAAGTAAGCATTGGACTTTAGACCTGCAACTGAGGGCCAAGCTACACATGACGAATGACACTTAAACGGCAAGTGGATTGAGCGGAGGGCAAGTGAACAGGGAGAAATACACTTGCCGTTCAAGTGTCATTCGTCATGTGTAGCTTGGCCCTGAGATCATTTTCTCTTTGCTACTGAGCTATAGCACCTCAACATACAGTATATTTAACAGGATGTTAAGCCCCTCTTCACTCCATGGGGCTTACTTTTTTACAAAATATGTCTCAGATCAGATTACAAAGGACTTTAAACATAGTAATCTCTTAAACCAGAGACCTACGACAGTTCTGCAATAAAAAATGAAAATATATGTAATGTCATTTACTCTATTATTACAAATAAAGCCTAGATCCAGAGGAGTTAGCCATGTTAGTCTGTAGTTGCAAAATAGTTAAGAGTCCAGTAGCACCTTTAAGACCAACCAACTTTACTGTAGCATAAGCTTTCAAGAACCACAGCTCTCTTTGTCAGATTCATGGAGGGTATGAAGAAACTGGCCAGATATAAATAGGTGGTGAGGGGAGGGAGGAGAGGGTGCAGGGGGTGAGGGTCATGTAAATGTAAATCAGTTGCAAAAGTCATGAAAGAGGTGGAGTGTGCAATCCAGATTGGGTATGACCCTTTCCCTCTATTGCTGAATCTGAATGGAACGCCTGAAGGCAGTTACTTCTGGTAATGAGATAACCATGCAGAGTCTCTATTCAATCCAAGTCTGACTGAGTCAAATTTACATACGAATTTCAGTTCAGCAGTTTCCTGTTGGATTATGGTTTTGACATGTTTCTGTTGAACTATGGTGACCTTTAAGTCCTTGATGGAATGTCCTGGTAGATTGAAGTGTTCCCCTACTGGTTTCTGGCTATTGCCATTCTTGATATCAGATTTGTGTCTATTTATTCTTTTGTGCAGAGGGTGGCTGATTTGTCCTATATACATAGCAGATGGACATTGTTGGTACATGAGGGCATATATCACATTGGAGGATGAGCAGCTGTAAGAGCTAGAGATAAAACCTATGCATTTTACTGTTCTCTTGCCACTAGCTTATTGAGGCTGGCAATCATAGGATAGTTCCCGTATTTACAGAAAGCCAAAAGTTTCTCTTTGTCTCGGTGAAAACTGTCCTTTAGTACCGAAACAACTTTCTGTCTCTCTGCTGCCTTTTCTTTAACCTCTAAGATATTACAAGTCAATCTCTAAGTGGCAGTGTCATTTCAGTGTAATCATTGGTATAATCCTTTTAAAACTTCCCCAATCGGTTCATTTCATAGATGCTGAGCATCCCTTCAAAGACTTGAGATGGTTTTAAAATCCACTTTCATTTTCTAATCCCAGGCTACAAAAAGGATTCACTGAGTTACTGTTCCCTCACAGGCTTTCTATCCAGCTTGGACAGTTGACAAGAGTTATTGTTGTTTTGCTTTTACCTTTCTGAACATGAACTCACTCTGGCACATAGGACATGCCTTTCACGTACCCTTCCCATTACAGAGGCCAATAGCAAGGGAATAGCCCTGGCCAGAAGTTCATAAAGTTGATGGTGGACCTGAATTTCCACTTTCAAAGAGATGCTTGTCGTGGTTTCATGGTTGTAACATCATCTAGGTTTGGAAGCAAGATCATATACATAAATGCATGTATGTGGGGAAGGGAAGGCAGCATGGTAACAACAACAACAACAACAACAACATTTGATTTATATGCAGGATGACTACTCAGAGCGGTTTACCAAGGATGTTTTTATTATCCCCACAACAAAACACCCTGTGAGGTGGGTGGGACTGAGAGAGGCCTGAGAAAGCTGTGACTGACCCAAGGTCACCCATCTGATTTCAAGTGGAGGAGTGGGGAATCAAACCTGGTTCTCCAGATCAGGGGACCTCCAAGGAAGAGTATATAGAGAAAGGCAATGGCAAACCACTTCTGTTTCTCACCTGCCTTGAAAGCTCTTTACTGGGGCTACCATAAATTGGTTGTGACTTGATGGCTCATACATACATATATGGAAAGAAGAGAGGCTGTATCCTTGCCTGCAGATATTTCCAGGTTCGATCCTCAGCATCAGCTCTAGGGGATATGAAAAAACTCTACCTGAGACCTAGGAGAGCTGCTGCCAGTCAGAGTCAACAATACTAATCTTAATAGACCAATGTTCTGACTCCGGTCTTCTCTGCTCAAGGCTTTTTTTATTGGTTCTGGGCCCATACGGCATTAATTTCTCTCCAGAATTCTGCATGCATGGTCAAAATACCCCAATTCAGTCTCCAAACCACTTCCCAGACCTTCTTTTCATTCTGCACAAAGGATGTATCTGCTGCAGAATCGATCTTTTCCTGGTTTTTCTGTGGCTTTTCTCCTCGTGTACAACCCCAATGTTTTCCCCCCAGTTAAGTCAAACTACAACTTTTTTGGAGTGCAGAATGCATTCTTTGGCATGAGGCCTGGCCCTGGCCCTGCCTTTCATCCTTCCATTTATCCCCTTGTTTCCTGAATGGTTGAACAGCAACCAAATCAGTTTGGTTTTTTGCCTGGAAAAAAGCCCCAGCAATGTTGCTATGTTGGTACCTTTAAAAATCTTGCAGCTTATAAGGGGGGAGGAATGCTGCAATATGGGTAACACAAAAACTCTGCAGAGATACCTGAATCCCACTTGATATTTTAAAGTTTCTCCTTGTGTTTCCTGAACTTTTTAATCCATTCTTGTTTAGCTTTTAAAATTGTTTTAAAACAACAACGTTGCAATACTGGTACCCTAAAACAAACAAACAAACCTTGCAAGTTTCCTTAATGAATGATCTGATGAAATTGACATTCCTCAGCTGATCAACTAACAAAACTGACAAGTCCCCTTAAAGCTTGCAGCAAAAAGGGGCATTTTTCTAGTGCAGAAAACATAGACAGTATTTTGGATCGACTTTCTCAAGTGCAGAATTACAGAAGCTCAAAGCAAATCCAGTCTTCAGATTGAATACCCAGAAAACCTGGTGTACGTGTGCATGAGGAAAACACCTCACTATAAGACAGCTTTTTTAATTTACTTCATTTATACCCCACATTTCTCTATAGCAGCTCAGACCATTTTCCTCTCCTCTGTTTTATCCTCACAACAACCCTGAGGTAGGTTCAGCCATGAGTGTGTGACTGGCCCAAGGTCATCTAGCGACCTCCCATGGCAGAGTGGGGATTCAAACCTGGACTTCCAAGAGCCTAGTCCAATACTCTAGCCACTACACCACACTGGTCCATCATGTACATGCAGGCCCTTGTCAAAAGCTTCCAATTTAAAAGAGTAGAGAGATGAAGGGCGAAATCACCAACCCTTACTGGAAGGAGGATGGGAAAGCCTCTCTAGGATTCCATGATTGCTCAACTTAACCCTTCACTTAACTGTAAAACATGGCAACAGCTCTCTTGCTGCAGAAAAGCTGTTGTTATGATTTCAAGTAAAACAGAGGATAAACATGAATGATGATGGATTTCTAAATGGGCTTCTAGCTAATGTTAAATCCCAGAGACTGCAGGCATCATGTCAGACACAGGCTGGTTTATGGAGAAAGTAGTTAAATGCGTAGGGGAAGCAAAGATTCCTAGAGGGAGGGAGAATAGCAAAGAGTCCAGTAGCACCTTTAAGACTAACCAACTTTATTGTAGCATAAGCTTTTGAGAGCCACAGCTCTCTTCATCCGATGCATCTGACAAAGAAAGCTGTGGCTCTCGAAAGCTTATGCTACAATAAAGATGGTTAGTCTTAAAGGTGCTACTGGATACTTTGCAATTTTGCTACTGCAGACTAACACGGCTAACTCCTCTGGATTTAGAGGGAGGGACAGAGGAGACAGCCTTTCGCGGGTCCATACGTATCAGGTCCTTTGAATTCCCAGCAGCAGCCAGGCACTCAGCTCTCTCCACAGGGCAGCATCTTGTTTTCCTTAATGACATTCACCAATTGGATTTCGAGGGGAGAAAGCCCTCACCTTATTAATCAACTCTGTGGGCAGGGAGGGAGAATGTGTACCGTGCACACGAGTGGATATTTTTTTTCCCTGTCACTCCCTGAGCAATAGCATTGTCTCTTTGCCAAAGGGAAGATCCCTCCCTGCCTATTAACTTTGGAAATTTTTGGAAAGGGGAATGTGCAGACTTCAATCATAGGCAGCAATTCGAAAGACACTTCCCTGGGAGTAAGCACTATTGAATAACATAGGACTTACATCTGAGTAGACATGTTGGAATGCATCTTGGTTTGTTTCACAGCACTACCCAGGCACTGGTCTGTCTCCCCCACCCCATTAGGGCACTTGGATTGTCACATTATAGGAAAAAAAGTGAACATAAACCAGGATTGTTTTTAATGTTGCTGCCATGGCTGCTACACCATTACCAGCCAGTTTTTCGCTTTAGTGAGCACCTGGCCGCCGACGCTCACCTTCTTGTGTTTTATGTGTAAGTGTAACTGAAGAAAAACTGGGTGGATCAATGGTTTATATATGTTAAATAAATAAATAAATAAAGGGACTGTGGTCTGTGCAATTTTGATAATGTTAAGTGAAAAAACAGCTGCCCCAAAGAGCCTGGAAACCCTCATTGCAAAGATCAGGGTTGAAATTCATGATAACTAAAACCCAAACAGATTAGATCTGAGCTGGCCACACCCTACCTGGGGGAAAAAACTAACAACGACACGTTGTTGGTTTGGAAACCCCTGGATCAAAAACTGAAATTGATTATTTTAGCGCCCACCTCTATTAAGGAGCTTGGGTACTCATATGGATCTAGCCGTCCTGGTGCAAATGCAGATAAACTATGAGCAAAAGTGCGTTTTGGAGAATATTCACTCATCTTTACAAAAAGAAATAGGCACAATTCTACTTAGCAGTGTGAGTCATTGGATGCAGAAGATTATGAGTATTCATGAAATCCCCAGTAAATGTCCACTTGAGTTTTTCTCAACATTTATTGAGCTCTAGAATCCACTCCTGATTAACTTCTTTGAGAAGAGGCATTTGAAAATTGATGGTTCTTTCAATTTATGACAAGGAAAGCAAAAACTAGATTTGTTATGAGTGAGACAAGGAAGAATTTATTTCTAACTTCTTGCTCACTGCCTCTCAGATAGTGTTTTAATTTAATGATAATAAATGACACATTCATCTATGGTATTTGCAAATACATTTCTCTGTCAAACTGTGAAGTTAAATGTTTCCATTGTCGAACTAAAGAGGCTTAGCATTAACACTTATGGAAAAGGCATTAATGCTCAGATTTGATATGAAAATACTTTTGAAGTAGGTGAAGCGACTTTCAATAAATTAAAGTTCCTTTTTTTCTAAAAAGCTTTTCATAAGCTCACCATACATTCATAGACCATAATGGGCTCTTGTAGCATAAATAACTGATCACAACTAGAGATGGGCACGAACCGGAAAAAACCCGAACCATGCGTTTTATGGTTCATTAAATTCCATGAACCACAAACTTTCATGATCCTGCCCCTGATTTGCGAACTGGCTCATTTGGTTTGTGAAAACGTCACACCCGGGTCTGAAAAGCATCACTTCTGGGTCAGCAGAAGGTCACTTCTGGGTCAGCAGAAGGTCACTTCCGGGTTAGCAGAAGGTCAGCAGAAAGTTCATCCCCTGTTGCCTAGGAAACTGATTGATTGGCACTAGGCTGTCTGCAGTCACAAACCAAAAAATGCTCCGAATGAACCAGCTTAAAGTCCATGGTGGTTCGTCAGAAATGGGATCTGATGAACCATGGTTCACAAACCACGAACCGGCCTGATTCGTGCTTAATTTTGGTTCATATTTCGGTTCATGCCCATCTCTAATCACAACTTGCTTTTGTTTAGAAGATGCTTGTTAGTGAAATTCCTTATCAAATGTAACCAGGAGGTCAATGACAACACTTTGAATGTTTTTTTTTTAAATATCCCTCCCCTCTGTAATGAAAGCTGAGATACACCATGTCCTGAAGTAATTGAGAGATAAATCCTAAATAGGTCCAACTTGAGTCTATTCAATGGGGTATATTCCCAGGGAAGTGTTCTTCGGGTGGCACAATTAGCTGTTGATAGCTTACCATGATAGGCAGACCTCAAGTGCAGATATACATTGGTCAAACACTAAATAAAAAAGAATATTATGCAATGTCTGTGCAGCCCATTAATATTGCTTTTATTCACTGCACACATGTGGTTTGTTCATGCAGAGGAAGGGAAAATACACAAAAGGAGCAGACTGACCTGGCAAACTACACATGTACAATTTTGTAAAACTCTCAGGAAGCTAAAAAAGCAATGATCAGGACATGACCTAAACGAGTCAGTGTTCAAGAATTGCTAGAGAGAAGTTTTACTCTGTTTGAGCAAGTGATACTGTAAAATAAAGTGCTGATTTTTCCTTTCTGATCACTGTTGTTGCATTCAAAGATCAAAAGGAAAAAGGCTGTTGGTGACATTACAGCTCAATTTGGATGTAAGATATGATTTATTCTGGGGGGGGGGTGTTGTTGGGATATACCTTGTGCTATTGTGACAGATAGTTGCCCATCTTCCTGGACATTTGGCACCTGAGAGCCTTCTCAGCCTTGTAGACAAAGCCATACTTTCTGAGCTGTGAGTCTGTTTTAAATTCCTTTAGTGAAGTGAGAAATAAGTTTGAATTACAGCTAATTGCTCCATGCTGCAGTGCTGAGAGAATCAAGATTACTTGGAATGAAGAGTGGAGAGAGGAGAAGTTTGTTGGGAGGGGGGGAGGGGGGAGAACATGAAATATGGAATACGGAATATGAACTATGTTTGCAAGATGGCTGTAAATTATGCTGCCATTCCAATATAATAAAATTCTAAAAGACACGTTTTCTGGAACTCAATTATGTTGGAGAGTATGCTCAACCAAGAGTATCTCCTCTTCTAGCTGTCCAGATCCATGTGGTATGTTGAGCCTATGCTGTGGTTGGGCTGTTAGTCCTGGCTGCTGCACCTCTATGGATGAGTGACATGTGACACTATGTCTCGTTCAAGTAGAAACGGAAGAAACTATACGTCCAAGTTAGCTTAGGGCAAGTACTAATGACTGCCTTGTGTCTTCACTTGCTCAAGAGCCCTTGCAGAAGATGGAAACACTTCATGGGATCCTACCCATGGTCCATTTGGAAACTGAATGAAATGAAGGTCTGAGATCATTCACTCTGGGTAATAGTTTGCTTTTACCATCTTTGCAGGAAGGAAAACAAAGAACCAAAGATAGACTGCCATGACTGAATAACAGATGCCTCAAAATAACCTTGTCTTCACTTCTGTCTCCAGACCGAGCAGGTTTGTAAGACATCAAAGAGCTGGAAGAAGTCATATTTGCATTAGCTTATCGAAGAAAGAGCAATCTCGGTTTGCATAACAAGCCACCTATGCTGTTACCCACACAGAGATGGTATACGGCTCTCAGCGGTTTCTGGTATGACGAGAATTCTCTTATCAATCCACTGCACCTAAGGCAATCTTACAGTGGTTTTCTGACCACAAAGATAAAGGAGCTTAGAAAGTCAGTGAGGCTAAGAACTAAGTTATTGCTGTGTTCACACATAAATACTGAGCTTTCTTAAGTAATACACCACCAATCACCTTGCAATGCTCCGGGAAGTAATTTTCTCTGCACATGGGTCTCTCTTGTCTGACCTGTATTTCCTATGTGGCCCAGTTAAATACACTGAGACGCTCTCATGTCAATGTTAGTGCCATTTTAATAGCATGAGGCTTGCTGGAGAGACCAAGAACAGTCACTGATTTGAACATCTTTATATCTGATCCTAGGATTGTCCATTTTAGGAATCCTCGGGGCTAACACAATGAGGCTAAGAGGTAAAGTCTGTGACAGTAACAGGCAATGGAATAATAATCTTCTGTGAACTCTGAGAATTAGTCTTCTTCTCTCTAGATAAACCTTCCTTCAGGGAAAACTGTTGCTAAAGCATCAAGCAACATTCCAGCCACTCTGCTACAGCATTCAATGGAATGTGTGCACAACTGACTTCCCTTGGGGATTAAAAATCATATTTAATGTCAATTACTTTTTAAAAATATTTGCATCCCATCTCATCTCCTTAGACTCAAGGAAGCTAACACAACAATAAAAGAGTTACAAGGACATAAAAAACAGCCACACAACAGTCTGCCAAGAGGATACAAGCAATGGACAGGATAAAAACAAGTAAAAATGCAGCCAACTCTACCAAAAGAATTTACATTAAAACATACAAAGTAAAATCACAATTTAAAACAATTAAAACTGACCGTAATGATAGCAACATTAAAGCAGTTAAAATCAGAACTAAAGCATACAAAGATATAAAAATAATTAACATACTGAAAATATTTTTAAAACACTGGGAACAAAGAAAGGGTCACTGAGGGCAGTGAGGGCCAAACTAGATGCTGCAGCATTCATCACTGCCATTTCACATCTCGAAGTCCCTCCGTTTACAAATGCCACAGGGACTTGATACTGCTTGGGACTGTGGTGTGGGGAAGTGCTCCCAAAGGGGCATTAAGGCTCTTGAAAATGGCATAGGGGGAGTGAGGGGTCCCTTGTGAATTCAGAAATAGTGGCAGTAGATGGTTAGATCATTAATGTGCACTTACATTATAGCAATTACTGATTTTTGAAGTCCTCATAAAAGCTCACCCGTGGCACAGAAGGGAAAATCGTGACCAAAGCTGCAGGAAAAATTAATTCCACCTGCCAAACAGCTGCGAAAGGAACAATGAGTTGACCAGTGGTTCGCAAACTTGGTAGGACCATTGCCCCACCCCACGGTTCCATAAACTCATCCCCATTGCCCTCTACCCTACCCTATAAAAAACATTATTTAGAATAGCAGTCGGCATGGCTCACTAAGGAAGATAAGAACAACATTCCAAACAGTAACAATGAATGCACATTTACTCCAAATCCAATTTAAACTTTTTAGCTTCATTAATTCAACAAAATTGATGAACTTCATCAAGTGATACTAGCTTTTCAAATTCTGAAAGTCATTTAGCAAGAATCTTAGATGTCACATTTTGTGACTTCTTCACTATTCTATCAATTCTTCATGTGATGATTGGGTTTGATGAAATGATACCAGTTTCCCAATGTCTGGTTTCATCTAGATTTCAGCACCATGCAGAAGCAGAATCTTGATGTAAGAGAAGCTCGCTTACCAGTGGGCTGGGTTGCCGCTGTTGTGAAGGATGCAGTGGAGACGGATCAGCCAGGATGGGTCGGAATGCCCAGCCCACCTCCAGTCCAGCCTCGTGTCAATGCCATTCCTCCCAGAGCATCGGCAGGAGCAGCACGTTTCTCTCCCACCCACAGCTTCCATGAACTGGAAGGAAGACTGCCACAACTTTATGGGTTTGGTGGTTTTGTAGCATTGGGCTGGATCCCAATAGGGTGAGTGGGCCACGGGTCTGCTCAGCCCAATGGATTGGAAAGAGAAGACCGCCTGGCATGTGCTGGTGATGGATGACACTTGCTACAGTGGGCCAGCATGGGGCTGTCGGAGGATGCATCAGTCAGCAGGATGGCCCGCCGATGCAACGGGGATCCGAGCCCAGATGCCAGGCCAATGCTCCATCAAGCTGTAATCAATAAAGTTGTGGCCATTTTCTAACCCAAGAAAGGTGTTGTGTGAGTCATTTGAGCCGGAACACAGACTGACATAACACATAGGCGACGAGGAAGATGTTTCGAGTCTAGCCTGGGCAATCATTAATAAGGGAACAGATTTCTTGAAGTGGCCCACTTCCAGCACCCCCTTGCCACCCCCTTGCCTCTAAGTACCCCCTGTGTAATCTCACTGCTTCCGAGAGGGTGGTACATCCCACTTTAGGAAACAAACCAACCACTGAAAAATTGTTTCACCGTTTGTTGTAAGCAGGCTCCACACTGAATTGGAAGGTGTTTGAGCCTCCCTAGTTAGATATTGTAAGGTTTGAGCATTCCGGTCAAAAAAGTTGCCAGTTACCAGCACAAAGGATATAGCTAATCATCAGGATACCATAAATGAAACCATCTTCCAGGTCTCCCCCACCCCAAAAGCCCAGAAATCATTACCTCAGCACAACAGATTCTATTTGAGTACAGGTTTCTACGGACTACATTTTGCACAGTCACTTCATTGAAGTAACAATCATTTATCCAGGCCTGGTTCAAACTTTTATCACCATCACCATACGTATAATCCCATTTGCCGCCCTAGTCGGAATGAAGAGGCAGACACCAAGTTGGATCTAAGGACCACTTTATTAACTATATACATACAATACTAATAACAGCGGCAAGGGCCTACAGCGGTACAAGTCAAGCCACGGGGTCCCACAGACCACCGCCTTGACTCATCTGGGCAAGCCCCGAAGCCCCGGGTGTGACCCATCCAATGGATGGTGCGGACCCGGCCGGCCAGGCAACGTGGTCACCCCCCTAATAAGCTCCTACCACCTCAGCCGTATAGCAGTGAGGGAAGGTCTCACAAGCGGGGGTTTCCAAAGGCAGCCTGCCCTACCCCTGGCAGCCGTCAAAGCAGTACCAGGCCCCCAGGCAGGCCCCTCTTCCCACTATGGGGAAGCGCCAAGGGTGCTCACCGTCCCGCACTTAACTGACCCCAAACCTGCCAGGACAGCACTAAGAGGCCTCACCCTAAGCCAATCACCACTCCCATACATCGGTGCAAGGTAGGCGAAAAACCCCTCCTCCCATTGGCCAATTACGGAAGAGGGGAAAAAATTCCTACCTGGCTCTGTAACAGCAGCCAGCTAATCCTACACCAATAGGGAGCGGAGGGCGGGCCGAGCAACTATTGCAACTGCGGCTGGGCACGGGCGGCGCAGCCTCTAAGGCTCTTGCCCCGCCCCGCCCAGCCAACCCATATAAGGAAGGGAGGAGAGGTGTTGGTGCAGCCTCCCTCCTTCCAGCGCGGCAATTAACGGCACCCGGCTGACGCTGCATGCAGCGAGCCAGGTAAGTGCCGCATTGCCGCCCTAGTCGGAATGAAGAGGCAGACACCAAGTTGGATCTAAGGGCCACTTTATTAACTATATACATACAATACTAATAACAGCGGCAAGGGCCTACAGCGGTACAAGTCAAGCCACGGGGTCCCACAGACCACCGCCTTGACTCATCTGGGCAAGCCCCGAAGCCCCGGGTGCGACCCATCCAATGGATGGCGCGGACCCGGCCGGCCAGGCAACGTGGTCACCCCCCTAATAAGCTCCTACCACCTCAGCCGTATAGCAGTGAGGGAAGGTCTCACAAGCGGGGGTTTCCAAAGGCAGCCTGCCCTACCCCTGGCAGCCGTCAAAGCAGTACCAGGCCCCCAGGCAGGCCCCTCTTCCCACTATGGGGAAGCGCCAAGGGTGCTCACCGTCCCACACTTAACTGACCCCAAACCTGCCAACGCCAGGGCCAAGCCTCTGCTTAGGCCCTGGCGCCCCACTGATAGCCTAAGGCCAACTTAAGCCCCTGCCGCAAATCCTCCAAAAAAATTTGGTTGCCCGCCTCAGATAGGTGCACCCCATCACCTCTGTAGAGGTCGGGACAGTCGGCCCTGATCCGGGGATGGGGCAAATAGACGCCCAACCCCTCCTCTAACGCCTTCTGAATGGCTCGATTAGCCTTCATCCTAGCCCGCTCTATGGCCTGGCGACTCACCGCCTCCCTCCATACGAGGCGGGGAACCATCGCTGACCACATGATCAGCACCCCAGGCCAGCGCGCCCTGATGAGGTGCAAGTCTGACTGCACCTGCGCAGACAAGGCCTTTCCCTGCAGCATCCCGAGATCATTGCCCCCTAAATGCAAAACCAGTATATGGGGAGGCTCCGTCAGCCCTCCCCCAAACAGCAAAGGCAACAGGCCCGACCACCGAAGGCCACGACGACCCTGCCATGCAACAACAGCCCTTTCGCTTAACCCGAGCTGAGACCCCACAGACGTCCGTCTCGCTTGATGGGCAGCCCAGAAAACAAAACTGTGTCCACAAATCAGGATCCGCTGCTTGCAACCGCGCACAGGACCTAGGAAACAATCAATTAGTAACATTCAAACATGAGGGAAAGGACGCACATAAGAACGATAAGCCGAAGATTTCCACCTGCCCATCCTCTGAATGGCTGTTGCTGAATATCCCATAGCCGCCGCCGTGGATGCGGCCCCAATCCGAAAAGAATGGGTCCCAAAATTAACACCCTGTAAGCCCAATTTAGCCAAAGCGCGCTTGGTCACCGCCCAGAACTGAAAGCGGGTTAAAGGCACCCCGTCCTGGTGTAAAAACAACAAACCCTCGGCCTCACCACGTGCCCTCAGGTAGCTCCGCAAGGCCTTAACCGGGCACAAGTCCGCCTCTTGGCAAGACCCCAACCGAACCACTATGCCCCTCCGCCTCTGGTCCGTCTTAGACCAACGGATTGTAAGCTCAACTGAGCCATCGACAAACCTCAGATCCCTAACCATCAGAGCCCGACCTGAGGCATCCCGTCTCGACTGCACAACGAGTTCACTCACCCGTAAAGCCCCAAAAAAGGCCGTCAAAGCGGCTGCATGGAAAAGTATGGCCTCGTAACGCGAACTACACACCTCCTTCCAAGACGACCTAAGGCCCCGAAGGACTGCCGGGGAAATGGGCTCCCGAGTGTCCACACGAGCGGAACTTTCCCTGGCCCATCCGTCCAACATTTTCCGAACCCGGAAATCGCCCGTGGCCTCAGGCAATCCCCGGGCCTTGCTGGCAAAAGCCAGGGCCGCTAATTGCCCCCGAATGGACCTAACTGCCATACCCCTACCCCTCTGATAAATACAAAATTGAATAATGTGCTCAACCGGCACTGGCCAACTGCCCGCCAGCCCAGCGGCCTTCCTGAAGACCCCTAACTGGCCTACCGCTCTCCGGTACGCTCTCCGTGTGCTGGGCGCGATTGCCAGTTGAATGGCCCGCGACGCTTCAACCTCCCAAGCTGCCACAGCTCCGCCGGCATCCGGACCGGTTGCCGATCGGCCTCCGGAGCAAGCCGCCAAAAACGCTCCATCTGTAGGCGAGACAAAGCGTCTGCCACCTCATTATTGATCCCAGGAACGTGTTTAGCTCTGAACAAAATATTCAGCCGGAGGCAAAGCAGAGTAAACTCCCTCACCAGCACCATTACCCTAGGGGACCTGGAAGTCAAGGAGTTCACCACCTGCACCACTGCCTGGTTGTCACACCAGAAGTGGACAGTATGGTTTGCTAACTCCGGACCCCACAAATGAACTGCAACTAAAATGGGGAAGAACTCTAAAAACGTGAGGTCCCGCACCACTGCAGAAGCCCTCCAATCGGGAGGCCACTGCTCAGCACACCAGTGCCCATGAAAATAAACCCCGAAACCAGTGGATCCAGAGGCGTCCGACGTGACTTGAAGCTCAGCTTCAAGTAACAACACGTCCCGCCACAAGGTGACACCATTGAACTCAGTAAGAAACTCTTCCCAAACAGCCAAGTCCTCTTTCATACCCATGGACACCCTCAAACGGTGATGGGGGGCCCGTAGGCGCGACATAGCGTCACAAAGGCGACGCAAAAAGGCCCGCCCCGGGGCGACTGCTTTACAGGCAAAATTCAGGTAACCAGCGAGCTGCTGCAGCTCAATAAGGGAGGCCTTACGCTGGCTCCTGAACTCTCGCACCCGTGCCCTCATCTCAACGACCTTCTCCATCGGCAATCGCAGGGACTGTTGGACGGAGTCCAACTCAATCCCCAGGAAAGTCAAAACCGAGGAGGGGCCTTCCGTTTTTTCATGAGCCAGGGGGACGCCCAGCTCATCTGCCACTTCCATAAACGTAGCCATGAGCCTGGCGCATTGTCCAGACCCCGCTGGCCCAACGAACAGGAAGTCATCTAAATAATGCGCCGTATCGCGGGAAGCCGCCCGACGTCACACCTCCCATTCAAGAAACGAGCTAAAGCGCTCAAAGGCAGAACAGGAGATAGAACATCCCATTGGCAAAGCCCTGTCCATATAATATGCCCCCTCAAAAGCGAACCCTAAGAGTTCAAAATCGTCAGGATGGACAGGGAGAAGCCGAAAGGCAGACTTGATGTCGCATTTCGCCATCTCCGCCCCCACACCGTTCCGGCGCACCACCTTGACCGCCTGGTCAAATGAAGTGTACCGCACTGAGCATAGATGCCCGGGTATGGCATCATTAACTGAGTCGCCTTTGGGGTATGACAGGTGGTGGATGAGGCGAAACTCACCCGCTGCCTTCTTAGGCACAACGCCCAGGGGAGAAACCCTAAAATTAGGCGTTGGAGGGGCCGAGAACGGCCCCAACACTCGGCCTTCAGCGCATTCCTTCCTAATTTTAAGACGAACGATGTCCTCCTTTCCTAATACGGAACGTAAGTTACCAGCCATAAATGGAGCACGGCCGCCCTGAACCGGGATCCGAAAACCCTCACTAAAACCCTGCATCAGATAAACAGCGTCATCCTGAAGCGGGTACTCTAACAACAAACGCTTAAGGGCCCTCAGTCTTACCGGGCTGGGGCCCTTTAACAGGGGGGTGTTGACCACCTGCGTTGCCCCCCCCCGACTTCTTCCCTCCCCAACCTTGCTTAAACTTAGAGCAGGCATTATAGGGGTGAGGACCGGCGCACGAGGGACACTCGTGCCGGAATCGGCAGGGCTTCCGCATGCACGAGCCTTTATATGCGAACTCCCAACATAACAGCCGGGGTTGAACCGACTGACCCGCAACCGTGCGGGAGCTGGAAGACTGCGCAGAGCGGTGCACAACGTGCCCACTATCAGACCTATCACCCGTGTTGGGTTTAGCAGGAGACATGACGTGAAGCCACAAGTCCTGATGAACGCGGTCCCACGGCAAACTAGGGTTCATGGCTGCCCTCATCCGAAACTCTTCGTCGTATTGCATCCATGCCCCCCCTAAAAAACCGGTATACCCTTTAAAAATAATGTCCAGGTATTGGAACAGCTGGATGGCCCTACTGGGCTGGGCCCTGACTATAACCCCTGCATATATTATAAAACCAGGAAGCCAATTGTTCCAGGTCCTATCAACTCGCCTCCGTTTCAGGCGCTCTTTCTCCCTATCATCCATCTCATCTTTGCTTTTCTTCTCCAGCTCACGAAATAGCAAAGAAAACAGGTCAACATACTCCCCTTTCAGGATTTTGTCCTTCGTCGCCTGAGTCAGGTGGTCACCTAATGGTAATGCTGTATCCCCGAATGGCATGGCATTAAAGGGGACCTGACCATATGCCACAGGTGAATAAGGATACCCCCAAGGGTTCCCAGGGCAACCAGGCCAACCCATGGGAAAACCAGGGAAAGGCGACAACCCACTACTACCCCACACTGCAGGGGTTATGCCCTGAGTCTGTGCCACTGTTCCTGAGTTGCCCGAAGGAGACCCAGAAACCACACCAGGAGGTAGCTGCAGGGTACCCAAGGCAGGCCCAGGAGCTGTGCCAGCTGAAAAATGCCCCCATGGTCCCCAAGGCCATGAACCGCTAAGGTGTGGTGCAGTGCTCTTACCAACATCCCCAGGTTCCACTGCCACAGCCACAGGCGCGGTGTCCTCGGGCCACTCCTGCTCCAGGTCAACCGGTGCCTCCTCCTGCTCCATGCCGGCCGTCATATTCCCTCTGCTGCTTTCACCGGCAGATGCTCCCGCAGCACCTTCCAAAAGAGCCAAACGACGCAAAATTTCCTTATTAGTCGCATTCCTGGATGCACGCCTAATGGGTCGACTTGTGCGCACCCCTGGAGCTGCCAGCCCAGGGACCCCTTTTAATTGCTCCAGGGCAACCAGACGCCGCAAGATGTCCCCTTGCTCAACAGGTACATCCTCATCAGAGGAGGATAAAGCCACCTGAGGTCGCTTAGCAGCGGCCTTCTTAACAGGCTGCTTCCCTTTATTAGCACCTTTACCCTTCCTGGGGGCCATGGTAAGGAAAGACCCACAAGCCTGCAATTAAACTAAAGCAGCCCAAAAGCCCTGCACCAAAATGGCCGCCGCCCTTAGAGATGGCCACAAAATGGCCGCCAGCCACAATGTAATCACTCTCCCCTCTCCCCCACCGGACCAAAAAGGCCCTGGCCCGAAAACCAGAAGCCCCACTTCACCTGCCGAGGCTAATGGTGGCTGGGGGGGGGGTTGTCTAATGGCCCGGCCAGCGCCGAACACCCCCAAACTCAGCGCAATTCTGTGCCGTCTGCCCCAAGGGTGGGGGGGGGAAAGGCAACAACGCCACGCGGCAACCACCCAGGCCGACCAAACTACCCCGCTCCCAACAAGCCACCCACGCAGGCTATAGCAACGGCACGTGGGAGGGGGTAGGGCCCCTGTGCCGCCCAGCTAGCTGCCCCCCAACCACTCCCCCGGCAAGGGATAGAAAGGCCGGGAAGAACGGCCGCACCGCCGCCGCGGCACTCAGGCGAGCCCTCCCCCACCCAATCGCACACGCCGCCTAAGCGGCAGAAAAAACTGGCGGGCGGGAGGTTCCCCGGACGAGCCGCGACCAACGCAGCCGTCCGAACCCTTGCTGCCCTGCCCTGCAGCCAAGCACGCGGCCAATGGCCCCAACGCCGGCCGAATCTGCCGCCGCCGATCCTCCGCGATGCCGCGGATCCGCCGCCGCAGCCACCGCCGCTCGAGACCTGCGCCTCCGCAGCTGCTCGGAGAACGCGACCTGTCTCTCCGAGCAACTATTGCAACTGCGGCTGGGCACGGGCGGCGCAGCCTCTAAGGCTCTTGCCCCGCCCCGCCCAGCCAACCCATATAAGGAAGGGAGGAGAGGTGTTGGTGCAGCCTCCCTCCTTCCAGCGCGGCAATTAACGGCACCCGGCTGACGCTGCATGCAGCGAGCCAGGTAAGTGCCGCAAAGTCACAAAGGTATTATCAAAATTTGTTCATTTCAAAAATGTCATAAATAAGCCATGTGGCGATGTCCTCCGAACTTCTGGTCCCAGGTGAAGAGTCTCGACTAGAGATGGGCACGATCCGCATTACGAACGAAAAAAACCCACGATAATGGCGATCGCGCGATCATGACCCGGCAGATCTTGATCGTCCACGGCCAATGATCCAGCGGTTGGGAGAGGCCTGGATAAGGGCATTCGGGCTCAGTTCAGGGATCCAGACACTCAGGCACCAGCAATCTATTCCCCTGGCAATGGAGCCAGGGGAATGCCTGAGTTCTGTTTGCCCTCCTTCTGTCGCCCTGGAAACCTGAATGGAAGCCCAGCTTTCCTTGATCAGCAGGGCTTCCTTCCAACCACGGAGCAGCAAAGCAGTCACAAGTTGGGAAAAGACACCCAGGGGAGGGAGGGGGAAGGGGGTGTTCTGTAGCCATGGGCACTCCAATCTTATCCCTGCAAACCCTGATAGGCAGCTCTGACAGCCAAACATAGACTTCCTGTGTTGCTGAATGGGACCCATGCTTATAAATAGCCATGGTCTCCCAGGCTGGATTTCACTTTCTGCGAGCAGTGGAGTGGGACAGAGCTCTTGCTTGTTACTTGCTAGCCTTTGGAGAGAGAGAGAGAGACTGAGAGAGTTGGCTGCCGCCACAACCCACCTTCCCACATAGCTGGGAATACCAGCGTGCCCCACTTTGGCATCCACAATCCACAATCCACAATCCACGGTTCGGGAACGGGAGATGATCAGTGTGGATCGTTAATTTGGGATTGCTGCCGGTGCCAAACCACGATACACTGGCTCATTATTTTTTTTTGGATCGTGCCCATCTCTAGTCCCGACTTCTGAGTCCCCCTCCCCCTAGGTTTGTACCATGCAAAGAAGTGTGAAACATTACTAACTCCATTCTTTTTCTCTGGAATGATTTCTAGAAAGTCTTTGCAGTGTTATAGGACTCGCATAGTGAGCTGCAAGTGTCCTTTGCACTCTTATTTCATTTTTAAATTCGATGATAAATATATCATTCGCAATAGTCAAAAATAGCAAACTTTGCCCCTGTGTAGGATCCCTGTGAAAAGTTTGCGCTAAGCTGATTAAAAGAAAAAGTAAGTGAAAATTAAGGAGAAGGGGGAAGGTTGACGACATTTATTTACCCCATCAAAAGCTGGTGGAATGTGAATTTTTAAATGCTAATAAGTAGGTGCTAGGAACACAGTTGCTCAGCCATAAGCATGATAAATTTAGGTGCTGGGTATTGTGGCAATTAAAGCTGATGTGGTAGAGGGATAAAATTGCTGAAATACTCTTTCTTGGTACCAGCCTTCCCAATGGGATTGATTGCTGAAGGAGAATCAAGCAGGATCTTTCACTGCCGCTTAATGAACATTTCTGGACTCCAAGATGAATAAAAATGGTATTCACTTTTCCTGACTAATGATGATTAAATATAATAGTGTTGGGTTTTTTTTTATAAGTCTATTGATCCCAAGTCAGATAAATGTGAGTAAATAGTCTAATATAGTGGAGCAGATTGCTACTGATGATGTGTACATTTCTGATAGCTTTCCTCTGTTTCTTTCTCTAAACTTTAAAGGAAAATCTCACGGTATTGCTCTCTTTTCTAGTATAGATAGGTAGGCAGGTAGGTAGGTAGATAGTAGGGTGCCTCAGGCAATATTGAAAGAAACTGGGGAGAGGAAAGGGGGAAAGGCTTGGCACACTGGTGGTATGCTGGCACCACTTGTGATTTAACCCAAAGTGGCAAAAGATGCCCTGGTATTGCTCAAAGACTGCCGGGTCAAACCGTATTGTTTTTGCAAACAAAAAACAAAAAACCCCACCCAAGTGTCTCCAGCAATACATTGATGTAACTTCTGGGTGCAGAATAGTGACATCAGTACATTGCTGCCAACGTTTGTCAGTGACATTGTCTTGATATCAACATAGCAATGGGTAAGTCTCCCGCAAGTCGCTGGGGGGACCAGGAAACCTTAGTAGGTAGGTAGGTGGGTAGGTGGATAGGTAGGTAGGTATGTAGGTAGGTAGGTAGGTAGGTAGGAAGGAAGGAAGGAAGGAAGGAGGTAGGTAGGTACATGGGTGAGTGGATGGCTGGATGGCTGGATTAACGGTGATTGGATTTCCCCTATTTGATTATTGTTTTTGGAAAGTCCCTTTATTCTGCATTCTATGCTTCCTTCATTGCAGAATTTTTAACATTGATTCCAAAAATGGACTGTGCCTGGTTTGCTGTGGTTTCATTTGAGCTCATTTGCTTCTTTCCCCCTCTTATATAAGTGAGGCATGTGCACAATGAAAAAATAGTACAAAAAAGTACAAAAAATAGTACAAAAAAGCAAACTTGTTGGGAGCATGTGTATGCTCCCAGTGCTTTTGAGATGGAGACATATGGTTTTATGTACTGGTAAAACACCACACAGAAAGAATCCCTTGATACAGCACCATCTACAATGGCACAATCCTTGCACTATTTGCAGTGTTTTATCAAAGTGCTATTGGTAACAAAGAGGAGAAAAAATACTTACATGAATGGAAGGGACTGACATTACTGCACATGAGTTGCAATAGGGTTCTTGCTCAGGGCTGTATTAACTCAAGGCCAGGGCCTTAGGCTTTCAGGTATTTCAGGACCCCTTCAGCACTTCAGTCTTTCACCCCACTACAGCAGACAGCCTGACCCTGGTTCGGTAGTTACTAGACCACAGTACATAGATTCATTTTGAGGGTCTCCTGCAAGAAATCACATTTTGGGGGTATAATTGTTCAATACTGTGAGATATATAAGTATAAGTATAAGTATAAGTATAAGTATAAGTATAAGTATAAGTATAAGTATAAGTATAAGTATAAGTATAAGTATAAGTATAAGTATATATATATATACTTATGAGAGTATATAGATGGATAAATATATATGTACACGTATTGCTATGGCACAGAGAGCAAAGTGCCTTTAACCACTGGAGCCCTAGGGTGCAGGTAACAGTGCCTCAGCAAAAAAAAAAAAAAATGATCGGCACCCAGTCCCTGTGGGGCCCCTAGGCTTCCGCCTAGTCAGCCTTATGAAAAATGTCAGGACTGTGGCCCACAGCACTTCCATCTTGCTTTCTCATTGCTGTGTTTTCCCAGTATTGTTTTTCTGTGCAGGTTCACAGGAGCAGCTTTGGTTCCCAAGACAGTCTTATCTGAGATGGCTCACCGCAGCGACCTTGGAGAAGTTACTTTCGAATTCCCAGCTTCTATACTAACTGTGCAGACAGGGGGGAGGTGGACTGGAGGGTCTGATATACTGTAACAAGCCATTAACACGTCATTCTCAACAAGAGTTCTGTGTACAGCCAAAGCTTCTTTCAGCCTTTGGATTATCTATGGACACTTGTACCTTCTGAATATATATGCTCTCAATAAATAATCTTTGACTCAAGAGACCTTGGATTTCTTGCTGCAAGGGGTGGGAGATGAAATCAGAGTATCCTGCTTTCCATAGACTGACAAATAATGTGGCCCTGTTCCTGCTTCCTTTGTCTTCCTCCAGTTCCCTACTAGTTCCTCTAATAAAGAATTCAAAAGCTGGTTGTTGTGGGTTTTCCAGGCTGTATTGCCGTGGTCTTGGCATTGTAGTTCCTGATGTTTTGCCAGCAGCTGTGGCTGGCATCTTCAGAGGTGTAGCACCAAAAGACAGAGATCTCTCAGTGTCACAGTGCTACACCTCTGAAGATGCCAGCCACAGCTGCTGGCGAAACGTCAGGAACTACAATGCCAAGACCATGGCAATACAGCCCAGAAAACCCACAACAACCATCGTTCTCTGGCCGTGAAAGCCTTCGACAATACAATTCAAAAACTTTTTAGAATCACACCAAAAGGTGTTTCATGCATAGGCTATCTTACATCATTTTTGACATCACTTTGTGAACATGCTGTGGGCCAGTTGTGGTGACTGAGAGAAGGGATGCTGATGCAACAGTCACTGGGGGAAGGAAGCAGGCATAGTCCCTGCCCCTCCAGCTGGACCACCATTAGGGTTACCAGGTCCCCTCAGCCTCCCAGCGGGGGACCTGGCACTTGCCTTTTTGCTGGGCCCATGATCCTCTTCATGCATTTCTGGGAAGTGACGTCATTGTGCAGGGACAAGCACACGCTTTGCAGCGGTCCTCAAAAGGCCCATTTGGGGCCAAAATCAGCCCACTGCAAAGTGCAGGAGCACTCTGGGGGAGGGCATGATGCTCTCAGTCCTGCGAGTGACATTGTCGCACCACTCCAGGAATGCACCTGGGAGGCCCGTTCCTTTGCCTTCCTCCCCCACTGGCCTATAAGTGGAGGTGGAGGGTGAAATTGGTGGATCCCCCGCTCCCACTGGGGGAATGTGATCCCTAATCACCATCTTTGTGTGCCTTACACTTTCCCCAAGAACCAGTAAACAAACCTGAGTCTGCAATTAGTATCAAATTCCAGGTTAAAAAAACAATAGTATATAGAGTATACATATGAGTTTTTTACCTCCATTTTTCCCTAGTTAAATTTCAATTTATCTGAGAGTATGTCAAGATGACAGAATCTCATTTAAAAGCTGGGAACATAGCTGACAAAAAGTGCATTAAAAATTAGATTTTGAATTCGAAGAATGAAAGCTTTAAATCATGACAGGCGTATCTCTGGGACAAGATTGATACCAGATGCTATTTAGTACATGTTATTAACAAACCATTCAAGCCTGGAAGAGACCTTGTCACTACATAACTTCTGTCTATGTAAATAAGATTGAAGTATGGATTTATATTGCTGGCAATATCGAGCATCCAGTACATCAAAGACAGAGGACAGGAAGCAACATTCATGTTAAGGAAGTAATAGAGAAAGAAAAGAATCCCTGACTTTCCCTGACTTTGCCGATATACATAAATCAGACAATAACAGTGTAAAAAAAAACTAACTATGAAAATATTTTCATCAAAACAAACACATTCCAATGTTTGTTTGGCAAAGACACAGGAGACAAGAATGCGTCAATGAGGGTTGGAATATTACAAAACTTAAATCTATGGAACCAGATAACGTTAAGTCGTTCACTGAAAATATTCATCTTTTCAAATCCCTCTGGTCATCTTATTCCTTTTGTAATCTTCTCTTTCTCCTGCGTTAACATTGCTTTGGCAAAATAGCCTTGTTTAAAAATTCAGGCCTTGTTCTAGTTTCAAGAATGTGTCGTCTGATTTTCATTTGCAGGCTACATTAGCAGCCAGGCATTCTGCAGGTCTGCTTTGGCCTAATTCAGCGATCCTCAACTTGGTGCCCGTGGGCACCAGAGTGCCTGCCAATGTGTTTCCTGGTACCCAATTTCACCAAAATAAAGAGCTAATTGTTGCAGAAGATCTCTTTCAGAGTTCTTTCAGAAGTGCTTTCTTTCAGAAGAGCTCAGGAGTACTTTCAGAAGAACTCAGGAGGCTTTACATTTGATTGATTGATTAGATGTTTAGCTGGCCCTCAACACAAGCAGGCTCAGGGTGGGTTACATAATAAATAATAATAAATAAATAATAATAAATAATAAATAAATTACAACAGATAAAAACAATAAAATGACATCTCAGTACAAACATGAATTTCAGTATTCCAGATGGGGCACCCCCTTTTCCTGCCCATCATACACAAGGGAAGAAAAGGGAAGAAAAGGGTGGAGGTGTGGGTTGGTGAAACTCTAATTCCTCAAGCATGGGGGGGGGGCAGATGAACCATATGTCCCCCCTCAATGGTAGGAGACCATCAGGGAGGCTAATTAAATGGATCCAATGCTGGCCTCAACTATATGCCAGGTGGAACAACTCCGTCTTACAGGCCAGCTGAAAAGATATGAGATCTTGGCAGGCTCAAGTATCTTCCAACAGAGAGTTCTATCAGGTTGGGGAAGGACATGTTTCCATTACCAGAGGACAATTAACAATATTTTGTCATTGGGAGGGTTGCCAACTCTGGCTTGAGAAATTCTTGGAGAGTTGGAGGTGAAGTTTGGGGGAGTAGTCCCACAGAATCCATCCTACCAAACAGTCATTCCTCCAGGGGAACTGATTTCTGTAGACCGGAGATGAGTTGCAATTCTAGGCTCCACCTGGAGGTTGGCAACCTTAGATTGACTCCACCTCCAGGGTAGCCATTTTGAGATTAGATGCACATTGTATGGTAGCCATTTTGTGGTGGCATCCATTCAGTGTTCTCACAATTCCAAGAAGTACTTACAGTCGCAATGAAATTGGAGGGTTTGTATAAGTTTCTATGCACTTTCTATTGGTATTTGTATTTTTTTCAATTTTTTTTTTTAATTCCAAAAAAAGTTGGTGGGGTCCTCTGGCCGATTGTTTTTTCTTGCTACCTTGATTTTAGCATTTACAAAAGAAAAAATCAGGATGTTATATGTAATACACACATCACATTACAAGAAAGGACTGGTGGCACTGGATGGAGTTGGTTGGTGGGTAGATGCATCAGTGGCAAAGCATGTGAGTTCCAAGGGCCAAGCTACACATGACGAATGACACTTGAACGGCAAGTGTATTTCTCCCTGTTCACTTGCCCTCCACTCAATCCACTTGCCGTTCAAGTGTCATTCGTCATGTGTAGCTTGGCCCCAAGTTCCATCTTAAATATCACTGTCTAAAGAATCAGAGGCAGTTGAGAAAGATAGTTCTCTAACTCTGTGGAGTTGTTGCCAATCAGAGTAAGCAATACTGAGCTAGATTTATGAGGTCACCTATTTCATGGGGTGCAGGTGAGCATTGTGATATGCATCTTGCCAGGTGTACCCTGGAAGCTGCTTTATACAAAGCTTCCTTGCGCTGTGAAATTAGAGCAAATAGAGAAGTTCCTTCTATGTGAAAAATATATAGCCATATTGGAATCTTACACATTTTTGTTCCTGGCCCTGATACAGTGACTTCGTGGTATGATTACATAATCATGCTGTGCATCTGATGTCATAATTGTGCAACAACATCCCATATCCTCAGTATCTATGAGATTCTGATAGATCAGCTGCCAAAGCTGCTACTTCTGGAACCTGAAACGGATTGGGTATAGGAAATCAAAGTTTGGTTACTCTTTGGTACAAAATCCAAATTCGCCAAATATTTCTAGAGCAAAAAGAGGTGATTCCACACAGCACAGTTTAAGCAGCCAAGAAGAGATTACTATACCAAAGTGATACTACAAAGTGCTGAAAGAGGACTGAGAGGTGATGAAATGTGTGTCAACTGAACTAACTGTAGCATAATTAAGCAGGGTGCCACTGAAGAAAGAGAGAAGCAATGGTGAAGAACACTTCTCCAATGTTTCAATGTTTCTCAAACTTCCAGTGTCCCAAATAGATCAAGATGGGTAGCCGTGTTAGTCTGTCTGTAGCAGTAGAAAAGAGCAAGAGTCCAGTAGCACTTACAGGACTTAACAAAATTTGTAGCAGGGTATGAGCTTTGATGAGTCACAAAAGCTCATACCCTAACACAAATTTTGTTAGCCTTATAGGTGCTACTAGACTCGATCTTTTCTACTGTCCCAAATATGATTTCTAAAAAACAGAAGCTCCCGGTTATGCCTTTGACAAATCCAGTTCTACCTTTTTCATCTCAGGTGAGAGCTTGTCAACCATCCTCTTTCCTGGAATACGTTGATGCTTTTATTTAATATAATACTTTGTACAGACCTGTCAATGTGGAATTACAATGCGACTGGATTTCCACATATTACCAAGGTGCGGGCAACTTATGTGGTGCTTTATTACAAAGCAATGTCAAGGAAATCCCTTTCTTTTTCTGCGTTGCTTGGCACATATTTGCAAAGCACCTTAGTGATTTGCATGTTTG
Organism: Eublepharis macularius; assembly: GCF_028583425.1. NCBI lineage: Eukaryota > Metazoa > Chordata > Lepidosauria > Squamata > Eublepharidae > Eublepharis > Eublepharis macularius. The sequence continues at coordinate 26,559,279 of NC_072805.1, read as the reverse complement.
ATATTAAGCACATTCATTTCATAAGATACTTTAATGAAGCACTACACTGATATGGGCTATTATAGTCTAGAGACTAATATGACACAGACATCTGTCACTTCTGATAGATTCCAACCGTTTTGCATTACCCTATGTTTTTCACACAAGCCTCTTTTCACTGCATTCCAAGTTCTTGAGTGCATAATTATATTGTTGAGAGATCTGCATACAGGATTGGATCCAACCATTTTTTTGGCTGATGAATAAGAAAAGAGAGGTCCCCTTTAACTACCTCAAAAGGCTATAGTGGGTCTCATGAGACTTGCGTGTAGAAAAGCAATGTTGAATGAGGCTGTTTTAAGGAGGGGGATTTATTTATAATCTGCCTTTTTAAAGCAAGACTCAAGGTGGATTTAAACACTAGCTTGGATCCAGTGATGAGCAAGCAGAAATCTCAATAGACATAGTGCTGTTCCATTTGCACAAGTTCTTATGTAACACCTAGCACATTCTTCCCTATCTGAGGGCCAAGCTACAAGTGACGAATGGCACTTGAACGGCAAGTATATTTCTCCCTGTTCACTTGCCCTCCACTCAATCCACTTGCTGTTCAAGTGTCATTCATCACTTGTAGCTTGGCCCTTACATTGATTGATTATGTGAATTGATTGCACTGTGCAAGCAGAAACACAAGTGAGGGTACAATATGTTTGACTTAGCACAAGTGGTTCTCAATGCCTTTTCCTTGCATTTCAGCTTGCACACGTTTTCTAGCATGAGCAGAAATGTTGCCCTGTATCCATCCCAATGCAATAGAAGCCACCGGCTTCTATTGTAGTACAGTAGAAGAGTAAGATTCAAGTCCCATAGCAACTTAAAGAGCAACTAGATTTCCAGGGTATGAGCTTTTGAGAGTCAGAGCTCACTTCTTCAAATACATCTTTCTTCTGAAACTGCCTTGAAAGCATCGTTTTTAACTGTCTAATCCACTTTGAGTCTCATAAAAGTGAACTGTAAATGAAGTAAATAAATACAATCAGACAGACAGAAGAAAGTGTCACTCTTCTAGAGTTAACTACGGCCATTTTTACACGCCTAAAACCTACGGAAAATCGTGCAAAACTAACGGCGCGATGGCATCTTCTTAGTGTGATTTCCCGTTTAATGGCAAGATTTCTGATGTTATCATGCCATTCAATGGGAAATTGTGCTATGAAGACACTATCGTGCCATGGGTTTTGCACAATTTGCCAGAGGTGTTTACAGGCATGTGAGAATAGCATAAATTTCTCACCTGCAGAGCAGCTGAGTAGTAAGGAGAGAGGAGGAGCATACTTTGTCCACCCGTACCTTCCCTGTTGTTCTTTCTCCCTGGTTGTTCCCACTCTATACAGAAGAGTTCTAAGTTGCATGTAAAATGGAGATGCTTTCACCCCTTGGTCTACAGTTCAGAAAAGGAGGTGCCTTTGGTGGCAGGATCAGCCTTTGAGAATTTCATCCCTGTTTGGAGGAGGGAAATTGCCCATTTAAATTTGTTTCCCATTGAATTTTTTTTAATGGCAATAGCAACTAGAGATGGGCATGAACTGGGAAAAAACTGAACCATGTGATTCATGGTTCATCACATTTCACAAATCATGAACCACAAACCACAAACTTTCACGAACCTGCCCAGGTTCATTTGGTTTATGAAAATGTCACATCCAGGTCAGCAAATCTTCACTTCGAGGTCAGCAGAAGGTCACTTCCGGGCCAGCAGAAGGCCACTTCTGGGTCAGCAGAAAGTCTGCAGGAAGTCCATCCCCTGTTGCCTAGGAAACTGATTGATCGGTACCAGGCTGTCTGCAATGGCAAACCAAAAAATGAACCAAATGAACCAGCCTAAAGTTCGTGGAGGTTCGTCAGAAATGGGCTCTGACGAACCGACAGTTCGCGAACCATGAACTGGCCTGATTCGTCACGAACTTTGGTTCGTATTTTGGTTCGTGCCCATCTCTAACAGCAACTGACTGAAAGTTCAGTCTTCTGTGTTGTGAACCCCTCATTTTGAATGAGCATTTTTCTTGTGTCCCCCACCTCCTGAAGATTATGGCAAGTTTCCTGTTGTTATTGAAAGTACTTATGACCGTAGTGATTTTTAAGACAGCTTTACAGCACAATCCAAAGCAGAGTTGGCTTCATTGGGCTCAGAAGGGTGTTATTGTATTTATGATTTTGCTATTAAAGGATCATTTGTTCGCCTTCTGTTGCCTATGAGTTGACTCACTAATGACAGATTTTATTTATTTATAAAATTTACACTCTGTCTTTCTGCTCCTATCAGGGCCACCAATGCAGCTAAGAGGCTAAAACCTTCATGATAAAAATACATCTCAAAAATACATCTCATTTAAAAACCATTAAAAACAAACACAATAAAAAAAATAAAAAATGAGATAACTACTCCGAGCAGCCTTTCCCCTCTGGCCCAGTTGCATGATGCTGGCTAAGCTGGATCCAGCTGCATGGTGGGGAACATGTAAGGACTTGTGGGGGGTTCACTTTTCCCTGTATCCCTTTTTCCACACTATTTCTTCTTTCCTTCCTCCAGACAATCTCCATAATGCTCCCTTTTCCCCACATCCTTCTCCAAACTCACTAAACAATTGACCTCTTACCTGCCTCCCATCATCTATATTTAATTTACTTCATTTAGATACTGCCTTTTGCAACAATGGGGACCCAAGGCAGCTTATATCATGCTTCTTGCCAACATATTATCCTCACAACAACCCTGAGAGTTAAGTTAAACTGAATGTGGGTGACTGGATCAAAGTTACCCAATGAGCTTCCACAGTAGCATCATGATTTGAACTTGGGTCTCCCAGATCCTACTCTGAAATTCTAACCACTACAGTTCACTGGCTTTGGGGAAGGGATGCTGCTGAACAGTAGCAAGCAGCCAGGCCTGGATGAGTCATGCAAGTCATGTGGTATCAAGTTGCTTCTGGGCTTGCCCCTAATGCATCCTCCCTCAAAGACAAAAAAAGGGAGGGGGAAAGGAAAAGGAAAAGGCCCTGCCCTCTCACCCTGCCTTTTCCTGACAGAAACCAAGCCTAGATTAATGTTCAAACTCTTTAGATCGCCTAGCAACAGCCACTGAGGACATTCTAGTTAAAGCTAAGGTGCTTCTATTATTTTTATTTTTAAAAAATAATGATAATAATAACATACAATAGAGAGAGTTATTCCTGAATGGGTGCTCCTTGCAGCCATAAAGGTGATGTCTTAATAATAATATTAACATACAATTTCTCTTCTGCCCTTCAGGACACCTTAATGCCCACTCAGAGTAGTTTTCAAAGTGTGTTGTTATTATATCCACAACAATCACCCTGTGAGGTGGGTGGGGCTGAGAGAGCTCCTAGAAGCTGTGACTGACCCAAGGTCACCTAGCCAGCTTCAAGCAAAGGAATCAGGAATCAAACCCAGTTCTCCAGATTAGAGTCCTGCTGCTCTTTACTACTACACCAAACTGGATAGTAGTTAACCCCCATTGTATTTTTTAACCCTCATTGTATTTGTTTTATAATATTAGATTTTTCTGCAAACTTGGGGCATTGTTCAGGTGGAAGATCTGTCTTCTATGTTCATGGATTCAGTCTCCATTTTTAAGTATCCACAGATCAAGGGCACTTGGCTATTAGTAGATAAGATAAATAAAAACAATGGCTCAAGACATAGGAATGCAGGAAGATGCCTTATACTGAATTAGACCATTAAGGCCAGTCTTGTCTATTCAGACTGGTTGTGGCCCTTCCAGGTCTCTAGTTAAGGCTTTTCACATTGCTGAATACCTGAGCCTTTCAACTGGAGATGCTAGGGACTGAATTTAAGGCTGCCAACCCCCTGCCCGGGACGGAGGATCCCCTGTTCCTCCCTCCTCCCCCTCCGACCCCACTTACCTGGCCAGCAGGGGGCGGGCCTGCAGGGGGCGATTCAGCCCTTTGGTGAGCTCAGAAGTGCATGCTGGGCTGCCCTTTAACCCACGAGATGATGTCACTTCCTGTAAGTGACATCATCACACATGCCTTGAATGCAGATGCACATAGTGCACATGTGAAAAGAGACACCAAAGGGCACGGAGAGTGAGTGGGGGACTCAAGGATCCTGGCAACCCTAACTGAACTGCAGACCTTCTGCATAACAGACAGCTGCTTTGCAGCTGAGCCTCAACCTTCCCCTCCAAATTAAAGATTTTCCAATGGTCTTAAAAGATATATCAGGCCTATCATCATATTCATTCATCCAGCTGACCAAACTTGCTTCATCTGTAATCATTTTGGGATGTTGCTTTCAGTTGCATCTGCATGGTATAGCCTACCTCTAATTCAGTGACAAACTTCTTTGGCTATTAAGACTTTCAGGCCTTTGACTACAGATAGCTTTTCCTTTCTACAAATATGCTTCACATGAGGTCATAATGACCTGTCCAGTTGAATCGTTGTTGCAGCTTGGAAATTTAAAGCATGACTTTTAAGTCTTGTGAGCTACGGCCTGTACTTAGCCATGATTCATGCAAAAAAGCAGAAAGCAATGCAATGAAAATATATAAACCATGGCTTGCCCCATTCAGTAACTGTTATTAAACAGAGATTTACAACCAGGCCCCCATCACATTGAAACTGGCTGTGCTTTTCAGCTAACAAACACTGCAGCCATGAAGTGATATATATTTTCCCACATATTGAATCATTGCTCTCCCATGCTGGTAGCATATATTCAAACTGGCAAAAGATAAATTCACATCTGACAGGAGAACAAGCAAATTCCCAAACCTCTGAAATGCATGCTTGATCTTTAAATACTATGGCAACTGTATTTATTGCTGCACTTTTGGAGGGTGGGGGCTGGAATGGAGGTTTATAGTTTAATTTCACTATGGGAGCCAAGAGGAAGGAAGAATTTCTAGCCACTCTTACAGGCAAAGTGACATCCAAATGTTGTAAAGAGCCAGTGTGGAAGAGTAGTTAGAGTGGTGGAATAGTAACTGGGAGAACCAGGGCTTTTTTTCTGGGAAAAGAGGTGGTGGAACTCAGAGGGTTGCCCTCGGAGAAAATGGTTACATGACTGGTGGCCCTGCCCCCTGATCTCCAGACAGAGGGGAGTTTAGATTGCCCTCCGCGCTGCATGGTGTGGAGGGCAATCTAAACTCCCTTCTGTCTGGAGATCAGGGGGCAGGGCCACCAGCCATGTGACCATTTTCAAGAGGTTCCAGAACTCTGTTCCACTGCGTTCCAGCTGAAAAAAAGCCCTGGGGAGAACCAAGTTCAAATTCCCACTCAGCCATGGTTCACTGGTCTCAGCCTAACCTATATCATAGGATTGTTGATGTAAAGATAAAATGGAGAAAGGGTGAGTGTTGTTGTAAGATACTTTGAGTCCCCACTGGAAGTAAAACAGGGTATAAATATCTTTTTACAATGCAATTTTAAAAACTTGAATGCTGGCAAAGAGCTCTTGCTATACTATACAGGACAATTAAGTTCGAGAGAACGGGAGAGAGTAGACAAAACAGCAAAAATCACTTGAGAAATTACTGAAGAAATGTAGCATACCCAAACAGGTGAGAATGAGCAAATAAATATTATAACTTCAATTAAAAATAGAGTTTTTAATGAACTGCAAAGGGACCTGGGAATTACTTAGCCTGATGGATTTCACTTCACTGAATGAGTTCTTTAATATCCATCTGCAGTGTGATAGTTTAAGTGTCTCTGGTTGCTGGGAATCGCCTTCAAGGAAAACACAATGAAATAGAATAAAATCCCCAAACCACCTATAAATATTAGCAGAACAAGAGTTATCATCAACATTTTGCCACAAACAAGAAAAACCAGGAGGTGTTTTAAGAAGAGAAAAGGACCAGTGGAATTTCTCAGGTGAGGTCTCCCCACAACAAGATGGTCCCTGGCTTTATCTAAAGCAATAAACAAACCCTATTTGATGCTCACATGATGTAGGCAGAAAGTCTAATGGAAAAACTAACAGAATATCTCAGGAAGGCTTTCTGTCCAATTCTAACTAATCTGGCTATTAACTAGTCTTAAAAAATCAGCAACTACAAACGGAACCAATCATATAGGTGAGTATTAAATGCTTGAGAATCCCCTGACCCAAATCTTTTCCCACTCAGCATTCTATATACTCTTAAGGGCTTGAGCGGGCTGGCTCTCCATTGGCCATTTAATTGACAGCCAGCTGCTCTTAATATTCAGAGGGCAATGGGCACGTTCAGTCTGCATCAGGCCATTTTTGAGGTGTGTAGGGTTCTTTTTCTTTTGTTTAATGTGCCAAGTGATATTCCCTATATACTCTAGGGAGACCCTCAAGTCTATACAAGCCTCTAGAGGGTCGGTGGGTGGTCTGATTTTCTGCCTTTCCCAGGTGAAACAAGCTATTGTTCGTTCGTTCGTTTGTATGTTTGTTTGTAGCCTGCATTCTCAATGAGACTTAAGGCTGATTACGCAGTGTAAGTCAACAAGATCAACAGCTGGGACATTCAATAATGTAAAAAGATATGCAAATACAAATTTGCAGAAATTGGAAAGCAAACCGAAGTCCAATACAAAGAGGAAACAATGCTGAAACAGAGCATAATCAATTCAACATGACATATTAAACAATGCAGAAACTACCCTGTAGGAATATACTTACAGCAACAGACGGTATACAGTAGTATTGTTCACAGTCCCTATTAGGGGTGTGGGTTTCGAGCCATAAAAATCACAGGAAAAACTGTTTTTGAGTCTTTCTTCTATCTCCCTGGAACAGAGATAGTGGTCTGGGCTGCTTAGCTATCAGAGCCAATTTGCACTTCCACTTGTATAGATTCTGGAAAAAGCAAAAGAATCTTTCCACTAGTCTTCTCTTAAAGTAAAGCAATACATTGCTGTGTTCAGTTGTGATTTGCTGTACTGGCTTTAAAAATAACCTCTGTTATTCTCTGGTGGATGAATTTTGGAGTGTCCCCTTGCCTGGTCTCAATATACAAGTCTGAATCTTTAAGATCAATGGTGCATTGGACAGAAGTACAGCTCTCTGTTCCAAATTTTCTCTCTGGTTCAAGATGTTCAAGACAAACCATGGCAGAACCTCTTATTTGACCAAAATCTACTTTCATAGTCTGAGGGCCAAGCTACAAGTGACAAATGACTTGGCCCTTAAAGTGGCTTTGACTTCCCTGAGGTTTCATACCATGCCGTCAGCATTCTTAGAAGGTCGTTACACACAAATACAGATTGTTGCCCATTTTTATATTTGTGGAGCTTCAGTCCCCAAAGACCTTCTACACTATATTTTGTTCTGCTCTCTGTATACAGAACCTCTTGGTAAAATCTTAAAAGACATTGATTCTTCTCCTGTGGTGTGAAAACTAACCCCCCTCCTTTCCGATTTGGATTCATACGTCTCTTATAGAGTAGCACAGTTTGTCCAGGCAGCTAAGAAAATCTGGGCTCGAGCTGTGCTTAACAGTTGAGACTCCTTCACCTGCACATAACAAAGGTGCTAATGTGTTTTAATGTACTTTTATGTTTTAACTTTATAGTTTTAATGTCTATTGTTCATGTTTTACTTATGTGTTTTATTTGCTTAATTGTTAGGGGCTTTGACAGTACACAATAAGCATTGTTCTGTTTCTGCTTGGCATCATGGGAACTCCTCCTCCAAACATTTCATGATATTTTTCGGTTTTGAGTTCTTTAGACTCTGCTGCCTCATCACAGCAGTGCACAGGTGCTTCTCAGGGCCAAGCTACACACGACGAATGACACTTGAACGGCAAGTGGATTGAGTGGAGGGCAAGTGAACAGGGAGAAATACACTTGCTGTTCAAGTGTCATTCGTCACTTGTAGCTTGGCCCTAAGATGCTGTCCCCGCACAGAAAGATGTAGAGAGTCTTCTTAAGTAAACACAGAAATATCTATTTACAATGAACCAAGAAAAGAACACAAGGCCTATCAGAATCCATTGTAGTAGTTTTCCAAGCCCGTTTACTTTAAGCCCTAATTAAAACCTGTTCAAGTGTCATTCGTCATGTGTAGCTTGGCCCTCAATTTTCACTGTTTCCCCCCCAATTTCCCCCCCACCCTGACAACCAATTGCATTTCCCCCTTCCAATGTGATAATAGAGCACAGAGCTTCCCCCTCCAAGAAACACTTTTACACACAGAAAGAAAACAGGCACCGGCTGTGTCTCTGTGTACCATGAGGCATCAGCAGGGTCTGGGGAGGGAGGGGTCTTTCCTCCCTGTAAGAGAGGGACCTCAACAACAACAAAATTAAACATAAAGCAGGAATTCTTTTCCAAATGTCACTGACTAGCACAAGTTGGAGCACTATTTTCCAGCTTGGGCTCAAGACTGATGCTCTTTGCTTGCAGTTTTCTGCCCTAGGCTCGGTGGACTCAGGGCCAAGCTACAAGTGACGAATGACACTTGAAGAGCAAGTGGATTGAGTGGAGGGCAAGTGAACAGGGAGAAATACACTTGCTGTTCAAGTGTCATTCATCATGTGTAGCTTGGCCCTCAGTGAGATGATGAGCCTGCCACTTGCCTACCTCAGGGTCCATTCACATACACGCACAAACACACACACACGCACGCACGCACGCACACACACACACACACACACACACACACACACACACACACACCCTTGTTTGTGAGCTGGAAACTCAGTGAGTTGATGGTTCAGAGGGATGACTGTACTCTGTCCAATTTTGAGGCCATTGTGTGCAAAAAGAGCAAAGCCTCCAGTTGCCCTCCCTCCACTTCCCCATTGAAAAGAATGGCCAGAAAAATCATGAGTACAAAAGAAAACTAACAAATTTTGACTCCAACCAGGCATTGTTCCACTGAGGGCCAAGCTACACATGACGAATGACACTTGAACGGCAAGTGGATTTCTCCCTGTTCACTTGCCCTCCACTCAATCCACTTGCTGTTCAAGTGTCATTCGTCATGTGTAGCTTGGCCCTCAGAAACTACCCAATCACAATAGACATTTCATTTGACAGCGACAGATTCAAAAGCAGCACGAACATTTTCCAAATGCACACCCCCAGTCCCTAGTCTTTTAAAATGCATTTCTTTGAATCATTTCCCTACAGTACAGGCCCCTGTGCAAAAACAAAACAAAAAAAGGCCTCCTGAGTAATTCAGTTTTGCATAGTTTGTGGAAAGCCAGGAGAGCGGGAGCCCCCAAAGCCTCATCAGTCCATTGGACTCAATGGTCTGTGCATGGGATTGTGCTGAGCTTTTCTTAGATTAAGCTGAAGGTGCATCATATGGAAATGAAAAGGCGAAGGGGGATGAGCATTCAAAAATTTAAATCAATGAAATAAACTTTGCTAACTTTTTGCAAGGCTGCTGTGCCTCTCAAGAGGACCATGTGTTACATATTGCAACTCTTCATTGTTCATTGTGCACCTGCCATGAGGGCTAATGAGTCTTCATGCAATTTTGTTGTTTAGTTGGATTCCTTTTATTAATTTTGATAATTCAGCACTTGACTGCACCTGCACGGCACACACACACACACACAAAAACATTAGGCAACTAAGTGGTGTACCACAAATTGGACAGAAAATAGTTCCCACTATGTATGTCTTCAAATCACTTTCATGGGTGGATATCACTGATGGAGCATGGTTTTTCAAATGTCATGCATTTGCATTTCACACATTTATTTATTTATAGCCCACTTTTCTCCTCAGTTGAGAATTTAAAGTGGTTTAGAACAGCATTTTCCCTCCTCCATTTTTTCACAATGACCCTGTGAGTTAGGCCAAGCTGAGAATGCATGACTGGTCCAAGTGTCAAGGAGGTCTTCCTTGCTATGGTCAGCAATGCCGGGTTGCAGGGAACTGTTGCTATAGAGGCACACGCGTACGCACACACACTATAAAAAGTGTATGAAGTTTATTTACAAAGACTATATTACAATTGTCACAAGACTGACTGGCATAAGGCTCTGCCAGACTTGTGTTACCAACAGAGGGCAAAACATAATATCATTACAACCTTTAAGTACACAGTTGCTTAATCACAGGAGATTACACAAATTGTACCAATTAACCAATCATGGAATAGTTGCTGACTCACCATGACTGAGTCTAATTATCCTTGTGTATCACCTGATATGCAATCATGTGACTTAGTACCTGTCAGGCTAGATCATTCTCATCTAGCCTGCTGTCACTGCCAGTAAACAGGTCTTGAGACTCAAAGGCGGCAATTAATGGGAGGTAAGTGTCAGGAAGCAATGAGAGTAAGATTAAAACTTTGTCCTGCTCAGTGACAGTTTTCCCTCTCAAAAGTAGCTTCTGAAAACACTCTGCCATGGAGTTTATGTGAGTCTTTACACAACCTCCCCGGGCCAACTGCATCCAGTACAGCTTCCTGGTAAGAGATATAACAGACCCAGCAGACTGCTGCAGATATATCTCTTTCAAAGTGTCCCAGGCTGCTTTTGCGCTGGTTTTATTAGCCACATGTACGAGCTGATCATCTCCCAGGCACAACACAATAGTGGCAAGAGCTTTCCTGTCTCTCACCTGCTCTGCAGGACTTGGCTGATCAGGAGGGGCATCCACACTTTCCCACAGCGACTCCCTAACGAGGTAGTGCTGCATCTTCAGTGCCTAGATGCTGTAATTACTGGAGGTGAGCTTGTCCACCGGCAGCCCCATCTGAACCTGTGCCATGCTGTCATCTAGGACAGGAACCAGGGCTGGACCCAAGATAGGAACCTGGAGCTCTTCCTCCTCCTCCTCAGTCCCACTCTCGTGAGTAGACAGGTTTCTTTCTGTCTCCTCCTTGCCTGTTGAAGATAGTCACTCCTGGTCTCTCTGATGTCTTGCCTCTTGAATGCAGCTCACAGTTCACTGCCCTTGAACCCAGCACCACAGCCGCGGTCTGGGCCCATAACCCTGTCAAGGAGGTCTTCCTAGCTATGGTCAGCAATGCCGGGTTGCAGGGAACTGTTGCTATAGAGGCACACGCGTACGCACACACACTATAAAAAGTGTATGAAGTTTATTTACAAAGACTATATTACAATTGTCACAAGACTGACTGGCATAAGGCTCTGCCAGACTTGTGTTACCAACAGAGGGCAAAACATAATATCATTACAACCTTTAAGTACACAGTTGCTTAATCACAGGAGATTACACAAATTGTACCAATTAACCAATCATGGAATAGTTGCTGACTCACCATGACTGAGTCTAATTATCCTTGTGTATCACCTGATATGCAATCATGTGACTTAGTACCTGTCAGGCTAGATCATTCTCATCTAGCCTGCTGTCACTGCCAGTAAACAGCTTCAACACCAAGATCACCAAGCGAACTTCCAAGAGAGAATTGTGCATTCGAACCTGGTTCTCCAGGCATCCTAGTCTGACATGCTATCCACTACACCACCACTGGCTGCCTTGGAAGATACAAAGGACCATACAGTTAGCAATGGGTGACCCTTCCCCCGTGCTTGCCTTGGAATTGGTCTTGGATAAGCCAAGCTATTTGCCAATAAACCAGTTATTAAATTGGCAAATGTCAACCTATTTGCTAATAAACCAGGCAGCAACTCAGTTTTTCCAAGTCTGCATTGCTTTTTTGCATTGTCTTATCAATGTGTGTATGTACTCATCATGTAACATAGTGAGCAGTCAGCCCGACCTCCTCCATTTTAATAGCTGCTTATGATATAAAAATCATAAGCCCTTGAATCTAATGTGCTTTAATTCACATTAGCAAACTAACCAGCAGAACAAAGTATTGCTGGATCCCACCCAGGATTATGAGTCATGAATGGAATGTGAGTAAAAGCCGAGTGACTGGGCATGATTGGCTCCTGCCTCCCCATGCTGCAGAATGTGCTATCTCAGCAATAGAGGTGCTCATGAGTCACCACCCTGAACATCCCAATCTCCCCTCTTACCATTGATTAAATCCTGACCTGCAATCAAGGGTCATCAATCAGCTATGATAAGTTTAAAAACTCTTCCAGGGAACATTTAATCAAAACTCTAAATTCATCAGCCATCTCGAGGAACATTTAATTAACTATTGTTTCTTTGTAAGGCCCCAGAAACAACCAGTCTAATTCTTTTGTCATGCCCCAGCAGTGCCAGTCAAGATATTCAAACCTTTTGTCCATCCCAGGAGACAACCATTAAGGTCTTTGTCCTAACGGCTGAAGTCACTTTCCAGTCTCAAGTTACATTCAGCTCTGTAAGATCCCTAGCTTTGCCCCAATCAAATTGAGCAGTGTGGTGGGTGCCTACTTTGAATCTTAGCACTGTTCCCTCAGAGTCTCTCTCTCTAAGCCTTCCTCTCTGGCCAAAGACGCAGGACGTTTGAAGCCCTCTTCCTTGGTGGACTACACTACTCCTCCGATGGTAACTATATCCCAAATCTGTCACTCTATTCCAACCTCTGGCTAATTTCCTAGGACTCTGGTGTGCTTGTGTGAACCATTTATTTGTCTCTTGTGTGTGTGAGTTTCCCCCTTTAAATAAAAACTACTTTTTTATTTCAAAGAATACCCGTCTCATCCATTTCCTTGAGGAGGGGACCCTGTAAAAATTGGTGGAGGATCCTGCTTTGTTACCCCTCTCATATAGCCTTCTCCTTGCCACTAATTCCCCCTACTCACAAGGAGACCAATTCTGGTAACAACATGGGGGGGGAGATACATATTGGCCAAAGAAGCTGAAAATTTACAGCAAACTTTATCAGTATAAAATTCAGAAACAAAAACAAATGAAACCATGCAGAATTCTTCATGCATCGGTTCTACTTCAGAAACAAGAACAGGTAATTCTAAACTCCAAGACCTGGAGAGACATTTGGACAAGGAGAATTTCATAAACAGCTCCAGGGAACCCTCCACAGAAAACAGGGTAGTGCTATATGAGCAATCTCTCTTTGCATGTTCTCACCTCCTGCCTCTTCTATGGTTGTTCCCATAATTATTTTATGTTACTTACTTATTTATTTAAAATATTTTTATCTCTCCTTCAATCTTCAGTCTCAAGGCAGTTAACAATGTAACGACCAGGTTGCGTGAGATCACAATATATACCAGTCCACTTAAAAGGATTAAAAATACACAGATGCACAAACTACTAATTAAAAAGTGGTCACAATTTAAAAAGATACACAGAGCATTAAAAAAGCACAGAAAGAATGAACAGAGACAAATCTGCTAAAACAGATTACACTCTGGAATGAGGTTGCGGAGGTTGCTTTCGCTTTCTACAGAAAGGTTTCATTCCATAGACCATTTGGTGGAGAGTAAAGTAGTACACGACATGTTACACTAATAGAAGAATCCTATGGAAGGAAACTTTTTTTTCATGATCTAAACATTGGGAAGTCCTGACCTGTATAGCCCAGGTGAATCTGATCTCATCAGATCTCAGAAACTAAGCAGTGTGGCCTTGGTTAGTAATTGGATGGGAGACCTCCAAAACCAGGATTGCAGAGGCAGGCAATGGCAAATCACCTCTGTTAGCTTCTTGCCATGAAAATCCCTGCAGGGATTGCCATCAGTCTGCTATGACTTGAGGGTACTCTCCACCACCAAACATTGGGAAATTAACCACAGAGGTGGAATCTGTCATGGAGTTTTGTTCCTCGAAAAGAGCTCCTGATCTGTTAGCTGAATTTCACTCATAAGCTTGATGGAGTCGTACATGGGCTCCAAGGGGAGGCACCTTTCTCAGTGGTAGAATGTCTGCTTGGCATGCTGAAGATCCCAGGTTCCGTCTCCAGTTAGAAGTATGCTAACAGTTGATGCAAAAAAAACTCTACCTGAGACCCTGAAGAGCCGCTGCCAATATGAGTAGACAGTATTGACCTTGATGGACCAATGGTCTGATTCAGTATAGGGCAGCTACTTGTATCCATATATTCAAGTATGAGCAGTTTGCAAGAACTAATTATGATTAATGTAGCATATTCCAATAATGCCCCAAATCCACTGAAACCTTTTGTCTCCTCTAACTTGTTGTCCATCGAGAGGAAGAATCTAGTTAATTTCTCCTCTTTCTTTTAACAAGGACAGATAGGCTCATGAGTGACAGAGGAATATGTGGAAGGTATTAAATTGCTGGCGCTAATGCATTTGGAAATCTTCTGAACTGATTTGCTGTATTAGGACTGCCATTCAATGTCTTAATGAACAATTTCACACTCTTTAAAAAAAACATTCTGTCAGTGCAGGGAGCTTTTACAATTGGCTTGAACTGCTAACGTGGTAATAGCTTACAAACAAAATACTTCCTCTGTTTTCTTGCCCTTTCTCTCCAGGCCATGGTGCATCTCACCAGCTTGGCATTAATTTTTTTTTTTAATCACAAAGCATCTACTTTGCTAATACACATCAGAGTTGTAGCCTTAAACACCTGTCCCATGCACCTGAATCCCCCTTCCTTTCTTTCGTGCCATCCAATAATTGTATAAAATTAGAAGAGTCCTTTCTTTTAGAGCCAAAGGATCAATGGGTAATTGCAGTGCAATTTATGTACTCTTAAAAAACGTTTCATTATTTGTGCTACTCCATAATCCAATTCCCCCATGGAATATCACATTACTGTAAAACACCCATGGAGTGCAATGCAGCCTTGGAATCTTGATGATGTGCAGATGTTCTGAAGCAGTTCTCATTACAGCAAATTCATATCAACAAAGTCATAACAATAAAAGATTTTTTAATCATAAGGAATTAAATCAATAAACCTGTCCTAACAAAAATATGCTTTTGTTAACTTTAGTATTAAGCTACTGCAAACAGTACCAATAGCACACACACCACATGATACTTCTTATTTAAATATCTTCCCATTGGACATGCCTTCCATTTATTTTGAGTTGAGCTGTATAAAATTCTTTGTTTCTGGCTTTTACCATATGATGGCATCACATGGTCAGGACACTTATCTGCAAAAGCAACTGCAGTCTCTACAATGCACTATTGTGCATATTATTATCTGTAATTGATTTTTTTGTGCTCCATATTCCCCATTTAACTGTGCTGACCACTGTCTAGGCAGTATAATGGATATCTGAATCACCGTTGCAAGTTGCACACATAATTGACTTATCTGCCCAACCCAAGGCACAGCAGCAGTAGTGCATGGCAACACACTTGTATAGCCATGTTGGCAGCCTGCAACACAAGTCACAGTCAATTTTCATATCATATTGTGCCAGATATATTTTTTGTTGCTCTGAAGAGTCAAGTAGTACCCATGCAGTAGGCAAAACAAAATGGGGCTCCATGGGTTTCCTAAATCAAACTGGAAACCAAGGACTGTAATATTTCTGTTTCTATCCTTGTTGACCTCTCTTAAGGGTAAACTTCTTCCCAATGTCCCATAACCTAACTCTGGCCATCAGGCCAGTCTCAACCCCTTTGAACAGCTCTCTGCAACTTTAAAAGGAGAAAGATACTTTTCCAAGCCCTGCAAATGCAGGGAGAGTTTTGTTCACGTTTTACAGGCTCCATATTTTGGATGTGGCAGATGTCTCCAACTGAGCCAGCATCTAGCAGTTCCTGACCAAAAAAAGAGCCACGAACCTCAGCGACATTTCTGACAGCGACATTTCTGATTGGTGGTAGTCCAGGGTGAAGGCATGAGTACTGTAACCTTCACATCCAAATTGACTTTGAGCCAGGATGCAGCAGAAAATGTTTAGGTGCACTACTAACTTAAGCGCTCATGTGTGCCTTCCCCACAGATCTTACAATAATGTTTTTAGAACCATTGACTGTTTGGGACATTTAGCAACATGAGTAGTTTACATTCTGTTCCACAGGGGACACAAAATCAGAGAGATATTTCCTAATACTTTATTTGGACTGAGGTGACAAATATACAGTATATTAAATGAAGTGGAGGGGGAGAGAGAATGTCTCTCTACACGAGGTGCTTCGGCACATGTTCAACAAGTGTAGGCATATGCAGTGTTAGCTAGGAAGTGTAGTTTTAAAAGACCAAGGCAGCGGGAGTGTTTGTTAATTTCATCTTCACCTCCCTGTCAATTTCACCTCTCCAGACTAAACCTGTGTGGGATTGCAGCCAGAGGGTAGCAAGAAATGGAATTGGGCTGGGGCTGCCTTCCAGAACTGGGCTTGGACCTGGAGAGGTTATAATGGGCTGAAGATCCAGAGGCGTTAGCCGTGTTAGTCTGTAGTAGCAAAATAGAAACGAGTCCAGTAGCACCTTTAAGACTAACCAACTTTACTGTAGCATAAGCTTTCAAGAACCACAGTTCTCTGCGTCAGATACTCTTTTCTATAATGGGCTGAAGTTTCCCGTCTGGCATTTCACAGCTCCTTCACACAGCTCCAATGTACAGCAAAGCCTTTGCCCTGCTTCCAGCTCGGTCTTTTAGAACTACCCTTCCCAGCTACCATTGCATCTCCCAACATGTGTTCTTCATGTGTCAGATGTTTCATGTAGAGAGACTCAGAGAGGACTGACAGATCAATCAGAGTTTCCTTAGGGCCAAGCTACACATGACAAATGACACTTGAACGGCAAGTGTATTTCTCCCTGTTCACTTGCCCTCCACTCAATCCACTTGCCAGGCAAGTGTCTTTCGTCATGTGTAGCTTGGCCCTCAGTGTCTTAGTTCTGTGAGGTACTTTACTCACAGGAATGCATGACAGTCCCCATACTAGCCCTGAACACACAACTCCTCTGTGCATTTGCTCAATGTGTATTAATCAACAATGTTTGGAAAGCAGCATCACCAACCAAGGAGAGGGAGAATAAATATGAGCACTGCCTCCACACATAGGCTGGTGAGCTGGAGGTCATTTGGAGACAGAGGGTGAGACCCGCATAATCATGCCTGTTCACCCCATCTGCACATTCTGTCAATGCACCGGGGGGGGGGGGTCACATGAATAGGGGTTCTGACTCATACCATGGGTCTACCAAGGTAATATTTTAAGTTCTGATCTCTTGTAGAGATCTTTCACACAATCTGCTCCCTGATCATTAAAAATAACCCTGGCGATTCTGGGGATTGATCTTGCAACTTTCAGTACGCAAAACAGATACTCTGTCACTAAGCTACAATCCCATCTTACTAAAGCTATTCTTGCTACTCTGATCTATTTCCTCATCAGAAGCAAAACTGGGGCAAATAAAGATTACCACCTGAGTGAACCATGGAAGGGAACCACTCTCCTCTGGCATTCATATCATTGTTTTGCTCACAGAGGCTGTAGAGATGAAAGCAAATATGAATCAGTCAAAGCTAATAGAAAGGAAGAGAACTTCTTGGGAAATGGAGATGCCAGGATCAACCAGCTATGTGTTCCTGAACAAGCAGAGGATCATACTTCAATAACCACTATTTGTACTATTACAGTTTAAGCCTAGACTGGGACTGAGCTGACATTTCATATCAATCTGGAACGCAGCAACATTCCAGGATCTGATCTAATCAGGCTTGCTGAAATTAGAACATTTTTGTGAAAATTTGATCGTTACAATTCCATGTACAGAATACCATGGAGGAAAAGAACCCCAATTGATTAATGTTAAGACAAAAATATTAAATGGCAGCTAGCTGGATGCAAGTGTGCATATTTGTGTGTGTGTGTGTGTCTGTGCACGGGCATGTGTGTGCGTGCATGTGTGTGTGCGTGCTATGATCTGGAAGACATTCAGTTCAAATTGCACTTTGGTCAAATACACTAAGTCTCTCTCTCTCTCTCTCTCTCTCTCTCTCGCTCGCTCGCTCGCTCGCTCTCTCAGTCCCCCCCAATAGATATTGACCTTCCATCGATTGATGCAAGGATTGAAAGAAGATAAATGTTTGTGAAGTTCCCTGAAGACTGAAAACACTGTTTCAATGGTCAGTATGATTATTGCTGAAAGCTGAATGATGCAATGCCTTGGATTCTATGACTACATTCTGAACTGTCTTTGCACCAGTTCCCATCCCACTAGCATTTCTGTTTCTAGAAGTTCAATTACTTTCAGTAGGCCCTTCTCAAACTAGGATTGCCAGTCTCCAAGTGAAGTTTGGAGATCTCTCCAAATAACAACTGATCTCCAGATGACAGAGATCAATCCCCTGGATAAAATGACTGCTTTGGAGGGTGGACTTTATGGCAGTATACACCACTGAAGTCCTTTCCTTCCTCAAACTCCACCCTCCTCAGGCTGCACCCCCAGACTAGACATGGGCACAGGCCAAAAAAACCCCAAACCATTAGATCTGTGGTTCATGGATTTTAACGGACCAAAAATCATGAACTGGCATGGAACTCAGGCCAGTTACAACCCAGTTCGTGGTTCGTGGGGTTTAAATGCCCCTTTCTGGGCATTAAAGGGCCCTTTCCTGCTTTGCAAGCAGCAGGTCTCTTTAAACTATCAGCTGGCAGGCGGCAGGGAGGGATTCCCCCCCCCACTGACTGCCAGCTGGGCAGGGCCCTTTAAACTGCCCCTGTAAATATGACTCAATGAACCAGTATAAAGTTAGTGGAAGTTCCAGAAAAGGAGCTTCCATGAACCCTGGTTCAGGAACCCCGAACCAGCCTGTTTCGTGGGGGGTTTGGGGTCATTTTTCGGTTCGTGCCCATCTCTACCCCAGACCTTCAGGAATTTCCCAGTCCAGGGTTGGCAACCCTAATGGAACTGCTAATGGCACCATAAAAAACAATTCTCAGCATGACTCCTCAAAATCCTGCTCAGGTCCGTTCAGTGGTGCTTACTCAAGGAAAGTGTTCTTAGGCAGTGCCCTATCACTCATCTTGTTCACGTTGACTTGCTCAAGAGAGCTTCCCAGTGGATTGCTTTGGCTTTTCTAGGGGACTCAGACATGAATATGTCTCAGGCTGTCATGCCAAGTTCGAGCTGACACATCTGGCTGCATCCATCACATCATTTTGTATTACATTTCCCACAAAAGCCCAGCATGACTGACTCTACTAGACAAGACAATTTACTAAATAGTAAGGCTTAGATGTTCAGTGGCATATATGTGTGAGTGTGTCTATTCTGCTGATTTCAGATTTTTTTTAAGTTTTAGGTTCAACGTATTTCATGCATGTTGAGTCTTTCATTGTGGTCTTGAATCTCCAGCTTCCCCAGTAGTTGACTGATTGACAATATGGATGTCAAGTATTTATCTGTGTGAAAAAGAACAAAGGCTGAAATCTCATATGTACTTAGGAAGACCAGCTGCCATTGAAATGAAATTAATGGAAATCTGGTTAGGTTAAACTGGAAATCTTTAGTTCTGGGGGACCTTTTACATGAAAACCTAATGGGTTGGATCCTGTGACTTACTTCCATAAAGTAAAGACACTAGAGAAAAGTGTCTTTTCCTCCAGAACAAGAATCTTCCATTGGCAAAGGACGACCAGTAATCCCCAAAGTGGGATCCATGGGTGCTGTGGTACCTGACAATGACATTTCTAATGCCCATTTGCTAATTTGACAAAGTGTCAGTCCTGGCTTTTCTCTGCTTCATTTCAGCAGGAGTTGTTTCAGAAGAACCTGGAAGAACCAGTTTGGTGTGGCGATTAAGAGTGACGGGACTCTAATCTGAAGAGCCGGATTTGATTCCCCACTCCTCCTCTTGAAGTCAGCTGGGTGACCTTTGGTCAGTCACAGCTCTTCCAGAGCTCTCTCAGTCCCACTCACCTCATAGGGTGATTATAGAAAGGATAATAATAACACACTTTGCAAACTGCTCTGAGTGGGCATTAAGTTGTCCTGAAGGGTGGTATGTAAATGGAATGTTGTTGTTGTTGTTGTTGTTGTTGTTGTTGTTGTTATTATTATTATTATTATTATTATTATTATTATTATTATTATTATTAAGACCTCACCTTTATGGCTGCAAGGAGCACCGATTCAGGAACAGCTGTCTCCATTGTATTTTATTTATTTAGTCCATTTTATCGTGCTTGTCCTCCAAGGAGCTTAGAGTGGCATACAGCGAAAGCCAGTGTAGTAGAGAGGTTAGAGTGTCAAACTAGGATCTGAGACACCCAGGCTTGATTCCTGTAGAAGTTTGCCATTCACATGCTCTCAGCCTAACCTACCTTACAAGGTTGTTATGAGGATAAAAAGTATTATTGGACCGAGATCACCTAGTGAATTTCCTGGTGGAGTATGGATTTGAACGTGGGACTCCCAGATCCTTACCCAACCCTCTAACTCACACTGCGTCTCATAGGCGGATGGCTGTAAGAGAAAACGGCTTGCAACTTCCCAGTATTCTGCAACTTGCTCTGGCACCCCGTGGCAACAATTTTATGGCTGTCCCCTGCCTCCTCCCTACGGTTATTAGCCTTGTGCTTGCAAACCCTGGAAGATTTTGAGGATGGAGACTGGGGGTGGGGGAGTGTCACAGATGCTGTGACATCCCTTCTGATCACCCAGATGACATCACAGCAGCTGCAAAATTGTCCCTCCCCCATTTTTCAGATGTCAGGCAATTGAAGGAGGGGGTGGGGCTTCACCCACTCTGGGTGGGCTCATGGTAAACTTATTATTCCCTGTTCTCGAAAAGCTAAAAGTGCCCAGGCTCAACAAGATTGGGGACTCCCCCCAAGTTAGATTGTCTTTGGCTCCTTAGCCTTAAGATATTTGCCTCTGAACTACCTGCTGCCTTTGGGATGAGTGTCTGATAATCTAGGCAACAAGAGTCGCTATTATCTGCCCTTAGAGACCTCATTTGCTTAATTAAAGCCTTTCTATCCATCTGAATTTGGTCACTATCCTAAACAATTGAAAACATGCCCATCCAAAGGAGTTACCTGTGTTAGTCTGTAGTTGCAAAATATTAAAGAGTCCAATAGCACCTTTAAGACTATCCAGCACTGTCTCTTTCCT
The DNA here is from genome assembly GCF_028583425.1 of Eublepharis macularius. NCBI lineage: Eukaryota > Metazoa > Chordata > Lepidosauria > Squamata > Eublepharidae > Eublepharis > Eublepharis macularius. Next base: position 26,538,379 of record NC_072805.1, on the reverse strand, counting down.
TAGGTTTCAGAGGGGGACAAACCAAAGAGTAGAAAAATAGAGAGGTCAGGGTACTCTGTTTACTATTTACTGTTTACTGCTCTGACTATCCTTTGATATGTAGATTGCTATTCTCAGGATTTCCTCCTCCTGACTTTCTCCCTCTCTCTTCTTCTCTTCCAGGCAATGTTCCAGGCAACATCTCTCTTCTTCTCCTCCATCCATCTTGGAAGCATGGATACAGGACTTATCGTGGCATCCATGCCCATCCTTAGAATAGATAGGTAGTTAGGATCTGTCTCTCCTCCTTTCCTAGCAGAGTATGGAGTTCTTACAATAAAGAACTCTTATTTCTTTTCTAAATATAAAGCAAGTGTATGGTTTATTATTTTCTCTCCTGCATACCAGCCAGCAGAACCAGCTCACAACAACCTATAATCATGCTTCCTATGCCAAATGATAGACTCTGTTAACGGCCCAAACATTGAATCCTTTAATTAAGTTTCTGGGGCCTACATACGATTTATTTATCACCTTCCTATATTCATCCACTTTCATGGAATCAGTATTTCCTTCCAAAATGCTATTACATTTTAAAAGACATTCATTCAGAATTCAACATCTATGAAGCACAGATAGGATGCTGTGTCTTTATTTTAGCCTGATACATGCAATAAACTAGGAGGAAAGAATTTTTTAAAAATAAGGCTGCCCATTAAAAAAGGTTTATCTATAGAGTTCAGCCTCCTTGGACATGAATGGAATTAGGAGCTTATAATCTAACTTTACTTTTCGCATCATTAAATATGTCAAATGAACATTTCCATAAGTTCCTTTCCATAAAGGTATGTGCCTACCTTTATGAAAAAAAGGTTGAGCAGGACAATTTTGAAAGCAATTAGGAGTTGTGAATGGGACAGAATGCTTGCCTCATGACTGATATCAGGAATCTGTACAGTCGATTCATTTGCATTAGAGATTATTTCAAATTCCTTATCTCAGCTTTTTTTGACCCGAATTTCTCCATTTCACATTTGTTCCTATCTTGTGCAAATCAAACTCAGCATTATTTATTTTCACAGGCTGCTTCTTCTGGATGTTGTGGGGAAACCCAGCCTGGCTCCAAAGGTGGAAATTATTCATACAAGCTTTGCTTATCCATTCTGCATCATCAACTGCACTAAGAAATGTTAAATCTCATCCCCCTTTCCTCATGTGCCATGGGGCTGCTTTGAAGTTGCTCAGCACCAAAGGTGTCCCATTCAGCTGCTCAAGCCATTAGACTAGCTAACTTGGGAAAAGAGGCTGCAGGGTTCTCTCTAGTAATCACTTCCTATGCTTTATCAATCTGCATGCTCTTCGTTGCATAGACTAGACCTAGCTAAATTAAACCCAATCCTATGAACAATGTAAAGGAGGAGGAGGAGGAGGAGGAGGAGGAGGAGGAGGAGGAGGAAGAGGAGGAGAAGTCCACTTACATGCCAATTTGAATTTTACTAAGTTCCACTTGGCCCCATAAAACAACTGCACCTCTCATACCAAGCCCCAACTGGGGCACTAACAATAACAATAACAACAACAACAACAACAGTAGTAGTAGTAGTAGTAGTAGTAGTAGTAGTAGTAGTAGTAGTAGTAAAAACAACATTCAATTTATATACCAACCTTCAGGACAATGCCCACTCAGAGTGGTTTACAAAGTGTGTTATTATTATCCTCACAACAATCCCCCTGTAAGGTGGGTGGGTAAAGAGAGCTCTGAGAGAGCTGGGACATGTCAAGGTCACCCAGCTGGCCTCAAGAAGTTCTCCAGATTAGAGTCGTGCCGCTCTTAACCGCTACAACAAACTGGCTCCTCTTAAGCACAGATATTGAAGGAGAAACAAGTAAAGATGTTCAGGTATGGAAGCTGATTTCATATGTGCACATCTGTGGGTTGTAGCCATGATGATCTGGAATCATTTGCCTTCAATGGAAAAAGTCTCGTGAAAAGTAGTTACCAAATGTGTCCTGCTTGCTGGGCCCATGACAGCCATCAATGTTATTGCATCATTTCCCAAGACCACCATTCTGCAACCACCCAACCTACACAGAGCACCCCACTGAAGTCCTGTAATGAGTACATAATTGGGCCCCTAAGCACGCTTTTCAACACATTTGTTTTCATTACAGTGTACACTGTCTATATTTGGGAGGTGTCAGTTTTGCTTTGCTGCGTAGCATGAAAACTGCTGCACAACAGCAATATTTTAAGATGCATTTCTACTAGCGAAATACCGTTCTTTTGCAGAGACCATTTCCCAGGTGTGTGTACATTTGGAAAGAATTCTCTGACTAGGGGAAAGTCATGTGGACTCAGCAGTTTTTCAAATAGCTCTCTAAAAGCTGTACTTGTAAGACATAATGGGTGGGGGGGGGGCAGATGATCCTGTTCTGCTTCCTTTTTGCAGAAGTGAACAGAGAAGGCTGCATTGCCAAATTTTCAAATCTCTTCCAAAGTAACTTCATAATAGGAGACGTATTTAAGCTTGTCAAATGCCAGAAAAGAGAACAAGAAAAAGTAACTGATACACGCAAAAATGGCTCACAGTAAAGGCTCTGGGTTCAATCATAAAGAAATTTTCTTCTGGCATTGGTCGCTTCCACCAACACTAGACAGGTCAGTGTTGTAAACTGCCACCTCCTACTTATTCTAAGAACAGGGGACCCTCAAGAACTGCATGAGGAGGGTATGTAGTGGGAGAGGGAAGTTGGCAAAACTTATCCCCCTTCCATGGTGAAAAATAAACTTCTTTATTCAACATTTGTATTAAACTACTATTGCAAAACGGTAATTTTTGTAAAAAATGGATTTCTCTTGCAAATGCTATTTGCTTGGCCAGTCACAATGCTGATTGAAAGTTTGCTAATTCTGTACATAGTTAATATTGTTCACTGCTATCTTAATTGGCATTTGTCTAGGCTGTGGATAACGGCATGTGTGCATTTTGTCTTCACTGGCATGCATCATAGTCTTTGTAGTCTTGTTTTTGTGTCGTTTCCTTTAAACCCTTGTGTTTAATGAAATAAGATGGGGTGTATGTTTTTTTTTAAGTAAACAAAGCTGAATGAAAGCATACTTTACAAATGTTCTTGCATGTCGGCTTTTTGCTCATGGTTGCACTGCACCATGGGAATTGTCAAAAAGCAGGTCTTATCTTTCAATTCATTCTTGTCTTGTCTGTTCTGCACAGGATGTCAGCTCTTCAGCTCTTCAGGCATTCAGAAAGGAAAGGAAGGAAAGGAAAGGAAAGCTTTCTTGGGAGCTGGGATTATATCAGTGCAGAATGCAGGTATGAACTTCTACTATAGTTATCTTCAGAGGTCTCCGCCATGAGTTTAGATGCTTGGCAAACCAAGAATAGGCCTTCTGAATAATGGTACCAAAATTACGGAATTCCTTCCCCAGGGAAATTCCTTTGTTCCCCTCTATCATTATCTTTCACCAGCATATAACCTCTTCAGTTTTTGTTTGGTGTTTCCTCAGTGAGTCTCATGTACCTTCCTTCCTGTTTATGTGTATGTAACTAGGGCCGTTTCCAGATGGCTTACCTGAAGCCACTCCATCACATGACGTCGTGCAAAACTCGTGCGAGAAAACGCGATATTTCGCATTTTCCCTGGCATGATCCACAACATTGCGGCATGGAGCGGCTTCAGGTAAGCCATCTGGAAACGGCCTAGGAGTTTCTGTGTTGGTGAATTATATGTTCCTTTTTAATAATCATAACAACAACAACAACAACAATAATGTTTTTCTTTTCACTGTATTGGGGGCCCTGAACTGGATGGAAAGGCAGAAAAATGTTTTAAATAAATAAATAAAATGTATTTGTAAGTGCCCCTTAGAGAAAAGGAGAGATTTTTCACTCGGGTTACTTACCTCAACGTGGCTCCTGGAGTTCTGCCTGTAGTGTAACTGAACTCCAGACAACAGAGATCCGTTCCCCTGGAAGTAATGTCAGTTTGGGAGGGTGAGCTGTATGGCATTTACATCCTCGCTGATCTCCCCCCCCAAAAAAACCCCCTCTACCCTCCCCCAAGCATTTCTCCTAAATCTCCAGGAATTCCCCAATTCCGATTTGGCAGCCTTACTTCCCACTTGTATAAATTTGCTTCCTTTCCTTGTTAAAGGAATAATATGCAAGGCAATAGGGGTGGTGCTCACTGAGCGTAATGGCCTTTATGTGGCATAGTGGTTACTGTAGAGCTTGGGCCAGTCACACATGCTCAGCCTAGTCCTTCTCACAGGGTTGTTGTGAGGATAAAACGGAGGAGAGGAGGATGTCACACTCTGAGTCCCAATTGAAGAGAAAATTTGGATTTAAATAAAGTAAATAAGTAAATAACTGCAATCGTAAGCAGAATTACTCCAGTCTAAACCCATTGGAATAAATGGGCTTAGACTGGAGTAACTCTGCTTAACATTGCATTATAAATTACTCAATCTCAGGGAGGTTTCAGCGTGGTGCTATAAGGTGGTCTCAGCTTCATTCATTAGCCATGTTAAATATACAAATGCAGTTGACCATCTGAAAGCTTCCAGGAAGGCAAGTAATCTCCTACGATGATACAAAAGAATTAAGCCTTGAATGAATGAAACATCACAAAATAGTAAGGCGAGGAATATTTGGGTGAGGGCCAAAGCTGATTCCTTTTCACTTGCAGGTTTCTTTTGTGCAGCACAGCTGTGTGTGTGATGCAGACCTATCAGCTGCCCTTGATAAATAGAAAGGTTTAAAAACAACCATTTCACCCTAGACACTTGACATTCAGTATACAATTTTTGAAAATGATAAAATCATAATTGTAAAAAAGACCTGCAGGATTGCCAATCAGATCTTCACTGTTTGGTGCACCCAGGCACATATATCTTACTGTCCCCCTGCAGAAGAAAGAATGAACGTAAAGAATAGAGCAATTTCCTTGCCGTAAATTGGAAAGCCTGCCAACCTGCTAAGTGATCTCCCATCAATCAGTGTTAAATTCTCCTTAGCTGCAGCAAATTCAAGGGCTAACTATTACTGAGAGATTTCACAGAGTGACTAATGGCATATGACAAACACATTTAAAATCTGCATGGGCTGGCACCCGCTTCCAAGTATCACATGAATAATAACAATAAAAAAATGTTTCAGAAAGAAAGAAAGAAAGAAAGAAAGAAAGAAAGAAAGAAAGAAAGAAAGAAAGAAAGAAAGAAAGAAAGAAAGAAAGAAAGAAAGAAAGAAAGAAAGAAAGAAAGAAAGAAAGAAAGAAAGAAAACCAACCCTTGGTGTGCAAAATAAGATATAATCATCTCAGAAGAGTTTTGCATGCTAAAAACCTGTAAATCCATGAACACTTTCCATACTGGTATTTTAAAAAGCTTTCAAGTACATGCTACAATCTCATTCATATAGTATCTTTCAAAAGCAATGAACTAAATGTGTACAAGTGAAGATACTTTCACAATGGACTCTAAAAACAATTAATTGTATATGGCTAATGCAGCATGTAATATGGGAAAGGTTTAATTAATAACCATATCCCCTCCTTACAGTCACTATACACTTTAACCTCACATCATGATTAATATCTCATGTATATCAGTTTCTAATGGAGCTCTCTGATAGTCCATGGCTAAGTTTTATATTCTCTTCTTACGGAGCACAGGAGCACTCCAGGACACTCCAGGGTCCATCCTGCTCCCCTGGCAGTACTCTCACACTCTGCAGTACCCCAATTCAGCCGCAAATAGGCCTGATTCCGCCCACTGCAGAATGCAGGAGTGCTCCAGGGCCTGTTGCGCCACCCCAGTAGCGCTCTTGGGCTCTGCAGCAGCCTGATTTGGCCTGAATTGAGCCCATTTGGGGCCACTACAGAGCCCAGGCAAACACCAGGGCCTGTCCCACTACCCAGGTGCCGCTCCCCCTTTGGCCCCAAATGGGCCTGATTCAGCCTGCTGCAGAGTACAGGAGCGCTCCCCGGGTGTCACATGTCCTGCACAATGGTGTCACTTCCTGAAGGATGACAAAAAAGTGAGTGCTCGGTCTCCCACCTGGAGGGTGAGGGGACCTGGCAACCCTACTTTTAACCCTTTCCTTAAAAAAATAAATTATAATCACCACAAAATTAAACAGATCAGCAATATTCACCAACTCAAGACGGAAATAAATTAAAACAAAAGAACCGCACCTCTCAAATGGTACAAGTACAGCACAAAGTCTTTTTGCCTGCATGCTGTCTGAAACAAAGCTGATTTGAACAACCAAGCTAGAAACCAAAGGCTGTGGACAATGGCCATGAGATTCCATTTTAGCCCTAATATCACTACCAATACAATGAAGATAAATAGCCTATTTCTTTATCAAAGGGCAACAGCTCAACAATGAGAGATCAACATTTTTGAATGAAACTTCCCATTCTTATCTTAATGGCAATGTAAGGATTAGACATGGGCATGAATGCGAAAAAAATCCCAGACACGCTGTTCGTGGTTTGTTGCCATCCATGAACAATGAACACTGATGAACATTATGCTATCATGAACATGTTCGTTGTTCGTGGGGGCCTGCAGCTCCTGCAGGGGCCGCCCTGTGTGAGCATGTCAGGGAGAATCTCCCCGCCCCTCTTGCACCTGACAGGGCCGGTGCCTTGGGGCTGCTCCTGCCCTGTGAGAGTGGGCCAGGGAGATTCTCCCTGACCCTCTTGCACCAGGCAGAAGAAGCCACGTGGCACCGGCTCACCCAGTGCTAAGAGGGGCGGGGAGATTCTCCCCATCCCTCTCGCACCAGGAGAGGGGCAGCTGGAACTCAGCCACTCATAGGGGAAGCCCCTGACGAGCAGCTGATTCAGGGGTTTAAATGCCCCTTTTCGTGCCACTGAGCAGAAAGGCAATTTCCTCTACTGGGGAAAAAAAGAGGACCCAGCATCTCTTAAAAATGTCAAAGATGAGAAAAATTGTTTTAAAATATCTGTTAACCTTTAAAAGTCCACAAGTACAAATGGTAATTTTTACGAACTGCAGTAAGATTTACAAGTATGGTCTGATACCAGCACAGGTATTCATTATAAACACCTGGGGAAAGCCCCTGGCTATTCTCAAGATAAATTTTGAGGCACAAAGTTCCAAGAATTCGGACTTCTCTGATTGTGAATTAATAAGGCAGGAACATGTAGGTTTCTCAGAAAACTTGATTAAATGGGAGTAATCTATTGTCAACCCTTGAGTTCACGCCCCGGCCTTCAATCTGTTAAGGAAGCTAACTAAATCCAGATTATTCCCAATGCTGATTGCCTAATGGAAACTTTGAGGGAAAGAACCTCTTATCTGCTTACATGGCTCTTCTTTCTGCAGAACAAAATGCCATTATAAATAGACTAACAAAACTAAGGAAACACTCGTATCATTAGAAACCAAACAGGAACAATGCTTCATGATTATGAACAGCTTAACTAACGTCCACTCAAGTCTGATAACTTAATCAGCAAAAAAAATCATCCAAATTAAATTCACCACTGAATGATACCAAACTAGCCTGTCCAGTTTCCCTAGAACCACTACTCTAAAACCTAAATTTACCCAATAGCCAACAACTAATGATTGGAAAGCAATGAAGCTTTTAGGACCAGATGAATTTGGCCCTAAGTAACCAATAATAATCACTTAGGTTCCAATTGCGTCCCCCCACCCCCATTCTCAGGTTTGACTGAGTAAAGCCTGCGTCCCAGGAAAAAACAACAACATAATAATAACATTTGGTTTATATACCGCCCTTCAGGACAACTTAATGCCCACTCAGAGCGGTTTACAAAGTATGCCATTATTATCCCCACAACAAAACATCCTGTGAGGTGGGTGGGGCTGAGAAAGCTCCCGAGAACTGTGACTAACCCAAGATCATCCAGCCAACTTCAAGTGGAGGAGTGGGGAATCAAACCCGGTTCTCCAGATTAGAGTCCCCTCGCTCTTAACCACTACACCAAACTGATGGATAGAATAAATGAAATGGTTGCAGAGAGACCTGACAATCTGCCACGAAGAATTATGTCCTGGAATATAGTGGGCTGGAGTGGTAATCTGACCAAACCAGATTTAATTCAGTCCTTAAGACTTTTTGATATATGTTTTCTTCAGGAGGTTCTTCTTCAGGTCACAAACTAGTTTGAATTTCCAAGTTATACCTCCACAGCCCAGGAAGGCCTGATCTTGTCCGTTCTTCTAGGCATCCAACTATCTCGGTTAAGCTGGAAATTAGAAGCATATATCTTACCCAAAACAGATAAAAGACGGATCAGTCAATAATTAGCAGGGCTATCTCTTGCCCCTTTCTTAAAGATTAGCAGTGCACTCCTAGTACTTTTTAACGGCTTACATTTGAAGACAATGCAAATGTGTATAAAATACTAAAATTCTCACAGTCATAACAATTCTTCGACAAAACAACTTTGGTGATGCCCATCAAGTGCTGGCATATCAAAGTGAAGCATGAAAATATAGTTCTAACTTCTTTTTTTGTTATTCTGAAAATCTTGTCATTTATGACAATCACTGGAGACTCCTAATGTTTCTAGTGAAAAGAAGGTCAACAAAAACTCATTTACAGCAAACTGCTTGTTATTTAAAGTCCTTGTTCGATGTTTCAGGAGTTCATCTTCAAGCAGCAGGCGCTTTCATTTCCAACCCAGAAGAGACCAAAGATGCTTTCTCTTCTCAGCCGTCAAAAATGATATGCAAAGAGGAAGCTATTTATTAGGAAGCAGGAGAGATGTCCTTTCACCTTCATGCAGACACAGGAATTATTAGACAAATAAATGTTCATAGAAACAAGAAGTTTACACCTTTCTACACCTCTAATGCTGTAATGGATATGCAGGCGATCTCCTAAATTCTCCCAATGTTTTAAACTATTCAAGAAGGATGATGTTAGATCCCCCCATTTGGTTAATATCCTTCCTCACAACCTTAGAACATCCTTTACTTCAATTTGGTTTCAAACTATGCCGACAGCGCTGTAAGCTGATTGCTATGCCAAATATCTCAAGCAGTTTGCTTCTGCATTTGTGGAGCCCATGTTGCAGAGGATCTACCACACTAGCTAGTATCCTATTCACTCTATACAGAGCCAAGGACTAAATTCCTAGCAGTTTTTAACAGGTCTAAATTCCTCTTCAGACTCTGAGAAGCTGCTTTTTCTCCTGTCAGATACTTTCCCCTTTGTTTCTTATAGAGTCTCTCTTTGTGGTTTAGCAGCCATGGAAATTCAGGCTAGAGCTGTCTCAAGTGATAGTAATGCTTTTATTTGATTGGTATTTTCATCTTAGATCATTTTAATCTGTTGATATCTGTACATATGTTTAATCACTGGTTTGTATATATGACTTTTTAAATAGACTGTTTACGTGTCTGGATCGTAATGGCCTTTGGGCATAAACAATAAATTCTACCTACCTTCCTACCTACCCTAAAGCCAATGTGATCTTAAGTAGAGTTCTACCATTCTAAGTCCATTAACTTTAATATAGGCAGGGCTTTTTTTCAGGGGGAATGTGGGGGAATGGAGTTCTGGAACCTCTTGAAAATGGTCACATGGCTGGTGGCCCCGCCTCCTGGTCTCCAGACAGAGGGGAGTTGAGATTGCAGCACCACAGAGGGCAATCTAAACTCCCCTCTGTCTGGAGATCAGGGGGTGGGGCCACAAGCCATGTGACCATTTTCTCCAAGGGCAACCCACTGAGTTCCACCACTTCTTTTCCCAGAAAAAAAGCCCTGAATATAGGGGTGTAATTTTGTTTAGAGTGGCACTGTGTGCCAGGTATAAATAAGATATCATTATGTCTTCAGGATCTATTATATGTTTTAAAATTCTTCCTCATAAGATTTCCAGTCGCCTCATGGCCAAGAATGAAGTCAGTGGCTGGGTAAACCTATGGACCCAACTTTATTAATAAGGGGTTACTAGAAATGTGCATGAGAGATTAGATAAAATGCTGGGGGTGGGGAGAAATGTGATGTGATTGTACATATCATTACATCAAGATTTTGTGTGTGTCTGTTCACTGATGAGCTCATGGGATTTTGGATTGAATGGTACTGAATTGTGCATATATTTTTGCAGTATTTTGTCAAGGCACAGTTGTCCATCATTTATGTAGATGAGGATGGGAAAAACATTACAGAAATGAAAACTATTGCGACCTGTGTACACACAATCCTGAGTATGAAATTCAGAGCTGTTATTTTTTTTAAGGGACAGTTGTGGATTCTTGAATAAGTTCCACTTTGGAAACAAGACCTGGGAATTTGACCCTCCCAAATACCAGTAGAAATTTATAAGAGAATAGTTTTAGAATTCTCTCTGCTCACCGGTGTGGCCACCCAATGCCTCCCCCTCCCTTCAGAATAAAGAGGCAGACACAAGAGTTGGGAACTAAAGGGCTGCTTTATTAAATTACAACAACATAACTGTCAACACAGCAAGGGTCTAACTAATGGTACAGGTCAGGCCCTAGGGTCACTCCTGGACCTCTGCCCTTACTGTCTGGCTGAGCCCTCGCTGCCCCGGGTGTGAGCCATCCATGCTCATGGCTGGGACCCAGCCTGGCCAGGTAAAGTGGTTCCCCCCTTTAAAGCCGTAAAGCTGTGGGAGGAGACTGGCTAGTCCAGAGGTTGCCCACCAGGGTGACTGTCCTCGCAGCTGGGCCGTAAAGCAGCCAGCTGATTTTCCCCAACTCCTAACCTGCCAGAAGCAGCTTCTAACAGACCTACCTTAAGCCAATTACCTCTCCATACAAACAGTACAAGGTAGGTGAAAAACTCCTCACCCTGTTGCCAATTGTGGGAAAGGAGAAAAAATTCCTACCTGGCCCTGATGAACAGCGACCGGCTAAACCTGCACTGAAATAGGGTGAGGTGGGGGGACTGAGCACGAGGCACAAATAAAATACTGAGGGGCGGAACGGCCCTATAAGGGCTCTTGCTCCACCCCCTTCAACATTCCTATATGGCCAGGAAAGCATGGCTGCCTCCTCCTCCTTCAGGGAGGCAAATTGCAGCCCCCAGCCAAAGTGTCTGTTGCTGCTGGCTGGGAGTGCCGTATTGTTTTGCCTTACTATTTGGTGATTACGAAGCTCCATCCTGCCCCACTGAGTTGTGATTCCAGACTCTCAGCTTTTAACATATGATTGCACTCACCTTCAAATTAGTGTATATATGTGGGGAGGTGGAAGAGAGGCAGGAGCTGATTCCCACCCAGTATGCTTTGGAGGGTAAAAAAGGTCTGTAGAGGCTGGGATATTTCACTTCCTGCCCATTCCACATCTCTGCCCAGGAGACATATGTCTTTGGCAGTAAAACAAACACTCACACCCCACTCTGCGTGGAAAACCAACAAAGCTGATCCTGCCACCACATCTTCCCCAACACACACACACCGTTTTGAAGCTGAGTGCAGTGACACGTTAAACTCAAGTTGGATTGTGGTTTTCTCCAACTCAACTCTCATTTAGTGTCTCATGTAATCAGACCCTCAATCGTGGCCTTTTCTTGTGGAATCTTCATGTCGTAAAATTCAATGTAGAACCCAAGAAGTCATGGAGTAATACCTCCAAGCCATGCCGTAATGCTCCAGAACAGTATAATTCCTGTAGCATTTATCTCTTGCACTTTAAAACTGTAGATCCAAAATATCATTTGGAGCCTTTAAGTTGGAAAGTTTAAAAAATTTAAAAAATTCCAGTTGCACCAGCATTTTCTTGCAGCGATCAATGAAAAAATGAATCAGGATGGTAGTGCGTGTAGGCTGTTGGGCTTATATCTCATTTCATATCCTTGCCTAGCCACAGTGCTCATCGAGTAACCTTTCAGCCTAACAAATTTCACATCTCTGTTTCATGGGGAAGACAAAATACATTCCAAGCATGCTGCCTTTACAAGAAAAGCAATATGCGAACATGACAGGAATAGTAATTCACAGAATGTCCAGTGAATACTATGCAAAAGTGTAACTCTGAGCAGAGTTACACAATTCTAAGCCTACTGACTTCAACATAGGCTGTTTTCATACATGCTTAAAGGGACAGCCCACTCACCAAAAGCTGCCAGCTTTTCCCTTCACTCCACACATCTCCAGTTTCAAAACAGTAGCAGGTTGTTTGGCTTCTGTTTTGTTAGTGCCTTTTTGGGGACCATGAGAAAGTGAGTTCTCAGGTGCCCCCCTCCACCAAATGGAACCCAGCAGCCTGCTACTATTTAGAAATTGGAGTTGTGTGGAGTGAAGGGGAAAAGCTGGCAATGTTTGGTGAGTGGGCTGTCCCTTTAAGGACATGTGGACATGGCCGTAATCTGATTAGGATCACTCTGTGAATGTACAAGGGAGCGAGTTTAAGTAGGTCTACTCAGAAGTCTCATTTTAATCAGTGGAGCTTACTCCCACAGAAGTGTACTTAGGATTCCAGTTCAAATATTTACAATCCCTGATTTCATTGCAATCCCATCCTTCCTCGAGGAGCTCTGGGTAGCACACACACTCAACCCCAACCCTATGGTAGTTTAAGATAGAGATAACTGACCCATCATCACCCAGCTTCATGGAAGAGTGAGGATTTCAGTCTTTCCTGTACAACTGTATGACCTCTAAACCACACTTCTTTTCTTTGAGCCTATTTATTTGAATCTCACAGTCCTAAAACACCTTCCTGCAACCCACATTTTAAACATCCTGAGCTATTTTCCTACTGAAAAAAACTCCAAGGTATTTAAGTACTTGAACTTTCCAGTGCAGTCTGCTTGATAAAATTGCTCTGGATCTGCTTATCTAATCTCCTTTTATCCTTGTTCAAATAACCAGTGTTTAAATTGGATAAAGAAGCACCATATACATTAAAGATGGGCAGCAATACAAACAACGTGTCTCTGTCAACCACACACTTTCCCAAAGTCTTTGTCACTGAATATCACTAGCAATGCAATAAACACAGCTATAACTTCTGCCAGATCCAATTTGGAACCGACAACAGCAAAGAATCTCTCGACCTTAATTGAGCAAGGGCATGCATTGCCTATATATAGTATTCATATGCCTGATACTATGTCAGATGAAATAAATGGCAAAACTTAAAATGGCCTTTGCATTAACAGAATTATCCTAATGGCTTTCATGATGCAGCTATTATATGGCTTTAGTTACAGACCCGGGTTAGCAAATGAATACGGAAAATTCCTACTGCCTAGACATGGCCTGGGAGCCTGATTTGCTTTAATTCAGAGGTGAGGAAGTTGCTTATCATCCCAGGGTCATGTCAGGAACTTGAGGGCTCCATCTGTATATATGAATTGCATGCAATTAAAGCAGCTTGCATATCTATTGCGAACATAATGTCTAACAGTTGTGACATTTGCAGGCATTGATGGGATTTAGCAAACACCTTTACCCCTCTATAAACAATGTGTTGCTTCACTGGTTGGGGATGGGCAAGAAATCTTGCATAAGGATATAATAGGACTTATTGTGTTTTTATTGGCATATTGTTGGAAGCTGCCCTGAGCCTGCTCATGGGCAGGGTGGGGTATAAGTCAAATAAATAAATAAATACACACACACACACGCACACACACAAAGCAAGCAAGCAAACAAACAAAAACTAGAAATGGGGGGACCTTAAGAACATTAGATCTTTGTTCAATCACATTTAGCCATTCAGGGTGGGCAGTTTGCCCCCAGCCCCAATTCCCCCAGCTTCTACGAAGTGAGCCTAGTGCATCACCTCCCCAAACTTCTAGCTTGCCAGGCACTGCCCCCACAGTCGCTTGGTATTTATCTAGGCAGCTGGAAACTCTAATCCATATGTGAATCAGACTAAAATTCCTTGGTATGACAATGGGGAGGAGGCAGTCTGAAACCCCCTGCAACACAGAATAAAAATCTCAGACACAGCGACAGCCAATCCTTTTTTCCAAATAAGATGGTGGAAAGCATTCCCTGTGAGGGATATCACTTACCTAAATAGGGTTCAGTGTTCTGGAATGTGTATTAATGTACTCTGGTGTAGGTGGGAGAGTTGGTATAATGTGGTGCTGATAGTGTAGTCAATATATATTTGTTTTATATACAGCCCTCCCTGCAAGAGGGTTCAGGGTGGGTTACATCAAACATAAAATACTGGTTAAAATCACATCCAGACCATACAATCATAAAATTACAAATTTCAATCCCCAAGATGGCGGTCTTTGCCAATAAACAATCCCCTGGCTTATAATATACAAGGAGGAGGGGAAAGGAAGAGAGGGGGAGGGAGGGGCAACACTTGGTTTATATAGAGGCTAAGATGACATTATGGCCCCCTCCCAACAAGAGACTGGGAGGGACGCTCACCAGATAACATAGAAATGGTCTCAACCACATGCCTGGTGCAACATCTCTGTCTCACAGGCCGACAGGAAAGATAGAAGGTCTTGGCAGGGCCACATATCAATAGACATAGAATTCTACCAGGTGGAAGCCAGGACCAAAAAGGCCCTGGCTCTGCTCAAGACCAATCGAGCCTCCCTGGGGCCAGGGATCACCGGTATATGTTTGTCCGCAGATTTAAGCGCCCTCCAGGGTACATCCAGAAGTGATGTCACATTGTCAGGACAATAACCATTTTTTTCTTAATTTTTTTCTCCCACCGCTGGTCTCAGCAGGGGAGGGAAACATGAGTTGGGGACAGGGGCTTGGCAATTCTATTAAAAATTGTGATCAAGATTCCCTACAGAAATAACTAGATAAATAATCGCTTTTACATAACCTTCAATGATAAGCATATACTTTTTATCTCTCCCCCATTACAATTTACTTCGCAATCAATATATTACTCCCCGGATTGAACATCTACAGAATATTTCTGAACAACAGAAACTAAAGATCTTGCTGTCAGGCAAGATAAAAAAAAATGTACATGTGATCTAGCCAAATTTATTCATGGAGTTATAAACTACATATAAAATTCTTGACGTATGGCTTGTAGGCAGTTAAATTACAGGGAAAGGAGTAAGCAATGATAAGCAAAAAGCCACAGTTAGTCAAAAGAGTAATTATCTAGCTAACTGGGAACCTTGCAGAGAACTTGCAGAGAGCTGCTTGGCAGCAGCTTCTAGATGAAGAGAAAGGACTCAATTCCATCCAAAAATGACCTTCCAAACATAGTTAACCTATGTGATATTAGTCAGTAGGTTTCTGCTGCTGCACTAGTTCAAATCAACAGTAGCAGCGCTGCTTGCCAAGAAAACGAGTTATTCAGAAAGAGTTTCAAAGTCTTGATGATCACAAAGACATCTGGTTATAATTCCAAAGGGGTAGCAATAAGAGTCTGTTGTAGCGCAATTAAACCAGAGTCCAGAAGCACCAGCAATTTATTTTGTCATAAGCTTCAGTGCGTGAAAATGGACTTCATCAGACAGATGACATGTACATCTATAGCAGCTAAATATTTGCTGAGTTCAAACAACAGAAAAGAGAGGGAGTGGGGAGAAATCACATGGAGAGGGCAGTGTAAATTAAGAGCCAATCATAATCAATCAATTCAAGTAGGGGAGGACCACTGGCTAGGCAGGGTAGGGTTAACATAAATCCTAATTAAGGAAAAAACAGTGTGAGTCATGTTAAGAACATTCAGTTGGGCAGTACAGATACCGTATAAAGATATGTCTGAATTAATTCATATTTGCAATGGATGGGTCATGCTGAGATATCAGCATCTATAGTGAGTGAGGAAACCCAAGTCCTTATTCAAGCCCGATAGCATCAGACATCCTGATGAATTCTAGTTCAGCACTTCCCCATCTCTGAAGTTCATTTAAAGGAGAATGGTAACAAGTGCTGTTTGGCATCCTCATCAGATACAGAAAGAATGGACTCATCTCTGTGGAACGTTTAATTATTAATTAAAACATTTATACCCCACCTGTCCCCATTGTTCAAGGTGGTTTACAATACATACTTTTTAAAAAGAAAGAGTATCCTGTTCCACAGCCCCATGGCGCAGAGTGGTAAGCTGCAGTACTGCAGCCCGAGCTCTGCTCACGACCTGAGTTCGATCCTGGCAGAAGCCGGGTTCAGGTACCTGGCTCAAGATTAACTCAGCCTTCCATCCTTTCAAGGTCAGTAAAATGAGTACCCAGTTTCCTGGGGGTAAAGGGTAGGTGACTGGGAAAGACAATGGCAAACTACCCCATAACAAAAAGTCTGCCAAGAAAATGTCATGATGCAGCGCCCCCCCCCCCCCATGGGTCAATGATTCAGTGCTTGCACAGGGACTACATTTATCTTTAGTAACAATAAAACCCCATTTCACTCCAATCTAATAAGTGCCTGCTACTTAACCTGGAACTCCATTAAAAGCTGTAGGGAATAATATGCCCTTAAATTGCTTTCGAAAGTTTCCAAGGAAAATCCTTGGGGAGCCTGTTCATGGCGTACACTTTTTTAAGGAATATTGTTAATAATATCTTATAGTAGAACAAAAATGTATTCCAGAAGCATCATAAAGACCAAGAAATATGATGAAATGAGCCTCCCCATCCTGTGGTGGGGCCAGTGAGGGGTAGCTCAGAGAGGGGGAGCTCAGCATCTCACCAATTGTTCACATGTGATACAGCCAGTGAGGAGGAGGATGGCAGAGCTTACTTCCTCTCCAACTGGCTTTTTGGCCCTCCCTCTGTTAGAGAGGTGTGGTGATAAGAAGGAAAGGGGCATTGGGGGGGGGGGGTACTTTGACACCTGAAGGATAGCAATTATTGTGCGGTCCATTAGGCTAGGGCACATTAGGCACACACACACCCAGACTGCGGGGCGACAGGTGGCTGGGCAGGAGGGCTGAGAGGCTGATGACCCAGCCAGGCATGGCAGGTGGCTCGGGAGGAGTGTGTGCATCCTCTCAGCCCTCCCACTCCATTGCTCCATGCACCACCCTGGATGCCTGCTGTGCCTGGCCCATGCCTGCTGCTCCTGGCCAGGGATGTGTGTTGGCAGCAGCAGCAGTGCAGGATTGCTGGGAGGCTGCAGTAGCTGCAGGCCAGGCATGGCAGGCAGCCGGAGCAGTGAGCGGGCAGCTTCCCATCCCTCCCGGTCAGCCACCCGCACACTGCCACCACCAGCTCCATGGCACATGCCCCCACCCCCAGTGCCCCCTCCAGCGTCTCAGCATTAGAGGCGATGGCCGGGGTTGCCTCAGTGGAGGCACTGGCACTGGTTACACCTTGACTGGTCAGCTGCAATGCACTCTACTTAGGGCTACTCTTGAAGAGTATTCAGAAGCTGCAGCTAGCACAGAATGCTGCAGCTCGACTGCTGGTTGGGGCCAGTTATCAGGAACATGTGACTTTACCATTACAGCATTACTATTGCGGCAATTACCCTGGCTACCAATCTGCTCCTGAGCATACTTCAAGGTATTAGTTTTGCCTTTAAACTCCTACATGGCTTGGGACTGGGATTTCTGAAGGGTCATCTTCTCCCATACGTTTCTGCCTGGGAATTAAGATCACAGGGAGAGGCTCTCCTGACTGTCCCATCAGCTCACTTGGTGGGTACATGAGAGAGGGCCTTTTCAGTGGCTGTCCCACAATTATGAAAAGCATCCCCAGGGAGGTGAATTTTGCCCCCTCAATGCCAATCGATAGGAGGCAGCTGAAGATGTTTTCATATAGTATTGATTTTAATTAACTTTCTATCTTTGTTTTTAGGCAGCCTTAAATTGTGTTTTTAAAATTTGTTTTTGTTCATTTTATAATTTTTATTTTGTTTATAGTGTAAGCCACCTTGATTTCTTGTAAGGTTAAAAGGTGGCTAATGCATGTTTTACATAAAAAAATGGCAAAGACGTTGTCATAAAGAGTTCTGATGTTTTTTTCCCTGCTATAATTTAAGATGTGCCTTTTGCATATCTACTATAATGGCAACACTTGGGTTATTATAAGACAGCAAATGGGTCAGGAAAGGACAGCATTCAAAATGGGAAAGTTGAGCAGCACAGACTGGAGTCTTTGGAAGATGATAAAAATTAGAAAACAACTTTTTAAATCAGAGGTACTGAATGACAGCAAGACATACGAGCTGCAGACACTGGCATGCAGAAGATCCAATGGAGCATAATTCCCTGTCAGTTAAAATTATTTAATCCAAAATTCCCTACCCAATCAGCTATTTATCTTCCCTGAAATTTGGATAAGATTACTGCAACCTTCAGGTTTACCCCTTCAACTGATAAGTCAGGCTACCTGAATATTTTGCTAGGTTGAGTAATTTACTTTACACATTTGCTTGACAGTTTCTCCAAATAGCCTGGTTGGCATCTGAACTTTATCCGTGGGACATTTTTCATTCTTGCAAGGTTCACTTGTCTCTTTCCATTTATGGCTGCCATTGTGTGACATTCCAAAGATAAATCTCAGAGATTGAGGAATGGCAAACTTATTTGCTGATTCTCCATCAGAGCCTTCTGAAACCCAGAGATAGTTAAGAGTCTCTAACATGTCGAAACACACAAAGCCAATCATAGGTGAACGGAAATTAATCCAGGTTATTTTTATAAATGTGGACCTATTGTAGTAAAGGCCAAAAGAGGGTTTTGTTCATCACTCAAGAACAGTCATGGGAGCATCAGTGATCTACAGTGAAATCCTAAGAAGAGTTACTCCAGTCTAAGCCCTTTGATTTCAATGAACAAAATACAGCCCAACTTGTCCTAAGGAAGTTGAATGAGTAACTCTGCTTAGGATGAGTAACTCTGCTTAGGATTTCACTTCTAGCCACAAATGGAGTGATTGGTTCTTCTTGGACTCAAATGCCTTTACTCATTCAACTTCCTTAGGACAAGTTGGGCTGTATTTTGTTCAGGAAAAACATATAAAGATGCAGCATGTCTATTGTAACTGGCTATGTCTCTCCAGGGCTTTGTTATAACTAGAGATGGGCATGAACAGCAATACGAACTTAAAAAAGCCATGAACAGCCCAATCAGCTGTTCGTGAACAAGCTGTTCATGAGGCCCCATTCTAAACGAACAGGTGGTCATTGCAAGCCTCCTTCCTTGCTGTTCATCAAGCCAGACAGTCTGGCACCTGCAATCAATTCCCTTGGCAACTGGAGGCAGGGATTGTCTGAACTCTGTCTGAACTCCTGCTGTTGCCCTGGACACCCCAATTTAAGCCCAATTTAGCTTGATAGGCAGGTCTTCCTTTCAAGTGTGGAGCTCCAAATTTGTTACAAGGAAGCAAAGAGCAGCGGGGAGAGGGGCTCCCAGCTCTGATTTTGCAGACAGTGAGGGAGAGACAGTTGCTGTTGGCATTTTGTGAGAGAGACAGGGAGAGCGCATTGGAGCTTGAATTTTCTTTGTGTGTGGTGGAATAGGGATCTACCCCTTCAAGTTCCAGGGCTGCTGCCAGGCTCTGGGGCCAAGCTATTATTTATTATTGGTACATTTCCTGCTGCCTGCTCAGTAGAGTTTCTGGGAGTGGTGTGGTAGGGATCTTGATGGCTAGAGGAGAGCCTGCTGGCCCCCACAAACAACAAACAATGAACATGTTCGTGAACAGGTCATGTTTGTCAGTGTTCATTGTTTGTTTGTTTTTTCTGTCCGTGCCCATGTCTAGTCATAGTTCATTTACAGTCTTACTGCTTTCAGTAAGATAATTGTAGCAATACCAAAAATGGAATCTTGTACTATCTTAAACATTAACAGGATTATTCTAACAAACTGTTATGGGTTAGGCCCCAGTTCATCAGATACAAAAGATGCCCTACTATTGAAGATCTCTTCGTATTCCCATGCTTGAAAGCAGGTACATTATTACTGAGTTAGACATGGCATAGATTGATGTTAATAATAAAAGAGGTGAATCAAAGTAATTAATTTGTTCTCCTTCTCTTTTGCTCATGGTAATTTGTTCTCTTCTTTTGCTCATGAACACATATAGGGTGCTTACCTGAACAACTAAAGCAATTTATACTAACAAGAACACATCTGAAAATAGGAGATAAATTTACAGGAAATGGTAGCACTTTCAGAGATAGGATAACTATTTCCAGCAGTTCTTAGGGTTACCAAACATATGTTGGAGTTTGGAATTACAATTGATCTCCAAACTACAGAAATCAGCTTCCTGCAAGAAATGGCAGCTTTGGAATGCAGACTCTATGGTACTTCCTATAGTCTATGAGAAACAAAAGTCCTAGAGTGATATCACACATCCCCACTGAGCTCCCTACCCTACACAAACTACGTCCTACTTGGACATTACCCCTAAATCCCCAGGAATTTCTCAAGTAATAGATATATGCTGCCCTGTGTAGGGTTGCCAGTCAGTGCAGGCAAATGCTGGGAGATTTGGGGAGAAGTATCCAGAGAGGGTGGAGTTTCAGGGGAATATAACATTAGTTACAAGTCAAGATCGGTAGCCATATTAGTCTGTCTGTAGCAGTAGAAAAGAGCAAGAGTCCAGTAGCACCTATAAGACTAACAAAATTTATGGTAGGGTAGGAGCTTTCATGAGTCACAGCTCACTTCTGATTTTTGAAAACTCATAAAAGCTCATACCTTAACATAAATTTTGTTAGTCTATAGACATTAGTTACAGGTGACTCTCTACAAATTCTCCCATTTTCTATTGACTTTACCATAAAGATTAGGGAAATTCCTAGAGTGGCCTGGAGAATGGAACATCACTTTCTAGTGGCAGGTTGATGGACATGACATCATTTCTGGGTGATGCTCTAGGAATCCCCCAATCTCTATGGTCTTTACCATAAATATTTGGTGGAACTCCTAGAGTGTCATCATTGATGACAAAAGTTAAATGGTAGGCCTAGTCATGTGGCTTTTTAAAGGAAGATTGTTTTGAAACAGATGTCCCATGAAAGTCATGAGTGAGTAATAAAGACCCATTTTTAGTTCTGACAAGTATTTTTAGCTGTAGTCTGCATCAAAATGCATTTATAAACATTCTAGGGTGGGTAAAATTTAGCACCAGTTGCTGAGAACCAGGAACATATGGACCCTTTTTTAAAGAGTGAAGCTTTACAGATTTTCTCCTGCATTTGTTGATATAACTATTGTAACATACATTATGCCTTGTCAAGTATGCTAAAAAAAAATGCACTGTTTTAAAATATCAGCTCATTTTCATAGAGTGAAGAATGAACCAAAAAAGTAAGAAATATGGAGACACCACTTCCAGCAATCCTAGCGTTAATCAATTGCATTACTCTTAATAAAAGTGAACTATTCTTATACAGCTCCAAACTTGCAACGCAGAGAAAATGACAATTAAAGGGTGACATTTAACTGGGGGAAACTAATACAAAGAATGGAACCTTGACCTTCATTTCAAAGATGTTTGGTGAGGCTGAGTGTGTAATAAGAGCTATGGAGACCTGAGGGTCACTTGGCAATTTGTAGGTTTTTGAGATGATAACAGAGGTGAGCACTAGGCAGTGGGAGGAAAAACAGCTATCAAAGATAAATTGAGGAAGGGACTATGTGGGGTCTTCATAGGCCAAGACCTCAGATGCCCGAATCAACTGTTGTTTCAGTTTAAAGCAAGGTAAAAATGCAGCTATTTTTCTCAGTGAAGAGTCTAACAATTGCACAGGTATCATAACCTTGTGGAAGGGGAATAATATTGCTCTGTCATGTATCTGACCTGATAATATCACAGCCAAGCTGGTATCTTACGTCTGGGACAGGCCATTTTCCAATATGTATTTTCGGTTACAACATTCTGACCTTTCAGTTTTCCTGCTGCCCAGTTTTATTCTTCACAGAATCTGTGTAAATATATGGCTTGTCTGAACTTTTCGGTAATGGCAAGGGGACTAGGCCCTACTACCTGGCTAGAGTAGTAAACAACTTCCTCACTGAAAGGATGAGTGCAGAAGAAAGGGTTGTGTGATGATAACCGTTTGACAAAGATCCCTGTCAAAGGTCACTTCATGATGCAGGGAACACACATTTAAAAAGGGAGATGAGGGAATTAGCTTCGAGTTCTGGCTTAAAATACAGATTTGTAGAATCACAGACACAATTTACTAATTTTATTATAACTCTTCTTACTTCCTTTACAATTTCTTGTATGTCTTGCAGTGGTTGGAATACACAAAATTAGTTCCAAAATGTAACATGTAACGTAACATAGCAATTTATGGCAGACTCTTACATTATAAAGTCCTCTTGGCCAAAACTTGGGAAAAATAGCCTACCCACTGTTCAGTAAGAGGAAGCACAGTATGAATTGAAATGGAGAGGGTTGCCAGCCCACCAGTGGCATCTCCTGCCCCAGCAGCTCCTCATTCTCACTGCTGCTCAAAGCAGTAGCAGGAGAAAAATATTTTTAAAATGGAAGTCCTCTCCAGGAATCACTGAAAAGTCTATGGTTTTGCCATAGAATTTCTGATGATTCCCAGAGGGGCCTGATAGTTTTTCCTCAGAAGTGGCATCATGCTGCTGCCAGCTATCCAATCCCACCCCTGTCCCCCGGCCCTCTGTTTGTCAGGCTAGGCCTGGCAACCCTGGAAATGGAGATTAAGCAAAATTTCAACAAGGATGGGGTAAGGCAGGTATCCTTTAGCAGGGAATTCCAAAGAAATGATGACTTCAGTCTTGCAGCCAACCATTGTGCTTTAGATAATAGAAGAGCATGGTGAAAGAAATGCAGTGATGATCTCAGCGAGCACAGAAATCTACATGGAATAAGACACTGTGATGCATGGAGCCCCTGAATACCATCCCTGGTCTTATGACTACTTCTGAGCAAACTACTTTCCTCAAATGCAAAAATGTTGAGTCATAGCTCAAGATTTGCACCAAAAATCCACTTCAAATATAACTTTGTGGCATCCAAGGAACAGAACCATGCAATAGTTGCTCAAAACTTTTTAACAGTTTTCCTGGTCCTATCAAAATGCATTTGTTTTTTCCCAAATTCTCTCAATTTCCCATTTGAGCAGGAAAACCTCCGAAATCACTTCCATATGTTGACATAGATTCAATTCAGGAGCAGCTCTAATGTAGAAAGTAGGGAAACATCCACAAAATCCTAACAACATACCCAGCCTAGAAATTTGTATTATTCATTTCTTTATTTAAGACATTATTTGTTTCATAATCACTTTAGAAAACATGGGCTCGTGAACTCAGTTGCCAAGTATCTGTAATTCATAATTCATCTCAAGTATTTTCAAAGCCCATATCTAATTTAATAGTCTTCCCTTATAGCAAGCTGCGGGTTTTTTTTATGTTTCCCAAAGTAGAATGTCTCACCTGGGTACTATTTAAGGTCAGCAGAAACTTCCCATGTTTAGAGAGGTTTACATCTCTCAGAACACATCTCTAATTGAATATTCTTTTTTGATATTCAGGGATAAATAATGGTTGGCCCCAAGCCATTTACTGCTGAGTTTGAGGTATGTAAAGGAGATGGATACTATGTTAAAGCTATTTACAAGATCGAGTTCTGTGTGGTAATCAAAAATTGGACGAAACAAGGATCACCCTCAAGAGACAAACAGCCCTGCATCTATAATTATAATATAATGAATGATTAACAGTTTGTGGTGTAAAAATATGGCAGGGGTGGGGGACACACATACACACACACAGCCCTAAGGAAATCTAATGTTGCTGATACAGAAACTTAAAACGAAGCTTAAAACGAATGCTTTCTTATTCCGTGAATGTGGAGTTGGGACATCTGATTGGCTTCAGAAACAGGAGAATTAATTCCTTTGAAAAGAGCAAACATAGTTTTAAGACTGTTAACATCTCTAGAGTTCATAGGTTGACAGCTTGTGTTCCAGAAACCTAACTGAAGCACCAGAAAAAAAAGGCCAGAGGCCCACATTCATGAAGAACTGCCTCTTCTTGCCTGTTCTGGTGCAGCTAGGAATGCTAGGCCTCTGGCTATGATGTGAGGCCTCCAGCTGGCACCACTTGTAGCTTGCCACCATTCTGAATGACAGTGGGAGAATTGTTTTTACCCATCAGTGTAATCTGTTCAGAGATGTCACTTCTGAGGAAACTCCAGAAACGACATTGGATAAGTCTAGGAATTGCTGGAATCTCTATGGTTTTACCATAGAGTTTTTTTTGCAATTCCTAGAGTTACCTAACGTCACTTATAGTTTTTCATAGAAGCAACCTCATAGTGTAGAAGATTATCCCCCCCATGTTCTGGCCTCTGAAGCTCCCACAAGTTACCATGCACAGTCTGGAAAATGTACAGCAGCTTCATTCTTCCTGTCCCAACTGCTCAGTGTCCCCTTTGTGTAGTCATGTTCTGCAATGGTCTGGACTTGGACTATTTTAGTGTCTGTGGTACATCCTTCAAGAGAAAGACAAGGAGACAACCTTGTTGATTTTCCAGCAAGGTTAGAAGAAAGAATTATTTGGGGGCTGCCTGAACTTGAGCAAAGGGGGAATACCCTGCTGTTGGAGGTGCAAGGCATTTTTATATTGTTTTAATGCAGTATATCTGCTGTTTTAATGGTTATTATCACTTTAAACTATCTAAACTCATGAAAATCTTGTTTCTTTATCACCATGGCTAAAAAGGAAGCCACTATAGCAGAGGTTTGATTGTCAGGAAAGTTATCAGACAATAACACTGAGATTGCCCAAGGAAGGAATGGAAGCTTTTCTTTTAACATAATAGGAATAATAAATCTCTCTCTTTCCTTACTCCACTTGGGGCAAAAAACTATTGTATGATCCAAGGTCTCTCACTTTCCTTGTCCACAGTCACAAACTCGTTCAGAATAAGGGAGTCCAGAGAAACGACCAGAAAGCACTTTAGAGGGGAAGGAGTTAAGTCTAGCCAATGTGAAGGCTCTGCGTTGAGCTGGAATCTTTAAAGAATAGCAAAAATATGGAATAGCCTCTGGGGGTGAAAGTCCCAGGGATAAGCCCGAACATGTACGTCTGGCTCTCTGGAGAGTACTGCTGTAATTGAGATCCTTTAGTTTTAATTTTATAACTCTTAGGGCCTCATTTGTCTGTAAAGATGTTATATCAATATCCAGAATTTTTAGTTTCTGGTTAATTAACTTAGTTCAGCTACTCTTATAGGTATCCTGTGAGATCAAATGTGCAAAACCTACTTTCCCTGAATTATCCTTGTAAATTTCCTTGTTCAAGAACAACTTAAAGGCTGTAATCCATGGTCACTTCTCAATTGAGGGTTGGGTGAATTCCACCCTAAGTGCAGTACCTGCTACACATCTCGGGACTGCCGCTATCTTCCTCAAAAATGTGTGTAGAGGGGTGTCAAGGTTGTCAGATACACCTTCAATCCACACTCCACACCCATAAAGTATCTGTGCAATAACCTTAGCATTAAAAATCCTAATGGCTGCTGTTAAATAAAAATAATTATTGTCACTGCTTTCTCTGATGCTTGTATGCTACTGTGAATTTCATAACCATCCCGTACCAAAGGCTGCTGTATCCCATAGTAGTGCAAGAAAAAGACAAAAAGTCCTCCTATCTGTTTGTTTGGAGGAATAAGCCACTGTACCCTATTTTCTTTCTTTTTAAGTATTTTTTATATTTCTGCTCCTGGTTCCAGTTCTCCACTTTTCACTGTTGGTTTTGTAGACATGCGAACACCACTGGAAAAGGAATATATTCTATTTGGTGTGCATGCCGCATGCTTTATGGCATCTATACCTAAGAAGGCATCTCATTTGTACTATAAAATGCACATAATGCTGATTTACTGACACACATTGAAAAAGGCAGACATTTTACAGGGGGAAAATTGGTGCAAGAAACAGAAAATGGCATAGAAATAAAGAACTGTGGATTCCATTCACTGAGAGGAGAATTGAAATCAAAATGGGGATTTTCAGACTGAAAGAGAAGGGATGAGATATTTGAACTTGCCTCCATCTGTGTTGCATCTTGTGCCTTTCAGAAGAATCAGGAGGACCTCTGATTTTGTGTAGAACTGCCTAGAGCCACCGTAGGCCTTCAGACAAAGATTCCCTCTATCCTAATTTATGTTCTGAAGAACACACACGTGAGGTGCTTAATTAGAAAGCCCTGTCCCCAGAACTTACTGGGGGCCAACATTGCAAACCACAAACTTCGGTTCCTAGCAAATCCCGCAGCTTGCATGGCCATGATTCAAATTCCTCAGCCAGGCCATCAGTGAGATGGCTTTGCTGGTGGACCTGGGAAGTGCAGGCTTTGATCAGGTCACCAGCCAGATATAAAGCCAGGGGTCAGCCAGACTGGGGCAACAGTTGGGCTGTGACAGGCATTGTGCCAGAGGAGAAGACTTTGGACTGCAGCAGCCTGCGAGCAGAGGAGCAGATGTGAATGGGCCCTGAGTGGTAGCAT
Source organism: Eublepharis macularius (assembly GCF_028583425.1). Taxonomy (NCBI): domain Eukaryota; kingdom Metazoa; phylum Chordata; class Lepidosauria; order Squamata; family Eublepharidae; genus Eublepharis; species Eublepharis macularius. The sequence goes on along the minus strand of NC_072805.1, from coordinate 26,512,009 downwards.
TGAGGCTTCCTCCGTGGATGGTGGACCTCCCAACCTTCAGAAGGAGTGTCAGTCATGACTGCAGTAAAAAAATGCAGTGAGGGCCTTGCCGACTCATGATGCTGGAGCTCAGTCTTCAGGCAGGCACCATGGAAGCACAGCGCACGGGCAGAAGCTTTTGCCTGCTGTATTTCTTTGCTCCCCCCCCCCTCCTACACTTGCATATACAGTGCGGCAAGCTTGATTCAGGAAGAGGAGAGGCAGGGACCTCAGGCCTCCTTCCTTGGGGCGGCGGGGTAACAGGTGCCATTACACCTCCCAAGGCAGCAGTCAGAGTGGGTTCCCATCACAGAGCCTGCACTCTGGAATGGCCCACAAGGAGCAGGACACAGGGGCAGCCCCAAAGGACTGACAGGGCTTCCTGGCCTAATGCAACAGCTGTGGCCTCAGCACAGGGGAACCAAAGGGGTGGCCGGTTTCCAGGCATGTGGATTCTATGGTCAGACTTGTTGGAACATTCCTCGAGGCGCTGGGCCTTTTCACAAGAGAAGACTGACTTGGCAAGATGGAGGGTGTCTAAGACTGTGGGGTGCTTTGTGGAAGTGGCAGGGGGTGTGATCATTTCCCTTCCTGACACCTCCTTTCGGGTGGAGGCATTATACTATCTCGATGGGGTGCCCCTGTCCAGCTGCGGACAGGACATTTGGCTGAAGGACATCTGGGAAGGGCTGAGGGTTGATTGCAGCTTTAGGAGCTTGGTAGGAGTCATTTTGGGGGTCTTATGGTGGTTTTGGCATTGGGTGCGGATCCTTTGGGTAAAACAGGGCCTACATATACACTGTTTTCCCCTAGCTGGTAATCCCCATAAGGGATCTTGAGGCGAGGAATAATAATAACAACAACAACAACAACAACATTTGATTTATATACGACCCTTCAGGACAACTTAATGCCCATTCAGAGTGGTTTTCAAAGTATGTTATTATTATCCCCACAACAATCATCCTGTGAGGTGGGTGGGGTTGACAGAGCTTCAGAGAGCTGTGACTATCCCAAGGTCACCCAGCTAGCTTCAAGCGGAGGAGTGGGGAATCAAACCTGGCTCTCCAGATTAGAGTCCTGCACTCTTAACCACTGCACCAAACTGGCAAATCAACAACTGGCTGTGCATGTACAATCTCTGTAATAGCCTCTCCACTATGGACTATCCCAAGGTCACCCAGCTGGCTTCAAGTGGAGGAGTGAGGAATCAAACCCGGTTCCCCAGATTAAAGTCGTGCGCTCTTAACCACTATACCAAACTGGCTCTCCATGGCATGGCAGGGCCAAGCCCAGCTCGTGGACTGTGAGGGCATGCCCACTCCAAGGTGAAAGGGAAACCACACAGAGGCTTATGCCCATCCTGCAGTTCCCCTCTTCAGCAGGTGGGCTGAAGGGTTGAGGGGTTCATCGGCTGGCAGGAGGTTCAGTTGATCCTGAGATCCACGCCCTATGCTGTGCCAATGATCCAAACACTCTAACCAGTAAAGTTGTGGTCTTTTAACTCCAGCTGATGCTTCTGCCTGTTTGTTGCCTTGCCCCTAACCCCTCATGTGTCAGAAGCACCTGGCTGATCTGGGCCCCCAAGTTCATATGGGCTCTTAAACGTTCTACCCTCAAATGTTCTATCATTAGTATCTCTCCCTCTGCAGCCCAGAAGAAAAGAAGGGAAAGAAGCATGCATTTCCTCCATTCCCCTCTGCCTACGCAGCACTGTGCAGCTAAAGCATTTATTAGCCCTTTATAATGTTATTTGCTAGATTTATTAACTCCACCTCTGCCTCATTCTCCTTGAATAGACTAGTGCTAAAATTGTCCTTAAAAGAAGACAATAATGTTTCTTAAAATAGAGTATTTTCTTAGCAAAATAAAAGCAGAGCATGACTGAAATTCTACTACGAATCAGGGTTTGTTTCCCATTGAAAGCTTTCCGTTAACGAAAACCAGCTTTTGAGTTCCAGTGAATCTCAAACAAAATCATTTTGGAAGCTAGCTTTTTAGGGGATTGTTTCTTTATAACTTAACTTATATTCTAATAACCTGAACGGAGATGAACCCACCCACTCCCCTGTATTTATTGCCATGGGGAATTATTCGAGCTGAAGAAGAATGAAGAATGAAGAAAACATGACTAAGGATTGGACTGAAGCAGTTTTTCTGCTAGCAAGAAAGGAAAGAGGGCTCCCCTTTGATCACTCCAAAAATCTATGCTGGGGATCATGGGTCCTGCAAGCACCAAAGCAATGTGAGATGGAGGTTGCCATATGGAAGGCAATTGGGTGAGATTGAATGAAGAAGCTGTTTGGATCCACCCTTGAAGCAGTCTAAACCAGAGGTTCCCAACATGGTCCCTGTGGGTGCCATGGTGCCCACCATCACCTTTCCTTTGTTTCACTTGCAGCTGCTACCATTATTGGTTTTATTGTCCTCTCAATCCTCTTGCTAGTTTTTTTTTAATTACCCCTCTTCTCTCTTGCACTTGAGCTTCTTCTGTGAGTGTGGCAGCAGCCATTTTGTCATTGGCCCCACCTCTTGAAACAGCCATTTTGTAATTGTGCCCATCACCCTTTCTCAGAATTCCAAAGGTGTACACAGGCTTAAAAAGGTTGGGGACCACTGGTCTAACCAATTCCATCATTCCATTCCAAGCACAATAGTTTTACAGACTGGACCCCAGACTGGACCATAATCGCCATATTAAGGGACATGATGTGGATGGGAACAAATGGAAAGGAGAGGGCTCTAGGAAACTCCTCAGGTTTTCAGGAAAAAGTGAATACGTAATTTATCACCACCATCCCTTACACACACAAAAACCAAAACTAATGAGGACTGAATATACTCCAGAAGGGAGGGAATGTTGTGATTAGTTGAGATTTCATTAAAGCAGAAAAAAGGAGGAATGAGTCTGTTAAAGGCCCTGGGAGAGCTTAGAAAATACTGAAGAAGTATTTTGAGAATAAAATGTAACACTCAGTCAGGGAAAGAGAGGCCAGCTGTGTGCTGCCTGAGCAGGTTTAATATTTCTGTGAATGAGGGCCAAGCTACACATGACGAATGACACTTGAACGGCAAGTGGATTGAGTGGAGGGCAAGTGAACAGGGAGAAATACACTTGCTGTTCAAGTGTCATTCGTCATGTGTAGCTTGGCCCTGAGAGTCAGGGAAAGAGAGGCCAGCTGTGTGCTGCCTGAGTAATTTTGAGCACATCTGTGAGAAATATTGAGTCAGAGAAAGAGGCTGTGTGTGAAGCCTTAGAAGAGATCTGTGTGAATGAGTTTATAGGAAGTAACTTTAAGAACCAAGAACTACTTTATGAAACCAATACGCTTCTTGAAAAAATAAAATTTATTTTGTTTTATTTTATATATATATATATATTGAAGAAGGACATAGGGAATTGTGGGATAACAGAATCCAAATTTAACCCCCCCCCCTCCACCCATGATTTGCCATGTGTCCTCCTCAGCTTATGTAGGGATTGGATCCAACTCTCTCCTGACTCCCTCCTACTGTAGTTCCCATCTCATGTGGCTTTTGTCCACATGGATTCCACAATCTCCAGCATGTCCTTTTCAGTGGTTAGAAGAGTTAGAGTTTGCCAGTGGAAAAGCTGGTAGGATCTAATCCCAAGTGTACTCCATACCAGTTCAAGTGTAAAAGTAGGGAGGACAATTGAGACTGTGTGTGTCAGCAAAGCTGTGTGAGCACTTTTTTGAAGCGAGCAAAGCTGACTCCTGAAAGCTCAGGGCAGACTGAGGGAGAATAAGACACCCAAGGATGACTTCAGTTGACAGTACAAGCAGTCAGAAGCTCAGTAATGGCTGGAGGCATCAAACTGGCTAGTTGGAGAGGTGGGAGTAGAAGGAAGACACGGTAATATGGTGTAGGCTTGCCAGGCCTCTTGCTATAGCAACTAAAGGTAGCTCTGGGAATAACTGCAAGCACTATAGTTTCAGATGAAATTAACAAACCCTTTGAGGAGCAATCCGTCTCTCTCTTTTCAAACTTCCTTCTTGTGGAGACGGAAATGGACAGAGCCTTTGGCTTTTAAACGACACTTCCTGGCTAACATTGTGTCTCCCTTCACTTGAGCATTCTCGTGTAAGAAGTATCATGTAGAGAGACTCAAATTTACTGTCATTTCAGAGTTATTTAGATAGAAGCTTTCAGAACTCGAGGTGTCCTCTCTCGTGGGACCTTTGAGGACTCTCGAAGCATAAGTAGCTTTGAAGAATGCATCTTTAGATGGCCATTGTTGGAGAATGCGATCACAATGGAATACATGGATTCTACATTGCTGGTCTCTATTCGCTAATTACAAATGATTTCCTGGAATACCCAGAAAGAAAAGGAAGGCACCAGGGACCTGTCACTTTGTTACATTTGATTCTCAGAACTCTAAGAAGCTGGCACTCAGCAGAAGACAGATTCCTTTGGGGCTCTTTATCCTTTCTTTCTGGCAAATAGAGAATTAAAAGCATCCAGCTCTCTCTCTTGAGGCACAGAACCGTCATACAAATGTTAATTGCTTTCCTGCAGAGGAATTAAAAAAATACACATCAAGTGTGATTCTGTTTTTATTTATACTTTTCCTGTGCATTTTAATGGAATTATTTACTCAGAGACGCCTGGCTGTCAAGCAAAGCCAGCACAATTTGTAGCTCACCAATTTCAGCACAGCACACCCAATATACGTGGCAGCTCTCCAGGAAATCAATAAGCCTGTTGTTGTTTGCAGTGTGCCTGGGACATCAAAACCAGGGAATAGTCAAACATCTAGTAATTAGGGATGAATGAAAATTCCCTGCTCCTTTCTTCATTTTTGAGAAATCATTCATACTTTATCAATTATTTTGGTTCTCTGACATTATTGGTGCTGGAGATATGCTAGTATTAAGTTGGATCCCACTAGCTTTTCTTCTGGTGAAGAACCAAGGTATAACCCCCTTTGACCACCAAAGATGGCTGTACTGCTGGGCCAAATGCCATTTGGGTCAAGAGTAAGAAGGAGAGCTGGCTGGATCCAATCCATTGTCTATACAGTCACATTTTATGAGTCTTATACTACACACACACATGCACACACACACATGTACACACTAGAGATGGGCATGAACCAAAATACAAACCAAATTTCATCACGAACCGGGCTGGTTCAGGGTTTGTGAACCAGGGGTTTGTTGGGGCACATTTTTGATGAAGCCCAACAACTTTTAGGGCAGTTCATTCGGTTCGTGTTTTGGTTCATCAGTGGGATTTGCCCCCTCGTCTGCTGATTGCCCTGCACACACTCCCAACTGGCACCGTGATATCACTTCTGGAAGTGATGTTTGGCTCATATGGTGGTGTGGTGATGTCACTTCCAGAAGTAACGTCATCATGCCAGCTCTGGGGCAATCTCCTGCAGTGCTTTCTGCAGACCTTCTGCTGCCCTGTAAGTGACGAACCATGAACCAATCAAACTGGTTAAATTTCATGCCAGTTCCTGGTTCATGGTTCATGAAATGTGATGAACTACGAATTGCAATGAATCACCCAGAATTTTCCTGGTTTGTGCCCACCTCTAGTACACACACAATGTCCATCATTTATATTTATATATGTAGAGTACTGCTGTATTTTTTATTTTTTAAAATATAAATAAAGGGGTACAGAAAGGGAAAGGGAAAGGGGAACAAAAGTTCAAAAAAGGGAAAAAAAATAAGATTATATATTACAAGGACTGTCAAAGTACAATGACCATGTAACATTTAAAATAGAGTTTTATAGTAAACATCACAAACAAAACACAAGTGCATTTCCTCTCTTCATTCTAAAGAACCGTGTTATTAGATCAACCAATGATTAATAAACTATATAGTCAAGTTAGCTTAAATGAAAAAAAAAATAACATTAACTATTCATTAGACAACTAGTAGATATTTATATTATATATTTTTAAAGATATTTTTAGAGTGCTGACGAATTGATGCTCAGATTGTGTTGAAAAATGTACACGTTTTACTAGAAATATTCAGTGTGAGAAAACACAAAATGGTATAAACCGGTGCTCTAGTAGGGAGAAGAGCTCAAGCTAATTCGAGGGTTGCTCCCCAGCTGAAATGCCTGAAGAATTTAAAGGGAAACTGGAGGAATTTCAATAAGAATAATACTTTTTCTCCCCAAAGGAGTTGGTGTTTCACACTATTTCCATGCATGTGGGCTGAATTACAGGATGCGATTTTATATAATGGTATGCCAACCGCAGGGTATCTCTGTTGGAAAACACTTTTAAGCAGCCACCATAGAGTGTCTGTAATGATCAATTGGCTCTTTAAGTCCATAAATGAAGTGGGGATTAGAACAAAGGTATGAGAGTATTCCTGCCCCATTCCTTTAGTATTCTATAATTTAGTTTTACCCTGTAATTTAGCTCTACCCTATATTTCACTCCTCCTTAATTCCACTTTAACGAGGAGAATTTCTAAAATTAATTCTGAAATGGGATCATGCACCATTTGCCACATGAAGCTTCCAGTTCTTAAGTTCATTTGCATTGTTTTCTTCTTAATTTATAATATTATTGTATGTCTGTACTTTGAAAAAAAAAAACATTATACAAAAGCAGTCTTGATACGATGGCACATAAGAATGCATCAAGGTGCTTGAAGCCAGCTGGGTGACCTTGGATTAGTCACAGCTCTCTCAGAGTGCTCTCAGCTCACCCCACCTCACAGGGTAACTGTTGTTATGGGGATAATAATAACATACTTTGTAAACTTCTCTGAGTGGGCGGTCAGTTGTCCTGAAGGGTGGTATATAAATTGCAAGTTGTTGTTGTTATTACTCATCCAATTAAAAAGTTTTAAAGTTGTTGAGATTTCCTCATATGACTTCTTTAGCCTTTCCATTGCCTTTTATGTAGCAGAATTCAATATAAGTACAATGGAGACTTTAAATCGTTTAGCTTAGTAGATGGAGAAAGCGAGTGAAAAAGAGATAGCATGAGAAGAAACCTCCCACACAACTCAAAAGGTCTGGGTGCAACTTACATCTCATTCTGAAATTTCAAAGAAATGGGAATTATTTGCAGATTTTTAATTGACCTCTAGGGGAAATATAATTCACAGAGAAGGCAAAAGTGGTGGATGGAAGAATGGCAGAGAAGCAGGTTTCATTACAAAAGAAGGTTCTTTCTAATACTGCAAGACTCCCCTCTTCAATATGCATCTTTCATATTCGCAATAATGACTGAATTTGCATCCAAACAAGCTTGAAGCCTTCTCCTCTCCCTTTCGTCCTGACAATCTTCTACATTACTGTATCTTACAAGGGCCTCATCTCACACTCTGACACATTTATTGCCCAATGATAATTGAAAACTAGAAGGAATAGCTTGGAGAGTAAATAGGAAAAGAGGCAAATAATTTTAGGATTCAATTTTCTCTGCTTTTTCTTTAATTGGTAAGCATAACATTCCTGCATTAGAATCTATATTGGAATTTCCCACTTCTGGGAGCAAGCTGTGGCATGTTAAAACAGCTACGTATCTGAGTGTGCCTACTTTTATTTTTTAAAGGAACAATCAAAATTAAAAAGAACAAGTGCAAACTCATTTTAAAAATTCTGGGAGGGAGAATGGAGGGAGGTAACATTGCAGTAATAGGGAAGAAGAGAATGTCCTTCCTTTACCACCACGTCTATGATATAACTCTCTCTTTCTCTCTATTACACACAGACATGCATGCATGCACGCACACACAGGGTATAACTATACAAGGGTATGCCTATACAAAACACCAACATTTGTTGGGTCACAGGTGCACGAGCAGATCACAGTAAGACATACATTGAAGGAGCTCACCATAAAAAGTGCTTGATCACTCAGTGCTATAATGGAGCATTAGGAAGGGAGGGAAGGAGCTTCTGGTTTTCCTTCCATCCCACTTTTACTAGTGAAAAAGGTGCTGGCAGGGAAGTAAAAAAAGCAGTGTGGGAGAAAAAATGGAAGCTCCTTCTCTGCTCTCACAGTGCTCCATTACAACACTGAGCAAACTAGTTCTTTTTAAGGCAAGTTCCTCCAATATCCATCTGGCTGCAAGTCTGGCCATACATTTGTAACCCTACATGTGTCAGGAGCTCTGTGTTGTTTGGCCCCCAGGCACATAGGGCCAAGCTACAAGTGACAAATGACACAGGTTGGACACTTGCCAGCTTCCCTCAAGTTTTGATGGGAAATGTAGGCATCCTGGTCTTGCAGCTTGGCTCTCCGACTGCTGTCCAATGGACTTCTCAACTGCCACTTGTCCAACATTCCGCCAAGCTGCCTACATTTCCCATCAAAACTTGAGGGAAGCTGACAAGTGTCCAACCTGTGTCATTCGCCACTTGTAGTTTGGCCCATAGACACAAACAAAGAGTCTCAAACAAGTCATGCAGCAAGATACAAACATCCATTAACAACAACAACAACAACAACAACACCTACAGAACTGCAAAAGATGGTGCTACTTGGAACAGCATACATATTATGTCGGTATCTGGTTGATACTTAGGTCTCCTGTGGAAACTTGTATCAGCTTAGCAAGGCCACTCAATAATAACATGTGTCCTCTGCTTATTGTTGATTGTGTTCCGGATAATTCGAATAGTAATAACAAAAACAACATTTGATTATATACCGCCCTTCAGGACAACTTAATGCCCACTCAGAGTGGTTTACAAAGTATGTTATTATTATCCCCGCAACAAACACCCTGTGAGGTGGTGGGGCTGAGAGAGCTCCAGAGAGCTGTAACTAGTCCAAGGTCACCCAGCTGGCTTCAAGTGGAGGAGTGAGGAAACAAACCCGGCTCTCCATATTAGAGTCTTAACCTCTACACCAAACTGTCTCTCTCGCCATGAAAAGGAAGATACAGGGCCAAGCTACACATGATGAATGACACTTGAACAGCAAGTGTATTTCTCCCTGTTCACTTGCCCTCCACTCAATCCACTTGCCGTTCAAGTCTCATTAGTCATGTGTAGCTTGGCACACAGATTTTACACTCTCTTATTTACGTTTCAACCATTCCAATCTAGTCTTTCAGCAAGACAGTCAGTCAGTCAGTCAGTCAGTCAGTCACTCACTCACTCACTCTCACTCTCACTCTCACTCTCACTCTCACTCTCACTCTCACTCTCACTCTCACTCTCACTCTGAGATCTTTGCCTTCATGAGCAAGGTAAGCAGAGGATGAACAGGATTTTATAAACACCTGAGTAGGATGAGACCTGCTTCAAATTTCTCTCTTAGCTGTTCCCATCCAATTTGGCTTACTTACATGGAAGGAACAAGTGCCTAATAGGACAACCCAAAGCAGAGTTGAAAGCTTAACTCGGCATGCATACCTTCAGCATATTTTCCCCCACAATGTCATTTGTCTCAACGTGTTTGCTGTCTCCTGCCAAGTGATAATAATGAGTTATGACAAACTGATCCTAAATGTGGTGTCACTGTAGCTATCACCCATATTAAAAATTTAATGATGCTTAATAATGTGAATAGGACTAACATGGAGATGAAGGAGGGAAATGGGCAGGAGATAGTTAGCATACACAAGCCAAGGTTATTTTAACTAAGTAAGCATGACATCCGCTAATTTACAGATTAAAACGGTCTTGTGTTAATTGTTTACCCTTCAACAGAACTCCAAAACGCAACCTAAGATTATAAGAAGAACCTTCCTGGATTTGCCTAATGGGACATCTACTCAATATCTCATTTCTCACAGTGGCCAACCACAAATGGCCTATAAACCAGGTATTCAGACTCATACTGCCTCTGAATATGGAGGTCTTGCTTAGTAATCCTTGCTAATAGCCACTGAAGGGTCTCTAAACAAATTTTCTTTGACCTCCTACCCCTATACAGCTCACATATTATCAGAACTATTTCTTACTAATTTACACGTTTTAATCAAACTATTTATCTGTCACCCCTGCTCATGGTAGCTCACAACATAAAAGATAAAATCATAAAACATAATTAAATTGTTTGCAGGAACAAGAATGGGGGAGAGCAGGAAGGAGAAGCAGAGTTCCTGTGCAGCACTCATAGCTTGTAGCATAGTCAAGGAATTCGCATGTATGGGAAGTGACTCAGGGCCAAGCTACACATGACGAATGGCACTTGAACAGCAAGTGTATTTCTCCCTGTTCACTTGCCCTCCACTCAATCCACTTGCTGTTCAAGTGTCATTCGTCATGTGTAGCTTGGCCCTTAGAGAGAGGAAGGGGGCAGCAACCACCATCCACAATGGGTAAGGCAGAACAAAGAGAAGAGTCAATAAATTTTGTTAGGTCCAGGAAATGTATTGAGGAGCGAAGAGCAATGGGTACAGGGTCTGGGATCCAGCTCGGCTCCTGGAAAGACATGGGTCTCAATTCATCCTCTGATGCTGATGTTAATGTCATGCTATGGCCAATCTTCCCATAGTCAACTATACCTGAGCACTGAAGAGCCAAATTACACTTTACATTTTTTGCTGAGTTTGGTCTGGCTTTCTGGTTTCCCAACTTATTTCCCCTGAAGCCCTACAGCAGCTGTGGGGAAAGAGATTTTAGATGTCCCAGGGAGTCCACTCAAGATGATCTCCCAACACACCATAGTCCTCCTGAGCCCAACCAGCCTCCCCAGCAACTTTAAAAATGCCTTTCCCCAGAATCGGTCTGTGACTGTGGGAAAAAAGGAGTACTGTGTAGTTTGACCCTGACACCATTATTAAAGGCAATCCTTGGTGGTTGGAGTTGGGAAAGTCCTTTTCTTCCTGAGATGCTGGTGAATTTTGTGCAAGATGGACCATCAGAGAAAGTATAAAGACATGTGTATATGTCAAAGTTGCATTTGTATCCTGCCTGATCAAAATGTCAATGAACATAGATTTTGGGGGTGTCCAATTGAATAACATACAAAAGGAGATACAGCAAATTCCATATATGTACACTAAAGTTATGGAATCTGTTTCCCTCTTGCTTTGATTTTCTTTAAATTTTAAGGGAAGATTTCATTTAGCCTTGTTACTAGCAGCTTGTTCTTAATAGAACTGAACATACAAAGCAGCTGAGCCTCTGTTAAGCATCCAGGGAAAAAAATAGGTCCTCTACACCAAAACAAGTGGGGAAATACCACAAGCCAAGCCAACTGCTTTGCAACACATATTGTAAATAAGAGATTTAGCTTGTTTGTTCACATCAAGTGGCTGTTCTATACATTTGCATTGCTGAAATTGCAGAAACTGTAATTAAAAGCCACACAAATTGCCATTTCCATTTCTAGGGAAATGGCACTTTTAAAACAATGCATTCATACAGGGAGCCACAAAAAGGAGTATTATAAAATAAAGCAAAATTAAAAAAAAACAAAAATGGAGAGGTTACTTCATTCTGGAATAAATACTCAAGTGGTTATTGAATGAAATATTTAGGAATGAGGAATGATATTTAGGAATTTCCTCTATTCTATCCTGTTCCAGATTAACTAGGAAAATTTGAAATTCTAGGATTGGATGATATGCACTTCACCTCAGCTTTCACTTTTTCAGTTCGTTGGATTTTTCTTCCACTTCTTAGGTGCACATGGGTAAAATAAATATGTGGGAAGTAGAGTCCCTCCCCATGTAAAAATAGGTTGCTGCCCCATAACACGACAGTGTTGATCACTATAACTAAATAAGTGGTACAGGAACAGCCTTCTGTTTTAGGAGGAAATCCTTTGATTCCTGCCTCAAGGAATACAGACAATAGCGGAATTCATGAGTTCCCCCTATTAAAGGTTTGCATTTCCCTACATCGGTCCACAATGAGACAATCTGGAATAAGGACAATTACATTCCTATGATGTCAATAAATGTGTACCATCAAGAATGAGATGCTTCTGAGAGTATTATCTTTGCGATTTACTGATGGGCTATGTACTTTACAACAAATGACCATTTATTTATTATTTATTTATTTTATTTGACTTATATCCCACCCTACCTACTAATGGGCTCAGGGTGGCTCACATCATCATTAAAGCACAATAAATTAATAGTCAACTTTAAAAACACACTTAAAAACTTACATTAAAATACTCCGGCACCATTATACATAGGCTACTTTGGATACTAATAAAAGACCTACATAAGTCATAGCTGTGGGTAGAACGCATAGCTGAGGGCAGTCATAGAAGAGGCAGTGACCTTAGATAGGATAAGAGGGGGCACCTGCTGGTCCTCATCCAAAGGCCTGGTGGAACATCTCCATTTTATAGGCCCTGGAGATCTGTGATAGGTCCCGCAGGGCCCAGATCTCCAGTGGGTGAGGGTTCCACCGGGCTCTGGTCAGGGCAGAAAAAGCCCTGGCCCTGGTGGAGGCCAGCCAGATGTCCCTTGGGCTGGGGACCATCAGGAGTTGTTTATCTGCAGAGTGCAGCGCCTTCAAGGGACATAGTGGGAGAGGTGGTCCTGTAGTATGGGAAGTCTCAGAGTACCGTGACCACTTGTTTTACAGTCTTTATCTTTTTTTAAACTGATGGGGTTGGTCCTAAAAAAATAAATGAGATAAGGCCAAGAGACAGATTTCTAGAAACATAGATCAACTCTTCATATATAGTAAAGGTTCATTTTACTGTGAGAAGCGTGTTGAATTTTTTTCTTCATCTTCACCAGGGATAAAATGTAGTCCAAATCTGTTTCCACTACTGAGAACTCCAAATATGTGTGAATTGCTTTATACATAAGCTTGCCTTTATGCTTCATACAGCATATTTCTAATACCATAACAGAATCTTACTGACTCTCTTCTTTAACTCTTGTTCTTTTTAAGGATTGAATAAACACCAGAAACTAGGACTGTGCCTTTCTGTTTTGTAATTTAAATCGAGATATATATATATATATATTCTGTAAGTATGTGTTTATATATGTGTCAATGTAAATATAATTTGGATCTCCATGGGTATTCACTGAGCCCTAAGTGAAGAGTGAAGGAATCCTATTTTACTGATACCATTCCTTTTTACTCCATTTATAGATCACCATTACATGAAACATTCATATTTCCGATGGTAAAGAGAAGTGACTGCTACCTGTTCCATTATATTTTGTCAATGGCTTTAGTTTTATGCTCTTTGTTGTTAGTTTTGTAGATTTATGTATATTTCCTGCATTTTACATCCAATTTATATGGTATGAAAGGTATGCTATTTACACATATAGGATCCTACCAGATTTTCTACTGGCACAAGAGAGATAAAGGACCTCTTTTGACCCTAGCAAAAAGTATGCTAGAGAACATGTGACCAATATGATCAGCTCATTGTTATGCATGGAATATGCATTGTATATTAGTATATCAATATCTGTACATTGTATATATCTCCAAATGTCTGCTTGCATGCATTTTTGTTCCTGTAAATCTTTGGTCTCTTTAAGTAACTCTGATTCATTTTTGTATGCTCATTGCTAAGTTTTACCCTACCCCACTCTGAGGATCTGAAACATTACAACATAATCTTTGAAGCTCTCTGCAGCTTTCTGATGATCTGGAAACATAGAAATACAGAGACAGAAGTGACCCCCAAGGGTCACCTAGTCCAATCTACTGCACAATGCAGGAAATTCATAGTTATCTCTCCACTTCACCTCCCTCAGGATTTCACACACATACATGCATGTAATGCATACAAGCACACACACACACACAGATACAGAGCAATCAGTATGATTTGGTTGGCAGTTGATAAGGTGACAATGAACATATCTGCCTCTTCCTTTTATTTTAAATCTATTTTGGCATTTTGATATGTTTTCATTGGAGTTCCTGGAGCCAAATCCACTTCTCCGTATGCTTACATTTTCATCACATGAATTTTATTTGTGTTGTTATTTTTACCCTACTAAAATATGGTGGGAGATCTAGCAGTGAGCTTCTGGAAGCCAAATTTAAGTTGGTTGATGAGGTGCTGAAATGGAGGACATCCAAAGTAGTGTTTTCAGAAATGAAAATGATACTTTGGATGTTCTCCACTTCAGCATCTCATCTTCCCTATTTTACACTAAATAAAGTTCTTCTACAACACAGATGTTCCACAAGATGTTCTTCAAGATGCAAATTTCTATTAAGTAACCTCTTAACAAGATAAACCAATCCTTTAGGATATATCTTTCCACTGCGAGAACTTATTTGTGCATTTGATGTGCCCTGAGAACAGAAGGCAGGGATACACTCATCTTCAGCAATGTGAAACAAGCAAAGCAATTATCGTGTTTTATAACATAACAAAAATATTCCCAATTTTTAGAAAGGGGACTGGGCCACAGCAGCTGGTATCTGATTAAAAAGTATCTGCAGCTTTAGAAAACAAGCATGTGCAGTCTTTTGGTTTCCAACAGCTGAACAAAAAGGGGAAGGGAGTAACAGCAATAGAGGATAGCAGTATTTTGCAGTATTTATTCATAAAATGACACTTTCCTTTCCAAGTCCATTTGCCTTTATACTCTTCTGTGTCAAAAACCCACGACGAGATTAAGAAGATCTTTCTTATATGGGTTATGCTGAAATGGTGTGATACATTTTTGGGGGTTGGGGGGAATATCACATTACTATTCAATAATTCAGTGAATATCACATGATTCAATGAGGTCCTAGCTTCTAAAATACAAACATTCCATTGTGACATTCTGGAGTACTTCCTCCTGGTAGATTTATAACACAGTGATGATGTCAATTAAACACCAAATACTAGCTAACAACTGGGAATAGTATGGCAGAGCCAGGGAACAGTTTGGTGCATCATTTGAAACATCTATTAGGTTTCTAGTTTGTGCATTCCCAAATGTGTACACAGGACAAGCTTATTTCCCTGTCGTTCTTCATTGGTTGCCACTGTTAGAGATCACTAGTTTTTGTTCTCTTGTTGTATTTATATTATTAGTATTAAGACATCAATAAAACATGACTTAAGCCCAAAATTCCAATAATTTAAAGCTCATGACTGTCATAAATTTTGGGATCTTTTAGGGAAGAAATGAGCGACAGGATATGACACCATGCATGTAACATTTTTGATGGAATAATAATGATATATGAGAAGGACACACGTTCATACACAAACTCAAACCATCGTACTCCACAGACTCATCCTCAGGTTGGCCAGACTGCTGCATGAATTTCTGGAGAAAAATAGCCCATCACCTTGTAGTCTCTGAAGAAAGCTGGTCTGAAGAAAGTCTTGTATTTTTTTCCATGGCGATTTGAAGAAAATCTCGTGATGTACAAGAGTATTCCATATGGGGCAGAGAGAATATCCAAGAGAAATAGGCACTGGTTATCTAACTGGAGTGCCCTAACCTAAATAGCCCAGGCAAGCCCAGTCTCAGCAAATCTTGGAAGCTAAGACTCCTCTTTATCAATGGAGGCCCAAGTCGCAGCAGTTGCCCAGTCTGCTTTTTTCCATCTTTGGCAGACCAGGCAGCTTGTTCCCTGTCTCTCAACCCATGACCTGGAAATAGTGATCCATGCAACGATCATCTCCAGAGTGAATTACTGTAACTCGATCTAAGCAGGGCTTCCCTTGAGTCTGACCTGGAAATTACAGCGGGTCCAGAATGCTGCTGCCCATGTCCTGATGGGTGTGCCTTTCAGGACACATGTACCTCCAGTGCTGCTGCAGCAGCTACACTGGCTTCCTGTGGAGTTCTGGCTCAGGTTCAAGGTTTTGGTATTAACCTATAAAGCCCTAAATGGACTGGGGCCAGCATACTTGATGGACCATCGCTTCCCATATACTCCCCGGAGGGTGCTGAGATCAGCTGGTAAGCACCTACTGGTGGTCCCTGGCCCCAGGGAGGCCTGATTGGCCTCAACCAGGGCCAGGGCCTTTTCGGTCCTGGCCCTGACCTGGTGGAACTCTCTGTCTGAGGATACCCGGGCCCACCAAGTTCTTGTCTCCTTCAGGTGGGCCTGTAAGACGGAGATGATCCGCCAAGCATATGGTTGAGGCCATCAGGGATTCAATCAAGTGAACCTCTCTCCCAGTCTCCCCTATGTCTGTAAGGAGGGTATAGACCATCTACCCCCCATATATGAGCAGCCATGCATGGTTAAGCCACACCTCCACCTCCATCAGATGCTATATAGTTTTTATACGATGAGCAGATGTTTTATTAGAAGTCTGTGTTAAATTATTGTGATTTTATTCCTGTATATTATATTTATTGTTGTGACTCGCCCTGAGCCTGCTCACAGGGGGGGGGGGCAGAATATAAATATAAATATAAATATAAATATAAATATAAATATAAATATAAATATAAATATAAATATAAATATAAATATAAATATAAATATAAATATAAATATAAATATAAATATAAGAAGAAGGGTTAACCTTGGTTAGTAATTGGATGGGAGACTTCCAATGAAGACTAGGGTTCCAGAGGCAGGCAATGGCAACCCATCTCTGTCAGTCTCCTGCCTTGAAAACCCCACTAGGGGTCACCATAAGTCAACTATGACTTGATGGCATTCTTCACCACCACCATCTAAGCAGGAGCAGGAGACACAGAAAGCAATTCGTGCGGCAGTCCCAGCTGGCAGCAAAGCTGCTATAAGCCGGGGGTCGCTTATTGCACGTGCTTCCCAGCCATCCTGGGATCTGAGGAGGGGGGGAGCACTAAGCACGTAAGGCAGCTCTGCCCCAGCACTCCCAAACAGTCACGTCATGCTTTGCCCATCCACCCCCCCCCCCTACGGTAGTACAGGTCTAGCCGGTCACTGATTCAGGGCCAGGTAGGATTTTTTTCTCCCCATTAATTGGTTAGCGGTGGGGAGTTTTTCACCTACCTTGTACTTCCAGTATGGGTGTGGTAATTGGCTTGTGGTGGTGCTGTAAATAGGTTTCCTATTAGCAGGATAGGGTTTGGGAGAAATCAGCGGGCCAGTGCGCACCCTTGGCATGTCCCCGTTTAAGGGGGAATGTGGGGTCTGTCAGGATCGCTGGTATTGTTTGACGGCTGCCAGCTGAGAGGGCAGACTGCCACGTGGGGCCTCATGTATAAGTACGGCCCCTCACATTTGACGACGGGGGAGTTAATAGGCGTGGTCGAGGTTCAACATGCCTGGCCGGCTGGGTCCCAACCATGTCTTTGGATGGTTCATGCCCGGGGTAGAGGAGCTCGCCCAGACAGGTCAAGGCGGAGGTCCAGGGACCCCAGGGCTTGACCTGTACTGCTAGTTAGGCCCTTGCCATGTTATGTTTAATGTCCTGTTGTTGATAGAATAAAATTGGCCCTTAGTTCCCAATATACATGTCCGTGTCTTCAGTTTGTCTGGGGGGAGGGCGGGGAATGCACAAATTGCATCAGGTAAACCAAAATCTTCTAAATTGCTTCATATTCCATGGACCTTATAAAGGGTTTCAAGGTCTTTGTCTGCCTTAGAGAAATCCCCCTTTTCAACTGGATTCAACCAATTTAATTTGACTCACCACATCATGTTGGGCTCTGACCCCCTTAGCTCCATTCTGGTCTGCTGAGTCTTCCATCACAATTTGATAAACATTTCTGTTTTTAGCCATCTGTGATTACCAGTTACATGACCATTTGTCCATTTAATCAGTTGCACAATCTTGATTCTCCCTCATTCAAATTGAGGTCATGCCCTTTACATTTTGGCAGTGGTCCAATAGTTTTCTGTTGATTTTGGTGCATCTTCTGATTTCCAGGGCTGAAGCAGAACAATATATTTATAATGAGAAGGCTTGCAAGAAGCCTTTTCTCTTTTGATCCGCCTGCATCTTGGAAGGAGAATGAGCAGTCGATCCATTGGTAATATATAACCACTATTGCACTCAAGGCCCTGACCTGGATATCCCAGGTGAGCCTGATCTCATCAGATCTCAGAAGCTAAGCAGGGTCGGTCTTGGTTAGTAATCGGATGGGAGACCTCCAATGAAGAACAGGGTTGCAGAGGCATGCAATGGCAAACCACCTCTGATAGTCTCTTGCCTCGAAACCACTCAAGGGGTCATCATGAGTCAGCTATGACTTGAAGGCTACACACACACACAATGCTCCCAAGACTCCTTGCCATAATTTATTCATGGCAAATTTTTAGAGGTTGCTGTTTGCAATTTGCAAATGAATTATGATCTGAATGGAGGGGAATGGTCAAGCATCTCTGAAGGGTGGGGCAAGGCGAAGAGAAGCCCTGATTGAGTGTTCATAAATTCTATCAATGAATTCATGGCCTACTGCCAATTCCCTGTATCATGCACTGAGTAGCTCATTTGCACAGAACCTGTGAACTGAATCCACAGAGACCCTTTCACTAATTCTTCCTGCCTTTCACCAACCCAGAGAGTTAAATTAGGCTGGGAGAGGAAGACTAGAAGACATGCCTTTGGACGTTAGAGAAGAGGTGTCATTGCTTAAATGCTGGCAACAAGTAGAAGCTTCTTAGAAACTTGCAGAAAGAGGTTGGGAAACGTTTAAACTTAAGCCATTCTGCAGCCCAGCCATTAACATAACTTTGCTTAACCCATGTTCTGGTATCTCATGTCTTAATTCTTCAGTACAAGGAAACTGATATTCCATGAATTAGGAAAAGAAAGACCTTCATTGGATTCCATGGAGTTCTGTAAATGTGGATGAAAATCTCTAACACTTCTGCAAAACGGCTCTGGACTCAACATGTATTATTTCCAGGCTTGTCATCTTATTTCAAAAATAATCACCATGATATTCCCCAAAGCTGTTGACCAAATGCTGCAATATTAGATTCTAACGGGGTAGGGAGGGGGGCATTCTGGCTGGAGCAAGGAAACCTCCATAATCTCCAATAGATCAGCTGTTGTGACTTATTGAAGGGAACAAACAGATGGTTCCAACATGATGTTCAGGGCTTTAATCAATGTAGTTCTGGGACTCTACACTGATCATGTCTGCAGTCTGTCTGGTAAGTTTTCACACTCGAGTGGCGAAGTCCTTCTGCTGTAGCAAAAATGATTAACAGAATTACTGTGCAGCATTTAACCCTACAAGCGCTATTTCCTAATTGAAAGTAATAAATCCTGCTCTTACCTCCTCTCTTGCCCTCTCCCAGTCTCAGTTTCTCAATGCCTGTCTGCTGCACTAGGAAGCATCTAAATTAGACCCGCCGTAGCAAAAACAGAGTAGATAATATTGACGGCTTTGTGTGAACATTTGGCCCGAGGAAATGCTCTGCCTTACACCAAAGTGTCCATTGTCAGTACTGCTTGATCCTAATGAAAGCATTACTTTTTACAGAAGATTTAACATGATATTGACAATTTTCCAACAGGGCTGTTTCCCCAAATTGTCTTCATCTGAACTCTTTCCCCCAATTTCAGGATTCCAAATTACCTGCTGTGGTTTCTACCATTAGCACCCTTGAGCAGGACTGTGCTACGGTTGCTGTCCCCCAACGGTGGGTTCCTATTTTAACATGGAAAAGTCTGAAGTTTCAAATCAGATAAAACAACATGGGGGCTTCCACTACTGTGGAGAGACACTTCTAAGGGAAGTATACATGGTTCCCTGATGAACCTCCTAGGGGAGAGCTATAGACACTACTGCTGTGTTACAAGAGTATGAGAAAAGAAAAAGTTTTTAATGCAACTGTTGCAGAACAAAGGTGCCAGCTGGCAAAAACCTCTTATGTTTCAACCATCCAGCTGGCAAAACACTCACTGGTCACCTGCCCATCAACAAAGCATGCGCCATTCTGCAGACTGCTCCCTCATTCACCTGGTGTGGCAAGCAATGTTCCAGGGTAAAAGTTCCTAAATAGGACTCTTGTGCATTGTAGATACACACTGATTCTTTTTGTTTGGACCACAGCATGTTGAACCAAAGGCTGAAGTTTCCATAATACCCATCCACCCTGTTTTGACATTATCAACATGTTCCATGGAGCCGCTACTGGATCCCTTGTAAAAATTGTGTTACTTATGTGACTAACCACAAGTTTCACAATGGAGCCAACAGTGGCCCTGTGGAGCTGGCTGAGGATGCAAAAACAGCAAGGTGTGGGGGGGGGGGCTACAGCCACCTGTTCCTGCATGTGGTGGTTGCAAACAGAAAACAGCCAGTGTGGCTCTGGGAGACCCATCACACATGTGATATAAAGTCCTCTTGTTGTTCCCTCCAAAATGCAAGTACTTTCTAATGTGTAGTAGACACTAAGAGCTTATTTGACTCATCAGTGTACTCTTCCTGTTCCAATAGGAACTCTGCAACTCTGACCTGAAAAATTCCTGGAAATTTGGGGGTAATACATGTGGAGGGGAGAATTTGGGGAGGATTTCACCTAGAATCTATGTATACTGTACAGCTTGTCCTCTGTACATGCCCTTTTCTCCAGGGGAACTGATCTGCGTAGTCTGGAGATCAGCTGTAAGTCCAGGAACTCTATGTTTTAGCCATCCAGCAACGTGCATAGAGGAAGGAGAGTTTAATAACTAGATCAAGACAGGAACACACAGGAGAAGTTACAACTAAAGTTGCCAGTTGGGTAGAGGGGGAATGACCTGTTCCTTCAATAGAGATTTGTGTGTGTGTATGTGTGTGTGTGTGTGTGCGTGTGGTGTCCTCAAGTCAGAGTTGACTTATAACGACCCCTAGTGGGGTTTTCATGGCACGAAACTATCAGAAGTGGTTTGCCATTGCCTGCCTCTGCAACTCTGGTCTTTGTTGGAGGTCTCCCATCCAATTACTAACCAAGGCCACCCCTGCTTAGCTTCTGAGATTTGACAAGGCTCACCTGGGCTATCCAGTTCAGGGCCAGCAGAGATTTAAATGAGTGGAAATGGGCAGTTGAAATTTTTATGGTATGATGATAATAGTGTCAGCTGAGAAATGTTTGCAGATGAAACTGGTATTAAAGAGGCAGCTAGGGGAGCCAGTTTAAGACTTGGCTAGCCTACTCGCAATATTTCAGGTCTGAAGTAGAAGAGCAAAATTCGAGTCCAGTAGCACCTTAAAGATCAACATAATTTCCAGGGCATCAGCTTTCAAGAGTTAAGCTCCTTTCATCATATACCTGAAGGAAGCTTGACTCTCGAAAGTTTATACCCTAGAAATCTTTTTGATATTTAAGGTGCTACCAGACTCAAATTTTGTATTTTTATTCACAGTGAACTCTTTACTTGCTATCTTTCTTGTGGCATTAAAGAACTGAAAGATATAAAATCAGTGCTCATTGCAAAATGACATCCCTAATGGACGCACTATCCCCTCCTTGTGTCTGTTCGCTTCCTACCAGTGATAGCATTTAGAGGAAGAAGGAAATAAGAGTTCAGAAGGTAATATTGTTATATCCATATGGACCGAAAGCCTGTTGGCATGCAGAAGATGTCATTACTTGCCAGCATTTCCCATTGGTGATGCTGTCGGTTGGTGCTGGGAAAGACCTTTTTTTGCTGCTGGTTGACACAGTAGTCAAGAAAGTTAGATGATCTAATGGTAGAAAACAGCTTCATATATGCCTAGCGTAAGGGTCTGTTTGAATCCTTTCTTCGGAAGGAAAACACAAAGTCACAGTAGCTAATAAAATCTGCCAGCAATTATTAATCTTGGGACTTTGTATTCAGATGCATGCAAATATGGAATAAATAAGTGAAGTAAAACTCAACAGAGGCAATGACAAGTAAGAGGGAGTTAAAAAAAAAAAGACAGCTGACTGGAACTAACTCTTGGAGAGCTCAAGCAGCCGTCCTGATTGTGATTAATATTACAATGCAGCCTGCTGAAACAGAATCTCATAAATATCCATGAAACATTTTATTAGATGATTGTAAATACTTAACATCATCTCTTGCAATGCATCAGATTGCAGAAAAGAGGAAGATAGGAACACGAAGGTGTATAAAGGTGTATAACGACCCCCCACTCCAGGGTCCTTAGTTATATTTTTGTGATGCAGTTGCACATAGTAGGGATGGTTCCATTCCCACCCCCCTTAAAGGGATGAATTCCATAAACATAGCAAAGCTTGGTATAAGAAATATTTTTTTAAAAAAATATATTTATAGTATGCATTTCTTACTGGGATTAGACATGGGCATGAACAAAAAAACAACAACTGGGAGGTTCAAAGTTCATACAGTTTCATGAACCATGAACCACGAACTTTCACGAACTTGCCCTGGTTCCCGAACTGATTAGTGTGGTTCTTGAAACCGTCACTTCCAGGGCAGCAGAAAGTCTGCAGAATAGGATGTGAGCTTCGGTTTCCCCTTGTAAATGCCAGTCGCTTTTCAGCTGATGGGAGGAGAATCCCTATCAGCAGGAAAAAGCTGCTGGCTGCTCTGCTTCCCATGTTTGCAGAAGTTTGTTTATTCCCTGCTGGCTTTAAAAGCCAGGAAAGGGCTAAATGGCTGGTTTTCCCTTCCTCCTTTGGGGTATGCACACACACTCTTTTTTTTTTCAAAGGCAAGAAAGTGTAGCAATGTTGTAATATTGTAGCATTGCAACATTGTAACATTACTGCACTTTCCTCCTGGCTTTAAAAGCCAGGAAAGGATTAAATAGCTGATTTTCCTTCCCTCCAAGACATGTTTCAGGCTTTACAAAGAGGAAAAAAACAAGCATTTTGCACAGCCCTTTAGAAACAAAGTGGCAGGGAAGCTGCTGCTCTGATGAACCGCTGGTTTGCAAACCATGAACCAGCTAGGTTCATGATGAATTTTGGTCCATATTTCAGTTCTCTAACTGGGACTCAAGGCAGATTACATGAAGTAAGTCAATACAATCAACAAGATGAGACATAACAATAAAAACAACAATATGCTTATGTATTGCTCTTCTAGACAAATTAGTGCCCCACTCAGAGAGGCGAACAAAGTCAGTGTTATTATTATCTCCACAATACAGCTGGAGAACGGAGGCTGAGAGGAGTGGCTTACCCAGGGTCACCTGCAGAGATCAGCAGAAGTGTGGTTCAAACCAGTAGAGTGCTGATTTGTAGCCCAACCACTTAATCACTACAGCTAGGGAGCCAGGGCTGAGCAGAGTGGCTCACTCAAGGCCACCTGCTGAACTCAAGGCAGTTGTGGGAGTCGAACCAGCAGAGTGCTGATTCACAGTCCAGCCACTTGACCACTATCCTACTGCAGCTATCTTAATAACAGTGCTTATATACCATTGTCCATTGGATGTCTTGGGCAAGCTCCTCTCAGCTCCAGCTCCCCAGCTATATTGTGGGGATAATAATAACACTGACCTTGCTCAGCATTCTGAGTAGGACACTAACCTATCTAGAAGAGGAGGAGCTTGCCCAAGACATCCA
The DNA here is from genome assembly GCF_028583425.1 of Eublepharis macularius. Lineage (NCBI taxonomy): Eukaryota > Metazoa > Chordata > Lepidosauria > Squamata > Eublepharidae > Eublepharis > Eublepharis macularius. The sequence continues at coordinate 26,488,678 of NC_072805.1, read as the reverse complement.
ATGGACAATGCAGTAGGATTTGGATTGTAAACTCATGAACTAACCAGAAATATAAACAGAAGTATCACAGCAATCTTCTCTGAAAGTTCGGAGTAAAGGACTTTCTTACCTCTTCTGGGAAGTATTATAGAAAAGCCACAGTCTCCCTCCCTCCCTGTAGTTCTGAGCCATAGCCAAGCTTCTTCAGTATGTAAGGCTGCCACGTTATCAGTGGTGATGTGACTATAGTGTCAGACCAAGACTGCAAAGTAAGTTTAAATCCCCTCTTAGCCATTACGTTCACTGGCTGACCTTAGTCTTCGACTAACCTACCTCCCAGAATTGTGAATATAAAATGGAATAGGGAAAACCATTTATGATTCCCTCAGTTAACTGGAAGAGGAGTGAGGGTTTTTTTTAAAAAGATATTTTCAGGTGAGGCTTAACAAAAATGAATGCAAAATTTCTACATAATAATCTATAATATTCTCTCCATCCCCAAGCTCAAGTGGTATTATATTTTTTTTCAATTCCTTGTTTTCTCTCTACTGAGATTGACAACGGAAAGTTTCATTCATGACGGGGTGAGGAGAAAGGATGTGTCAGAAAGGAGCTGAGGTTGTCAATTCACCTCCACAGAGCATCAAAGCATTGTCCAGAGGTAATTGCTTGAGCTGGCCAAACAAGGCAATTATGGACGGAACGTGTTTCCTGTGAAGGCACAAAGACAGGAAAGAGTGAGCCACGGTTGTGGGGTTCATGCAAAAGTAGATAAGAATAATGGCAGAAACAATGTGGTAGTTGATGGATTTGGCTTTTTGCTTAGGATGAAACTGTCAAGTAACAGTGAGTTGTTTGAGCATTCTTACATGCTGATTCCAAACACTTTGGGTGGGACTATAGGTACCTTAGACTGGTGGTCGGACTCCAAAGGAACATCTACTTCAGTTGAAGGACACCTTAGGATGGAGGAAGGCTTCAAACTGCTTAAGGGAGAGGTAGAATGCTACCTTGAAAGAAACTTATGTCAGTGGAATCCCATTTTTGGATTGGAACAACTCTTCCTGGAATGGTATGAGATGAATGGAAGTTCTACCTGTGGTATGTAATCTGTTCATGAATTCTTAAAAGTGGATTTGACAGATTTATTCAGGATAAAAATCCATCAATGACTAGTAACCATGATGGATTAATGGAACCTCCAGAGACAGCATGCATCTAAATACTAGTTGCTAGGGTTTAGGCACAGAGTGAGGGGATTTTGACCTCCTTGTCCTTGATGTGGTTTTTCTGTGACATCTGCTGGCTATTGAGGGAAGCAAGGTGCTGGATTTGATGGACTATTGGTCTGATCCACTTCTTATTAAAATCATCACTTGTTACAGCAGCCATAAAGTAATAATTATAGATGCATGAAACGGCCCTTATTAAATATCTAGAGGAATTAGCCGTGTTAGTCTGTAGTAGCAAAATAGAGTCCAGTAGCACCTTTAAGACTAACTTTATTGGAGCATAAGCTTTCGAGAACCACAGTTCTCTTTTTCAGATGCATGGAGGGTATGAAGAAACTGGCCAGAGATATATAGGTGGTGATGGGAGTGGGGAGAGGGTGCAGGGAGTGAGGGCCATATAAATGTAATTCAGTTGCAAAAGTCATGGAAGAGGTTGAATGCTCAATCCAGGCTGGGTGTGACACCTTCCCTCCATTGCTGAATCTGAATAGAATACCTGAAGGCAGTTACTTCAGGTAATGAGATAACCATGCAGAGTCTCTATTCAATCCAGGTCTGACTGAGTCAAATTTACATATGAATTACAATTCAGCAGCTTCCTGCTGGATTTTGTTTTTGAAAGGTTTCTGTTGAACTATGGTGACCTTTAAGTCCTTGATGGAATATCCTGTTAGATTGAAGTGTTCTCTCCTGCTGGTTTCTGGATGTTGCCATTCTTGATATCAGATTTGTGTCCATTTATTCTTTTGCACAGAGGTTGGCTGGTTTGTCCAGTGTACAGAGCAGATGGACATTGCTGGCACATGAGGGCATATATCACGTTGGAGGATGAGCAGCTGTAAGAGCCAGAGATAGCGTAGTTGATGCCATTGGGTCCTGTGATCATATTTCCTGGGTAGATATGTTGGCAGAGTTAGCATCTGGGTCTGTTGCAGGGTCTGGTTCCCGTGTTGGTGACTCTGTTGGCTGGTTCATGGTTATTTGTGAAAAGTCATTTAAGGTTGTAGGGCTTTCTGTAGGCAAGGAGAGGTCTTCCATCTCAGGCTTGTGAGAGAGAGGCATCATTTTCCAGGATGGGCTGTTGATATGTTGGATAGGTTTGAGCTGGGAACTATAGGTGACAACCAGTGGTGTTCTGTTGTTGGCTCTTTTTGGTTTGTCCTGGAGTAGGTTGTTTCTGGGTACTAATATGGCCCTGTCAATTTGTTTCCTCATCTCATTTGGTGGGTACTGTAGTCCCAAAAATGCTTGTTGTAAATCTCTTAAATGAGAGTCCTGATCAAGAGCATTTGAGCAGATTGGACTGTGCACTCCACCTCTGTCATTATCTTAGTAAATATGCAATCATTCAGTACATATGCAATCACTGTATTCTAGGCAAGTAAATTACACCAGAGTGCATAGTAGCTGTTTTATGGCACAAGAGTAGCTGGACCACAATGCCTAAAACCTTGGAGTACTTTCTTTGAAACTGAGTTATTGTTTGGTAACACTGTCCTTCTTTCTACCACACCCACCAGTACTGTAACAGCAGGCACATTCCCCAGGCCCTGCATTGGCTCCTATGTCAGCTCCTCAGCTGCCAGTGCCTCCACAGAGTCTCAGGCCACCTTCCCCATCACAGTGGCAGCTGCTGTCATCCAGGCCCAACCCTGGGAAACAACCCCCAGCCATGCAGCTGATTTACCTGCCTCCTGCAGCAGCAAAGGCAGCTCAACCTACAGGAGTGTTTGGACAGTCAGGGTAGGGTAAGCTGCCAAGGGAGCCACTGGGGAAGTTTCAGCAGAAGCAGCAGGGGTAGGTCAGAGAGGGCTGAGCAAACACCCCACCATGGACTGAGAGGCCAAAAAACTGCAGAGGTTACCCAGCCCTACCACTCAGGGATACTGGGTGGGGACTGGGAGCAAACCCATGGAGGTTGAAAAGGGGAATCCTTTATGAGCAGGTCATGTGAGGGCCAGGGGGGTGGGAGGGGAGTAATGAAAGAGGCTGCTGGAGAGTGCTGTTGTTCCCAGGGCAAGAGAAGAAAAAAGGTGGTGCAACCCCCTTCCCTGCCTGTCTGAGGCCTGGGGACACCTGCCTTTGGTAGCTAGCTGACCAGCAGATGGCCAGACAAGGGTGTGGGTGAAGGAACAGCTTCACAGTTACAAAACTGCAGTATCCTGATTTTGTTACAGTTGGCAAATTGGAACTGCCTTGTATCTGAAGGCATTCACTCTTCCACGTAATATGGGGACAGAAAAAAAAATCAGGACACTGCAAACTTCAGAATAGCATGCACATTTTCCGAATAAGCATTTTCATATATGTTTATTATTTATTTACATCATTTCTTAGCCAAGTTGTTATCATGTGTTGTTAGGGAAACACAGATGCTCTGTTCTGGTGTCAGTGTGAAGGTAGTTCACTTTCCATTTTGGCCCAAATCCACATCAAAATAGCCAGAGCCTAAGGAAGATGCCCTCCTTCTGTCATTTCTCATTCCTATGCTAAAAGAGGTCCTAGGTTAGCTTCTATACCTGCCAGCAAGGAACATGCCCAAGGTGGGCAGTGATTCATCCAAACTGCTAAAAGCTATGGGCTGAAAAATTAGTGCAGCTCCTCTACAAGCTTGGAAGGAAATCTGAGCATCTGAGAATCTGAGCAACATGAAATGAGAGCCAATGGGCCAAGCTACAAGTGACGAATGACACTTGAACGGCAAGTGGATTGAGTGGAGAGCAAGTGGAGGGCAAGTGAACAGGGAGGAATACACTTGCCGTTCAAGTGTCATTCGTCACTTGTAGTTTGGCCCTAAGTTTATTGAGGGCCATAATATGAGCAGCTGACTTGGAGAATTCACTAACTCTATCATTCAAAATAATATCAAGTGTGCACTAATAATACTCAACACTAGAAAGCCCTTGTTTGGCACCAAATTTTCTCAACATGCTCATATACTAAACAATGTACACTGTTCAAAAAAGTAGAAGCCAAAAATCCAAAGATATAGAAACAACAGGGCTAAGTAGCTATCTATTTAGATGGGTAGCCGCGTTAGTCTGTCTGCAGCAGTAGAAAAACAATAGTAGAAGTAGCAGGTATCTGAAGAAGTGAGCTGCGACTCACAAAAGCTCATACTCTACCACAATTTTCATTAGTCTTATAGGTGCTACTGGACTCTTGCTCTTTTCTATAGCTATTTATCTATCAAAGGTCCAATTTTCTTGGCAAGGGCTTTAGGCAGCCAATAGTCCAAAGGGTAAGCCAAAGAAAATGTGCAGCAGGGACCAAATCTCATGGTCCAAAGGGAGGGAGGGAGACAGACACAGGAAGAGTGTAAATTAAGGATGCTGAAAATATGTCAAACATGATTGCCCAGAAACTATACCTTGCTTAACCTCTTTGCCATACATGTGAGACAAGCCTCAGATCAGTTCATGCTACCCTTACTGTTCACTCTGTGATTCAAATACTGAAGTGGGCAGCTTTGTGACTGCACTGTAGCCTTGGTAAATAAGTTTTGCTTCTAACATGCATTTTGCAACAAGCATTCACTTTTGCACCAGGGGTGGTTTTTTTCTGGTGAGAAAATGGCAAGGGAGGAAAGTGTTAAAGTTGCCCTCTAACTCTCTCAACCCATTATCCTTTTTTAATAAAGCAATCCTAGGCAGTCAAATTTGCAAACTAAAGGACATCATTAAACATAAATACAAAAGATCAGACCACTTAGTTATGTGTGTGAGAGATTCCCTTCTTCAAAACACTTCAGCCAGTTCAGACTCTGCTTCCCTTTTAGTCTCTTCTAAACTCAAAACCTAATGTTTCTTCTTATGTACAAACAAACACCCCTGTCCCCATTCAGTTGTACCCAACCTATGTTGCTTATCGTTCCATCAAGAAACTTTCTCCTTTCTTTATTCTCTTTTCTTAGGACTACAGTCTTGAGTGCCAACAATACAGAAAGCAATTATAATGATAACAGCAAGTAACGATAATAATGATGGATATAACCAATGCTGCCCAACTGGAACACCGAGTTGTCCAGGTCTGGCTATCTGTTAAATTTACAGTGCAATCCTAAGAAAAGTTACTCCAGTCTATGCCCATTGAAATTAATGTTAATCACATAGGAGAGGAATAGAATAGAATAGAATAGAATAGAATAGAATAGAATAGAATAGAATAGAATAGAATAGAATAGAATAGAATAGAATAGAATATTACTGCCAGAATAATATTATGATCACTTCCAGCCAAAAGGATCTGTAGCTTATAGTTATCTTGTGCACTAGTACAAGATAGGTCTTAAGTCCTGGGTCAAGTTCAAGGTATTTACTATGATGTTCAAAGCCCTAAACAGACTGGAATCTACATACTCATAGGACTGCCTCTCACCATATGTTCCCCAGAGTGCTCTTCATTTAGCCGATCAACACCTTCTGGTGATCCAGTTTGGTATAGTGGATAAGAGCGGCGGGACTCTAATCTGGAGAACCAGGTTTGATTCCCCACTCCTCCACTTGAAGCCAGCTGAGTGACCTTGGGTCAGTCACAGCTCTCTCAGCCCCACCCACCTCACAGGGTGATTGTTGTTAGGATAATAACATACTTTGTAAACTGCTCTGAGTGGAAGTTAAGTTGTCCTGAAGGGCTGTATATAAATCAAATGTTATTATGATTGTTATTATGGTCCCTGGCCCCAAGGACGTTTACCTAGCCTCAACTTTTGGGCCCTGGCACCAGCCTGGTGGAACTCTCTCTCTGTCGAGACCAGGGCTCTGTGGGACTTATCACAGTTCCACCAGGCCTATGGCAGTGGTTGAGGTCTGGGTGGGCTACCTGGTCTGCCTTTCTGCTGTGGCCTTGGTCTGTTATTATCTGAAACGATGACCTGCCTGCCCTACTCTCTCCATGAGGTGTAGAGTTTTAATATCTTTGCTGCTGTTGGATATGGTTTTATGGCTTTAAATTGTTTTGTACTTCATATTGTATTATTAATTTTATACTATATGTCTTGTTATTGTAGTCTAACAATATTGTTACCTGTCTTGAGCCTGTTCGTGGGGAGGGTGGGTTAGAAATTTAATACATTAAATTAAAATAAATTAGTTTACAAAGGGAGAAACAAACTTAGTCCTATACAGGGCGTTTTTTCTGGGAAAAGAAGTGGTGGAACTCAGTGGGTTGTCCTCGGAGAAAATGGTCACATGGCTGGTGCCCCACCCCCTGATCTCCAGACAGAGGGGAGTTGAGATTGCCCTCCACGTGGAGGGCAATCTCAACTCCCCTCTGTCTGGAGATCAGGGGGTGGGGCCACCAGCCATGTGACCATTTTCAAGAGGTTCCGGAACTCCGTTCCACCGTGTTCCTGCTGAAAAAAAGCCCTGGTCTTATAACTATGGTATTTTAGACAATCCAATAAAAATGTAGCAAGATGCCAAGGCTCCCTGTGTCACAACTGCAAAGTCTATCAGCTAATGGAATCCTTCCAAAGTGGCCAGATAGTTCTGCTATTGAGATTGCATTAAAATGAGCCAACATAAAGGCTCAAGGAACTTTCTCCTAACTATTTCCCCTAACTGAGAAAACATATAGTGTTGCTAAAGAACATTTATATTCCTTCATCACATGCCTCTGCACCCGTTCCTTTAGGCCAAACCATTCACAGTAATTAGATATAAAACCTCCAACAATACATTACAGGTATAAATGATGTACATTGTGCAAGTAAATACTGTAAAATTGAGTGTAACAGCTGTACAACATGTGTATGCAATACAAACAAATCTACAACGCCAACTGTGATAAGTGGAGAACCCAAACATCTGACAAAAATATAAAGAAATGAAATGGGGAACATTTACTTATCCTTCCATTTCAGTAATGCATCCATGGAATTAATACGGAAGCTTTTTCCATATACGTACATTAAATAACACTCTGCTACTTGTTAATCTAACCCTGTTGTTAAGAAGAAATTGCATTCTAAATATATTCCGTGATTTTCTTTCAAATTATAGCAGTTTATCCAAGTTTTATTCCTATGCCGTTTCACGTTAAAAATAAATACCTAAATGATGAGTTAATTATTCATGCATCATAATTATATTTTAGTTCCTATGTGGCAAAATAACCTTTGAAGCTGTAGTTTACCATCTCCATTCTTATGCAAAAGGCCTTTATTCAAGTGAGATAGATAGGAAAGCCTTTCTGCATTTCATAAAAGTTCAGGTGGCTCTATTTTGCAATGCATTCACCTCTGATTTTAAAGATCCCCAAAGGTAAGCAATTACTGAATATACAATACTAAACAGGAATGAATGTGCCATAATAAGAGCATTAAGCTATTTGGAGGAGGAGCGCTCTTTTGAGACATAAGTATAGGGCCACTTTCAGTTATATCCTTTGACTAAGCAAGGGGATATCTTCTGATGAGAGTACCTCTCCTCTGATAATTGAAAAATTGCTTCATCAGAAAAAGGCTTCTTCCATTGGAAAAAGACTTTGGACACACTCCTATTGACATTTTCCTGAGACTAAATCCAGTTGAATAATATGAGATTTACTATTGGGTTGTTAAGAGAAATTCTCTTAATTTCACTTTATCCAGTTTCTCCTTGAAATCCAGAAATCCTTTTTCCTCCCTTTTTTTAGGAATTTGGAGTCAGTTTCTAAGCAATTCCTTATGGATCAAAGAGAAATTTGAAGAGAGGAGGGACAAAAAGGGAGGTTCTGCCAAATTTCAGAATTTCACTCTGTAGATGTTCAGAGGGAGGCAGTGTCTTCCCAGGCCACCCTATCTTCTTGCTAGAGCACCATCCCCGGGGTGTATAACATAAAACAACTGCAGCGGCTGAAGTGACAGAAAAGTGCCTTGTTTTCTCTTCAAAGAGAAATGCAATAAAAATCCTGCTCTTAAAGAGAAAAAAGAGAATAATGGCTATATTTTAAAAAGTAAATTTCAGAAAAAGAAATTCCCCCACCCCATAACAATGCTACTTACTTCTAAATAGACTGCCTAGTATTGGTCTCATAGTCACTCAGAGCTAAATTACAAGAGACAAATTATATGAGGACGTGCACGTGAAGGGAGTTGCAATGTTAGGCAGGAAGCTGAGTTTTAAAAGACAGATCGGAAGGCTTGTCAATTTCCCCACTCTACAGAACCAGCAAAGATCACTGCTCAGAGGGTTTGTTAATTTCCTCTTTGCAGTCCTAAGGCTCTGTCAGTTTCACCTCCCTTTCTAGGAGGCAAAGAGGAAATAAACAAACCCTCTGAGGAGCAATCTCTGTGGCTCTGTAGAGAGGGGAAATTGAAAGAGCCTTCCGATCTGTCTTTTAAAACTCAGCTTCCTGGCTAACATTGTGACTCCCTTCATGTGAGCGTCCTCGTGTAATTCATCTCTTGTAGTTTAGGTCTCAGAAGAAGGCTGTCACTCAGTGGAAAGGAATTATTGGATTCAAGTCATGATATTAATTCCACTGATTTTTCCCCATTTGTGTTTGAAAAGTTTTCTGTAGGACAATAATAATTTTAAATGTTGTTGTGTTCATTGTGTGTGGAGGAGGAAGCGGAGGGGGTACAAGTACCATGCAGTCTAACTCCCCTGCACAATGCAGGAATTTCACAGGGAAACAAAATTCTAGGGTCACGGCTACCCTGGAAGTCCAGAAAATCATAAAGTGCTTCATTTGGAGGTGCTGAAAAAGAGGCAGAGGAGATTTTTTAAAGAGGCACGGGATAGGGTGCCTCTTGGCAGACATGGATAGGTTGGGACCCTAGCATTTACTCTCTCTATTGGGAGACTTTTTGCTGCCCCTTTTTCACTTAAGAGCCCAGCCTTCACAATCCAGAACCCATATTTTCCCTCACAACAGGATTTAGTGAGGAGAAGTATGTAGGATTGCCTGATATCATCACCAGGAAGCCATGCTTGGCTGCACTGTCTGCTATTGTCAGCTCTTGAGCTTGCTGCCCAAAGACCTCATGGTTTGCACATAATGTAGGGATGGCCCTGAAGTTTTTTCAGCTCAGCCGCCAAGCCTGGCTCTCCACTTTGAGTCCTGTCTCTAGCTCAGATCTGCATGAATCTCTCTCTGAAGCACAGTAGACAAGCTGGCAGCTGACACATTTATGCTGTTTTTGATACACGCCTTCCTCATGCTGGAGATTTCACTCTGTCCTTTCAGCCCACAGATACAACTGTTGTGAAGCTGGCACTGATAAATGTAACTATCTCATTTGCTGCTTTTCCAATCTTCACATACTGTTAGTACAAGAAACCTTGCCCAGGATTCATGATGATAGCATTAATTATCAGTATTCAGTCTTATGCTGCCAATATGCAACTCCCCATTTTTCTTGCTTTAAGAGAGGGCTTTCTTTGCATTAGATCTCAAGCTACAATAACAAATGTAAACTAGATATTTGCACAACTGTATCCTGGAGAGGAGATGACTAGAGGTGGGCATGAACAGAAAAAATGGTGGTTCGTTCTGTTTGTGGTTCGTTGTGGTTCACGAACCACAAACTACGAACATTCACAAACTTGCCCCAGTTCATGAACTGGTTCGTTCAGTTAATGAAAATGTCACTTCTGGGTCAGCAGAAGGTCTGCACAGAGCCCATCTCCCCTGTTGCCTAGGAAACTGATTGATCAGCACCAGGTTGTCTGCAGTGATCAACTGAAATACAAATCTTATGAACGGGGCTAAAATTCATCACAGCTTGTGAGAAATGAGCTCCCATGAACTGTTGGGTCATGAACCATGAACTGGCCCCGGTTTGTGATGAACATCGGTTCATAATGCGGTTTGTGCCCACCTCTAGAGACAACTGAGAAGTGATATGATAACCATCCTCAGGTACTTGAAGGGCTGTCATACAGAAGATGGTGCAGAGTTGTTTTCCGCTGATCTAGAAGGTTGGACCAGAACCAATGGGTTGAAATTAAATAAAAAGACTTTTTAGCTAAACATTAGGATGAACTTCCTGACAGTTAGAGTGGTCCCTCAGTGGAATAGGCTTCCTCAGGGGGTGGTGGGCTTTCCTTTGGAGGTTTTTTAGCAGAGGCTAGATGGCCACCTGGCAGCAATGCTGATTCTGTGACCCTAGGTAGATCATGAGAGGGAGGACAGGAAGGGTTACATCAGTGCTTAGACTGTGTGGCCCCTTCCTTTATGCCAAGGGTAATGCCGAGCACCACTTGGGGTCAGGTAGCAGTTTTCTCCAGGCTAGTCTGGCTAGGGATCCTAATGGTGTTTTGCCGTCTTCTGGGCATGGAGCAGGGATCACTGGGTATGTAGGGATGGGAGGGATGTAGTTGTGAATTTCCTACATTGTGCAGGGGGTTGAATTAAATGACCTTGGAGGTCCCTCCAACCCTTTGATTCTATGACTTTATTTTTATTTGCTTTAAGGGACTTGCATTAAAATGGGGTGGGATTAAAAAGTCCACACATTTTGCAAGCGCTGTTTGTAAAAACTGGAAAATGTCAAGCTGTCTTTCTCTTTAGAACCCATTTTTGCTATAGATACGTTGCTTTAATATTCTGTTAACTGTAACGGCTTCTCTGCCAGAGTTTTTATAGATATCCTTAACCCCACATGACAGCACTATGATTCCAAAAATTCCCTAAGAAAAGGTAAAGATTTCAGGTTTGTTATGTGTACATTTTCTTTGTGCTCAAGAAAGTCCAAGGTGATTGGAGAAGGATACAAGAATAACTGTGATTCTCTGAGCACTTAAGCTCTAATTAGGCTCTGTAGAGCAGAACAGAACTGGACTCTTAGGCTGAAGACCAATTTGAAGGATAAAAGAGCCCGGAGTGTGTTCTTCTGATGCCTTCTGAATCCACCTGCAAACCTACACTGTCAGATATAGCATCCAGTTGAGAGCTGGTTGAAACTCTTCAGTCTTAGAGCCAAGCTACAAATGACTCCCAGGGAGTCCTGCTCCCAGGAGCTCCCAGGGAGCTGCTCTGGAAAAAGCCACCATGTCGGTGAAGCTCCAGCCCAGGGAGAAAGTAGCAGCTGCTCTCCCCCAAAAATCATTGAGAGCCCTCTTGTCCAGCAGGCTTGTGACTGGATGAATGATTTGCAAAAGCTGCTGCTGCTGCCGGCTTTCTCTGGCTCTTCAGGCAGCGATTCTAACAGAGAGGGGAAGGACACTCGGACTTCAGTTCCCAGGAAAACTTGCAAAAACAATCAAGTGTTCTCCACATGAAAAAAAGTCATTTGTAGCTTGGCTCTTAGTCACTGTTGTCTGCTACATGGTTCTTTCTCCTGTCCCCTCCTGCACTTCCAAATGTGGAAAGCCGATGATGTGTCCTATAGCCACAAAGGAGACAACATTAGCAAGTGACAGAGACAACAGGAAGGCTGAAATGCTTTAACTACTATGATATCTGGAAGTTTGGGTTTGGGCAGAGTCAAAGTTCTAGGAACTCTCTGCAAGTGCTCTTCCAGATCTCATGCCTGTCTCCTGCTTTAGGAACCAATGGCAAGACACTTAAAGGCCATGGTTGTGTAATGTGATACAAAATAATGTCCCCCTAATTGTATAGATACTGTTGGTAACAAAGAGCATGTCATTTGTATTGGGATGGGCAAATTTTCACTTCACTCCCTAATGCTTTATTCCCTAATGATGTGGACCTGAAAGGTGAAACAGAGTCCTGTGGGAAGTCTGGAAACATCTTTGGGAGATCTGAGCTGAGCTCATCTGTTGAAGGTATTTAGCCTGGACTTAGCCAGAGGTGCAAGACAAAGGACGAGAGACAAAGGGTTTGGTCTGAGCTGAACTCATCTATTGAAGGTATTTAGCCTGGACTTAGCCAGAGGTGCAAGACAAAGGACGAGAGACAAAGGGTTTGGTCTGAGCTGAACTCATCTATTGAAGGTATTTAGCCTGGACTTAGCCAGAGGTGCAAGACAAAGGACGAGAGACAAAGGGTTTGGTCTGAGCTGAACTCATCTATTGAAGGTATTTAGCCTGGACTTAGCCAGAGGTGCAAGACAAAGGACAAGAGACAAAGGGTTTGGTCCTTGACTCTTACAGTCTCTCTATACCAGACATCTTACACGGGGATGCTCGAGTGTAGGAAGATGCCATGTTAGCAGGGAAGCGGTGTTCAAGAAGACAGAGCAGAGATCACTCCTCAGAGATTTTGTTAATTTCATCTTTGCCTCCCAAGGGGAGGTGAGATTGACAGAGCCTTTGGGGAGGGGGAGGTGAGATTGACAGAGCCTCTGAAGAGCGATCTCCGCTGACTGTCTTTTTGAACTACGCTTCTCGACTAACATTGTGTCTCCCTACATTTGGGTGTCCCCATGCAAGATATCTCATGTAGAGAGACTCTTACCCTGCAGCCCTATGAGACCCAGTTCAATGGATTCACTGGATACATATAAATATACATTGGGTATTTATTACATACACATTCATGGAGAATAAATCCATCAGTGGCTGCTAGTTGTGGTGACTGAAGAGAATTGCCAAAACAGAGGTAGCAGACCTCTGAATAACAGCGCCAGGAGGCAACATCAGGGGAGGGCCTCAGTTTCTATGTCCTCTTTATTTGGCCCTCTAGAGCAAGTGGTTGGTAGCTGTGTGAAACCAGCTGGACCAGATAGATGGCTTGCCTGATCCAGTAGGCTGTACTTATACAGGAGCAGTCCCAGAGTTGTAGTTTATTTAAGACTGTTGTATCCTTCTTTTCTCCTGATCAATGGGAACTGAAGTAGCTTACATTAAATTACATTTGTCTTTTTTTGGGGTGAGGAGGTAATAATGCTTAGAGTTCCCAGTGGGATGAAAATCAGAACAGAAGTATCTAAAGAAATATAAATATTAGAGATGAGAGAAAAATTGTGTTTGGATGCAGGTCATTTTGTTTGCTATTGATTCAATTTGTCTTCTTCATTAGCCCTTTTGGCCCATTTCAGTTTTTATTTTATTTATTTATATTTTTATTTACTTTTTATTTATACCCCACCTTTTACATCAATGGGAGAAAGTATTATCCTCAAAACAATGCAGTGAGCTAGGTTAGGCACTCATGAGAGCCAGGTTGGTGTGGCCGTTAAGAGCGCGGGACTCTAATCTGGAGAACTAGGTTTGATTCCCCACTCCTCCACTTGAAGCCAGCTGGGTGATCTTGGGTCAGTCACAGCTTCTAGGAGCTCTCTCATTCCTACCCACCTCACAGGGTGTTTTGTTGTGGGGATAATAATAACATACATTGTAAATGTTGTCCTGAAGGGTGGTAAGCTGCAATACTGCAGCCCAAGCTCTGCTCACGACCTGAGTTCGATCATGGTGGAAGCCAGGTTCAGGTAGCCAGCTCAAGGTTGACTCAGCCTTCCATCCTTCTGATGTCAGTAAAATGAGTACCCAGTTTCCTGGGGGTAAAGTGTAGATGACTGGGGAAGGCAATGGCAAACCACCCCGTAAAAAGTCTGCCAAGAATGTGTCATGATGCTATGTCCCCCGATGGGTCAGTAACAACTCGGTGCTTGCACCTTTACCTTTTACCTATTATTATTATTATTGTCGATATGAGTGGTTGCTTTCATATGTGTGTAAATAAGGCCAGACGTGTATTTTCAAACATCAGTACATGTGAACACATACTTTCAATAATCTGGGCTTCTGACCAAGTATAATGGAAGTGGAAAAGAAGCTCCCTGCCCTTCTCACTCAAAACAGTAAATATGTGTCAGGAAGATAGCATATAACACACTCTCCCAAAACATTTGTTCATTTCATTTATTGGATTTGTAGTCCACTTTCCCCGCAAAGCAGGCTCATGGGGCACGAGCACCAAAATATTAATGACTGAAAAGGGTTATTGTCAAGTGTGCCGTCGTAGCAACTCAGGGAAATATACTAAGAAGGAGAAGGCCACAGAGTTGACTTCCACGAACTCATTCTTTCACTTCCTAAAGGGAATAAGTGAGATGAAAGGGATTTTCCCAACCATGCATGAAAAGTAAAAGCAATGGGGGAAAAAATCATATATCCCCTACTATACATCACCTTTATCAGGAGGCATGGTGCAATAGGCTTCGGGAGAACTTGAGGAAAAAGATAAGTTCACAGCTGATTTCCGAAAAGCTTTGCAGTCTAATCAACTGTTAAACAGTATGAAAGAATTAAGTGACCTGAAAATGGTGTAATTCTGGGCAAGGGGGTGGGGGGATGCACACACACACACATACACTCACACAAACACACACACTCACCATGGCAAATGGTGCGGTTCATGAAATGTGTATGAACTATACAGCAAATTCATGCCCTATTACTGAGAAATCTGAAGTGTCACTGATCAGGATATCAGACTTTGATTCAGTTCTGCTTGATGTTGAATGGATTTCGTGTGCTAATTAGCAAAGCATTTCTTGATGATTAGGAAAATGGTGGATAACATCTGAGGGGGGGGACACAAACTGTGGCAGATAAGAGAATGACACAGCTCAGGTTACAAGCATTGCCTGTCATGGTGTATTCAGGTGTCTTAATTATGATAATTAATTATTGTATTCCCTATATAAATCAACTCAACCAACATAAAAAGCGTATTGTAATTAAAGAGCTTTTGGAGAAGTAACATTTAACAAATGGTGTTGTAATATTAATCAGGGCTGCTTTTAAAAAAAATGCTTGTATCACACAGATATTTAATTGCTTCTAGGCACTCAAGGTCTTATATGGAAAAGTTTCAGGTAGTCACACAGCTCTTATGGAAATATTTATGTTACATCTTACAATGTTTATTTGGCCCAGCTTAGGAAAAAGAAGTAGGGATGGTTCACATTTGGCAAAGATGGTTGGTGAGTGGGATGGCTACCATTTTCATGAAGTCATCCCATGACAGTTCATGCAATTCTTTGTGATTGACCTTACGTGGACAGGATCATAGCTTATGTATGGTATCCCACTAATCAGATCAACCCATTCTGAATCAATTTTAATGTCTTCCAATCGACTTGTGGTCTTGGTTCAAATAGTTATAGATTGTCAAACATCCCCTCTTTCATTTCTTTTTACACTTGGGAGGGGCAATAACACCCCCCCCCCCAAATTTGCTATACTTGGCCCTGGGTATTTATTCTGTTTCTTTCATTTTTGTTAGTAATTACAAAAAGAGACCGTCTCATTACTGAGTTATATTGTATGGGTTCCTTCCATTATTGTTTCTTCATCATTGTGACTAGGGCTGTGCTATTTGCATTTCACTTCGGGTAAAGTTACCCGAAGCGGACCTGATTCAGCAAGCCTTGGCATTCCTGAAGTGGGGCCAGCATGCTTGCCCCACTTCGGGAACGCCGAAGCTAAGCTTACCGAAGAGATTCGGGTTTCTTCAGTAAGCTTCGGGGTTTGTTTAAAGCCCCCCCTCTGCTTGCAAGCAGCGTTGGAGCCCTTTAAACATCAACCCCCCACCTCCCCAGTACTTACCTTGCGGTGGCTTCAGGCCGGCTCCTCTGCTGCTGCTATGTCACCACTGGAGCCTGCGGGGTGGTGGGGAAGGCCAGAGCCGCCTCCTTTGGCCCTTCCTGCCACTCAAATGGCCAAGGTGTGCTGGCACTGCGGTGATAATTTGAGAGGCAGGAAGGGCCGGAGGCGGTGGCTCTGGCCTTCCCCGCCACCCCACAAGCTCGGGTGGTGGTGTGGCGGCATAGGAGCCAGCTGGCTCCAGGCCATGCTGCTTTGTGCTGCTGCCGCTGCCAATGCCCAGCTGATAACCCTCCTGCCACCAGGTAAGTGGGTGGGTGTTGGAGGGGTCTCCCCAGGGTTGGGTGGGAGTTGGAGGGGTCTCCCTAGGGGGTGGGGGTAGAGTGGTTGCCCCAAGGAGGGTGGAGGTGGGGGTGGGGAGTTTTCCCCCTCACTTCAGTATGCTTCAAATCTTCATGGAGCATGCAAAAGCAATTCCCTAAATCCAAATCCGAAGCAGCCCCTTCGGATTTGGGGATATCCTGAATCGGTTTCCCGCTTCGGGTTTACCCAAATAACGCATCTCCCCACCCATGCTCAGCCCTAATTGTGACGTTTCATTTTCACAATTCTATTTCATTATTTCTCATTGGTTCCAATGGAAGCACCCTCACCCTTTTTCAGATCTGTAGCTTCGTGGTTTTTCATCCAAAATGGACAAAACTCAGAGGGATTGTAGAATTCACTAAGGACAGCCACACTGCAAATTTCAGAGAGAGAAACTAAAGGGCCTTCTGCTTTTCCCCTCCCACCACAGCCCACTGATCACCATGTAATCCTGCTTCTGCGGATACAGGACCCGAAGAAAAGACATGGTGGGGGATCTTCAGGAGGCAGAAGAATTGGTAGAAATTGCTAACTTAACCTGGATTGAACCCTGCATATCTTCAGCGTTGGCTGCTGACCTATGGAACAAATTGACCAAAAAGCATATATGCCAACTTCCTCATCAGCCTTTTGTAGGCCTGTATTGAAAGGTTTTCATTGTTGGACATTTACCAGTCTTTTGACTGATATTTCTGGCATTTAACCTTTGGATATTTTAACAATTTTCATTGCAATTTTGACTTGAAGAATAAATAAGCAAGCATGATGATGTGGGTATTTGCAGGTGGAGGTGGAAGAAATAACCCCAAATTTGAGTGTTTATTTTTAATCTTGCCCAACTTTTATTAAAGGATTTGGTAGAGCTGTGGCAGCACGATCACTCTAGCTAATATAATGCCAGTGAAAGCCATAACTGTGCACTGTTGACTAAAGGCATGGCTGTCAGACGGCTTCCATCAAGGCCCAATTTAGCCATTCAAACAAGCATAAATTGCTCTTGACAGCACTAGTGAGGAAACAAAACTGTATGCATTTTGGAATTGCCAATCAGTTGACAAATACCGCATTTCTAAATTAAACTAATCAATTAACTCAAACGCAAGCCAAATCCAGTTGGGAGTGTGAACCACTAATTGTGCTTCAATTAAACCAAAATGTAAAATTGCAATCAAACTGAGTTCTTCTTCTTCTTCCCTCACCACTGATACTAATATTTGAGGCAGAGATCAGCCTTGACTGGGCCACCAACTCAATACTCAGCCTTAAATGCTAAATAGATCTACTTATCGAGGTGAAATCTTTCAATAAATAGAGGGATGCCATTATGAACAGCGCTATGAAGACCAAACTACATAATACATTTTTCAGCAAGTTCAGTCCATGTTTCCCAGACACAGCATAATTTCCCTGCAGTCACACAGCAGCTCTGGGGAATGTCATTTTTAAAGCCTGCAGGAGCCTGATTGACTCATGACAGTGGTATGGAAGATAGGATTATAAAACTCCAGATGAGGGCTGGAGTTCTCCAGGAATTATAACTGATCTCCAGAGTACAAAGTTATGCAACTAAATGCTTACTATGGCCATTTCAGCTGCAGAAAACAGCATGGAAGGGAAGGTGGAGGACAAGTGTTTAGGACAAGTCTGTTCTTTTAATCTAGGCTGCTGGTTTAGACTGCACTAGTACACTCCAGGCCTTAGTGTGGCTAGCACAAAGGACGTTGTTATTATAGCAGCTCCACACAGAGAAAGAATCTTATTAAACGGTGGTCCTGTAAAACTATGCTACTCCCTTATTCTGATGGGTAGCATTAAGGCTTCAGCACCCCTTCCTCCATGCCACAGTTCCGAGCAGAATCAGGCTCCTGACCATTTTTAAAATGCTAATCACTGCAATTAGTCTGTGATTGCAAAGAAAGTGAGTCGGGTCTGCAAACTTTGACCCAACTCACTAAAAAAAAACATATCATACAGTCTGGCCTTCAGTAATACTGAACTGAGAAATGACTGTGCCCACTTAGACCAAAATGCATTTTCCAATATTTCTGTTTACTTTTTTAAAATGTGCCTTATTCATCTTTGCTGTATTAAAAATCACCAGTGCCAATTGTTCCTGGCAATATTTTGAACCAAATTAAAAGGGCCTTGGGGAATAACTGCCTAATCACCACCAAACCCACAGATGCTTGCTTGAAAATTATCTAAATCTCGTTCACGGTTCTCTCTACAATGAAGCAAAATAATGGACAGGGTTGGGAAACTAGCCATGTTATCAAACAACAAAGGAAGGAACTTGGACCATACATGCCCCATACATCACACCACAGAACAGATGCTCCTGGAGATAAGCCAAGATGGGATCCAAAATAGCTAAGACACATTCTCTGTTGGCTTCAGAAAATAATATTGTGCTTACAGCCCCAAACAGAAAGAGTGTGGATGGGGAATAGGAAATGAGAAATGAATAAAATATAATTGACATTGGAAAGTTGACAAAATAGACTGAGGCCCTGTGAAATGTGCTACCACAGAAAGAAACCAAATTGAGCAAATCGAGAATTAGGAATCTGAAATGCTTTGATATATTGCTTGTATGTACACAAACATCACCACACTATACCCTTTTCAGATGTTACATTTACTGTACCAGGAGTGTCATGTATCAGGAACATGGGAATGTACTCTACCTGTGACAATCCTAAATTAAGGGGCCATCATGTTGTCTAAATAGGAGCAACACATGTATAGCTTTGGAATGCACAAACTGAGCATGTTCTGATTTGCACATAGCAAAACCATAGGTGCATGTAAAACATGTGTATTGCCCCTGTTCAGACAACATGGTGGCCAAGTGTATCACTGGTAGAGTATAACAGGTAGTTCACACTCCCAATATGCATGACCGCTCAGTTCCTGGTATGGATGGATGTAAGGGCTACCATCAGTATGGAATCTCAAAACTGCTACCATAGTGAGTACACCATAACAAGAACATTCAATTTATACATCACCCTTTAGGACAACTTAGCGCCCACTCAGAGTGGTTTACAAAGTATGTTATTATTATCCCCACAACAATAATCACCCTGTGAGGTGGGTGGGGCTGAGGGAATTCCTAGAAGCTGTGACTGACCCAAGGTCACCCATCTGGCTTCAAGTGGAGGAGTGGGGAATCAAACCCAGTTCTCCAGATTAGAGTCCCGCGCTCTTAACTACTACACCAAACTGGCGAAAGTACTGCATACCAAAGATGTCAGTTAGAAGAACTTCATACCAAAATGCCACAGCACAGCCTGGCAACTGACTGTCCCTTTCCCACTGCTCAGCAGCTCATATGTGGGGCAGCTCTACGCATTCTACCTTTGGATGGCAACCCACTGGGAATTGAATAATATGTGTGCATCCAGACAATGGCACACTTCACTGCAAGCAACCATGGCAACTTTACGGGATGAAAGAAGATACGGTAAAACTTAAATATGTCCCTAACCTCTAGAATTCTGGCCAATTAATGAAAAGGCATTTGATAACTGGCTCTTATTTTTTTTAAAAAAAAACACCTTAAAATGAAGTTTATTTTATTTTTACTTAATAAAATTCAATAATTTTCAATTCAATAACTAAATTTATAGGGTAATTTTCTCTTTCACCCGAACAAACATTTGAATGTGTACCTAAGATAATTTGCTAAGTGACCATAAACATAAGATTGATTCAGCAACAACACATTTTGATATTCACAAATGCTGGAGTCACACCTCATTGAATATTGAATTATCATAATCATGTTTCTTGTCTGCACAAGGAAATCCAGAAGATGGATGATTATAACAGCACAATATCCAAAAACATGTGGATACATCTTATGTGTGTGGTAGCTAAAACTTTCTTCTCAGTGCATTATGGCTTTGGGTTGCTTTCAGAGTTTTCTTCACCTGTGTTTTTGAATTTTCAAATTACTTTATCTCATTGGCATAGTAGAACTGATGCTTTAGAAATAGTTGATTTTCTTTGCAGCTCTTCTGGTATGTGTGAGGCTGGGGTAGTGGGCAAATAAAACACATGCACATAGGAGACACACTAGGCCACATATTTATTGGCTACAGCCATTGGAACACTAGCAGAGCATAGGGCATTGATCCACACGACATCAAATGATCTGCCTGCCATTCGATGCTATTGTTCTGCAAGACTCTGGCCAGGCCTGATTCAGATATAGGCATGCACTTACGAAGCCTTTAGCATCTAGTTGAATGAATGAATGAATTTATTTGCGGTCAGAGACCACGGCCGTCGTCACACGGGCATCTCTTCTGTTAAATTTACAGCATATAGCGTCCTACCTGTTATCGGCACAGTAACGTTTCTTTGGGTCACCTAACGGCTCTTCGCGCCACCAGCCGTCCACACCGAAGCACTCTGTTCTGTTCTCTCTAACCGCGCAGAAGCAGCTCCTCCCCCTTTTTTTAAATTATTCTGGCGTTTAATTCCGCTATAACGGATTAACAGCATATAAACATTACGACCCTTTTGTTTTTCCAACTTTGAAATTATATGAATAGCCCTTTGCCCACAGAAAACTCCCTGTCTGACGTGATCCCCATCGCTGAAGACTCTGCCATGGCAATTGAGTCATTTTTACTTCAGCAGAAAGTTTTCATTGTGTTATGTCGTTATGGCATTATAAGGATATAATAAAATAAAAAAAGGGGAGTCGCAGGAAGAAATGGATACTGGGATTGAAGGGAGGGCATAGGACGTTGCGAGGCGAAATACATCGATGTGAGGCATTCACACTGAGGCGCAAAATATCGCAACTATCAAGCAAAAAACAGCAATGAGGAAATCGCATCAGTGTTGGAATAAGGTGGGTGTTTGCCGGGAAATAGCGCCATTTTAGCGCTAAAAAAAAGCCCGTGTGACGACGGTCCATGACAATGACAATACATCCTTAGCAAACAATAGAATAGTTAAATCCAGCGTAAAAATGTAAAGGACATAGGAAAATACATTTAGCATTTAAAATCTTATCTTAAAATGTATATAGTTCTCTGGGAACCACAGTAATTCTAATATTTAAACCACTGGCATTAAAATAGTTAAAATCGTAAAAAGAGCAGGACAGACTATGTCTGGCTATTCTTTTTATTATGGAATTTAACCAAACAGAGACCGAATTTGGCTATTTGCCTGGAGATAGTTGGATCTTCATCAATTAGGAGTTTCTCCAGGCAGGCCTTATTTGCCTCTGCAATGGGTGTGTCTATGAGTGGGGAAATAAACTTGTCCCTATAGACTTGACGGAAAGGACAACGAAAGAACATATGAATAAGTGATTAGCATCTAGTTAGCTTTCCTATATCAAATCATTTAACTCTTGGATAAAGGTACACCACATATAATATCTTATGTTCATTACCGGGGACTGTACACAAATAATACAGTTATGGTGTCTCTGCTTCCATTTTAAACAACCCTAGGTAAAGCTGGCAACCATGGAGCGGGATGGCAAGAGACCATCTCATTCCCAATCCCACATGAGATGACAGTGAGCCATAGGACAGGTTGTGAGTCTGGAAGCTAGGTTCGATCTCTCCCTTCTGCTGTGAGCCCTGATAGGGCAACCTGCAGAGCACTGGAACCTGGAGGGCTCCCTGCTCTGCCCCCACAATGGCTGCCGCTGTGTTGCTGAAACAGCTGGCGCTCCAACTTGCCTAGCCTCCCAGTGCAAGTGAGTCCCTATTATTTAAGTAACTTCCACATTTTGTATAGAATGTTGCACAGCATTTTTATCTGCAGCATTTTAAAAAATGTATTGTATAAAGCATATTAATGCACATTTTGAGCAACTTTTGCTTTGTTCAGTATCTTTGGAAGGAATTCTAAGCAGGTCTGCCTAGAAGTAAGTCCAATTTTGTTCATTTGGGCTTTGTCAGGGCATGGAGGCCTCCCCCTGCCCCAAACTACCTGGAAAGCTGCACAATAGGGCCTCGCCGAGGGCCAAGCAGGAGGAAGCAGCCACCACTGGCCTGGGAGAGACACCCATGGCCTCCGCAGCTATGGGCGATGGTGTGGTCAGGGCCTGCAGGGGCCGCAGAGCGACGGCCATGGTGGAGCGGGTCAGGGCAGAAGCCGGTGGCCTAAAGCTGGTGGCCACCACCGCCGATGGCAGGGCAGGACCAGCAGCAGTGGCTGAGGGAGGGCAGCAACAATGGAGAGGCCTGATGGACACTGACGGGCCGTGGGACGGCACCTCACCTGATCCGGGTGAAGAGGCCTGCACCCGCTTTCAAAAACACTAGCATTGGGCTGGGACAGCCAGTCCCATGCTGAGCTGTGGCAGGGCAGGGCCAGGGAGGAGCCCGGAACATGGAGACAGAGGGAGGCCCTTGGACAGGCTGGGAGGGCCACCCGTCATGGAGGGAGGAGGGTGGAGAGAGCGGGCATAGGGGGGAGCATGGAGGAAGGCAGGGAGATGCTTGAGGGCTGCCCCATTAAAGTGGGCCAGACAGGAGGGGTGGTGTGGAGTAGTTGAGGCGGAGAGTGAGGAAGAGAGAGGGCAAGAGAGGGAAAGGAGAGACACTTGGAGAGTTGTCCTGGCAAGGAGAGAGAGGGAGCAGGGTGCTGTATACCCTCCTCCTCTCCTGACGAGGACGACATAAAGGGTGGAGGGTGCTGTATACCCCTCTCACCTTCCTGACGGGCTGGGAGAGAGAGGGGGCAGGGTGCTCTATACCGCCCTCATGCCACTTCCTCTGCCCCCACTTCTGAATCCCCTCGCCACACATGCCAACAGGAGGGGCAACCCTCTATACAATTGTCTGGTCCAGATGCCCCAGCAGGCAAAGCTCACAGGCTGACTCCTCAGAAAGCATCCTCAAGATTGCAGCCTCAGTATCTTTCCAGTCCTTCTGGTTAAAAAAATGTTTAATGCACTGTGATAAACATTGCAAAAAAAGCCATTTTAATGTTTTCTTACATATGATGGGGCCAAGATTCTTTTTGTTTAGTGCTTACAAATGCACAAAGATAGGACAACCAAACCAGTAATATATCGCACCAGAAGAATCCATCTAGAAGTTTGTTTGTATTTTGCAATGTTTTATCAATGCACAGTAATGGTACTGTACAGAGGGTGGAAGATGTAAAATGAGATGAAGAAAGCTGTGGGAAGACATATTTTAGAAATTCTCTTTGTTAAAGTGAAATCCAGGAGGAGCTACACACAGCACAGGGAGAAATTCCAGAACAATAAAGGAATCGGAGAAAGGAAATGTTTACATTCTTATGCTTTTTGAAAGCTTGTTGAATGTGGGGTGGGGGGTGAAGGATTATATAATGTTTGTTTTGTTTTTCTCTGCAATAGAGCTAAGGGATTTCTGTGTCTGGAAATCTTGCTGATTGACTGTACTGTTTCAAGTGAATTGTATAGACAGCTGAAACACTTGAGTTGAATACTTTTTTGTTGTTCTCTAGAACAAGAAATATGTAGTTGGGAATGTAGGAGCAATCATATTGCTCCTACGTACAATCTGCTACATTGCAGATTTCTCTCATACTGAAGAAATGAGAGTCAGCAAAAGTAAAGTAAAATGAAATGATTTTGGTTAGGGATGTAAACTTTAATCTGCTGAATGGGTAGATTGCTTAACCCAAACTTTAGTTCAGTGGTACTCAAATACACTGCGATTGGGAAACCCATTTCACAAAATGCCTTGTCCATTAAGTTCCTCTGAATGTATGTCCAGGAACCTTTATGAGACAGAAAAGATCCTAGACTTTAAGTCTCTCTACATGAGACATCTTACACAAGGATGCTCAAGTGAAGGGAGACGCAATGTTAGCTGGGGAGCATAGTTAAAATTCTCTATAGGAAAGTAGTTTTAAAAGACAGAATCGGCAGAGATCACTCCTCAGAGAATATGTTAATTTCATCTTTGCCTCCTGGAAGGCTCTGTCAATTTTGCCTCCCCAAAGGAAGATGAAATTAACAAACTCTCTGAGAAATGATCTCTGCTGGCCCTGTCTTTGTAACCTACCCTTGTGAAATTGACAGAGCCTTTGGTTCTGTCTTTTTAAACTATGCTTCCCGGCCAACATTGTGTCTCCCTTCACTTGAGCATCCTCGTGTAAAATGTCTCGTGTAGAGAGACTCTTTGTTGGCAGCTCCTTCCAGTCATGTGAGATATTTGGCAAGCCTCATCGGTTTCACTATTACTTCACCTGAATTAAACTAATCGGTTTAATTAAGCCTGTGGTTGCCTAATCATATGATTAGGATCAGTAAAGGTATGTGAGCTGACTTAGAGGTGTGGGAAGAATTCCTGTGCTCTTATAACGGGGTTACCTTATGGAAGGATGACCTCCTTCTGGAAAGGAAGTTACAGGTGATGTCTGATGCCTCTGGGTCCATGGGTTTGGGGGTCTAGTTTTGGGGACACTGATGTGTGGAGCAATGGCCAGTCCAGTGGGTAAGTTGGGGGCCTCACTTCAGACCTTACCTTTTTGGAACATTCCCCCATTCTGGTTGCAGTCTGCTTTTGGGGTGGAGAACTTGTGAACCATATGGTCCACTTTTGATATGATAACCAAGCAGTGGTGCACGTTCTCAACTCCCTTTCATCTATATCCCCTCAGGTCATGAGGCTGATTAGGGTGTTTACACTACATTGCTTACAACGGAACATTTTGTTCTGGGTGAGGCACTTTCCTGGCATTAATAACGGCATGGCAGATGCTCGGTCTCACTTTTAGATGGAGACAGTTTCACCAGCTCGCCCCAGAGGCTAACTTACAGCTGGCCCTGATGCCCCAGGATCTGTGGAGCCTTGGATGTTAGAGGAACACAGGGCAATTAACTTAGCGATTGCCCCCAGCAAGAGGAGGTCCTATGATCGGGCGGTGCACCACTTTGCAGACTTTAGGCTGTCCAGGGGACTGCAGCAGGTATGGCCTATCCCTGTGTCACACTTGATGAAGTTCTGTGTGGAGCAGAGAGGTAAGTGCCTTGCTGTGAAATCCATTAGGGGCCAACTGGCGGCTTTAGCCTTTGCCAGTAAGGCCAGGGGAGTAACCGAGGCTACAGGGGACTTTTGTCTGTGGAAGATGCTGGAGGGTTGAGCCCGGGAAGCAGATATAAAAAGGGATGACTGGCAGCCCATCTCCCCCACAGACCTCCAAGGCCTTGGTTCCATGTGGGGCAAGGTTTGTAGTTCTGATTTCAAGGCGGCCCTTTTCCATGCCTCTGCCCTCACTGTCTTTTTGGCGCCTTGCGGGTCAGCTAATTGGTTGCCAGCTCCAGCACAGATGCGTTATGTTGGACCTTGCAGAGTCTGGACATTAAGTTTGTGGGGTATAAAGTGTCTCTTCTAATATGTAGGTTCAAAACTAACCAGACCTTGGCTCGATGAAGGGCCGATCTCTGTCTTTGCAGACTCAGGCCATTCTGTTAGGCCTTTGTGTAGTGCCAGGCTTGTGTCCTGTGCAGGCACCTAAGAGTTACGTGGCCATATGCAGCAAGGGAGGTCATCTTCTATTTCATCATAAAAATGGTTCCCCCTTGACCAAGTATCAATTTTGGGCAGTCACTGGGAGGGCCCTGTCAGGTTTGGGGCAGAACGTAGTCTGCTTTGGCACCCACTCCTTCAGAATTGGCACTGCCTCTACTGCTGCAGAATGGGGTATCCAGTGACTATAATTCAGAAAGTGGTGTGTTGGCAATCCTCAGCATACTGGAGCAGCTGGTAGGCTTCACGGCAGCCTACCCAGTGGGACCCCTGGACAAGGGGTTGCAAGGCCAGACTACCCAGTGGGACCCCTGGACAAGTCCACCCCTATGGGCTCCATGGCAGTGGGGGTGGGAGATTTAAAGGGGAACCAGTTGCCTAGCTACCGGGTACCAGCCATCCTTTGGACGACTCACTGCCAGGGCAGTGTGGGATTGCCCAGACAGGTCAAAGTAGAGGTCCTGTGCGACCCCAGGGTCACACAGGACCTGCACCTCTAGTTAGATCCCCTGTCTTATCCAAGTTTATGTTAAAAATAATAATGTGGCTCAGTTTATACCCAGCCATTTTGTCTGCCTCTTATTTTGATGGGGGGGGGAGCAATATGTCCTGGCTGGCAGCACATGCTGCTGGAGCCAGGGGATGGGTGTGCTGCCTGGATGAAGGGAGTCAGCCATTTATTTCCCATGCATCCAGAGAATCCCTAGGAGGTAGAGCCGAAGGGCATATATGCCTGCTCCACCTCTCAGGCTCACAGCCTTCTCCTTTGCTCAGCCCACTTGCCCTCCCTATGGTAGTGCAGGATTAGCTGGTTGCTGTTTATCAGGACCAGGTAGGATTTTTTTCTTCTGTCCTTATTGGCACACATGGATGGGAGTTTTTTGCCTACCTTGCACTGTTGGGGTTAATTAATTGTTAAGGTGGAGCTGTAAATAGTTGTTCAGTGGTAGGATAGGTTGGGATTTGAGTGGGACAGTGACCTCCTTGGTGTATCCCTGTTGGGGGGAAATGGGGGTCTATCAGGAGCAGCTGGTAGGCTTCACAGTAGCCAGTTGCAAGGGCAGACTGCCCAGTGGGGCCCCTGGACAAATCCACCTCTATTGGCTTCATGGTGGTGGGGGTGGGAACTTTAAAGGGGAACCAGTTGCCTGGCCGCCGGGTACCAGACATCCTTTTGAGGACTCACCTCTGGGGCAGTGGGGGTTCACCCAGGCAGGTCAAGACAGAGGTCCTGTGTGACCCCAGGGCTTGACCTGCACTGCTAGTTAGATCCTTCACCATATCCAAGTTTATGTTGAAAATAATAAAGTGGCCCATAGTTTATACCCAAGTAATTTGTCTGCCTCTTATTTCGACTGGGGGGGGGGCAATAAAAAACAAACCATTAAAAAGCCAATTAAGTAAAACTGGTAGCCACACATTAAGGCCACAAAGTCCTGTCTAACGTTAATTTCAAAAGACAGGACTGGCAGAGATCGCTCCTCAGAAGGTTCGTTAATTACATCTTCTCCTCCCTGAAGGGGAGGTGAAATTGACAGAGCCTTCGGGGAAGTGAAGATGAAATTATAAACAGTTTGAGGAATGATCTCCACCAGCCCCTCATGTAGAGTGGGGAAATTTAAACTACACTTTCTGGCTAACATTAAGGGCCAAGCTACACATGACAAATGACACTTGAACGGCAAGTGGATTGAGTGGAGGGCAAGTGAACAGGGCGAAATACACTTGCCATTCAAGTGTCATTCATCATGTGTAGCTTGGCCCTGAGTCTCCTTACACTTGAGTGTCTCCTTGTAACACGTCTCGTGTAGAAAGACTCTTAGTCATCCTCATCAAAGAACAAATTGTGTGTGTGTCAATGTATTTATATGTCCTATTCAGAAGTTTCAAAAGGCACTGGTATTTAAGGCACTGAGGGCCAAGCTGCACATGACGAATGACACTTGAACGGCAAGTGGACTGAGTGGAGGGCAAGTGAACGGGGAGAAATACACTTGCTGTTCAAGTGTCATTCGTCATGTGTAGCTTGGCCCTCAGTTATCAGTACTCAGGTCTACTAACGTCAAGTGAGAAGCAGTTATGAGTTACAACTGATAATCCAGTTTTATATTTTGAGACAGAGAGAGACAGCCAGAGTGAATTGCATTCATTAAGCACATACTATTCAAGTTCCACCAGTTTAAATCACACATTATACTGTTGTTTTTTTTAGATACATAATGCAACAGTTTTATTGAAACTTACCAAAAGCAAAAAATGAAAATCCATAACTTTTTTAATTTGATCAAAATGGCTCTTTATGTGCTATAAAGAGCAAAACTATCTCAAAGCGGTCCCTTATCACTATTCCTCGATTTCTCCCTCTAGCATTAGGGCCTGCTAATGTTGTTTTCATTATTGCACGGCTTGCTCCAGGAATCTTCCAACTATTAACTTTCATAATTAAAAAAAAAAGAAATTATATACCCTCATAGTCCCAATTTAGCATTTGTTAGTGGAAAATGGAAGATGAAAATTGGCCCATCCACTAGAACAATTGTGTTGAATAGGAGAGGAGGGTGGGCATCACAGCAGGGGGGAAATTACTTTTGTGCCCGAGTTTATAATTTCCAAGCCCTGTTCCGGCAAATGCCGGGGCCTGAATGACTTCGGCAAGGGAATAAATCAGATTAAATTTAAAGGGACTCCTCATCAGTTCATACATACTTGTGGGTAAGCATTTTGAAGGTCAAGGGGTAAATTACTTCTGGGCTTGTCACCTCCATTGTTGATAGCTACCTTCAGGCATACTTTTGTTTGTTCATTTGTTTCATTTTCTTTTTCAGCATTGCTGCCACAGCAATATAGCATACCTCCCTGGTCTCCATTCGTGAAATGTGCGATTTGTCAGGCTGCATATAAGCAAAACTGAAACCAGCAGCGGAGTTTGAACTGGAAGTGCACTCACAAGATCATAGCCAAATGTTCAACAACCAGAAGTTGTGGGAGGCAGATATTTCATAAGTTGTATCTTAACATCAGCAAAAAATTACTTAATCCTCTTGAGGAAAAATGTCCACATTTGTTTAGAATTTCATGTTGTGAAAACTAGGGTGGCAGCCCAGAGATGTTCAACTGGCCAGTTGTGAGCAAGCAGCCAATCATTTGACAGAGCTATGCTGACTCTGAGCCCAAGATGCTATGGACACATCCACTTGATCCTTGCATGATTACAGTGGCCTGTATCCTACCACTTCATTCAGAAAAATCTGATGCCTTTCTTCAGTCTAAGGAGGAACCACTTATTAAGTAACCTATTGTTGTTGTTATTTCTCTTTTCCAAAATCCACCAGATGTAATACTCAGGTTTCTCTTCAGCCTACCAGATGTTTGGGCTGGAATTTTTGGTCCCTCACCACCTTGGATTTTATCCAAGAATCCAGTCAGTGAGGTATCGCCTTAGTATGTGGTATGTTCCAAGTAGTGCGGCTGATTGTAATTGGCCAGTTGTTATCCTGTCTAGGGGTGTGCTCTTCAGGTTTCTGATTTGGGTTTTTAACTTAAATTGGGCCCAATTTGGGTAGATTCGGTATTCCCGAATCAGCCCCAGCATTGCTGAGCCAATTTGGAAATATTGAAGCAAAGCTTTCCGAAACGCATCGTAATGCTTTGGAAAGCTTTGTGTAAAGTGGCAGCAGCCACAGCACTTTTCTTGCCATATGCAAATGTCAAGAAAAGTACTGCTTTCAAATCTTCCCACTGCCTTCTTTCATCCAATGAGAGAGGGTAGGAGAGAGTTCCCATTGGGTGAAAGAAGGTGGCAGTGGCAGCTCAAAGCAGTGCTTTTCTTACCATTTGCAAACGGCAAGAAAAATGCTGCTTTGATCTTCGGTGTGCTCCAAATATTTACAGAGCATACTGAAGTGGTTTAAATAGCCAAATCCTAATGTGGGAAACGTGAATCTTTTTTGGGTGCACACCTCTAATCCTGTCTATGCTGATATTGCCTACGTGTTTAGATAGTCCTTTTGGAATCACACCTAGAGCTCCTGTCACTACTGGAATAATGTATGTTTCTCCCAGACATGCTGAACATCAAATCTTACATCTTAATATTTTGTTATCTTTATTATCACCATCCTCCTTGTCATCACCATCAAATAATCAATATGCTGATATATAAATTAAATATATATTCAAGGTATTTGGAACCACTAAAGAAATGTTGGAACAGAAGGAAGATGTGTCAAGTATAAAAGTGTGATAAGGTCAGAAGGCTAAAGGAGATTAAAGAAGATGTGATAATAAACAAACTAAAATCCCCAGAAGACTATGAGTGAAGTGAGAATAAACAGAAAGCGGAGCAAATAAAGTGCAAAGAAGAGATAACAGAAACAACGTGCCAGTTTATAAGGTGGAAGACTGTGGTCAGGTGGCTAAAAGCACAACAAAAGTTTATCAAGTTATAATGGAAGACAAAGCAGACCCAGAAAGTTAAAAGTAGGCATGGAGCTATAGGGGTCCGGGGTCAATATGAGATTGAATCTAGTAGAAAAGGGAGAGTTCTCTAAGGTCCATAAAAGATCTTGAACCCCTATATAAAGCTTATAGAATATGAAGCAAGTTGGAGAATTCTACTTGTTTACTGGACATCTGATTTACTGGATACTAGAGAGCCAGTTTGGTGTAGGGGTTAAGAACACAGGATTCTATTCTGGAGAACCAGGTTTGATTCCCCACTCCTCCACTTGAAGCCAGCTGGGTGACCTTGGATCAGTCACAGCTTCTAGGAGCTCTCTCAGCCCCACCCACCTCACAGGGTGTTTGTTGTGGGGATCATAATAATATACTTTGTAAACCACTCTGAGAGGGTGTTAAGTCATCTTGAAGGGTGGTATATAAATCAAATATTATTATTATATTATTACCATTGATGACTCCTCTTGTGACTCATACTGCAGTTGGATATATGGTGTCAATTTCTCTTGTATGTTCTCTCTGATCCATACAGAATAATCTTGTATGTAACAAAATTTTCTTCAAATTCACAGGAAAAAAAATGGCAAGATTTTCTTCAGACCAACTTGCTTCAGAGACTACAAGGAAACATACTGTCTTTCTCCAGGTACTCATGCAGAGACCTGGCCAACCTCGACATGAGAAAGTGAACAGGAGGGGCTGAGTTTGTGCATTGATGTGTGTCCTTCCTTTCTTCTCATTTGTTATTATTATTCCATAATACATATTACATGCATGGTGAAGTAAACTAAAAAATAAGTGGTCTTCTCACTCATTTTTTATGTAAAAGGTCCCTACATTTATGATAGGAGGCTCTTCTCTGCTGAGCAGAGTGGTAGGATAGAGGCCAGGTTTTTTGTTCGTTTGTTTGTTCGTTTTTGTCTTTCACAGCAGCTGCCCCTCCAACCATCTGCTGCCACTGCCTCCAGTTTTTAAATTATGTAATCATGTTTGTTCCAGTCAGGTAAGTTCATCTGGCAGTTGTATTCATGTCAAAGTTGGCAGCACATCTCTGTGCTGGAGGACAGATTTCTAATATGTGGTGGCATCTCTAACAGCGTTTCATTCATTGTTGCCTACATCTGAGATGACTTCTTCTTCTACCTTGTTCCTCACATTCCTTCTTCATCTACCTTGTTCCTCACGTTCCTTCTTCATCTACCTTGTTCCTCACATTCCTTCTTCATCTACCTTGTTCCTCATGTTCCTTCTTCATCTACCTTGTTCCTCATGTTCCTTCTTCATCTACCTTGTTCCTCACATTCCTTCTTCATCTACCTTGTTCCTCATGTTCCTTCTTCATCTACCTTGTTCCTCACGTTCCTTCTTCTTCTACCTTGTTCCTCACATTCCTTCTTCATCTACCTTGTTCCTCACGTTCCTTCTTCATCTACCTTGTTCCTCATGTTCCTTCTTCTTCTACCTTGTTCCTCACATTCCTTCTTCATCTACCTTGTTCCTCACGTTCCTTCTTCATCTACCTTGTTCCTCACATTCCTTCTTCATCTACCTTGTTCCTCGCGTTCCTTCTTCATCTACCTTGTTCCTCACGTTCCTTCTTCATCTACCTTGTTCCTCATGTTCTTTTCAGGTACCACCACCAGAAATACCTATAAAACACTGCTTGATATATTTTTAGAATTATTACTTACCAGTATTGATGTGGTCATGTTGGGTTGTGTCATTGGCTGTATCTTGGATGTTCTTTTTTGTTAACTTTGGGTTGTGTGTTAGTTTGTTTTGGTGTGTTGTATTTTTTCACTTATAAGAAAGAAAGAAAGAAAGAAAGAAAGAAAGAAAGAAAGAAAGAAAGAAAGAAAGAAAGAAAGAAAGAAAGAAAGAAAGAAAGAAAGAAAGAAAGAAAGAAAGAAAAGTTTAAAAAGATAACCAAACGAAAAAGAAAAAAAAAGAAAAAAGGGGGGGAATCTACTTGCTTCAATGTTCTTTAACCCCTTGGAGGTCCTTTCAAAACACCTCCCCTATGCACAGTTCACTGTGATATTGAACCCCTGGTCAAATCCCCTACTCTTTTGATCAGAATAGCAAAGTTTCTTCGGGGAAGAGATGAAGGAATGCCACATTCCATCATAGCTGACTGAACATTAAGGGTATGCAATTTGGTGTTCCCAAGCCAAATATATACCTGAAAAATACCTATTTGGTATTATTTGAGTATCTATCCAGTTTATTCTGGTGTATTAGGATTAGCCTGCATTTACATTCCCAAATAATCCAGATATCTGGGGAATCTCATTTTAAAGATTGTAGCAGCTTGTCCCCCCTCCCTTTGCAGGCTTCCCAGGAAACAGGAGGAGGGGGGAAGGAGGCAGCATTACTGTGTGTGTATCTCTGTGTTAGTGTTACTTGCTTTCCATATGCCATTGCCAGACCTGGCTACTGCCATGGTATTACCGGCTTGCTAGGTTGGATGCTAGATTCTCTAATTTGATGTTGGTTCTGTTGCGCTTGCATTGGCCCTTGGTTTTGCCTGACTTCTTTGAGTGACACTGGTTCAACTGGGCCTGTAACAGTATTCCTTGCTTCAGATTGTTTTGCTGGGATTCTCTGGTTTGAAGTTGGTTCTGTTGGGTTTAGTTGGTTCTGTTTGCATCGGGAGACTTTGGGTCATTTGTTGCTGTTGTGTGTGGCTAAGGCTTGCTGGTCTGAGGAAAGCCTTGGATTTTCCCCCCACAGGAAAAACAATGGAGAGTGGGTCAACTCAGCTTGCTCCAGGTCCTATAGAACTGGACCCCTTGGCACAATTCCCTCAAAACTTGGGAGTTCTTTAGCAGACAGGCAGGACTAGGTTTCCTGCAATTTTGGTGGCATTTGGTTGAAAAAAATAACCCCTCCACCCCTACCCCGCAAATATTTCCCTGTAAGGAACAATGGAGTAAAATATATTCAGAATTCCAAATAAAACCCAAATCCAAATACCACGTTGGTATTTTTGGATGTGAATATTGGACTTATTGAATATATATGGTATTCACGATATCTGAATCTGAATACCATTTTTAATGCACACCCCTACTGTACATTTTCTTTTTGAAGAGGTCTGAAACAGAAGTGTAGGCCACCATACGGAGAATCCCTAAATGTGTATTAGCAACACCGTTGGATTTTGAATCCTGGTTTGGAAAAAAAATAGAATGAAATGATCTGATCATTTTCTGGGCAGTTGAATGTATTTAAATATCTGTCCATAATTTTTATTCCCCTTTTTTGACAGCAGTAATTATAAAAACAAACAGCAGATGTGGTGATAACCTCCCATCCAGTTTGCAAATGCAATCAGTGAACATATTTTCTCAACCAGTAAAAGAGTTCTTTCCCCTTGCTCTAAAATACTAAAACAGAAATCTCTCTCAGTGAACTTGCCCCTGTGTACTGTATACTAACAGCTCCTTCAGATACTTAAGTTCCCTTGTGATAGGCTCTTCATAAGAAATATAGCTTGATTAGATGTATAAAGGCAACTGTTTATGACTCAGAACAGACAACGGTGCTGTTGAAATATTTTTGCATGCACCTTTTCCTGTCTGTATGATTTATTAGTACCTAGAGATACTTCCTTAAACTAGCTTTTTAAAATTTCCATTCTTAAAGACTCTATACATTACTGAAAGTAGCATCATTGCCACTTCATTCCAACTTGCTTGAAGTATTTTATTTTCAATCTTCTTATAATGTTTAATTGCCTTATCTGCACACTCGGTAAGAATAAGTATTTGTGAGCTGCAACCCTTCCAATCATGTGATTCCATGTCTGTGCTGTAACTACATCAGGACACTCCCAAAATGGTTGCCAATTGCTTCAGTAGAGCTCTTCTGCCTTTAACAGCAGGTAAAACTATTAGTAGTCGGTGAGCAACATGGTGCCTGTGGGCACCTGGTGCCAATGGATCTGCTCCCTGGATTTCCCCCCACCCCAAAAAAGCAATAAGCCAAACCTGGCCATCCTCCACTAACTGGAGCTAGAGACACTACACAAGACCCTATCAGTGTTGGGTTTGCATGGAGGTGCTCATTTGGAAATAGCTGCTCCTATTATAGAAATCTGCTTGCCTTGGAACCTCCTGATATTTTGTAATCCGCTCTCACCCCATGGCAGTTGTGGTATGGCCTTTGGGTATGGGCATGGAGCAGGGGTCACTGGGGGTATGAGGAGGGGAGGTAGTTGTGATTTTCCTGCATTGTGCAGGGGGTTGGACTAGATGACCCTAGAGGTGCCTTCCAGCCCTATGATTCTATGACCCTTTCTTAAATATTCAAAAGTGCCCATAGGTTCACCAAAGCTTGCACAGATGAAGCTTTGCCCCTTTTCCAGTCCTTGCAGGGAGAAGTAGCAGAGGCATTCTCAGAAGTTTTTCACACATCCCAATGAAAAATAGGGCTGCTATGAATTTTGCAGCAAATATGTTTTGGCTGTTAGAATTAGCTGGCCAATCAGTTTGTGCTGGGCAGCCGTGAACACCAACTGAACTGGTTTGCCTCAGGTTTCCCCAAGACTAAGCATTTGCAAAGACAATGCTGATTCAGACAGACCAGCGACCATTACTGTCACTAAGCACAACTTAGAAGAGGATTTTGCTGAAATGCGGCATTTATTGATGGATGATTGATATGCTTTGAGAGCGAGTAATCTAATCATTTATTTAATGATGAGTGGAGCAGATACACAGCAAGGATGGGAGAATAGTAGAACTCAACTGAGCTGTGTGAGAATGTGCATGTGTGAAAAGCCAATTGTGCTGTTAAGTGCAAAAAAAGCTGCCCCAGAGTCTCATGTCCCCAACCCTTCTCCTCCATAAAAGAACAGTGTGTACCAACACCCTTGTAGCACACGTGCAATGATCTGAAAACAGAAAATACCAAAGAGATAAGATCCAAACCAGCAACAGCCCACCCAGAACAAGCCAATAACAAAATGGGGTTTTGGTTGTTGTGGGTTTTCCGGGCTGTATTGCCGTGGTCTTGGCATTGTAGTTCCTGACGTTTCGCCAGCAGCTGTGGCTGGCATCTTCAGAGGTGTAGCACCAAAAGACGGAGATCTCTCAGGACACTGAGAGATCTCCGTCTTTTGGTGCTACACCTCTGAAGATGCCAGCCACAGCTGCTGGCGAAACGTCAGGAACTACAATGCCAAGACCACGGCAATACAGCCCGGAAAACCCACAACAACCATCGTTCTCCGGCCGTGAAAGCCTTCGACAATACAAAATGGGGTTTGTTCAGAAACACAGGATCTGAAATCGAAACAGAAATTTCCTCATGGACATAAGCAAAGGATGAGTGTCTCTTTTTTTCTCTCCCTTTCCCAGATGCAACGCAGCTTTGGCAAAGAAGCTGAAATGAATACAATCCCATCTTTTGGAACGCTATCAAATTTTGTAACCAAGCTTGAAAATCCTCATTTTATGTGCACGTCTCCTGCGTGTGAAGCAAACCCTCATGTCTTTATAAGCCATTTCTCCATTTCCTCAAGCTCTTAATTTTGTCATTAAATGTAGTGCAATACATCATCTATGTATCAATAGCACATAATAGATCAGCCATGTAAAATGGGTTGGATCAAATGGTGAAAAAAGAAAGACGATCTATTTTGACTATGCTGGGGGATCATTGAACTTGCACTTATAAAAGCCACAGGAGGAGCAGAATTGGTTGAGATGGAGTGAAAACACTGGCAGGATCCAACTCCATAAACATATCTTGTGAATCCTAGCAACAGAAAAATCAACAAAGCAGAAAGGCACTTAGTGAAATGTTGTGAACCAAAAAGGTACAAAAAAGAGCATATTTGTACATCCCCACATATAACCCTAAAACTCAGGAATAATTACACTGTAACCACATTGATCTTGCCTACCGTGTATTCTTTTCTGGACTACAGAGGTGATCTTTTGCATTGCCCTTTCATACTTGCTAAACAGCGCTCCCAAATCTTGGATTACTTCTTCATGTATAATGGTTTTGTGCAATTTATTTGTGTTTAATTATAGAAATGGGGTTGCATGCGGAGAATGCCTACTGTCCTTTCCTCCTAGGTTGGTACTTTATTAGCGATTCAATAAAACTGCTAAATTTAAAAAAGAAGTATCATCTTTGCCACTTCAGATCTCATCAATATTTTATCCTAGTTACACACAGAGTCTCACTGCAGATATAATTCTTTTGATCCCTACTGTGACCAACTGTCTCTGGCAAATATTGCACAAATAGTTCAGGCGCTGAAAGTTTAGCATCATCTATGCTTCTTGCGATGGGAAAGAAAAGCATGAAACAACACAGAGGTCTTTCTTCAGTTCAGAAAGGAAGAAGCACAACCAAGGGGAATGTTTTTATGTAACTTTCTCTTTGTTGGGGGTGGAGGTGAGTCATCTGACATTCAGGGTCATCTTTCTTTCTTTCTTTCTTTCTTTCTTTCTTTCTTTCTTTCTTTCTTTCTTTCTTTCTTTCTTTCTTTCTTTCTAGTCCCCCTTCCTCACTGAGACTCAAGGCAGATTACATAATGTGAGATTAATACAATCAGTATCAAAGACATTTCCATACAGTGTCAAGGACATTTCCATAGACAATGTCATAAGATTAATAAATATAGTTTATAAAGATCCAATATAGAGTTGGAGAATTGCTGAAACAGAGCATAATTGATTCTAGGACTAACATTAGACAACATGAAGCACAAGTAGTATATAGAAGTACAAATTTAAAGCAACAAATAATATGTAAGGCAACATAATGGTGAAGTCTATGGTCCCTAACTCATTAGCGAAGCATCTGAGACCCCCTCCCTACAATACCACCCTCCTATCTGAGTAAAAAGCTTTTTGAATAATTTGGTTTTGC
The DNA here is from genome assembly GCF_028583425.1 of Eublepharis macularius. NCBI lineage: Eukaryota > Metazoa > Chordata > Lepidosauria > Squamata > Eublepharidae > Eublepharis > Eublepharis macularius. The sequence goes on along the minus strand of NC_072805.1, from coordinate 26,451,805 downwards.
ATCATTTGTGGAAAGCTAGGAGACTAGGGCTCTCCTAACTTCCTCAGGCAGGCTGTTCCACAGGGTAGGGGCCACCACAGAGAAAGCCCATGTATGGGCTGCTGTTAATTTCACCCATGTGCAGGCTGGCATCTGCAAGAGACCCTGTTCAGATGAACGAAGCTGCCGTGGAAGGACATAAGGAGGGAGGCAGTCCCATAGGTATGCAAATATGGTACCTAAAAATGTCAGGACTTTAAATAAGAGGTTGTGTTCTACAGGTTTATCTTGTATTACTACCCCACTTTTATACAGGAAATCCACCCTGAAGAATCTCCTTCATCATGGAAATTTGTTCAACTCCCTTCAGAATCCCTCTGGGGGTCTTGCAAAGCAGAATCAACTGAATTCACCTTGAATTTCACTTAAAAGAAAACTTAGAGGCCATTCAAACCTATGTGAAAATAATAATTAAGCAAAAAATATGAAACAATGTTCCCCCTCTTTCTTCATATGCCTTTCCAATCTAAGTAATCATTTCACCACTTTGCTTTGATGGGTATCAAAAAAAAATCTACCTCATGACTATCATATAGCATGTTTTGAATATGCAATGAAGCAAATAAGGGTGTTTTTTCCCCTAATTATATCAATGATTGATTGATAGTCTTTTATAATTATTCTCTCCTTGAATTAAAAATACCTTGTGTAGGAAGAACAATGTTTCTCGTCTTTGCATGTTTCAACATTTTAAAAAATATATCCAAACACACTTGCGCTCTGTATATCCCTGATTATTTTTTTTAAAGAAAGAACGAGATTGAGCAAAGCATATTGTAGAAAAATACTTTTTTCATGAGCACAGAATCAAGCCCTAGGTGCAAGAACTCCTGGCTGAAATTTAGCAAGAAAAGAAAGAGAAAGTGATATATCCTATATATGGGGACGGTTGTTGAAATGACACTGAAACTCCAGATTTAAGAAAGTGCCAGCCTGTTTTTGTTGAGTTCCAAGGAAAAAAATAGATGAATTCTTTCTGTCAAAAGTGCCTTTCTTTCCCAAAACATCACACATCAGTACTGATTCTCAGAAAAGCAAGTCTGCAGTTTATTATAACTTAGAGACTGAACCAGGGACTTTCAGGATGCAACACACATGTTTTACTGCAGAGGAGGCCCTCCCTAAAATTTAGTACATATCCTTACTTTTTTATGTCGTACATTCCCTCCTGATATTATGACATTTATATAAAGCTGCCTTATGCCAGGTTAGATCATTGCTTCATATTATCTCCTGGAGCTCAAACAGAGATGAGGCACCATCTGTTATCTATGCTCCTTTAATTGGAAATGACGGGGACTGAATTGAGGCCTCTCTGAATGCTCTATCACTGAGCTACAGGTGTGTAATCCTGTAGGGGGAAGTGTGAACTTTTTCTATTGAGGCTGCAAGTTCACTTTCTTCTCACTCTTCCTTCTCTACTGACACATCATGTTGAAATGTAGAAATATAGAAACACAGAGCTGGAAAGGTCCCTCAAGGGTGATCTAGTCCAGCCTCCTGCACAATGCAAGAAATTCACAGCTAATTCTCCCCCTCACCTCCCCCCAGTGTATTACCCTCGTGAGTTGGGGGAATTGGTGTACAAGGAGAAGTGGCAAGAGGAGTAACTAGCAGGGTCTCCATTAATATGTACCAGGATCATTCTCTTAGAGAAAACTCATTGAAAGAACCAGGCGGGTGTTCAACAGGAATGTTTTTTATTAAGGGGAAAAGATAAGGCAAACACTCAGAGAACACACACAGCATACATACAGAGCTAACTTCTTGACTTCTTGAGCTAACTTCTTGATGTTCAGCTGTAATCCTGCTTTGATGCTCTCTCTTTTAACCTTCATCAGTAGTCATTTCAAGTCTTCACTATTTTCTGCCAGTAACATGATGTCATCTGTACATCTCAAATTGTTCATGTTCTTTCCACCAATTTTCACTCCACCTTTTTCTAGATCGAATCTAGCTTTCCTTATGATATATACTGCGTAGAGGTTGATAAGGTACTGAAATAATATGCATCCTTGTCTGACACCCTTGCCAGTTGGAAACCATTGTTTCTCCATACTCTGTCCTGACAGTAGCCTCTTCTCCAAAGTACAGGTTGCACATCAAAACAATCAGATGTTGTGGTACCAACTCTCCATAGTTTTTCATGGTCCATGCAGTCAAAAGCTTTGCTGTAATCTATAAAACTCAGGCTGATTTTCTTCTGAAATTCCCTGGTATGTTCCATTAGTGAGGAAAAGAAAAAGCAGCTTCAGGGAAGGGCAATATTTACCAGTCTAGGAGATAGAGGATGTCCATAGAAAGTAACAGCTGAGCAGCCAGCACTTTGCAGCAAGAAGGAGAGAGCTCAGACAGGAAGATCGAAGGAACACACACACAGCTATGGCTAGGCAGCCCAAATATACTGTGGAACATGCCCTGGGGCAGGATCACATCTTCTGCCCCAAAGCAATGGCTTAACGGCTGTCTCCAGAAGTGAGACAATAAAATGGGAAAAGCTTGATTAAACCTTCCTGGGTGTTACTAAAGGCAAGAGAGATGATTGATGACCCGTACTATTTGGATAGGAAGGGCTATTAGATCTCTGAGTAGCCTTGATTAGGAAGGTAGGTGAGGGGAGATCAGAAGGGTGTGGAAGTGATTATTGCAGGAACTCCTGGAAGACCTCCTTTTTCCTTATGTCTTTGCACATCTCTGGGGAGTGGGGCTGCTAGCCCGTCCTGCCTCATGACTCATGTTCCAGATGGATTAGGAACTATTCTGCCTAGCCAGGCAACAAGTCATGTCCTTGAAGCACATGACTTGAGGGGGGGTTGTGATACAGCCATATTCATAAACTTTCCTATTAGCATTAGGGCATGGCTTGACTGCTAACAACTGACCCCTACTCTATGCCTATGCTCTATGACTCTGACTTCAGGACAGATTTCTACCTCTCCCAGTTGTCTGGGAAGAATTTGGTTCACTTAGCTTGACCCCCCACCCCAAGCCTGGAACATTTATCAATATTTACTTGCTTACTTGTTCCATTTATACCCTGCCTTTCTCCCAATAGAAGACCCAAAGCAGCTTACGTCATTCTCCTCTCCTTCATTTATCCTCACAACAACCTTGCAAGGTAGGTTAGGCTGAGAGTGTGTGGACGGTCTAAGGTCACCCAGCTTCCACGAGGTAGCGGAAATGTAAACTGGTTCTCCCAGATCTTTGTCTGATTTTCTAACCACTACATCACACTGCTCCCCTTTAGAATATCATTTTTTTTAAAAAAAACTGATATATAGCTCTGTGTTGAGTGTGTGTGTGTGTGACTTTGTGATTGTTGCAATAGCCATTCAGTGAGCATAGATGGATGGAGAAGTGGTGGGGAAGTGGCATTGTGATGATCACAAATCAATCAGCACTCTGCACAGCTAAATTCCTTTGGAAACAGGAACCATTTTTTCCTGAGCTACATTTGAGTTGGAAATTCATGTCTCTGCAAAAGAATTTATCGTGTTTTGTTTATCTATCCATTGTCTGTTTATCTATTCATAAAGTTTTCTATTGCTTTTCCTATTTTCTGATACTATTGTGTTTCATTTGATTAGCTCCCCCCTTGCATATTTTTTTAAAAAAATCTGTTTGTAATTTTATACATTTGGGTCACATATACTTAACAGTAATAAATTACTACAACATATATAAATAAAATTTAAGATATATACTTCCTGCTGGAAAATATTCAGAACAAATGAGCATAAGGGCATTAAAAAAATCATTGTGCTTTTTCTGCTTTGGTGTAATACAGGAATGAAAACAGATACTTAGTTCAGTATCAAATCACAACTGAAAAGTTCAAAAGTAACCCTTCCCACTTGTGCTATGCTTGTCTTTGCACTTTTTGTTGCAGTAAAATGAAAATTTGAGGTTGTTTTTGAAGTGCCTATTTGACCAAACTATCAAAGGGAAAAAAATCTGAAAGAATAGTGGAAGATGTCGCTCAGCAGCTCTATACTGGCATATTTTCTGTTTCTATTGATGTGTCCACTTAGAGCCCCCATAAAATCATGGACTGTTGGAATGCCTCTCCATATTTTTACAGTTTCATCCCAGATTAACTGCCCAGAGTGTTCTGATGAGCAGAGGCACAGAAGTCGTCTCTTTGTCTAGAGAGTCCAGAGGTAACATGACCTTTCCTTCACCCTCTTGTAGTTTGCATTCACATCTGGCTACAAGCAGACTTTGCTAGGAGGAGAATGGCATCACTCTCAGTTGTTATTAATATTTCCCTTTCAAAACATAGAAAAGAGCCTCTTTCTGGGTCTTTTTTCCCCCGGCAAGATTTATTGAAAGAACTGTGTCACCCAAGTCAGGATACTACAAAAAAAAAAAACTGTACAGTGACTGACAAAAGCGATTTATTCCTAGACAGTTTATCTGTCTAGAGATTGCTTTCAAAGAGAGAAACTATTACCTTTTGCTGTTGTTGTTGATGAAGGCCGTGACAGCAGGATATAATTAGGGAACGGATAACCTAGTGCAGTTTTAGATTGCTGTTTTTTGTCTTTCTTGGAAACATCATTTCCCTTCTGCTAATCCACTGTTTCAAGGGAACTTTGCTTTCAAACAGCTTGGTGTAATTCTAATTAAATAGAATACTGTGTTACTATCCTAAACAATGGGATTCTCGTTTAGAAGTAATTTTCACCCTGCTGCCAGAGCTATGGAGGGAATATGTACAATGGTCCACATTGTCTTTTATCTGCAAATGGAGATTGATCTTTTGAGAGAACTCCGATGTTCTCAGCTGTTGGGAGCTTGGTTGTAGGAACTGCTGAAAGACCCTCCTGTTTTCTTCCTTTCCATATCAATCTCTACTTAGATTCTAGGGGATGAACAGATCTACCCTATTCTATTATTTTATTTTTCCTGAATTTTTGCTCCAGAAGAAATTAGGAAGACTTAGGGCCAAGCTACACGTGACAAATGACACTTGAATGGCAAGTGGATTGAGTGGAGGGCAAGTGAACAGGGAGAAATACACTTGCCGTTCAAGTGTCATTCGTCATGTGTAGCTTGGCCCTTAATCTTTTTTGCAATGTCATTAGAATCAGGGGCTAGGGAGGGAGAGACTGTGTAATTCAGCAACCCCTCTGGGTAGAATCTGCCAGACCTTAAAATAAAGAGAGTGGGGGAGACTGTGTAGTTCAGCAACTAAGGAGTTAAGGGCACTAGCCAAAAGCTGGGTTTTTTTCATCCCCCACACCCAACTCTTTGTTTTACAAAAAGAGTGAATTGTTCTCTATCCAACAGCTCTTTTAAAACTGTAGCTCCCAGATAAAATTGTGAAACCAGACACTTAAAGAGCATGTGCCAGGCATCACTGTGTGGTGAGACCCTCTGTCTCTTACTTGTGGCCATTTTCAGGTGTAGAGGCTTGGTTCTCTTTCACTCTCTCTCCTCTCATGTAACTCTTCCTAAGTATGTCCTTTTGAGCACAGCAATTGCACTGTTCTTATGCTTGAGTACCTTTTTAATTTCTGTACCCCTATATTTCCCTCAATAAATTCTAAACCTTGCTTTGGAAAAGATCTGCTTGTTTCATGGCTATTGGTAGCCTATTAGAGGCACTACGAGCTCGCCCATCCACTATCCCGAAGAAAGATCCCTAAATCACATGCTCTGCTTCCCCTAATTGGCAAGTGTGTCAATTTTCCAAGCTAGCTAGGCGGAGGAAGCAGGAAGAGGTTTTCCCCTGACACTGTGCTTAATCCCCCCAAATTGGTTATGATGCTGGGTGAGTGTCCCATACTCAGGTCAGAGAATCCACACATGTCTAAGGAAACACATGAAAGGGAGCACATACAGTAACAATGCAACTGGGGGATACATTAAATTTGCCTTGGCACAAGTGCTACTCTGGTCTTTGTCTTATGTTTTTGCTTGGGCAAGATCTCTAGCTCTAGTGGAAATTTTGTGCTGGATCTAACCCAATTAATCCAATCCTGGGTCTGTGTATTAACTTTAAAAAGAATCATATATACATATAAAATGATTCTGTTTAGTACCCTGCATAGTGGATGAGTTAGTACTATATACTTCCAAACATATGCCTATATATGGAAAGTTTCAAATTTTATAGGATTTTAGGTCTAGATACTTTTTTATCGCTCAGGACAAATGACAGGTTGATTAAATTGCTAGATGTTACGATGAAATTCTTTATATTAATGATATGAAAATGTTCTGCTGAATGAACACACGAAGGAGCTGCCTCTTGAACTAGAGCTGAATTGGAAATTTGAGAATCAAGTGGCTAAGAATAACACTGTTCCATTTTCCATGTACTAAAAGCTTTTTGCTCAGTGGGAAACTAAGTTATTAGAGAGGGCAGTCTGGAAATGTACTGCTAGGACAATTGGGACTGGTAGTCCTTGAAGTGAAGATTAGTATTGTAGAGTTAACAATTTATCCACTGGGGGAGGGGTTGTTTGATATGTTAGTCACATGGGTAATAGACTCGAAATAGGCTAAAGTCAAGTTAAATATTTCCCAGTATCTTCTCTTAATTATCTGTGGAATAGAAGAAAAGAAATTAATGCAAAGGCATAAGCTCTTCTTCAAATGAAAGGAATACATTTTTATTTTGATAATTCTGAGCAATGTCCTTTCAGAAGAGTGTTGGGTAATCAAAGAAAATGTAATGTCTATAGATTACTCACAAGTCACAACATGTTTTTTAAAAAAAAACCCTTTAAATTATGAATGTCGGTCAAAATAAAGTCTGGAAGTTCCAAGAATATCATAACTCAGCCAGTTTCAGAGTTACTGTTTCATTGTCAGTTGAAACCGCAGGCCAGTCTGAGAGAAAAGGATTATCTCCTTGACTCTCTGCAATCTCTTTGTATTTTTAACCTTAGCGTTTCTTTGTGTGAGGATTTTAAAGTTGAACAATCATTTGGCATGCGATTTAGCAGACAGATTCTAGGCTCAGGACTGTCCTAACTTTTCTTCCTACAACTATGCCTCAATAAACTAGCCAGAATCCCCACTCTACCACGGAAGCTTGCTGGGTGACCTTGTGCCAGTCGCACCCCAGCCCGCTCTGACCCAAGGCCATCTGTGGACCAGGGTCAGACATGCCGTAGTAAGGGAAACAACAAATGCTCTAATGGAAACGAAGGCTGCCGTACATTGTGAATTTTCAGTTACACAGTTCATTGTAAAATTCCCCTAGTTGCTGGAAATCCAGAAGAGTGGAACTCTGCACAGAGAGAAATTCCAGAAGAGTAAAGAACTGGGCAAAATCCTTTTATCCCTAACTATCACACAAAAGCCGCTTACTTTAGCCTGAATAAGTCTTTGGATCCCAGAAATTATATTTTGCAAAATATAGCCCTCTGACACTGTGGGATCTATTTTGATGAAGGTTTTCAGTTTTTCTTATAACACGTCGAAGTAATAAGCTGAATAAGTTCATATAGCTAGAGAATTTTTAAAAATGCCCTGTGAAACTCCTCTGATCTCTGTGGCAATCTTTCGATCAAGCTACCCCATCCTTACTTAATTATTAATTTCTGCTCTCTTGATAACTTTCCTTAGCAGAAGAAGCATCATGAAATAATCTTGTCAGAGGTAATCTCACTATGGGTTCATCTTGTCGAAAAGTAATTGCCTTAGAAAGAATGACTCCTTAGTACAGGCCAAAAAAAAAAACCCCGGTTTTCTGAAGCAATTATTCTTGTGATCTGGAAGTTCCACAGAAATGGTTTAATTGGCCCCATCCTCACATAAAGATGCCACACTGGAGAGGAAAAATGGTTCAACCAAGATTAATTCATTAGAAAGCTTGCTTGAGCCATATTAAAACCAGCCCCTCAGTGCGTATCTACTCTGATGCCAGGGGGTGAGAGTGTGATGGGCAATCCCATGCTGGTTCCCAGGGAAGACGAAGCTCTCTTAATTTACCCATAGCTTTTTTTTTAACGTGCATACCAAGAGGAGCTGTATCTCCACCCAACCTGCATGCTGGAAAATACTAGGCCTCGGCCTGGTGAATCCCTCTCCAATCCCCTCAACAGGTAAGCCATAGGAGGCCAGTTTGGGAAGCTACTCAAATGCTCCTGGGTGCTTGTCAAACATTTATAACAAGGAAAATCTCACACTTTTCCAGCTACCCCCAGGAAGGGGCTTAACTGGTCTAAACCAGGCCTAGTTATATTGATAACCCACCCTGAAAGAAGTGGTAAAGTGAGGCAAAAAAGAATCCATCCCTGGCCAATTAAAATGGATCCAAAAAACTCCTGTTCAGCCCCTGCAACCAGCTAGTCCCACTTTTAATGGATGGGGAATGTTTGCCAACTATGATTTGTAGGGTTGCCAGATCCCCCGACTCCCCCAGTGGGAGATCACAAGACTGACACTCATCTCACAGTGCTCTTCTGTTTCTTACACATGCATACACTCCCGGGCTTGCACAATGACATCACTTTCTGGGAAGTGAAGTCCTTGCATGGATCAAAAGGTGGCCTGGGAGTGCTCCCCCATTCATCAGGGGGCCAAATTGGGCCCGCTGCAGGGCATCGTTCAGCCCAAATCAGGCTGCTGTGGGCGTAGAAGCGCACTGCACTGCCCAGGAGCACACCGCACTGCCTAGGGGAAGCGTCCTGAGAAGTACACCCCCCCTCCCAGCCAGGTAAGTGGGGGCAGGGGAAGGGTGAGAACAAGGGATCCCCTACCCCTGGCGGGGGAATGGCACCCCTAGATTTAAGAAATTCTTGGAGATTTGGGGATGGTGCTTGGGGAAGGTAGTGTTGGGGAGAGAAAGGGACTTAGCAGGGATGCCATACTATAGAGTCCTTCCTCCCAAAAGCCTTTTCTTCCAGGGGGAACTGATCTCTGCAGTCTGAATCATTTGCAATTCCAGGAGAACTCCAGGATCCATATGGAGATTGGTAGTCTTAGAGGGGTGGGTGGACAGCTCTCAAGAGCAAGCAGTAATATTTGGGGGTGGGGGGGAACAAGCATATAAAACCTTTCTGCTCCTCATTCCTGTTTGGTGGGGAACCCGGTCCCCCAGCAAGGTCACTCAGAATAAGCCCAGCATCTTCCTTTGCATACGAAGTGGATGGGCCAAGGGGTGGGGATTAAACCAAGCTGAAAACTTGAGTATTGATGCAAATACTGTACTGGGTTGGATCCTACCAACTCTGCTGGCAAAACAAGGGAAAGGGTCCCATTTTGTCCTCCAAAATGTATAATTGCCAACTTTGCAAAGAGGTGAAATCAACTGCTGCCCATATAGAGGCATTCTGTGTGGTTGCCCCCAATTTATGGAATGACCTACCACTCTCATGGTTTTCTGCAAACTATGCAAAGCTAAATTATTCAGAAGGGGTTTTTTTGCACAGGCAATAGGGCTGTGCTGTAAAGAAATGGTTCAGAGAAATGCATTAGTAAAGGGACAGGGACTGTAGAATATACTACTAAGCACTGTCTGTTGCTTTAAGTATACTCCTAGTGAGTAGTTTCACATTCATTTAATATGCCATGTCAATTTGCTTAAGTTTTGTCTCAATATTGTTTTCAGCTCTGTATCAGATTTCTGCATCTTTTTAAATTTCTGCAATCCTAGACCTGACCAAGATATGGCTTCTGAGATCTTGTCTGATCTCAGAAGCTAAGCAGGGTCGGCCTTGGTTAGTAATTGGATGGGAGACCTCCAAGGAAGACCAGGGCTGCAGAAGCAGACAATGGCAACTCTGTTAGTCTCTTGCCATGAAAATCCTACCAGGGATTGCTGTAAATCAACTGATTTGAGGGCAGGATTTCATTTACCATATTGTATACTTACAATGCGTAATCCACCTTGAATGTCAGTCAGAAAGGAGGACAATAACTAAATAAATGAATCTGGATTAGCACATTCCTAGAGATTTCGGGAAAGTCAACCCCACTGTGTGGATTTGGGGAGGGGAGGAACCTCAGATGGATATAATGCCATACAGCCTACCCCTCCAAAAGCAGCCATTTTTTCCAAGTGAATTAACTTCTGTAATCTGGATATCAGTTGTAGTTCTTGAAGATTTTCAGGCCCCACCCCGAGGCTGGCAAGATGCTTGGACAAAAGTATATGGAATGGAAGTTTTCAGTGAGTAGTAGAATGCAGCAAGATCAAGCAGGGTACCTGGCATGATCCAACCCATTGTGCTTTTATTAATAGTACCTCTCTCAATTGTCTTTCCTAGGAACAGAAGGATTGTGGAATAAGTCTTCTGAAAAGACTTATTGCACCTTGAGTCAGGGTTTAGAGAAAGATGAGAGCTAAAAATGTTCTAAATGAATAAATAAATGTTAGAGCTGAGACTGAAGATGATTTTTGAATTCCTTATCCTTGCTATTTCAATCTGAAAATCACCATTTTGCTTCTCTCTTGCATCAATCAAACCCTTAATTCTTTATATTCATGTTGTTTTCTGTTTCCTTGCATTGATTTTCCCCCATAAAGTGTTATGTATGCATCTTTCAATTTTATTTGCGCCTGAGTTAAGTAGCATTGTATATTATAGGTATACAGCATGCACATTGTATGTATAAATGCCATATCCATTCTGAATAAAAACATAACACAATAAAAGGGAATCTACAGTGGATAAATGAAGCCGTACTATAAAATGGAATGAAATAGAGAACATTCTCTCTTACAGATCTGTTTACTGATCTTATCTGAATTCTATTGATTGAATTACTCATTTAATTAAAGGAGATGGGCAAGTCAACAGAAATAATTTTTAAAAGACAAACTCTGATCCTAATTAGAGATGGGCACGAACCGAAATACGAACAAAAATGAAGCACGAACCAGGCCGGTTCGTGGTTCGCGAACCATGGTTCATCAGATCTCATTTCTGACAAACCGCCATGAACTTTTAGCCTGGTTTGTTTGGTTCATTTTTTGGTTTGTCACTGCAGACAGCCTGATGCCAATCAATCAGTTTCCTAGGCAACAGGGGATGACCTTCCTGCAGACCTTCTGCTGTCCCAGAAGTGACAATTTTCTGACCTGGATGTGACGTTTTCATGAACCAAACGAACCAGTTTGCGAACCAGGGGCAGGTTCGTGAAAGTTCATGGTTCGTGGTTTGTGAAATTTGACGAACCACGAGCCACATGGTTCAGTTTTTTCCCGGTTCATGCCCATCTCTAGTCCTAATACTGTGCTTGTCTAATATTTACATGGAACTTGACCAAAGCAAAACACACATCATTCCCTTCAGCTCTGTTGCATATGTGGAGGATTTTCTCAGAGTCTTCAGGGATTTTCAATGGAATCCTAAACAGAGTTACTCCAGTCTATGCCCACCAATATCAATGAGCTTAGACTGGAGTAACTCTGCTTAGGATTTCACTGTTTGAATCTATTGTCCTTGGATCCATACATTATGCACTGCTACTTCTAGAAAGGACTGACCAAGGGAAATCCAAAGAAAAATAGGCTAGTATAAGAAAGGTGTAACCATAGGGATGAAAAGTAACATACTGGCCCAACCTTCCCAGCAAAAAGTTGCCTTCAATGGAGCTGAGGCTCAAGTAGACAGAACTGATATGGAAGAAATGCCCTACTTCTCTGTTTTGCGCTGCCCAGATTGGGCTACCTTTCAATGTGTGAACATTTAATTTGTGACCAGTTTATATTTCTTGTGTGGCGTAATGGTTATAGTGCCAAGTATGGACCTGGGGGACTAATGTTTAAATCCCTGTTCTGTTATCAATCTCACTAGGGCCTGTTATGCTCTCTTAGTATTTGTGAGGTCAATATGGTGTTAGAGGGGTATATAGATAATGTTGAGTTCCTTGGAGGAAGGGCAGGACAAAAATCTAGTAGAAATAAATATATAAAATCCCTCTCATTGCTTTCAGATGACTCCATTACTAAATACTTGAATATCTGGAGTGGTCTCACTATGTGCGTTGTATAGGTTATTATGTGGCCTTTGTAAAAGTAGTCATAATGCTATCAGTCTTAGAATCACACATATATTACACAAATGCTTCTTACACATATGTTTATTATGTAAGGAACTCAAATGATCCCAAATTTTCAGAATCAGACACATCTGCAAGACTTTATATTTGCTGACAGTTGGAATTCTTTCAGTACTGGGATATGTACCTTATCCAAGAATTATAAATAGAGATGGGCATGAACCGGGAAAAAACCGAACCATGTGGTTTGTGGTTCATCAAATTTCATGAACCACAAACTTTCACAAACCTGCCCCTGGTTTGCGAACCGGTTCATTTGGTTCGTGAAAACATCACGACCAGTTCAGAAAATTATAACTTCTGGGTCAGCAGAAGGTCACTTCCGGGCAAGCAGGAGTTCACTTCTGGGTCAGCAGAAGGTCTGCAGGAAGTCCTTCCCCTGTTGCCTAGGAAACTGATTGATTGGCACCATGCTGCCTGCAGCGACAAACCAAAAACCAAACCAAGAGAACCAGCCTAAAAGTTCATGGCGGTTCATCAGAAATGGGATCTGACAAATGGTGGTTCGTGAACCACGAACTAGTCTGGTTCGTGCTTAATTTTGGTTCATATTTTGGTTCATGCCCATCTCTAATTATAAATAGACAGAAAAGGGGGGGGGGATATTAGTATAATATCTGGCAGATTTCATGTTGCTTCTAGTCTTGACCTGAAAATCAGTTTTGATTTCTCTGCTTTCTTGCCATTATTAAATCAGTTTCAATTTATTATTATTATTATAACAATTGTTGTTATTATTACAATTGTCCTATTCCTCATGCTGAATTTTGTTTACCATAAATACTTTGCATTTTTCAATGTTATTTGTATATTAATAAATTAGCAGTATGTCGACATTCCACATATCAATGACATTCATTATACATAAAAATACCATAATTGTATATAAAAGCATACAATATGCGTATGTGGCACAAATGAATCCATGAAACCAACAGCAAAAACTAAAAGGAATTGTTTAGAAAAATAAAAACTTCTAATTGCTAAACAAAACTTCTCCTCAATTATTCACTGCAAGAATGTTAGGTATTCACTCATTCTCATGAAAAATCGATTTCACCAAAATTCACTAACCACATTTTTACACAAGTGAACATCTAGTCTAATCATTTATTTACCTGATATTAATATTCAGATGGAAGGATCATGGAAGCATAGTTAATTAAATATAAATTAATGTAGTAGACTATTTAATTATCTATTCTACACCTCACAACTAATGATTATGTAAATGTCTTACATTTAATCTTGTTCCCAGGAAATTAAATTAATGGCCTTCAACGAATGAACATTTTGTATGCATTGCAGGACACTTTATCTAAATTTTAACAGCATGGTATTAGTTTCAGATAATAACATGATTACACAAGTTAAAATGTAAATGTATACAACATGTTAGTGTTCTTACTCTTGCTCTAGAGTTTGAAGTGGAACATAGAAGACCGTTCTACACTAACACAGAGAGGAAACGTAGCATGATTTGGGGTTGGAAGTGAAAAATAAATTTTTATGTAGGCCCCAGAAACCTAATGAATGGATTCCATGTTTGGGCCATTAGCAGAGTCTATTGTTTGGCATAGAACATGTGATTATAGGTGATTGTGAGCTTGTTCTGCTGGCTGGTGTGTGTCTAGGAGAGAAAATAAATCATACACTTGCTTTATATTTAGAAAAGAAATGAGAGTTCTTTATTGTAGGAACTCCATATTCTGATAGGAAAGAAGGAGAGATAGATCCTAACGAACTACTTATCTAGTCTAAGGATGGACATGGATGGCAGGACAAGTCCTGCATCCATACTGCCAAGATGGAGGGAGGAGAAGGAGAGAGGTGTTGCTTGGAACAAAGCCAGGAAAAAAAGAGTGAGAGGGAGGAAGTCAGGAGGAGGAAATCCTGATAATAGCAATCTGCATATTAAAGGACAGTCAGAGCAGTAAACAATAGTAAACAGAAAACAGAGTGCCCTGACCTCTCTATCTTTCTAACACTTCGGTTTGTCTCCCTCTGAAACCTGAGGAGAGAGACAGCATTAAATCCTCCTCTTCCAACAAGAAGGAACAATGATTTTCCCCAACTAAGCTTTATTTTCTTTTTTTTTTAAAGATTTTTATGACGAAGAGTTTCAATTTATATAATGACCTGAATCTAACCATCTATGCATGTAATGAAAAGCTTGCCTGTGCTCTTCTCCATTTCTGCAGCACCTTCTAACCCTGTAAAGATCATTGCCAGGTTACAGCTGTGTAGGTCAGGAGACTAGAGCCAGAGGGGACAAAGTGGTGAAATTGCTCCTCCATCTTCTAAAGCACAGCTCTGCTTTGTCCCTTCACATGCTCATCCACCTGTGTGACTGTTTTTCCATAGAAGTTTTGCAGCCCAAGCAATGTCCTTTCCAGGAATCAGGAGGGATTGTAGGAATGTAATGGAACACAGGGAAAGCCCACGTGCCTTCTATGCATGCATGGTTACATATAAGCTAATGGGTACCAAGCAGCTTTTCCACAGGTGAAAACTGGTAGCAGGATCCCAAAAGATTATAGAATGAGGGCCAAGCTACACATGACGAATGACACTTGAACAGCAAGTGGATTGAGTGGAGGGCAAGTGAACAGGGAGAAATACACTTGCCGTTCAAGTGTCATTCGTCACTTGTAGCTTGGCCCTGAGTTATGGAACCTGCAAGGAGGAAATGCATGGATGATAAGGATGGAATAAGGAGCATAATTAGATGAGAATGAGAAACTGCCTGGATCCAACCCAATGTCTTTCCAATGCAAAAAGTTCTGGTTAGAAATAGTCAGTGACGGCAGATTCCACTCTTTCCCACCACCCAATATAGTAGTGATCCAAACTCTGTCCTTGAAACCCACCTGAAGTTAACCTTGTTCTGGATATATTTTTTTCACATTTTCTTTTATGATGCTTAAGTAGCGTTGCAAGGGGCTCCAGAGGCCAAAGAGGGGGTGCAGGGGGCTGGGGGAAGCATGGAACTTCCCTCTCATGTGTTTCCTTTCTGCACGTGTGTGCTCTCCCATCCTGCTGAACTGGCTTCAGTGAGCCCGGTGTTTCTTCTCTTGTGCTGGAAAAGAATGACATTTTCCAGCACGAAGGAAGAGCCCCAGGGCACACTGAAACCAAAAGATGCCTGTTTGGAGGCTTGGGAGGAAAAACCAGGAGCAGTGAAGCCTCCAAATGGGAAATTTTTGACTTCTGCACAACCCGCAGCTATTCCCTCGTGCTGGAAACCGATGTCATTTTCCAGCACGAAGGAGGAAACGCCAGGTGCACTGAAACTAGTCCAACAGGACAAGGACGCCCAGGGGCTCATGCACAAGCTTCTTCCCCCTGCCTTCTCACCTCCACCAGCCAGGTAAGTGGGGCTGGGGGCCAGCAGGTGGGGGCAAGGGTTTTTCCGCTTCTGGAGGGGGGATGGCCAGCCTCCTTTTGTGGATCCTCCTTTTGTGGATCCTCCTTTTGTGCAAAACTGAAAAAAGCCCTAGGTTTGCAGAAGAATCTGAAATCTGAAAAAAAGTACCTTGGGGGGCTAACCCCCCCCCCCAATGAACAGAAGAACCAATAGCTTAAAGAAACTCAGTGGCTATTATGGCTGATTCTCAGCAACCACAGCATCTTGCCTGCCTTAAAGCCTTGGTCTTTGTCAGTAAAAGAAGGAGAAGTGAACTGTTTGAAGCTCTGAAGAAAGACTCCTTGGGGCCAGGCCTGGCAGCAGCCATCATATGGCTTGATGCTACACAACTTGCATAATTCTCCCAGCCCTGGCCGTTTGCTACTGTTCAACAGCAGCCAGCCTGTGGAAGCCAATGTGGTGCAGTGG
Organism: Eublepharis macularius; assembly: GCF_028583425.1. Taxonomy (NCBI): domain Eukaryota; kingdom Metazoa; phylum Chordata; class Lepidosauria; order Squamata; family Eublepharidae; genus Eublepharis; species Eublepharis macularius. The sequence continues at coordinate 26,435,907 of NC_072805.1, read as the reverse complement.
TTAGAGTTCCAGACTAGAATCTTGGAGGCCCAGGTCATCAATCTGCCGTGGAAGCTTACTGGGGGATCTTGGGACAATTATACATTCTCAGCTTAACCTACCTCACAAGGTTTTTGTGAGGATAAAAATAGGGGAGACACAAATAATGTCAGCTGCTTTGGGTCCCCATTGTGAAGAAAGACAGCTTATACATGAAGTAAATAAATAATAAATATAACTGACAATGGGGGCAGATAAAAGGCAGTTTTGGTGGATAGGTGGGAAGGAGAGAGGAAGCAGGAAAAGAGGAGAGGCTACGGGGGAGGTTATAAATGCCATATCTCTATAAATGCTATATAAGTGATATATAAAAACCATACAATGAGCACACAAATTCAAAGAAATCTTCAAAGTCTACAGTGAAACATGGAGAACCAAATATATGAACAAATTTAAACAAAATGAAATAGAGAACATTTGGTCATCCTTCAATAGAATTTGTTTATGGCATTGAAAGAAGCTAGTGTTATACTCAGAAATCCATGTGTTTGTGTATGTGCACGTGTGTGTGTGTGTGAGAGAGAGAGATGTGCTTGTTAATAGTTAAGGAACTTCTCTGAGGAATTCTGATTGTGTTATTTAAAAGCTTCCTTCCTTCCCACAAAATCCCATGTTACAACTGGGGAGGAAAATAAACCCTTTCAAACTGGCCTTGAAGTTTCATTTTAAGTAAATTTGGTGGTCGTTCTATCATTAGTCTGGTAAACATTAAAAAATCTTTTATATTTTTTTTACATTGTACTAAAAACTTGGCCTGAACATTTTCAGTATTCTATCACTGATTCAATCGTCTGGGGAAAATATGGGGGAGGATTTATTGGTATCCTTTTCAGAAATAGCCAGGAGGACTTTGCTTGACCCATTCCCTTGCACTTTAAACAGCTACATCTCTGACTTGAGTGCTTTTGTCCTGCATGGCGGTAGCCTGTAAAACCTATTGACAAAATAAGCTGGGTGACGTTTGATCTTGGACAAAAGATAAAGCAGTTGGAAAGCAAGTCCTCTTCAGTGAATGTCAAAAAGGCAAAGTATTTTAACCACTGTATAGTAAAGGATGGTGGGAGATTATCCACTTTTATTTCATTTTGACAGAGGTAACAATGGCAAATCTTTTGTTGTTGTTGAAAGGGGTAAATAAGCCAAGTGAAATCTAACTGAGCTGGAAAACTGAACTTCAGTCTTAAAATAATCTCAGACTAGTGAACTGAACCAATCTGTTCAGTCATTCATTTGGTGATCATCTCAACACATGAACACTTCCTTTCCAATGATAGCTACTGCACCTCTCCGGTGATAAAACCTTCAGTTATGCTTTCATGTGATAACTGCTGTCGTCAACTGAATAGTAAGGTTTAGTGAATCTACCCTGTAAGAAAATAGCAGCTCCTTAGACTCAACCGTCAAAAACATCAAATTGCCTTGATGAATTGAAGATTTATCCAGTCCAACTGAGGCCATGCAGATGCTACTGGAAATATCATATGCAGGAAATTATGGGGGAAACACACCTGTCCTCTGCTGTTGGTCCCCAGTATGAGGCAGTCAAGAGACACAGTGCCTCTTTATGTGGCTTTTGCAGATCCAGTGTTCTTTAGAGGATGGAACATTGGACTAGGTCTGGGGAGATCCATGTTCAAATCCCACTCAGCAATGAAGTTAACTTGATTATCATGGGCCAGTCATTCTCTGTGCCTGACTTACTCCAAAGGGTTGTTGTGAGGCTAACATAAGGAAGGGAATATCTATGTAACCACATCATGAGCTCCACTGGAGGAAAAGCAGGATATCGCTCAGGAAGGCATTCGTGGCTCTTGAGGGAGAACACTTTTATTTTTGGAAAACACTGTATGTGACAAAAGAGGTTGCTGGTAAGTTTCGTCTCATGTCTGTTCCACGTGCTTATCAGTAACTGCCCAGCTATCAGGACTTTTTTTTCTGGGAAAAGAGGTGGTGGAACTCTCAAGAGGGAAATGAGGGAGAAACGCACGGTCCCCCTTACAAAATGGTCATTTCCTCCAGGGGAACTGATCTCTATCTGCAGATTGAGGGTGGGGCTACCAGACACAAGAGGCGCCGAATAGATATGGGCACGAATGGGGAAAACACCCTGGATGCTTCGTGCCATCCACGAACAACGAACAACAAACATGGATGAACATGAACTGTTCCCAGACATGTTTGTTGTTCGTGGGAGCCAAAACCACCCCCACCCCCAAACCCTCCTACTTAGCCCCCCTCCCCTCAAACCCACTAACCTGGCCCTTTAAAGATCCCTTTAAACTATCAGCTGGCAGGCGGCAGGGGGGAATTCCCCCCCTGCTGCCTGCCAGCTGATAGTTTAAAGGGCCCTGTCCTGGCAAAAACAGCAGTGTCTGCTAGCAGCTACTTTGCGGGGTTACCAACTGACCTTCCCAATGTTCAATACCCACCAAATTTGCAGGGGACGTAGTCCTCACTGTCCTCTGAAGACTCCCCAAGTTTCAGAGAGATTGCACCCCAGGAAAGGCATGATTCACGGGTCTCCCCATTGGCTGTAATTTTCTCTTCACGGTGGCAAAAACGGGACTCTCTGCTGGGAGTACTTTGAAGGGTTAAAGCCAGACGGAAAGGCAGAAGAAGTTCAGACACAGTTCAGTCCCTGCCTCCAGTTGCCAAGGGGATTGATTGCAGGTACCAGACTGTCTGGCTTGACGAATGGCTGCCAAAGGCAACGGACAAGGCTTGCAATGAACACCTGTTCCTTTAGAATGGGGCATCACGAACAGCTTGTTCATGAACAGCAGATTGGGCTGTTCGTTGGTTTTTTCTGTTCATATTGCTGTTCATGGCCATGTCTAGTGCCGAAACTCCGTTCCACTGTATTCCTGCTGGAAAAAAGCCCTGCAGCTACTCCATACCAGCTTTGACTAGATAAAAGGTAGCTGAATGTTATGTGCTGCTATTGTTTAAAGCAAAATGTATGCCTAGTGCATGACCAAAAGGTGCTTTTAGGCTGTAACCAATCATAAGCTGTGGGACATGATTTTTTAGCCAATGAAGGCAAAGTATTCATCAATATAATCAAAATTATATCTGCAAGTGATTAGAACTTACAAGCCATGCTTGCATGCTTATAAATCCACCTACAGTTATAGTTTAATAAACCCGTTAAAAAGAGAGTGGATTCATTTTTCCCACAACACTTTTCATTTTAGCTTTACAACAACTCTGTGAGGGAAATCAGGTGCTAAGAATGGCTGATCATTAATGGGCCTAATCTTCATATTTTTTTCTGATCTTCTTTAAAAGTTCTGTCAAAAAAAATTATATATTCCACCTAATCTGTGATTCTGCTCATTTTATTATTTAACTGTGTAGTTGTTTACCTCCTTGATTGATATATCCACATACTTCTACTTTTCCGATAGGGTATCAACTCTGGTTTGGGGATGTGTGCAAGAAACTGTCTGTATTTTATCAAGCTTTCTTTTGAAAAGTGGAGACAGAACAGGAAACAGAAAATACAATTGATGGAGAAACAATGGAGAGCAGAAACAAATATAATCATTGACCAATCTCCTCTTAAAGACAATACTTGACTACAAAATTTACTGTTGGTTTTCTAGGCTTTGAGCTGTTTCCGGTGTCCTTTGGTTGGGCAAGACTTCCACTTTTTATAAGGAATTCTCAGTTTTAATGATCTCCTTTCCTTTGGTGTTGAAACACACTGCCCATCCATCTCCATAGGTCTTATTTATGCCATTTTTAATTCTAACAGTACCTTTCATCTTGTAATTCATTGTCACATTTTAAAGGTTTTATTTTTTCCTTTGTGTCATGCAAAGTATTAATTCATTCAACATAGCAGATGAAAATTAAGAACTGGAGGGACCAACTAGAGAACCTCACATGGGGGAACCAATCACAGTGCAATCCTATACATGTTTATTCAGAATTCCCACTTAATTTAGTTAAGCTTACTCCTAAGAAAATGTTCTTAGCATTGTAGTCTAAAATGCCCAACAGCCTCAAACAGCAGTGAAAGTGAGCAATGTCCCAATCTGGTTGGCAATAGTTTACTTAGCATAATGGGCAATCTGTCCTTCAGTGTTATAGTTCACTTAATTAGATACAACATTCTGCCTGTATTCAATGCATACATTTTAAAGTGGATTTCAGGTTAGGACAAACTACTTCTCTAAATTGGACTGTGTATTTCAAAACCAAGCAACCAAACTTTACTATGCATGTTCATATTGTCTAAACGCTAAGGTAAATGTGAGACTTCTGTTCCTTAATTTCCAGGAGCTCGGCTAAGCGGTGGGGGTTTCAATTAAAAACCACAGGAAAGGAAAGGAATATGTCAATAAAACCACAGACTTGTAAGTACTGCATACTAGTTTGCAAACAAACCCAGCAAGCCTTCGTGGAGTATGAGTCTATTACTGTAAATTTAGACTGAATGCAGAGCGTTGAAGGTGACTGTCCCAGCATGGTCTCCCTTCAGTTCGCATATAGCAAAATGCTCTCTGGCTTTTACGTTCAATAACTCGATCGAATCATATGGCAACAAGACGATAGCCAAGTACAGAATAGCAGATTGAGGGGAACGGTTGCTGGTGAGAACAAAATTAGTAAGGGCTTGTTCTATTTTTTTTTTCATTTTCAAATTCCTTTACTGACGTTCTTAAAAGTGCATAATACAGAGGTTGCAATAGATAATTCAATTTACAAGAATATCAATGCAATATAATAACTGAACGTAACACTGTGCTAGAAGAAAATAACATTGGAAACAGAATACGTTACAAAAACATCAGAAGAGTTTAGCTTACCAGTCATACGTAAGATTCCAACATATTTTAGGAGGTGAGAGCCTGAGGGACATAGGAAGGTGGTAAAATGTCATGTTTGCTGAGGTAAGTCAGCAGCGGAAACCAATTTTGCATGAATTTGGCATGGGAGTCCTCTGTATCAGATTGTTTCAGACTTTGTGAGATTTTATCATTTGGGCTTGTTCTATTGGAAAAGAGAACATGACTCAAGAGATTGAATTTGTTCACTAAGATAACCTGGTGGATCTGTTTGAAGGCCAGCTGGGTGTAGAGGCTATGAGGTCCCTAGTTCACTTAAACATGATCTCACTAGATATATGAGCATATGAAGCTACCTCAGACTGGGTCAAACGATTTGCTCATCTGGCTCAATATTGCCTGTTTTTGTTGGGATTACTTGATCAGTGCTCAGGTAGAGAAGCTTCACCCTATCCTTTAAGTATCATTTTCCTGCTGTGGATGAAACCCAAGTACTTCCTTTATGAGCTTTGCCCCTGAATCATGCTCCTATCCTTGAGGGAAGCTATGGCTTCAGGTGAAGTACACTGTTTTGGCTTCATCAGCACAATTTATCTATACTGTCTTGGATGCAACCAAAGAGGGATGCTGTTCTATGGATGCGCTGGAGAGCCCAAGTGGAAATAGGAGGAAATCTACAATATGTGCAGGAAAATATTGAGAAGTAGAGTTGGAATGACCCCTGTGGCCCCTCAGAACACCCCAAATTAGATATCACTGTGGGTGACGTATGTACACTTCTCTGCACTGCCAATACAAGTGCCTTCAAATCCTTCCTCCTACAGTCCCCCCTGTAGTGTAAAAGAAAGTGAACACTCTTTCTTCCTCCAAAAGAAAATCAGCCTAAGCTCAAATCTGCCTCACTAATGATTGCTTCAGGAGAGAATGTAGACCCAGCCTGCCTTTCCCTTCTGAATTAATGGTATTAATAGAATGTATAAATTAGATACATTCCCTTACATTTAACAGTGTTAGGAAACTGGTAGTTTGGGGACATATCCTAACATCACATGACATTATTTCTAGAACAAGTATTAGAGACTCCTCGATAATATATTTTAGCTACAGTTCCTATTAAAAATATTTAAAGTAAGTTCTCATTTTGATAGTCGTTATCTGTAGATCCAAAAGATATTACGCTAATCTTGAGGAGTAGGAAGACAGAGCAAGAGTAAGGGAAGATCAATTCCCCTTTGCCCCAAGTCATGTGGCATCTATAATTTTAGGAATATTCATGCTGACAGTCTGGGGGTGAGCTTTCCGCACCCCTTGGACTTACCACAGCCGGAACACCTGGCACCTGCAAAAGGTATGCTGCCATCATAGTGGGTAGAAAGCAGCAGGACACCAGTGCCTGGGAGAACCCCAGATGTGCAAGAAGGCAGCCAGTGGACTCCAGGAGACCTGGGAGCAGCCACAGACAAGCCCCAGATCCCTCCCTGTGTGCTAGGCACCGAGGGGCAAAACACACAGGTTGGAGATACCCCTGCCCCTGTGCACACACTGGGTGGGGCTGGCAAGCCAGGTGTCAGGCCCACAGAAATGCCACCTGCCCCAGGGATCTGCCTAGCTGCAAGGATGCCCAGAGAGAAACAGCTACCGGGCCATCTTGCCTGGAAAGGTCCTGCCAGCCCCATCCTCCAAGTAGGAAATAAGGGGAAAGGGAGAGACTGGAGCTGGGGAGAGGCACCTGGAAGCTTCCCCAGCTAGCCCATATCAGGAGAAACCAGCCCAGAGGAAGAAGGGTGGAGATTGGAGCAAGGATAAACACCTGGAAGCCTCCCTAGCTGGCCCAGATCAGGAGCAATCAACCCACAAGAGGAAAGGTGGAGAGCAGGGCAGGAAGCCCTATATAAAGAGGCTCATTTGGGAGCCAAGGGGTGGAGGGTGTAGAAGCCAATGGTGAATTGTGTAGGAGTGGTTGGGGGGCTCGGTTTCGTTTTCTCAGCCATGCCGGATGCTCCTCTCGGCTGGTCCGGGAGGAAACGACCGGGCACCCTGACCGGGCGGCTGATCCGCAAGGATTAGCCCCCAGGACTCCCAGGGAGGGAGCCAGGGTCCGGGACGCGGCGGGAAGAACTCCCCGAAATTAATGCGGGGGGGGGGAATTGCCCGTTTGTCCCTATGGAGGCCGGCAGATGTGCGCGGCGCCTCGAGTGCCGCCGGGCAACGAGAAACGGCAAGTAAAAGAAACAGGCGGGAGCCTGTAAACAAGCGAATCCCTTCTGTTTTACAAGCGTTTGTGAAGGAGAGGTTGATCTGAAGAAGACTCGCTCTTCCCCTTCGTTGAGTTCCAGAATTTTGTTGGCGCCCCCCCCCCAAAATGGCAGCAAAGAAGCAAAGTCCCGCTCTCGGTAAGTCAATCTCGGCTACTTTGAAGGGGGAGTCGCTCGAAGAGTTGGTGCGCAGGGCGGTGGTGGAAGCCATAAAACCCTTTGTTGACAAGCTGAACGAAACTGATCAAAGGGTGGGCTTAATTGAAAGCGAGGTGAAAACCATTAAGGCAGCAGCGGGGGGGGGCAGAAAAGTCTGCTCTGGAAAGTGCGTCACTTGTGAAGGCTACAAAAAAGGAGCTGAAGTTGGTGGAGAACCAGCTGATCGGGCTACAGGTGGAACGAACGCAGACAATTTTGCGTCTCCAAAACGTGAAAGAGGAGGAAAATGAGGATCTGTGGGATTTGGTCTCGGAACTACTGGCGACACCCGCGAGGACGACTAAAGAAGAGGTTAAAAGCGCCATTTTGGAGGTCCGTCGGGCTTCTTCAAAATATGCAACAAAGCGACAGTTGCCTCGTGAGATCATTATTGACTTTTCATCTAAAAAGATTCGGGACACCATCCTATATAACTCATACAATGCGGACTTGGACTTTATGGGTTTGAAAGTCAAGATTTTGAAGGACGTTCCATTTCTAGTCCGGAAACGGCGTTTTAAATATAAAAAGTTTGCAGCTCTTCTGAGGGACCAGGGAATAAAGTACAAATGGTTATTCCCGGAAGGAATATGGTTCAGATATAAAGATCAGGCCTATAAGATATTATCAGAAGATCAACTAAAGGATTTTGAGAATAAAAACCCAGAACTCTGCTGCACCAAGAACGAAGAAAAGGAGGAGCCGGAGGGGGGGGGGAGGAGGAGGAGAGCATCGCAACAGCAGTTGCACAGAGAGAATTGCGTCCGGGACCTAGAAGGGGGAGGAAAGTTTAATCAGAATTTGAAATGTTTATTCTCTGTATGATTAACCACTCCATCATTATTCTATGGAGCTATTTTTGTATTATGACAGTATGAAGGGAAATATTGAATTGTAGTGTTTAGTGTTTGTAGTTCATTCCCCCCCCCTTTTCTTTTTCCACCTCCCTTTGTCCTTTCCCTCTCCTCTTTCCTTGTGATAGTCTGGTGTAGTGTTTTGTAGTTATGAAAATAAAAAAATTAAAAAAAAAAAGGAGTGGTTGGGGGGAGTGGTTGGGGGGAGGGGGAGGGGGAGGGGGAGGGGGAGTTCACTTGGCAAAGGATGGTGCAGGAGTGGGGGAAGAGCAGAGGCTACCAAAGGACAGGTCCATAGGTGGCTGAGAGGGTGTGAGGGTCATGTATACCCCCTCCTTCCACTATCCAGGGGCCAATCCTAAACCTGCTCATTCCCAAGGCCCCTACCGTGGATACCCACACTCAGAGCTCCACTGCTGACATGATAGAACCTGACACTGACATACATTACTGATTTTTTTCAGGAATTACTGAAATGATGTTTACTGAAATGATGTTTACAGCACCATATATCAAAAAAGAATCGTGAATATCCTGCAGAAGTAGGTAGACACACTTTGGTGAAGAGTTTACTTCCACTGTAAACTTCGCCTGGGTTGAATCACATCTCCTTTCTTGGAGCTCAGAAAAGCATATATGGTTCTCTCCTCCTCCGTTTTGCCAACACAATGACCCTGTGAGGAAGGTTAGGCGAAGAGAAAGTAACTGGTCTAAGGTCACCCAATGAAATGTACATCTGAGTGGGTATCGAACCTCAGCCTACCAGGTCCTAATCCAAAGATTCAAGCTATTACACACCGGTTTCAGGCTGTATTTACACAACTGCAAACTGAAAGCAAATTATTAAGGTTGGATTACACATTACACAGAACAATTTGGACAAAAGAGGTATGTCTAAAAAGGGTTTGGAGCCCAGTAGCACTAACCTTCAAAGTGATGTACTCAAGCCACCTGATTGCATTGTTCAGACACTTTAAGGAACAGGGCAGGACCTAGAAAAGGATAGCAAGCAGTAGCATTTAGTATTTGATAGCCATTTTATAACATGCAATGGCAATTTCGATTTGCCAACTGACCCTTTATGAAATATGCCTTCCAAAATCAAAACAATCAAGAAAGGCCAATGATGCTTTTGTAGATTTATTTGCATGGCGCAGAAGCCTTCTATGATATTCATATACGATTTATAGTGTGATATTATCTGTACAACATCAGGGTCCTCAGATGTTCCAGAGAAAGGCAGGTTAATAAATATTTTAAATAAATGTAAATAAAATAAATATAATGGATAATGCTAATTTACTGAGGCACGACTCACATTGGACAATGCATGTTTTATGAGGGAGATTCGTTCTGAGCAAAGACAAAATTCAGACATAAAGAATTAAAGGTTCAATTCACCCAAGGAAAAAGTGAATACTAAATGGGAATTTTCAGACTGAAGCAGCAGGAATGAGAAAACAACAACAGTAATAGCAATAGCAATAGCAATAGCAATAGCATGTCTAACACAAAAAAATCATGTTCAAAATTGAGAATTTGAAACTTCTTAATCAGTATTACCTTAACCAAGGTTATAAATTAGTGAATTTTAAAAAAACATTTAGCAAATGTTTTAGCAATTGATTCTGTTCAATTCTCTATGTTTGGTCTTCCAAGTTATTTGGAAAGCATGAATTATACATTTATTTGTTAACCATAGACATCTCTGGAACAGTCATGTAAGTGGATGATTTATTTTATAAGTCCTGCTGTAAATAATAGCTGTCATTACAACAGATTATGTTGATAATTAATTAGAAGTGGGGCGTAATCACCCTGTAAAAAGGATTATCTTTTTTTTACAGTGGTGTAATTTTCTGTAGAAGGCAACCAAGGTGAAGAGAATGTGCCAACAATTCAGAGTTCATAGGAAGTTCTGAAGTCTAAAGCAAAATTTAGAAATGAATGCATCCTATGAGGTATTTTTATTGCTAGCATATTAAAGAGATGAAACATTGAGAGAAAACAGTATTGTTTACCTAATTGAGTCAAATAACACTTCTGTTTACTGCAGGTTAAATAGCAATAATTAAATATACTGGATTCACATTACACTGAAAAAGATAATAAAATAGATTGCTGCACTTCTAGATACAATTGATTATGTACTTATAAAAAAGATACATCCAGAAAAAAAATATTAAAGTCTCTCGTTTCTGTGTAGCATCCGTGTACGTGATCCAGTATTGTCTAATTTAGGTAAGCCCTTTCAAAGTCTCACTTAGAGTTTGTCAGACTTACTGGGGTTATAAAATGCACCCTCTACTACTTTTCTATTGTTAACCTATGAGGTCTCCTTGTAAATTGGGGGAATTAGCATGCAAGGAGAGGCAGCGAGAGGCAGGTATCTTACGGGTCTTTTACACCTATGTATATGAGTATCCCTTCCTCTACAGAACCCATTCAATGAAGAAGCAGATGTTCCATCAGAAAGGATGTTTTATTTAAAATACTAAAGATCAATTGCACACAAAACACACAGCGCATACAGAGAGCTAACAAGAAAAACAGAGAGGAAAGTTGGAGAGAGTTGCAGAGTTAGGCTATATTTACCAGTTCCAGAAGATAGAGGTCATCCAAGGAAGAGTAGCTTCAATGGCCAGCACTTTGTGGCAGGAAGAGGGAGTGGGGCTTGGACAGGCAGTCCAAGGGTGCATGAGTGGGTGAGACAATAGACTGGGAAGGTTCGATAAGACCTTCCTGGGAGAAAGTATAGGTGTAAAAAGATTATTGATGGCTCACGATTGCTGGATGGGCGAGGCTATGATAGGAGAGTGGGTAAGGGTAGGATTGGAAGGGTGTGTGAATGAATTCATTCAAGTACTTCTGGAGACCTCCATTATTCTATGGTTTTGCAATACTCCGAGGCATGGGGCTGAGTGTTAGTCTTACTTCACCATTCTCATTCTAGCACTGTTCCATCTCTTGTTTAGCCAAGCAACTTGTCTGTGTTTTAAACACATGAGGAGAGGGGCTTATGATATTGCCATATTAATAAGCCTTCTTAATATTGTGAGGGCAAGAGTGACCACTAAACTGTTGCCTAACCCTGTGGAAGTCAGATTTACCCCATATTTTACCAATGTTTAAATTCTCAACTCATCCACCATATTGGAATATTTGGAAGATAATTCTATCCAAATTCCACTGACAAATTTAATAAAGTTAAGAAGTGAAAATTATACAATCATATTGAGAAAAAAGAAACTTTATTATGAAGTGATCTAACATTTTCGTTCTTCCCTAATGCCATTATTGTTGTGTGGTCAGATATATTTTTATATATATATATAAAAGGAAGTCAGGATATGTTCCTTTTCAACTGTTTCAACAGCTTGGGAGCATTCCATATGGGAGCATGAAACATCACCTTGCTATGGAAGCAGCAGATAGCCTCTGTATATCCCCAGTCCTACTCCATTCACTGCTGGCACCACCCCACAATCCCCACCCCTTGCAATTCATCACCTTAGCATAGAAAAGTCAAGGCAACAAAACATGCCACCACCCCTTCCTGTTTTACAGCTGAGCTGCAGCTGAAGGGGAAATTGTAGCTCAGCTGGGAAACATTTTTTTTAAGTCTGAAGGGGAGGTGTTAAAGGTTGGGACTCAGCTCTGTCATTTGGAAGGGAAAGCTTAGCTCCACCCCCTGCCCAGACTGTCTATGGGCAGTGCTTTCACACTGAGAGCCCATTTACACATGATGGCAGGCATGGGTCCAGCTCGTTGCTGCCAACACCATTTTAGAAGAGAATTTAGCCTTTTAGAAATCACTGTGAAGGGGTGGCAGCATGCAGTTTTGTTCTCCTCTTACCTTTTCAAGTGCCAGTATTCATGGGGGACTCTTAAAAAGGCATGAGGAAGGAAAACAAGATCACATGGTGCCACTGCACCATGGGCTTGATCAGAATCGGGCCTTCATCACAATTTTAAACAGCTAAACTCTCCTGTGAAATGGCATTGAGGGGCATGGGTTGAACCCTTGTTCAGTGTAATGTGTAGTTTGGCCCTGAGGCTCTGCTCCAGCCACCATGCTGTTAAGAGTAGGATCAAACAGGTATCATCCTCTTCTCTTTCTGAAAGGGGAAAGAAAACAGTTTAATGTGGTGTGGAGTCTCCCCCACCCCATAAAATTTAGAGAACTCCACTACCTGCAATGGGCAAAATCTCACTGTAGAAACTACCAAGGATGCTCAATTACACACAAGTTCAGCTCCAAGTCTGTTTGCCTGTTGCGATCAGTGCAGCTGAATGTTCAACTCTGGTTGTTACATATGTTCAGTTATACAAATAAGACAATTGTGCATACCAAATCACACATTGTTTTACCATAACTGACTCCTGCATGACCTCCCATTTACCTCTGCTCATCTTCTTTTTGTTTGCTGCATTCTGTAACACTAACTTCTCACAGTTATTGACTTATGGTTGCACGGTGCCTCCCTGTACCTTACTGTTGCTTTCTTCAGTGATAATTAAGGCCAAAAGCATTCCATATTCTGGGAACCATTAATACAGTAAGCCTATGTTTAGTCACATCCCAGCTTAGTTGTGAAGAACTTCGATCAGGGCCTCTGTTACAGATCATAACAAATGGAATGGCTTTTGGGCTGTAGGCAACCTTTCCAGACACCTATCCCAGACCATTTAAAGTGAATACACAACATTTTGAACTATGTTCAGAAGTGATTCAGCACCCATGCTGCTCTTTTAACAATGAAAGGAAGTGTTCAGTATACCTTGCATCAGTCAGTAGCCTAGCTGCTATGTATTAAGCCATGTGAAAGTTTTGGTGCTCTTTGTTGAGTACATTGTAGACATCTATGGGTAATCTTCCATACAAGTGTGTGATGGTGAAAAATCACTGAACATTTCCACGGCCAAAAAGATAATGTAAATCGACCCTCTAACAGGGCTACTGTCAGCAAACCCTGAGAAGAGGCAGCTGCCAGGGCCCAGGGATTCTGACTTGGCTCACTACTACTGACCTCTTGCATGCATGCCCTTCCCTCCATCTGTTCAGAGCTCTAACACCCACACTTCCTGCCACGTGCACTGTCTAGCATCACTGCCGTGGAGAAGGGTGTGTAGATGTGGCAGAGTGGTGTTGCCTTTGGCAGTAGCAAGAGTGATCCCAGTCGCAAACTGGGGGACCATTGGAGAAAAGGTGTAGGAAGGGCTTGTGGGCAGAGGAAAAAGACACAGATAGGTGGGTGGGAAGTGCAATTGGAGAGGGGGCTGGCAGTAGGCAGAGGGGAGGGGGCCCTTGGGTACTCTCTGCCCAGGGCCCCTCAAAACCTAGAATAAGCCCTGGCCCCAATCTTCCACAGATATAATTTCAGGAATAAAGCATGTGTCCTTTGCCAAAATGAATGCAACACTTTTAAGGCCAATAGCTACTGTATGCATCACAGTGTACAAGAATCATTTTATACAGCATGCCTTTTCTACCTGTGAACTGCCCAGAGGAATCTTTCTGCATGTGCATAAATCTTGTGGACAAAACTCAGTGTGAGGTAGGTTGTACATCAATTCTACTGACAATTTCTGAAGCAGAATGACCACTTTTTCCAGGGGCTGTGATCATAGAATTGCTGAGATTTATCTGAAAGCTATCCCACTGGACTTTTTAAAATCTGAAAGCTATCCTACCGGCCTTTTTTAAAAACCCAAATACGCATCCTTAGGAAGGGGTAAGCTGTTACCTCAAAGTGAATTTTGTGAAAATTTACTTAATTCCTCAGATATCTAACCTGGAGAAGAATTTGCTTCTAAATTTCCTTTTAAGTCAGATCTACTGATAGGAGAATTTCTTGTATCTAGCCACTTCTTGTATGTTTTTCATGTGAACACACTAGAAAAATCTGACGTTTCTATGCGAGTGCTCACTCAGAAGCTTGAAAAAGGAACTGCAGACTCTCCCAAATGTCCCCATTCATTCCTAGAAGTTTATTGGGAGAGCAGTGGAAGCAAGGTCACAATGTATTTGTCCCACCCTCCCTCCCAAACAATGGAACAACAGCTTTTTTTCCCAATAAGAGCCAAGCTACAAGTGATGAATGACACTTGCCTGGCAAGTGAACAGACTCATGTGTATTCCTCCCTGTTCACTTGCCATTCACTTGCACTCACGTGTATTGCTCTCCACAAGTGGAGAGCAATACACGTGAGTCTGTTCACTTGCCAGGCAAGTGTCATTCGTCACTTGTAGCTTGGCTACAAGTGACGAATGACACTTATGGCAATACACGTGAGTCTGTTCACTTGCCAGGCAAGTGTCATTCGTCACTTGTAGCTTGGCTTTAAGAGTCAAACCGCATGATACAAATTACACGAGACCGAGCGAGTGTCAGGAGCCCTGTCTTACTCCAAATGCCCATGTCCAGCATTCTATCGATGAGCACATGTCCTGGTCCAGGCATGCATCCAAAATTTTCTGCTCCAGTGTAGCCGCAATGGCGCATGTACGCAGTCACAATCAGTAAATCGGCAATGCAGAGAATCCTTATTTCCTATATCTTACGCTTCCTATCTGTGCAAAGTGGAGATGCATGATGGGATGTCTTTGAGGTACGCGGAGAAAACCTGTGCCACTGCAAACACGGGTCCAATGGAGGTCCTTCAGTCCTGGCGCGTGTAGTTGAAAACAACGTTGGAACACGTGTAAGTAAGTTTTTGTGTCATTTGCATGTAATTCGTATTGTGTGGTCCGGCTTTAAGAAATATAGTCATCCTGGACACCTGAGAATCCATCTAACTCAGAACATCTGGAGGGATTCACTTCCCAGTGGCTTTTCCCCTCTTTGTCCAGTGTGCTGCTGTTGTAAAATAAGACACACAGGATAGGGATTTTTCTGTTGCCAGTTCTAAAAGAAATTAGAGTAATGAAAGGATACACAGGTGATGGTGGGAGGGATGGCTGGTGGTAGAGATGCTGCAAATTTTGCCATGATTGCGTTCCACAGTTGAACTTGCCCTGTTGGAAGGTGTCGACCAGCCAATTCAGTTTGTGCCAAACAGCAGCAAACTCCTGCCAAACAGGTTTGTGTTGGATTTTTGCAAAACTGTGCATGCCCAAAGGTGCTGCCAATTCAAATCAATTGGCAGCCATTAGCATCAGTAGGGACTGCTAGTGACTACTTAAAGCCAATCTAGGACATGTAGAGCAAGAGAAATGGGCAAGTGAAAATGGTGCAGAAGGGAAATCTGGATGCCCCTCCTCTCCCCTCTCAGAGCCCTGAATCCCAATGGAACAACTGAGTGCTGATAGAAGTAAACCCACTTTATGTGAGTCATTACGGTTGGGCACCAGTATCCCAATTCATATCCCAACTAATCTAACTCTTGGAAAAACAGTGAAGTGTAGGATTCCATTAAAAAAGCATTTATGTATGACTTAAGTGATTTGTGGCTGATCTGTCTCTTTAAATCATTGCCTTCTGTGGAGTAATTAAGAAGTAAGAGCTATGCATACATGAAACTGCTGCTGTGTGGTACTGCATGCAATATACTGAAGCAACCTGCTGAACAGCCACAAACAAGCTGACAAACAGTCAAACCCATCCTTGAAAAATCATCTCTCTGTTCACAACCAGCAAACAGGATTAGAGCTAAACTGGCAGGTGTTTGAGCATCCCTTACTGGTTGGTTGGTGGGAAAGTGAAGACCTGAGTTCAAATGGGCTTGGATTTGTCTCATATTCAAGTGGAGTTTCATCAGCACTACAGGGAAGTCTTGTTATATGCTGCAACACAATCAGCCATGTACCATCGCCTGCCAGATTCTCACTTCCTAGGCAGAAACATGGACACACGGACCTTCCTTATACTGTATCAGATATCTGGTCTCTGTTTTCTACTCCAATTGGCTCCCTGGGGTGTCAAGCAGATGTATTTCATATAATATAAGAGGGGTTACTTGCGATTGAACCTGTAACCTTCTGCTTGCCAAACACATGCTCTATCATAGAGCCACAGCCCCTTCAGTAGTAAAAATCTGAAAGGCTGCCATATTTAGCTGGAAAACTACATTCAACTTGTGGTTTACAAGTTATTCAGGCCTGATTGAGATTATGAAACCAATGACAACCGTGTGGAACTTTCTGTAGAAATTTCATTAGTCACATTGATTTGGGAGATGGAGTTTCCTCAGGATTCCTCAGTTGTTTGGTCTGAGGACTAAAGATCCAACTTAGCTCCACAATGTCACTTTCGGGGAAATGGTAGCAGTGAGTCTACAGTCATACAGACTGGGCTGATTCCATGTAGGGAAAGGTCCCTGCATGAGCCCTTCCTCTCAGGGAATCATATTACTTCTAGCCCTCCATTTGACAACAGAGTCCTGTGTACCTCAGAGGTAAATATAACGAAGCACATAAATAATTGAAAACCCAGGCTATAATAGCCATTAAATATTAATGCAACTCTTTTGTGGTAAACCTTCCTGGTAGTAAAATTAGGTCATCAGGTATTACATGTTTTCCTTATACCTCTGACAGGATCCTTTCCCTTCCTCTCCCCCCCCCCCACCCGCCTTAGTCCAGTCTGATTTCTATGACAGAAAAAAGAATTCCACTAGCATTATATCTGTAAAACTTCGTAACGTTCTTTTGAAGATATACATTTGAATTCAGAGACATAATGGAAATTCCAAAGCTGTGGGAAATGTGACAGTGAAAGCCGTTTGATCCATTATTTAGTCTACCACTCTTGTTTTTCAAGCTCAGCCCCCAGAGTAACATTTATTTGACCTTGTGCCATCTCCAAAAGAATGCCTTTCAATGGAGACAGCAGCAAATCATCCAGTGTACAGTGCCAGTGTGGTATCATAGTTCGAACATTAGACTAGGAAAAGGGGTACCTAGGATGAAATCCTCCCTTCTTCCCTGAAGCTTCCTGAATGATCTCGGGGTGGTCACTTCTTCACAGACTCATCTATCTCACAGGGATGTCATGAAGATAAAACCAGAGGGAGGGATAATCATGCATTCTGAACTCCTTGGGTGGGGAGGAGGACAAGATGAAAATCCAATGCAAATACTACAAAACCAATCTTGTTCAGCTGATATTTTAACTGATTTTTAAAAAGCTGCTGCCATTTTAACCGTTGTTCCTTGACTTGCTGCTAGGATTTGTGAAAGATAATTGGTTGGATCCAGGTTCAATGTCCCAGTGACAGTTTTCCTGCCTTCTTCCTCCCACTGCAACCCACTGCAGTCCATGAAATGTTGATCTGGGGGGACAGCCGACCTTAAGGAATGGCATGAGTGGGCTCCAGAGTGGAAAATCAGTGGAAATTTGCAATTTACAGTGAAATCCTAAGAAGGGTTACTCCAGGATTTGCTTAGAATTTCATTGTTAGTCTGGATCCAACCCAGTATATTTTAGTCATTAAATGAAATAGGGCTATTTTAAAGGTAAAGGGTAGTCCCCTGTGCAAGTACCGAGTCATTACTGACTCATGGGGGGATGTTGCATCACGACTTTTCTTGTCAGACTTCTTTTATGGGGTCGTTTGCCATTGCCTTCCCTTTACCCCCAGGAAACTGAGTACTCATTTTACCAACCTCAGAAGGATGGAAGGCTGAATTAACCTTGGGCCGGCTACCTGAGCCCGGCTTCTGCCAGGATTGAACTCAGGTCATGAGCAGAGCTTGGGCTGCAGTACTGCAGCTTACCACTCTACTCCACGGGGCTCCCTCAGCTGTTTTAAATCAATGAAATAACCTCATGAAGTCATTTAATCTTCTCCAAATCCATACAATCGTCCACACCTGCAACTCTGAGGGCCAAGCTACACATGACGAATAACACTTGAACGGCAAGTGGATTGAGTGGAGGGCAAGTGAACAGAGAGAAATACACTTGCTGTTCAAGTGTCATTCGTCATGTGTAGCTTGGCCCTGAGACAGCAAGCCAAATTCAGCCCACCATCCATTAATAATGACTTAAAATTTCTCATCTCTGGTGTTTCAGGACGCTAGCATAAATACCCCAATGTCCAAATTTGATATAAAAACTATGCAACATGCACACGGAGTATAGAAACAGATCTTTGAAACCATCAGTGAAACTGGAGACCTGAACCTATGGACATCAATATAAAGAAATGTAAAGATTTTAAAAAAAAATTAAACAGAGCCTTTTGTTATTCCTGCCATCCCTGTAGTGTGGCTTAACAAGTGCTCGACATCTTCCGCACCGTGTTTCTGCAAACACAATACATGCACTAAGGGCAGGAGGATTATTGATCTCCTGGTAAGTCACGGTACATAGCTGATGGAAGACATTTGGCTTGTTGTGTAGGGCAATCATAGAGGCAGAAGCATTTCTTCACAAATATTACACTCCTGTGGCCATTCCTTTTTATTATTTTTAAAAACAATACTCAAATGGTATGATTGAATCCGGTTTTTTGGTCTCCAGAGCCATTTTAGCCCCAATATCTTTGCTGATAATTCACGATGGTATTTTCTGACTGAAAGAGAACTTCTTAAAAAATGCTTCCTTGCAGTTTTTTTTATTTAAGTGTCAACTCTTATAACCATTTCAATGGGTATCCTTTATAAAAATGGAGGAATATTTGTGAGAATTTATTGCAAAAACCACTTAGGGTTTAAAGATTTCTTCTTTTTTTCCCCCCATCCTGAGGTGTGGAAATCCATTTTATTTTGAATGATTTCATTTTCCAATGATAATTGATCAAAGTGTGACTTGTCCTAAAGCTCAGCAAAAGGAAGACTAGCCTCTACTCATTTTAGCACTTTGAAGCTTAACTTTGATCTGCCCGAGCGTTTATAGAGAGTTCACCTCCTTGTCTTTTTTGTTTTTCTCTCCAGTAGAATGTATTACAGCATTTTTTTTCCAGTAAAAGATAATAAAGAAGAAATCTCAAAGTGATGGATGCAGCCAGCATGATGCATGATTGCTATCTTTAAGACTCATAAAAACAGTCCAGTTACTTCAACAGGACTCATTCACAACATTGCACCCTCGTTGCCTGGAGATCAAGACTATAGAGAAACTCCAGCAGAGACTCAGGATTAGACATGGGCACGAACCGCATTACGGACCAAAAAACCCCCACAAACTGCCTGATTGTCTGTTTGCGATCCGGCAGTTTGTGAGGGTCCATGGCCAATGAACCAGTGTTCGTTGGAAGCCCGGTTCGTTGTGTTTGCTCACGGTTCATGAAGCCAGACAGTCAGGCACCATCAATCAATTCCCTTGGAAACGGAGCTGGGAGAATGCCTGAACTCTGTCTGCACTCCTTCTGTCACCCTGGAAACTCGAATCGAAGCCCAGCTTACTTTGATCAGCAGGTCTTCCTTTCAACCATGGAGCTGCAAATTGGTTACAATTGGTTATATGGGAGAAGACACCTGGGGGAGGGGGGGAGGGGGTGTTCTGTAGCCATGGACACTCCAATCTCATTCCTGAAAACCCTGATAGGCAGTTCTGACAGCCAACCCCTTGTACACTGGGCCAACATCAACTGGTGGCTCTAATTGTATCAAGTGGGAGTTTCTTGGGGGCCTAGGATTGGAGAGTGTATGACTCCAAGATCCCTATTGCATTCTTGACCAAACTTGGGTGCTGGCTGGAGGAGAGCCTGCTAAACACTTCCTGGGAATATGGGCTCTCTAAGTGCAACGGGGGCTGTTCTGATGCCCATGAACCACAAACCATAAATCGGTTCAGTAATGGGAAATGTTTGTTATGGTTCGTTTGTTCGGGTTCGTTGGTGGCACTGAACCATAAACCGCAAGTTCATTTATTTATTTTTGGTTCGTGCCCATGTCTACTCAGGATAACTTCATGGCCTCCATGATGTTTGAATATCCACCATGGCTCATGCGCTGTTTACCAGTGGTGAATAGAAAGCTGATTTTTTTGTCAAATGGTTTGACTGTCCATGTGTAGTTGAGACCTGTTTCTAGATTTTTTTTAGACCAGGTGTGGCCTGGAGATCTCCCAAACTTGCAACTGATTTCCAGACAACAGAGATCAATTCCCCTGGAGAAAATGGCTCCTTCGGAGGACAGGCTCTATGGCATTACACCCTGCTGAACTCCAGCTCCTCCATGAACCCCAACCACCCCAGGCTCCATTCCTCAAATCTCCAGGTATTTTTCAACCTGGAGTTGGCAAGCCTATCTGTTTGGTTTGCTATTTTTCATGTAGTCCTGTAACCTTGACCAAACCGAACTAAAACCAGACTTATTTGACCTAACCCATACATGGAGTAACACCAGTAATTATGTCCACTCTTTTCCCCTTCCACTTTCTCCAACAGAAGGTGAACTGGGAATCTTGGCATTTGCTCACCCGAGCGATAATGTTATGAAAAGATCTGAAGCATTGCCAGTGAGATGGATGTGCATCTCAAGACTTTTTAACATGACCTATAGGCATGTTTTTTATTCAGGGTTAAATGAAAGGTTCTCAGTTCATAGATGCTGCACCCAATAACAAATGCATAGTGTAAAACTCCATCAGGGTGATTTGTAGCATGGTTGTGTTTAGAGCTGCCAACCTCCCGGTGGGGGCTGGAATTCTCCTAGAATGACAACTAACTTCCACACTTCAGAGATCTTCTCCCCTGGAGAAAATTGAAGCATTGGAGGGTGAACTTTATGGCATAATATCCCTGCTGAGTTCCTTCCCCTCTCTGAACTCCTCCTTCTCCACGCACCGACCCCAGATCTCCAGGAATTTCCCAAGTCATAACTGGCAACCTTAGTTGCAATGTATAGCCTTCATCTTCATTCCTAACTATAGGAATGCCTCCAATCTGTAATCCACTCCAACAATACTATTTACTTTAAATGAATTACAGAGTTGCTTTCCACCTGAGTAACAATTACAGGGATTTCAACGTTCTGTTACATAATGGGATTTGGGGGGGGGGAATCTAATTTCTTTAACTTTGTTATACCACACAAATTTTTATTGATGCACAAGCTCACTTCTTTGGCTCATATGATCACTTATCCATTGTTGCCATAGAAAAGAAGATGTTGGTGCGAATTACAGGCATATTGTTTTATTAACAAAATAATTGTTATGCCAACAACTCTCTGAGTTGCATGTGTGGTTATCTTATACTGTAATAGGAAGTTACAAGAAAATTGGTGAGCTGATAGCATTAAATTAGAGGTACTTTTAATTTAAAACCTATTAGCATAAGACATAATTAATTAGAGCTTTACACTTCACCAATCCAGGATTCCCTGAAGAAAATTAAGAATACATAATATACTTTTATTTAATTTTTGGTCTGTGTTTAATCTAACCTGAAATGTTGTATAATATCTTAAGGGAGTTTTAACCACTTACATTATGTCAATATTTTTTATTTCAAAAGTTTGCTCTTTTTTAAAAAAAAAATGCTTTTATTTTCAACACTGTCTGGTTCAATTGCATTTACACACACACAAACTAGGGCGGTTATGTTACAGACCTCTTAGGAAATGATTTGTATGAGGTTTAACCGATGGAATCAATTAATTATTCAACTAAGTTGCCTGTATCTAAAAAGTCTTCGACAAAGTGATGTTTGTCTCCATGCTCTTCAATACCTCCGTTCTCTGTGATACCACACTCCATGATTCATCTGGAGGATTATGGAGCTATTGCTCAATGCAGAAGCTGGGCCTGCCATACTGTCAACATTACAACTGCTAACCTTTTCTTCAGAAAACAGAGGTATCTTTCATCATCAGCCATTGCCTCCCATAGCAAGATACCCTCAATTCTTTTTTTTTCCTTCTCTAGTCTGTAAAAAATTGCCACAGACCTGAGATTTTCCAAAGTGAAGGCTACTTCTTGGAAACTCAATTCTGGCATGACCTGGCCAATAAAAAAAACATGTGAGGAGAAAGTGACACCTCCATTGGGGGAAATTATTAATATGCCCCTCCTTCAAGGGGAATTTCCTTCACGGATGAAGAAAATTCTTTTTAAGAAATTATCTTTGGATGAATGGAATTTGGGCAATTATCAGTCTGTGCCTTACCTACCTTTTCTGGGCAAGATAATTGAGCAGTTTGTGACAGATCAACTGAGACATTTGACTCTGACAAATTCCAATTAGTTGGAAAAGGGCAGTCCATCACTGTTGGTATGGCTAGACCTTTCAGCAGCATCTAATACCATTAATCATGATATTGTGGTGGATCAACTGCAATCAGTGTTTGAGATAAAAGGGATGGCCCTCCATTGGTTTCACTCATTTCTTGCTGTCTGAAAGCAAAGAGTTTCCATAGGAGAGGTAGAATCAGCTACCTAGTACTTGTTGCATGAGATGTTCCAGGGATCCATTTTATCCCCAATGCTCTTTAATTTCTGTGTAAGACCCCTGAATGAGGCCATCAGAAGCTTCAGAGTAGTTTGTTACCAATATGCAGATCACCTCCAGCTAAACCTCTAAAAGCACCTGTGAAGGTAGGGCCATTCACCCGTTTTGTAGTGATAACTGAGCTGGCCTAGGAAGCTGCACCTGTGCTCATTTGGCTGGAAGCACTGGGCCAGGCCACCTGTGCCTCATTGGCTGGCTATCCAGCCTCTCTGGCTGGGCTGACAGCTGAAGGCAGGTCCAGCTGAGCCTCCTTAGCTGACTGCCCATCTTCTCCCCCAGATTGCCTCAGGCAGCTCCACCTGGTGTTGCTTCTCTCCTGGCATCCCCTGGGCTAGGTTATTGCTTTCAAGCTGGGTTGCAGGCTGGGGCGTGGCTCTGGGTTGCTGAGGCTGCTTCTCCTCCCTGGCTGGTAAGGCTTTAGTTTGCCCGGCTGCTGGTTGCCTGTCCCCACTGCCTTTGCTCTCCCCCTCCCTGCCTGGCACCCTGGACTCCCACTGGAGGGTGGGACTAGCTGTCCTCCACCTGCCCCTTCTAATCCTCTGAGGCTCCTGTGCAGGTAGGTTCTGGCCAAGGGTGCCTGCTAGGGTGACTGGGCAGCTGTCTCCTGGCCGGCTCCCATCCCCTCCTCCCAGTAAGTCTGGGGGATGTGCCCCAGACCCCTGACAACATCAGAAATCGCGCCAGGAAGATGCCCTCATCGCGTTTGTTTAATGCTATGCCAGGACATGTGGAAATGACCATAATATTTTGATTCAAATTTAATTAGTCCTCAAGATTGTCCAACCAGTAGGCAGAGAACAAAAAGGTCTTCCCCAGCAGGCAGCAGGCAGGCCCAAAAAAGACCAGAGATGCAGCATTTTGTCCTCAGGATATAATGAAGCTTCCCCCATTAGCCTGGGAAACTCTTACAGGGTGACTCAGCCCAAACCCACCCTCCTGAGTAGATATAAATTACCTGCTAACATCTTCACACATTGACACTGAGAGATCTCTGCCTTTCAGTGCTACACCTCTGAAGATGCCGGTCACAGCTGCTGGCAAAACATCAGGGACTACAATGCCAAGACCACAGCCATACACCCCGGAAAATCTACGACAACTAACTTTACCAGGTTATCTGTGAAATGCTGCATTAGTGTCACAGCCCATAGAATGGCAATGTAAGAGAAAGAAGAGCTTGTTGATTTACGCTACATGTTTAATAATTTAGGAAAATGCGAGGGAGGGACCTTTTAACACAAAATTATTTTCTCCTCTTAGGTCTAATGATAGCTGTCCAGTGAGGCAGGAGTAATCTTGAAGTAAGTAAATATTTGTCCCGTGATGTCTGTAGAAATTCCATGGTTTCTCATGGCTTGGTTTTTCGACTACATTAATTTTTTTAATGGGGTCTTGTCCTTGCAAATGAAACCTATTTCCCTGGAGGGTTTTACATTTATAACTCTTTGTAAAGTGGAGTAAAATATTCACACTTGATGTCAAAAAATTTTTTTTAAACCATTTCAGAATTTATTGCTCCCATTTTTTCCCCCCGCTACTCATTTTTAAACGTGATTGCAAATGCTCTAATAAAAGGACAATTTAATCACTCTGATTAAGCCTTTTTATGTCATTTCCTTACCATGGATCAGTGGTCTCAGTAGACAAATAGCAAAGAATGAGTAACTGGGGAGGGGAAAAAAGACCAGAGACAGATTTGTCACTTTCTATCATCGATTATTATGAACGTTGCCTCTTTGAATATCCTGGCCTGAGTCTGGTGTTCAGAATTACCAGAGTTTCAAGCCCCATGTCGGATTACTTCAGTCTAAGGGTAAGCTGTACGATACACTCAACATAGGCTGGGTGTATGCAGCTAGACTCACGGTCAGTCACACAATGGGGAGACTCATCTTAAAAAGCACTTGTTAGCTTGGTGCTGTGAAGAGGGAGAAGGAGTTTCCCATTTCATCCCACTCTGCTTTCACCAGTGGAAAGGGAGGTGGATTCTCTGGCTCCAAGTGTCCTTCCTAGGGCATGCAAAGCCAGAGAAAAGGGGTGAAAAGCCCCCTGCCTTCCTTTCAGCTCCATAAGCAAGTGAGCTTTTTTTTTCCCGGTGAGCTCTGTTCATGCATCCGTGACCCAGCACGTGTTGGGAATACTATATAGTTATGATCTAAGCCCATTTAAATTGAAAGGGCTTAAATTAGAATAACTCTGCAGAGGCTTGCAATGTTTGTTACTGAAGTTCAGTGATGTGTTCGCGATTTATCCATTTTTGATCTGCGGGCCTTGACTGAGCATGCAGTTCACTGCAGTTTCCAGCCAAAGTATATTTTCCCTTACATGTACTATTGCTCATGATTGCATATATGTACTATTGTTTTTAAAGGATTCTGGAGGGGATTGTGTGCATTGGTACTCTTTCAGGAATATAGAGATGAACTGAAAACTGGCAAACTGCACATGCAGCAATACCAACATTCGTTTTCTAAATTCTCCAAGTTAAATCTAAATCAGGCAGCATGTGATATGGAAAAGATTCAGTTCTGGAAGAACAATAATAGTGTGTGGTTTCACTCTACTTCCCAGCAGTGCTGAATGATTTTCTTCCGATCCACCTCTGGGTTTCAGTTATAGGTGCGCTTATATCCATTGATACATTTCCAAACATACGGAGTGCTGTAGGCACGGATCCCCATCAGGCTGTGATTAAACTGTCTTGTCCTGTTGTTAAATTTCTGATCTGATATAGAGAGCTATCCTGGTCATTGATACTGATCACAGACCCTGGGAAGACGAAACCCTGGAGGCCAGCAGAGTAAGGGAAAAGGGAATGCCTCTATGCTGTGAGTCGTCATCACGGGTTCTCCATAAACAAACGTCATGTAACTGATAATTACATATAAAAACTATACAACTGGAGTACATGACCGACAAATCTACAAAACTAAGAGCAAAATACCCAAACCAAGCCAAACCAAAACTATTCACAAAAACATATTGTACTCTGAGTGTAATTTTGAACCCAGTTTGAATATTGTTGAATATTCAGATGGTTATCATATGCCTGAGTTTTTATGTTTATACAGGTTACCAATTAAGAGGTTTTATTGTGACTAGGGATATAGAGATATTTAAAAGAACAGATGGAGGCTGTATATTCTTTGAATGTAATTTTTTTCCCCTGAAATGTATTTTTTTTTAATTTACTTCATTTATACCCTGCCTTTCTCCACAAACTGGCTTGCAACGTTCTTCACTCCTTCACTTCCATTGAAGTAGGTTAGGCTGAGGGCCAAGCTACACATGACGAATGACACTTGAACAGCAAGTGGATTGAGTGGAGGGCAAGTGAACAGGGAGAAATACACTTGCCGTTCAAGTGTCATTCGTCATGTGTAGCTTGGCCCTGAGAGTGTGTGAGTAGCCTACGGTCATCCTGCAGGCTTCCATCACACAGCAGGAATTTCAGACCTGGGTCTTCCAAATACTAGTCTGACACGCTGTTATACCGCACTGGTCATCTGTAAGAGAATCGTGTCGATTTTTCAACTAAAACTAGAATGAGAATGCAAAGGTTGCACAATTTGTATTTATTTGCAAAACAATTTTTTGTCTTTATATTAGACTGTTATTGCTTGTCCAAAAGCATTTAAAAACTACAGCTTGACAGGGCGATGCTCCGTTAATGATAGATCAGGTCCAAATGAGATGACTACATTATGTCAACAGTTCGTTTGGCGATATGTAAACTGATGGGAATCGCATGGCGAGAGATGCTGACAAAGAAGCTTTCAACTAAGCCTGATAATACACTAAAGCTAGCGAGAAAGGGATTTGATGCTCAAATTTCTGATGCATGACTGGGGGAAAAAAGTCAATAGCGATGGTTGTGTAATAAAATGCACTCATTATGGTGCCTTTATTTTAGAACATAATGCAGAACAAAGAGAGAGGGGGAGGAAGTCTCATACTTCATTTAACATTTGGGATAATATTGAATTTTGCCATTTTTTATTGAAGGAACCATTTTTTTTAAAAAAGTAGTAAGGATAGCCCAACCTTGTGCTCTGTCTTGCATGCTGCACAGAGCATTCAAATGAGATCATTATGGATGGGTTGCTCTTTTATTCTGGCATGCTGATTTAATTTTGCATCACATACTATGGGAGAAGTGATCAGCAGTTGAAGCCTGCTAAACGAATACTGGCGTGCTGCCTCTAAAGACATTCATTTAGGAAAACTACACTAGGGCAAGGGGATCACACCTCTAGTCATTCTGAGAAACACATGCCCAGATAACAAGACTGTAAGGAAACCACTGTTTTGTTGTGGGTCACCCCTAAACATGGGCACGAATGGGGAAAAAAAAACATCGTGGCTGTTCATGCCATTCACGAACAACGAACATGGACGAACATGAACTGTTCCCGGACATGTTTGTTGTTCATTGTTCGTGGGGGGCAGAACCCACCCCACCCCAACCCCCCTTAGCCCCCTCCCCTCAAACCCACTTACCTGGCCCTTTAAAGATCCCTTCAAACTATCAGCTGGCAGGCGGCAGGGGGGATTCCCCCCTGCCGCCTGCCAGCTGATAGTTTAAAGGGCCCTTTCCTGCCATGTGCAAGGGGCAGGGCCCTTTAAACACTCCATAAACTGACCTTCCCAATGTCCAATACCCACCAAATTTGCAGGGGACATAGTCCTCACTGTCCTCTGAAGACCCCCAACTTTTAGAGAGATTGCACCCCGGGAAAGGCATGATCCACGTGTCTCACCATTGGCTGTCATTTTCTCTTCACAGTGGCAAAAACTGTGTTCAGACAGAGTTCAGTCCCTCCTTGCCTCTGGTTGCCAAGGGGATTGATTGCAGCAGGTGCCAGACTGTCTGGCTTGCTGAACAGCTGCCGAAGGCAACAAACGAGGCTTTTAACGACCACCTGTTAGTTTAGGATGGGGCCTCACGAACAGCTTGTTTGAGAACAGCAGATTAGTCTGTTTGTTGCTTTTTTCTGTTCTTAATGCTGTCCGTGCCCATGTCTAGTCACCCCCCCATCTTTATTTTGTCCTAAATTACTGCTCTGTTGCCAATTCTTATTTCTTTCTCCTATCATTCCACAAAAGTCAGGTAGTAGGCACCATATGTGGTGTAGTGCGTATGGTGGTAGACTGGGCTCAAATAACCGTTCTAATGTGAAGTTGATTGAGTAGTTTAGGGCCTGTGATATACTCTCAGCCTAATTACCCCACAAAATTGTTGTGGAGATAACATGGATAAGTTAGGGAGTGACCCATGCCTCTCTGAGTTCCTTGGTGGCAAATGTTTTTTTTTTTTTTAAAGCCATGGAGTAGAAAGAAATGCATGGGAAATGGTGGCTGATGGAGAAAACTGCAGAAAATTGCCTGGTGGATATGTTGATGTCAGTGTGAATGCTGCTAAGCAGTCAAAGCTGAGACTCTTCCCCATGTCAAGGCAGTACACATCTCTTCTGTCCCTGCGATTCATATCTATTCATAATCTGAACCCACATTCCTTGTATCAGAAACCAATGAAACCATCCGCCTTAGTAAATTTATATACTGCATTCCAACTTTTAAAAATTGAAATGACAACGGTTCACTGAGTGTATGACTCAAGGTAACCAGCTAACACCCCCAAATCTTCATCTCCACAACAATAACGGGACTTCAACCATCCAAACCCACATTAAATTATTCAAGATACAATCATTAATAATGAACGTAGGAAGTATTACAATAGCTTCTATAGTTTAATACCTTCAGGGTCTTTTTTTTTAAAGCAGGTTGTGTTATTGATTTATTTTTCAAGAATTTGAAACCCAAAAGGAATTAGGTTAGGCAATATCCGGAGAAGATTCATACCCATGAATAAATAATTCTGTGTGGAATGAATAATAATGCTGAAGAAATGTTTCGTGAACCACTCTGCAAGGGAAGCTGCTCACTTTCCAGCTTCTTACACAGACACAAAAAATCACAAAGCTGCCTTATACTGAGTCAGGCCATTTATCAATCAAGGCCAGCACTGTCTACTCAGGCTGGTAGCAGTTCTCCAGGATCTAGGGTTGCCAGGTCCCCTTACCCTTCCTGAGGTGGTCATGCACTCCTAGGCTGCCAGATGACATCACTTCCCGGAAGTGTGTCCCATGCTCTTACCCACTACACCAAACTGGATCCCAAACTAGTTACCCACTTTCAGCCTAATCTACCTCCCAGGATTGTTGTGAAGATAACATTAAGGAAAGGAGAACAATGTAAGCCACTTTGGGTCACCACTGGGGAAAAAGGACAGAGTATCAGTGAAGTGCATTGCCTCTTGCACAAGGGTTGTACTCATGGAAATCTCCAGTTGGATCCAACCCATTGGAACAGTAGTACCACCAAGGGCAAGAGTTAAAAAGCAACCACTTAGCATCAGCGAAAGGTATTTTCCATCTCCCATGCAAAGGCGTTCAATTTAACAAGTCATATCTACTACATTGACAGTGCAATCCTAAGCAGAGTTACTCCAGTCTAAGCTCATTGATTTCAATGGAGTAACTCTGGAGTAACTCTTCTTAGGATTGCACTGTTAGATTTTAATTCCAAAAGTTTTGACTGATTATCA
Source organism: Eublepharis macularius (assembly GCF_028583425.1). Taxonomy (NCBI): domain Eukaryota; kingdom Metazoa; phylum Chordata; class Lepidosauria; order Squamata; family Eublepharidae; genus Eublepharis; species Eublepharis macularius. The sequence continues at coordinate 26,406,758 of NC_072805.1, read as the reverse complement.
GGAAAAGGCTTCTCGTTCAAAGTCTCCAGACACTCTCCCTTAATCATTTCATGGGGATATGTGACTTCATCAAAAAGTCCTATATCACAAAAATTCAATTGCATCTAGACTCAAGAATAATTCACTGAACATGTTTTGGCAGAGTTCTTCCAATAAACACTATATCTGAATGGTAATCACTTATTCCTCAAGGATCTTATCTTTAATAATTGGGTAGTCTATTTTTACTTTTTACATCTTGTTTCTCAGAGAGTGTTGTTGCCAGTTAATATAATCAGTAGAGTAAAGGTTTTCTAGAATTTACCATTTCATGTAACGGGGGGGGGGGATTGTTGGTTTCAAAGCACCCACTATGGCCATTTCCTCACGGTCTCAAAATAACGCAAGACTTACGGACGGCTGCCGGCTTCCTCGCATGATTTTTAACACCATCTGTTTACAAAATGCCACAAATCACATTTGTGGCGTTTTGTAAATGGATGGCGTCAAAAATCGCGCGAGAAAGCCGGCAGCCTTCTGTGAGTCTCGCGCTATTTATAGACTGTGAGGAAATGGCCTATATCTGAGAAAATATTACGGCATATAGTAATCTAGCCTACCACAGACAAGTTTTCAGCCTCGCTCCTTCCCTGGCATGTTATTATTTTGTGTGCAACCTCTGCAAAACAGAAATGTGTCATGCCTAGCAGAAACGTGCAAACATGAAGTATTTATACTTGGCCAGAGTGACATAGTGGCTAGAGTGTCAGATAAGGATCTGGGAAACCTAGGTTCAGACTAGGATCTGGGAAACCTAGGTTCGGACTAGGATCTAGGAAACCTAGGTTCAGACTAGGATCTGGGAAACCTAGGTTTGGACTAGAATCTGGGAAACCTAGGTTTGGACTAGAATCTGGGAAACCTAGGTTCGGACTAGGAACTGGGAAACCTAGGTTTGGACTAGAATCTGGGAAACCTAGGTTCGGACTAGGAACTGGGAAACCTAGGTTTGAATCCCCACTCTGCATCTCTGCAATGGAAGCTAGCTGGCTGACCTTAAGCCAGTCACACACTAACTTACCCCATAGGGTTGTTGGGAGGCTAAAATGGAAGAGAGGTGGACAAGGGAACCTGATTTAGGTCCCCAGTGGAGAGAAAAGTGGGGTATAAATGTAGCAAATAAATAAATGGTTGCTGTACACCCTCAAATCACAGCAGAGGTGCTCTGACAGCGTGCACAGAGAGAGACATCCAGCTTCAGCCACTGTTTTGCTGAAAAGGAAAAAAAATCCTTGTCTTTGTTCACTGAGGTGGTCTGCTATTTCAAAGGAGCAAAGCCATTATTCACTAGAAATCAGCAGAACAGCAAGCTGACAAAGCCAGAAAGGCAGCGTAGATAAACCTGGCAAGAGAGAACCAAAGGAATGTTACAGATTTAAATGTCAGATCTTCCCAGGTGTTCCTTGATACCCCTTGCCAAAAAAATATAACAACAGCACAGGATAATCTGTTCCTCTGCCCTACCTTGATGAACAGCCCCTGAAATACTCCGGGTCAGGTATTCAAGGCTCCCCAAATTACTAGAAAATTGATTACCTGGAATTGAAACATGCATCCTCTCATCAGCATTCAACAGCAACACCCTGGTATACAAAGGGATAGAAACAAAGCCCACACTGCAAGAAGGATAGGAGAACAGAGGGCAGCATGCTGCATAAAATATGCTTCTGCACTCTCCTGGCTAGTTCTCTTCCCATTCATATATTTTCACCCAGCTTTCTTTGTCAAACAGTTACTACCCAGTTCGTGTAGCAAATCGATGAGCAGGAAGAAAATACAGCTATGTGCATTCTACAATTCTGCACACAATCAGGAAAACTGCCAATGAAGTTCTGGGCACAGAATTCAGGTTGTTGAGAATCCCAGCTTTCACTTTAAAAAAAAGGTTCTCAATTCTCATGGCTTCAAAGATACACCTAAAAATGTCAGTGGCTAGCCTTAAAGAAGCTTGATGGATAGCTTAAAAATAAAACAACTTTACCCAAAACATGCAAATTGTATGTATTTCTTTTTTAGCTGAATAATGACAGTAGGTAACTTGGTACTTATTGGTACAAAACTGGTACTGTCATTAAGAGTACCGGTAGTACTCATCAAGAGTAAAAGTCATTGTCGTTGTTGTAGTAGTAACAGTGATACTGCCACGTGATACTTGTTTGAGATTCTTCACATATTGACTGTCTTTTATTGGTATGCCTTGAGAATTTGCATTTGACTTTTGTTGGTGGTGGTCGGATATAGCCCCCGATGACGTGAATATTACGAAATGGAAGAATCCAGCTGGCACTGTCTGTTGGGCGCAGCGGGCAGCTCTGGCGCAGCCCTCTGGATTGTACTCCACCTGGAAACAAAAGACAACTTTACTGAACTTTATCATACACTTTATATTGATTTCTTCTTTGGACTTACCTTCCTCGGACTTATTTGAGACATCTTCCTTCTTGATTAATTGGTTTGATGTTAACACAGGTGCACTTGTTTTTGATTGTACGTGACAGGGTGTCATTTGATGTTGATTATTTTCATTGTATATGAGAGTTCTGTTACTCCATTATAGTATTTTTGATACATTTCGTGGTATAGATTTGTATCTTTACCTACTGGTGTGTTCCCACCCGTTGTAGTAGTAACGGCATCAGCAATAGCAGCAAAGTGTCTGGGCAAGTAAGGAATGAAGGAGTCAACCTATTCTTCTCTTCTTCTTTGAATTTTTTTTCCTGCACTACATTTTGCCTCCTGTTTTGATCCTGTTTAATTCAAATTTAGCATGTTGAATTTCTAAATATAATTCAGGAACTGGAGGCTAGATGGAACTGGAGAATGCCTTCCATTTCATTTATGCAGTTTCTTTCTTCTGAAGTTCCTTCCTTCCTTCCTTCATTTATTTTATTTCATTTATATCCACTTTTCTCCCCAGTTTAAAGCCAAGGCAGCTTACATCCTTCTCCTTGTCTTTATTTTATCTACACAACAACCCTGTGAGGTAGGTTAGGCTGAGAGTGTATGACCGGCCAATGGTCACCCAGCAGTCTTCCATGGTGGGGTGAGGGAATCAAACTTGGGTTGCCCAGATCCTAGTCACCACTACAGATCCACTACACCATTTGTCTCTTTTGTCCCCCATTGTGTTATGGATGTACTTATGCACATTGACAAAATACGGCAACAAAGCATTGAGCATACATATATGATTATATCTGGATTCTTTGTGCATGGTGTTTTGCTAATTCACACATACATTTCTGTGCATTGGCCAAGCACCTCTCAGAAAGTATCTTGATACTGTGCTATTACTGCCCCATCAATATGGCTTTATGTGCAACATATCAGTAGTACAGTAGAGGGGAAAATAAGATAAAAATGTACTGAGAGAAATGAAAACTGCAACAGTCACTGCATGTGGAACAGAGAGCTCAAATTTCAGAAATATTCAATAATAAGAAAAGAGTGGAGGAATTGTAATTGGTTGGTCAGTTGGCAAGCAAGAGAAGATAATTTGAAACTCCAAAACCTAGAGAAGATCAGAAGCATCCTCTTTCTTGCCTGTTTCCATCTAACTATGACCATCAAAATTCACCTCAATATTAGAGACTAGCAACAGAGAGCATTATGAGAAGCAGTAGAATGGGCTTTAGCAGTGTGGCCTTTGGAGGGCCACACCAGCGCGGCTTTCCTGTGGCCCCACAGCAACCATGGGGAGCCTTCCCAAGGCCACATGCTGGGTTGTGGTGCTGTTCTGTGCCTTCCTGCTGACTCCGCAGTCCCTCAGAGGCCTGCCCAGTGTGGTCCTCCCAAGGTCCTGCAGCAGCTCCACCAGGCCACAGGGTCACACCGACAACTCACCTTTTATCCTGGCACAGGCGTACCCACAGGCCCCTCAGTGCACCTGCGCAGGGATAAATAGCAAGTCATCACCAATATGGCTCAGCTTTTATATAGTAGGATGTGTGTATAACCAAGGAGAGAGGAACACCACTCATCTTACTGCAGCTCTTTTGCATTGTTTTAAAGTCCTGTTTAGCTGAAACCAGCAGCCCAAATTCTCCTTTATATTTCACTGTCTATGAAATGTGGAGGAAATTCTGCAGACAGCTCTGAATATACAGCAGTTCAGATGTGGGGTTCCGGTTGCATGTGTAGTTGAGAGCTCACCAGCTTGTTGCTACACCAAACATATCTTTAGAAAAGGAGGGGCGGTTTTCACAAAAGAAGCGAGAGATCTGTAAATACTCTCTGGCACCCACTCTAATAACCTTTCTTCTCCGTATCAGACCCAATAATTCAAGCTCACATTTCTCATCTATTTCCCCTCACTCCTGAGTCCAAGTGTCTCGCAGATTTGGCTATTGTACTTTTCTTCATTATAAGGGAATGTAAATTGCTTCGAATTTATTAATCTTGGCACAAGCCACAACAGCTGCCACGTGGGGTTTTCCTCTGCTCTTTGTGCAATAGTGTACAGCAGTCTTCTGTTTGCAGACCGTCGTTAGCAGCTCATTAAATCAACAAGGAAGAAAAGAATATTGATATTCATTGCAACCAAAATAATAAACAAAACAAATACACGCTCTCATCCTGAAATGCTACAGGGCTGCTCAATTAAAAGGAGGCCGTGGAAAGTAGAGCCATGTGGGTTAGATTCAACCAGCTTCTCTGCTGATGAAAAAGGAAGGGAAGGTCCTGTCTGACCACTCCCCAGAAATCTTTGTTGTAAGCCATGGGACCTGCCGAGATAAAGCAGGAAGGCTGTAGTAAAAAGGGGCTGTCATGATCGTCAGGGGGATTCCTTCTCCTTCTCAATCATTGGTTTCTCCTGGTAAAGCTGTCACCCCTCTCCTATTGAAACAGGCTTGTCCCTTCACCAGGTGTTGGGGAAGATGATGAACCTCTGAGCGTATACAGAGTGCTAGCAATGGTCTGAGAAGAAGGCCCATGAGTGAAGACATGTTGGTACAGCTTAATTTAACCAAAGGAAAGTCTTCATTGAACTGCAGAGAATATAAACTACAGAGAGCAAACAATATAGAGGAAGTTGCCTAGCACTAGGCTTGCAGCTAAATAAAAGGAAGAACAGAAAATTGTTACTGTCTAGCTACCATTTTGAGAGTTACCAAATAGTACCTGAGAGAGACCCCCTCCTGGGATGAGTGTTCTCTGTGTTTGGGGAAAGAGAAAGCACACCTTCCAGACTTTCCGTTCTTCATTCCCTTCTGAGCCACCAAAATGGCTGCCAAGACCCTATATACTCTCCTCTTCCATGTCTAAACTGGCCCCTGGTCATGTAGGTGCACATAGGCCATGGAGTCACTTTTATGACGGTACCAAAAGGCTAAAGCAACATACCATTATTTATTCCAAGGTTGTTAATTACACACACATCTCAAGGAGAGGTATCAGATTAAACAAATGGTATTTTAATTGCACGCCCCTCTCCCTTTCCTGTTTTCCCCCAAGTAGGATTTGGAAAGGTGAATCACAGGTACAGTTGCCAGGTCCCCTTACCCAGTTGTTGTTGTTGGTGGGGTAACCTGGCACTTACCTTGATATCTTCTTGGGCATGTGCTTTGCATGTATGCACTCCCAGGCAGGCAAGATGACTTTCCTACCAGGCACAATCAGGGCTTTTTTTCAGCTGGAATGTGGTGGAATGGAGTTCCGGAACCTCTTGAAAATGGTCACATGGCTGGTGGCCCCGCCTCCTCATCTCCAGACAGAGGGGAGTTTAGATTGCCCTCCATGCCGCTGAGCAGCATGGAGGGCAATCTAAACTCCCCTCTGTCTGGAGATCAGGGGCAGAGCCACCAGCTATGTGACCATTGTCTCCAAGGGCAACCCACTGAGTTCCACCACTTCTTTTCCCAGAAAAAAGGCCCTGGGCACAATGATGTCATTTCCGGAAGTGACATCATTACACCCAGCACCAGGCATACTGCTGCACTTCAGAGGGGCCAGTTTGGGCCCCTGTGAAGCAAGGGAGCATGCCAGCTGCTGGGCATAATGACATAGGGTTGCCAGCTCCAAGCTGGGAAATTCCTGGAGATCTGGGGGGTGAAACCTGGAGAAAGTGGGGTTTGGGGAGGGAAAGGATCTTGCCATGGAAGAATTCCAAAGAGTCCCCCTCCCCCAAAGTAGCCAGTTTCTCCAGGTGAACTGATCTCTGTAGCCTGGAGATGAGTTGTAATTCTGGGAGATCTCCAGCCATTACCTGGCAACCCTACACCTCCGGAAGTGACATCATTGTGCCTAGTGGGAGTACAGTCACTGCATACTGGCCCAGGAAGATTTTTGCCTCCTGGGCCAATTCCCATGGCCTTTTCCCTTCACCTGCCAAGTGAGTGGCAATGGGAGGCAGAGGCTGGGAGCAGGGGACCCCCCACCCCCAATGGGGGATCTGGCAGTCCTAATCACTGGGAAGTAGATATAAAAAGGCCTAGGCCCACATCATAACATAGGCATAGGCAAAACTGTGTGAAAAAAACTGGCTGGATCCAAACCCTCTGAAATGACTGTGAGGGATCAGGCGAAGAACTAAGTGCTACTGGGAAGATGCACCCCTCTCTAGCAGAAAGAACACTGATACAAGGAAAAGACTGGCAGCAGCTGATTGGAAGTCATGTTGACTCTCTCCATCAGAAAGCTCCACTCAAGTGTCCACTTCCTGAAAGTGCAGAAGTAGATGGACAGGCATTTTTGTCTTTGACAACTGGCAGAGGGATAAGAGCTAATGGCTGGTTCTGCCACCTGCATGCAAACTAGAACACCAGAGAGGGAAGCTCAGCTTGGCTGTGCTGTGGAATTTCATCTCCCTCCAGTTCAGCTTGAAAAGATGTGCTTTGATTGCATGTCATCTTTGTGCAAATGAAATGTACAAATCTTTATCTTTGTGCAATTTCCTGTTTACTCATGCTGAATTTTTCCTACTGCATATTAATGGCAAAAAAAGAAACAAACAAGTTCAACCCTTGGCAATGAAAACAGGTGGGATGAACGAGAACGTATGAAAACAAAACTCCAAAAGGGCACATTTGTGCCTTGCTGCCTGGATCCAATTGGGTATTCTCACTGCCTTCTGACACTGTCGAACTGCTTTCCTTCCTTCACTCCTCTTCCATTAAGATTCTTGTCTTTTTTCTTTTGCAAGCCTGAGGGTACTGGCCTGTCTGAGTATCTCTGAGAGAAGATTTTTTAAAAAATGGAATATAAATAGAAGAATTAATACTAATTCGTAAGACAAGTACATTTCCAGTTTGGAACACAGTGAAAAACAGTTCCGTCGACTGTCTTTCTTCTCTCCCTGAGCAACAATGAAGTTTTAGCCAATTCTGAAGTTGTAGAAATCCCTGCCTCGATTAGAGATACAAGGCCAGAATCTTAAGAACTCTTCACTGGAATTAAGCCTTATTGAATAAAAAAGGACTTACTTTTGAGTAGACCTACTTAGGATTGCTCTCCAGAATTCCCCAGAGGTTTCCTAAGTCCAAACTATTGGTCTGAAAGTACACATGTGAGAATTACTTTGCTGTTCTGATCAGTCTCCACCCATTTTAGCATCCTGATTGCAGTAAGGAATGAATATATATGCCTCATGGTTTGAAAAAAAAAATTACATCCCTTGTTCAGGACATTTGTCAGGTACAACTTTGCAGCCACTTGACTCCTTATCCCAGAGCTGATCAGACCCTCGGGAAGGGCTTTGAGCCCATGGCCTCCTGATTCTGCTGTGAACAGAGAGTCCCAAGCAAGGATCCTTTAAATGAAGTAAAGCTTTATTGAAAACCTTTATGCGTCCTAATCTCCTTTGCGCTGCTCATTGACCCATGGACAAACCAGTTAGTTGCATGCAAGAACTGCCTGAGCAGGAGAGCTCCACTGATGATGGCAGGCAAGGTTGTATCTTCGCTTTTGTGGGGCTGGTGACTTCACCACCTACTGCCTTGGCCATTTAACTGGAGATACTAGGGATTTAACCTGGTACCTTCTGTGTGCCAAGCAGATGCTCTACCACTGAGCCACAAACCCCTCCCTGTGGTTAAGTGTTGCTCTTGCAGTGGGAAGCTGTGGATTCTAGACCTCCTTTATTCATTTATAGCTACTATTGCCTTGCTTCCAATCATGAATTTTGCTATGTGAAGGCCATATTTCTACCTCCCTAGTTTGAAAGCTCTGTCTCCCATTTCCCATTGCATTGTGTTTCCTTCTGAACTACCAGACAGCTCACAGTGTTGTTTCCTATGCACTGTCTATTGTAGCTTCCGTTCATATGGTTTCCATGTATATGGTTTCTTCCCACTGTTTTGAACAACAGTTATTCAATCAGTCAACTGCAAATACAAATATGGCCATTTGAAGTACAGTCACTATTGTCTTTGTGAAAAGATTGGTGACCCAGCAGGGCTTGAACCATGCTCTTGGGAAACTTTTTTGCATGGGCACATGTATGTAAAAGTTTTTCTTTCAACCATTTTGGTTACCCTGTATTTGCCAGGGATGCTATGGGTCTGGAAACCCTTTGTTTTTAATTCTAGGCATATTGTTTTGCTTTCATTTTTGTTGCTGAGAATGTGTACAATCACATCTGCATTTTACCTGTGTTTGCCCTTTTGCAGCCAATGACAACCGCAGTAAGACCAAGATACCCTGCCAACCTATTCTAGACAAAGAGAGAGGTAAAGAGTCTGAACATTTTTAATTAAGGATTATGCTCTCGTATCTGAATAGGACTCTCTGACCAATTAATGCAAAAGATAGATTTCTTCCTTTCCAGTGCTGCTGGTAGTGAGCAAAGCTATTTGTTGTAAAGGTAATAAATTTCCTCCTAATAATTAAAAATGATTACAGTATTCTGCTGTGGCAGAATTGATTTTGGCTCGGTACATTATGCTCATTTGTAACAATGGGTAGAGCCTTCACCTGTATGAAGGTTCAAGTATGTCTCTGCCATACCTGAAAGGATTAACTACTTAAATGCATTTTTTTAAAAAAAGACCTGTCAAACTGAGGAGCAGAACATATGAACCATACTTTCTAAGTGATAGAAAAGAGCAAGAGTCCAGTAGCACCTATAAGACTAACAGAATTTGTGGCAGGGTATGAGCTTTTGTGAGCCACAGCTCACTTCTTTAGATACAAGGGATCAGCTCATGAAAGCTCATACCCTACCACAAATTTTGTTAGTCTTATAGGTGCTACTGAACTCTTGCTTATTTCTACTGCTGCAGACAGACTAACATGGCGACCCATCTTGATCATACTTTCTTAGTTTCATTGGGTTGGTTCTTATCATAATTCCCCCCCCCCCCATTTTTGCTTACCTGATTCCCTCCCTCACTGCAGATCTTCTTTCTTTATTCATACAAGTCCCTTTTTGCCAAAAAAAGTCTCCCTTCATCCCAATCATAGTAGCAGAAAAGCTGGTTAATAACCAGCTCATTATCAGCTTTAACTAATCAGAAACTCAGTAGTATTGTCTTCCCAAAGGCATTTGTCCAGAAGAAAACAGAACTTCCTGCAGAAGTAATGAATAATTCTGAAGGACACGGGAAATGAAAACAAGGGGCAAGGTCACTTTAAAACCAATGTTCAGGGAGCGTTAGTGCTGTGTGCCGTTGCATGCATCCATGTAGTTTAAATAATTGAGAGTGATATTTTGAACTTTTTCCCCCTGAACCAGACAAATAACCTACTACTCTAAGAATAGAAACCAGTCACTAATATAAATAATGCACAAACTGCAGCTTGGTGAAATAGGCATTTATGCTTACCCCAGCTCTCTGACAATAGTGCAGATATAACCCTAAGTTGGCCTTCCTATTGAATCAGATTGACTATCCTCTGGTGCATCCGCTATATTAAAATCTGTGCTCTCTTATTTATGAAATATATAATTAGAGCTAAGCATGGGGACTTGGCCAGCAAAACAGAAAAGGCTGCACCAAGAGTATGCAAAACCTCTGTAGCACTTGGTCATGAGGCATTAAATTAGGGTCACAGTTTAGAAAGAATGAAGGAGAATTCTATCCATATTCCGGCTATGTGATTCAACGCAGGCCGTGCAATCCTACTAGAAAGGCACAGATCTTATTTGCATGTGGATGAAGAAGTAAGGAGAGCTGACACCATCCTATGGGGTAATAAAAGGGCCACATTTTATTTATTTAAATGGAACAAGGGGAAGATCTACAGTACCTACAGGTCAATTCCGTTTGACTCTGTTGCAGCACAGACAGTTGGAGGGGTACAAAAGAGTCCGACTTCCTTTGTTCAAGCATCCACGATTTTATGGGGGAGGACATGCTGGCTCTGAGCCTTGAGCTACTATGGGTGTACATCTCCTCCTCGCCAAACCTTCGTAGTGCTTGAGAGAGAGATGCCATGTCCTCGCTCCCTGGCTGCTGGGTTTAAGGGCTGAGAATAAAGACCCCCTTCAAGGGGCTACTCTCCCAAGTTTGTGATGGCACGAAGGCCCCAGACCTGGTCTGAGAATGAGCCCTTCACTTTCCATGATGCTGCATGTGGAGGGAAGACAGCATAATGCCAAACACAGAGAACCCTACCCCTTCTCTTCATTCTTGCTGTTTCAGCCCCAAAATTCCTAGTACAACCCCATATTTCCCTTATTCCTACCCATGAGTTCTTAATCTCATGCCACCCTCAGTGATCCCCCCCAAAATGCATGCATTTTTTAACCTTGGCAATCAGTCACTAACTCAATCAGCATGATCCATATATACGATATAAAAATGCCACTTATATGTATAAATGCTATATAACTTGGTGTATAATTCCAGTTTGTGGGCAGAAAACAAACTTCCATTTGCCCAGACACTGGCATTTGGAATCAGAACCAGAATAATGGTTGTTGTATATATCCAAAGGCCATCACAACAAAGCAAATAAAACACATGAATGATAAATGTTAAAAGTATAGTGTTAAAAAGACATACATTAAAACACATTAGCACCTTGGTTATACACGGGTGAAGGAGTCAGAGCAAACTGGAGTTTGATCGGAAGCTTAACAAGCCAATAATCTGTTCATGGTGTTTTGTACAGAGGGTAGGACGATGGGTGACAAAGGAGGAATGTGTGAGCCTAATCAAGAAGCCATGCTCATGCCCAGGGCTTTTTTTCAGCTGGAACACGGTGGAACGGAGTTCCGGAACCTCTTGAAAATGGTCACATGGCTGGTGGCTCCGCCCCCTGATCTCCAGACAGAGGGGAGTTTAGATTGCCCTCCGTGCCACTAGGCATAGGCAGGGCAGGCAAAATGCAGTGTGGCCACTCACACCATTCGCCCCTGTCCTGCAGGGCAGGCAAAAGGCAACGTGGCTGCCCGCACCATTAATCTGCCCTGCAGGACTGGGGGCAGCCAGCCAACCCCTGTCCTGCGAGGCAGGCAAATGGCGTGGGCAGCCTCGCAGCCCCCCATGCTGCCTTTTGCCTGCCCCACAGGACAGGGGGCATGCGGCAAGCTGGCCGCCCCCTGTCCTGCGGGGCAGGCAAAAGGCAGCATGGGGGGCTGCGAGGCCGCCCATGCCTTTCGTCTGCAGGGAGGCAAATGGCACAGGTGGCTTCCCAGCCCCGCAAGCTGCCTCCGCACGCTCTGCCCTGCACAATGACGTCACCGAAATGACATCATCATGCAGCGCCAGAAGTGCGCGCGAGCGGGCTAGGGTTGCCCCGAGCACCGGCAACCCTATATCTGGCCCTGATAAGAGGGGGGCACGAGAACTAAGCACCGATGTAACCCTTCCTGCCCTCCCTCTCCTGATCTGCCTAGGTTTACAGAATCAGCTTTGTTGTCAGATGGCCATCTAGCCTCAGCTTAAAAACCTCCAAAGACGAAGAGCCCACACCTCCCAAGGAAGCCTGTTCTGCCGAGGGACCACTCTAACTGTCAGGAAGTTCTTCCTAATGTTTAGCCAAACACTCTTTTGATTTAATTTCAGTCCATTGGTTCTGGACCGTATGCTCTTCATTTTGACATCTGGAAGGACAAGTTTTATATTTGCAATAATAATGCCAATAAAAGTCTTGCTTTAGAACTCCAAGGAGCTGCCGGACACTATTGGATCTCAGCACTTCTCTGCTTCCGAGAAACCAAGGGAAAGTTACCCTGAGCAATTAGATTAACTACTATGTTCAGCATTGCCTGCAAATCAATAGGAGTAGCAGTGTGTGTGGCAGACAGTTAACTCAGCATGATGACACATATGGATTGGTGCATTCGCATCTGCAAGGGCAGTTAAGTAGGGAAGTATAAAAAGCCTTAGATTTGTAGCACTCCCTTATAGCTGGCAAACCATGAGAGGGAACAGATATAAACACTGGATTCTTTGTTGGCTGGTTTTGACACCACTTTCCCCTCCCATAGAAGAAAATTCATAAAGAAATGCATGCACACACAAAAAAAGGGGACTTTGGAGAAAGCTAACTCAGAACCTTTCCAGATCAGAACATTTTGGATATAACCATTCAAACACGCAGTCTTCCATCTGCATGTATGCTTACTTGTCCCAAAGGGTTGGATCTCAAGGGTTGGATCTCACTGGGTGTGAGAGGAATGTGTTCCACCAATGTCTCCCTCCTGCAGCAGACCACAGACTTCCTCCTCATGCTCTCTCTGGTAGTCCCCTGTCTCCAGAAGCTGTATTGGGGCATTTGGGGCTGCAGCAGGAGAAGGGGGGGGATGCAGCAAATTCAAGCTCTGCTGATGGAAATCCTTCACGCTGCAGAGATTTTGGGTGGCACCCAAGCCCATGATTAGCATAACGTCTTCTGCAACCTCAATGCTAACTATAGTTAGCATCAAACCACAGTTTGCAATCCGAGCAAGAAGCAGGTTTGCAACTCTCATTTAGCAAGAACAACAGTTCTAGTAAATATGCAATGCTAAATATACTGGGACAATGCACCAGCACAGAAGACACTTCTAATTACCTAACCTTGGTTCTGTAATTGTGCTACGCCACATCCACTCCAGGTCAGAAAAGCTACATTTTGAAGTAATTAAATGCTATTAATCTCTCTCCCTTTTTGCTTTAAATGAAATGGAATCATTGTGTTTCTTCGTGTTTGGCTTCTTTAACAGGCACAAAAGCAAAGTCATCCATCTTATCCAAAGTTCCTTCAGTCACATGGAAATTCCTTTCCTACCAGTTGTGGGAAAGTGTCAATTTAATAATCTGTCTATTTAATAATCTTGCCAGCAAACTGCAGAGCCATGGCAATCATGCAAGCAACGTGTCTGTCCATCCCTGTCTCTCTAATAACTCAGGAGACAGACAGTGACCACCAGCTTAATTCAGTTCGATAATAAAATTTCTGCTTTTACTAGGCTAGGTGCTACGCTCAGAAGCCAGCAATTACACTTGGGCTGGAAGCAAAGGTCAGCACACTCATGGCTGCTCCCTCTTTGACGTTTTTGTGTATTGAGTCAATGTGTATACTGGTCCTGTGGAGAGATATAGTGCCTTCATTTGTGGAAGTTCTCGTTATTTGTAATAACCATCGGAAAAATCTATCCTCTAATGGTTATCCTCTATCGACCAAACTAACTGATTTGTATGCAAGACTACTAATCCTGCAAGAGAATCTTCCCATGGCACTTTGCTTCTCCAAACAGATCCCATTTGGTGAATCAAGACGCTTCATTCCATGAATTCGATGCAACTTCAAAACCAATCTTAACTTTAGACCCTCAGCTCTTTTTTCAATTAGAGAATATTACAAACATGTTATTGTCCTTGATGCTTTCCCCCTGCCCTTTCCACTCCTTTAATATAACTGTTTAGTGAATGCTATTGCAGTGGTCTGTGTCAGCATTTCTGGTTATAAGCCCTCATATTCAGAGGTTTATATCAGCCATAAACAATGGTAACTCTGTTAGATTTTTAATCTCTTTGATAATGAAAGTATAGCTGTATAACAATAAACGGGTGACTCATAAGGCAAAGGTAATACCATGCGGGGGAACATCACCCAGTACGGGTTTCAGAAAGTATAGCCAAATAGCATTATAATAAACATAATGGCTTTGCATCTTCAAAGTATTTGCTATTGGAAAACAGTTATGTTTAACTACTCCAAACCAGCTTAACCAGAGGAAGATATAAAAGCCCCCACATTTCTGTCCTTCCACATGTCAGGGCCTACGTAAGAGCTTGCCATTTTTAGTTCTTGTTCTAGAGGTGTTCTATTTTTATGTACCCATTTTAATATTCTATTATTCTTATTTGCGGGTTTTTAAATATTCCAGTTCTATTGTTATCTACTGGCTTTCGCTATTTTTGTGATCTGCTGTAGCCTTTTTTTGAGAAAGACGGATGGCCGTAAAGAAGACACCGGCTGCTTCCACACACGTTGGATAATCCACTTTCAATACTCTTTAGTGAACATTTGAAACTGATTTTCCATGTGTGGAACAAAAAATCCACTTCAAAAGGATTGCGAAAGTGCATTGAAAGTGCATTATTCAACGTGTGTGGAAATGGCCACCATCAAAACATTCCACAAGAATTTCCATGTTAGGACTCATCCAGATGCTCTTGAAAAAGATCAGCATCTTGTTGGCCTTACAAAACTGCAGTAAGTATGAGGTTGCCCCAAATTTCTATGGAAGCCTATTCCAAATAATTGAGGTCTGGAATAATTCAAATCTTCTTGAGGGAGGGAAATGAGGGGAGGAGCTAGCTTGATGAGTGAAAACAGTACAGAGGTTCATATAGGCGCAGTATCCCTGATGAGTGAAAACAGTACAGAGGTTCATATAGGCGCAGAATCCCATCAGATATGTGGGCTGCAACCCAGAAGAACTTTAAAAAGTTACACCAGCACCTTAAATTGAGCATGGAAGCATATTGTCAGCCAATGGAATTGCTCCAAAACAAGATTTATATGGCAAAAATAGAATGCTTTAGTTACTGGATAAGCTGTTGATTGCTGAACTAAGGTTTGCCTTAAAGAACAACCTCCACCTAGAGCATATTGCAGTAATTTACCCTTGGGGATATAGTAGCATGCACTGTCATGGCCAGATCCCCTGGTTTCAAAAAGTGAACCAATTTATGTACCAAAAGAGCTCATCAAACTGCCTGTCCATCAGCTCAGCCCAGTCCAAAATTACCCCCACTTACTTCCCATACTCAGCCAATGATAACATTACCCTACCTAAGGTTAACAGCAAAACTGTTTCCAGATCCTCAGGCTTTCTGGCTAACATTATCCCTATCTTGTCTAGATTCAGTTTCAACTTGTCCATGATTAGTCATTTGACCATGGCATTCAGGCAATGGCCCAAGTCAGAGACAGCTGCTTCTGGAGGATTACTTTAAAAACCGATAGCATCTTGATGACAGTTGACACCAATCAAAAGAGGAATTATCGGGGTAATAAAAACTTTTCTATTATTTAAGATTAGGAGTAGAAATAGGTTTGGATCCTGCATGTGTTGTTTATTTGAAAGTATATACCTTATAACAACAACAATAAACAACAACAACAACGTTCAATTTATATACTGCCCTTCAGGATGACACAACACCCACTCAGAGCGGTTTACAAAGTGTGTTATCATCTTCACAACAATCACCCTGTGAGGTGGGTGGGGCTGAGAGAGCTCCTGGAAGCTGTGACTGACACAAGGTTACCCAGCACACAGCTTTGTATTTGTATTTCTTGTCCTCTTCCTCTTTTTTTCTGTATCCTCTTTTCTGTTTTAATAAAAATAAAATACTACTACTAATAAAAAGAGGAATTCTCTTTTATTTCTTGTTAATTTATCTTTGAGGTTTTTTTTAAAAAAACATGTGATAGTGTAGATTTCCTCACCTGTGTATTTCTGCCTGTTGTGGTGCCACTGTAATGTAATACAAAAGGTAAGAAGCAGACTGAGACAGCAAGGATATTGTTCAGACAAGGGCCATTTCCACACACGTTGAATAATGCATTTTCAATGCACTTTAGCAATCCTTTCGAAGTGGATTTTGTGTTTCACACATGAAAGCCCAGTTCCTAATGATCATTAAAGTGCATTGAAAGTGCATTATCCAATATGTGTGGAAGCAGCCAAGGTCTGGCTTGTGTTTATTTAAGGGCTCACCTTAATTTTTCAACTGCACTTGTAGGATATAAATAAGTAAATACATTACTTCTTAGAGATCTAAATCAAATCTTCCTCTCCTTGAAAGAGGATTTGATTCGAAACAAACTCAAATTCTGTTCCAAAGAAGAAAAGAAATGGATTGCTGGATTTCAGGAACAAATCTGACACAGAAGAATTACAAGAATTCCATCTAACAACTATACCTGTGGCAAATACCACGGGTGTGTGGTTAGCTGAACAGAAGAATTTGGCTCTCCCAGCCATGGCATAAAGCCGCTCTGGCTGGGAGCTGCAATTTGCTGCCCCGCCCGGTGGAAAGGAGACAGGCTCCCTTCCTGGGCATCCAGGGCTTAGCCGGGTGGCGGAGCCAAGAGCCGTGTACTGGCAGCTCCACTTCCCCCAGCTTTAGTCGCTTCGATCGCTCGGCCCACCCACCTCACCCTGTTTTAGTGCAGGATTAGCCGGCTGCTGTGTACAGAGCCAGGTAGGAATTTTTCCCTCTTTTCCCTGATTGGCTATTGGGAGAGGGGTTTTTTCGCCTACCTTGCACTAATGGCAGTGTTCTGAGTTATTGTTGGGTTGTGCTGTTTAATTAGTGGTCGGCAGGAGATTTGGGGAATAGGGTGCGGGACGGTGAGTGCCAGTGGCACTTCCCCAGGGGTGGGGAACAGGGTCTGCCATTAGTGTGGTATGCTTGTGGCGGCTACCATAACACGGGCAGACGTCTGCGGGGATCCCCAGGAACAAGGCCTACCCTCATTGTAGATGGCTGGGCCGTAATAGGTACTTGAGAGGGGATCCATGGCCTGGCTGGCCGGCCGGGTTGCAGCCATTCGTGAGATGGCCTACAGTGGGCTGATCCCGTGGCTTGACCTGTACCGCTTAGTTAGCTCTTGCCATGCTTTATCTTTATGGTCATTTTTATAAATGGCCCTTTATTCCAAGCCTGTGTCTGTCTCTTCCTTCTGGCTGGGGTGGCAAGAGTCTCTCTGCAAATACAAATAAAGAAGGAATTTTTTCCCATTGAAAGGTATGAGACCATAAAATAGATTTTGATTTTGAAAGAGATGAAAATCCACACAATGGGTTAATTGTCATAGGATACTGATATTTTGAGAGTCATAACACTGTGATTGCAAATGTGTGAGCCAAATGTTATCATTAACGGTATCTTATGATTGATCATGTAATGAGAGTGTCTGAGAGTAAGAAAAGTACAAATAAAATTTAATTATTTTTTCCCCCATTTGACCAGGAACGAGTTGATGATGAGATCTGGTATTAGACAGCCTCAAAGCAATTTCTCATCACTGGCAAAACAGTGAAAGTTCAGCATCATTTGGTCCAAAAGTTCAATCTCAAGAACTCTGAAATCAATGGAAGTTTTGCCCCTCATTACTTTGTTCTCGTGGTTGAGTTTGGCTCACTATAGGCACCTTGATAAAAACTTCTGAAGTCATATTGAAGACATTATTTTGGTAGGGTTTTTTTCTGCAAGAAGTAAATATTTTGGATGACAGATAATGATAGGGCTATTTTATTACATTACAGGAAATGAAAATTATATTTGCTTTTCACAACAGAGGCTGCAAGAAATTCTCAGTGGATGGAAGTAAATTATTCACATGGTTGTGGTTTAATGAAAATGAAACCAAAAGGTCTGTTCTTGCATCATTGGTCATAAAGGAAGCCAGGACAGGCCCCAAAAATGATAATGGGTAGGTTATACCATAGTTCAATTTTGACCAAAGTTACAAATGCAGGTCATTGAAGCATAAAGCCAGAGGAACATTCCCAAGAAGATTACCAAAGGATGAAGTATTGTTTTCATAAAACAAATGCTCAAGGAAGACAGCCAGCAAAAATTGAAAAGACATAATCAATGTATTTTATCCAACAGGTGAAAATAATAGCAAGACTTAGTTATACCTAACAAAACATCTTCCATGTAAGTACTTTGTTAAAAAAAACAGGCTGGTTGCCCCTTACATTTTAACAGGCTTCTCCTGTTTTGTTTATTTGTTTCATCAAACAAGCTGTAGCATTTCTGTCACCAGTGGGGTTTCCATTCCATGTGAGCCAGAAGGATTTGAGTCCACCTTAAGTGGCACCTTAGACACCAACAAGATTTTCAGACTGTAAGTTTTTGAGAGTCAGAGCTCCCTTCTTCATACACTAGTCTAGGGGTGGATTGGCCATTTAACTTACAGCAAAATTATCCAGTGGGTCACTGCCTTAGAAGGCCAGAAATGGCTAGAAGCATGCAAAGCAAAGCAAGAGCAACTCTACAGGTACTTCAGTAGCTACTTGACTCTGGCAAACTTTGGTGTGTCCCCAGTTGACACTAATCAGGATTCTAAATCTAGATTGTACCATGGTTTAGAATCTAGGAGGAAATCTAATAATGGTTAACCCAGATGTTGGCATTTGTATGTTAAATGAAGGTTTTTTTATACCAGGTTTCCTTTATTGTGGGAGGGGAAGGAAGAGACTGAGGTAAATGCACAAGCCCGGAAACAAATATTATGTTGACTTCATGTAATGTCTGAATGAAGCCCATGTTTAAGGATGTTTAACATCATGTTTTCATATCAATTGATCTAGTATGTTTTTATGCTCCCCTTCCTCTAAAGAGCCCGTCGCCGTGTACAGTTCTCCTTCCCTATTTTATCTCCGCAACAATTAGCCTAAAACTTCCCAAAGCACTTCATGGCAGAATGGGGGTTTCCCAGATCCTACTCGAGTACTCTAACCACTCCACTCGTGCTATCTCTGTATCTGTCACCATCACCCCTTGCCCTCCTCTTTCCATAAGGAATTGCACCGACAGCCAGGAAATAAGTCTGTACTTGTGGAATACAAAATATAATTGTGGAATACAAACTATAATTATTAATAATATGTATAAATATACCAAGCAGGTGGGAGGAATTGTACCACCTTGTAACATCCAAGCTGTTTTACTTTTTCTTCTGCAGAGACTTACGGTCTGAGTGTAGCTGGGGTGTAAGCCAAAGAGCTCTTTGCCTTTGTCTCTTAGCCTAAGGGTTGTAGCCTAGTGTTGGCAGAGGGAGAGAGAGAAAAAGAACTCCACTGCTTTTAAAAGTCTTCCTTTCTCCCCTTTCCTTTTTGTTTGTGTTTGTATTATGGTATTTGGTTGTTATTGTTGTGAGCCAATTTATGTCCCCATTTGGGGAGAAAAGTAGGATATAAGTGAAAAAAATGACAAGAAATGCCGTTTTGTGGCAAGCATGACATCTGAGCAACGGAAAGAGAACATTTATGAGCTCGTGATTTAACACTTATTTTTTTCTTTTAGGAGAACATATGCATTCAATGTGTATGGGAAGAATTCACATTACGGTTTTCCATGTAACTTGGAGAGCAAGGGTAGAAAAAGTTGCCAGAGTCAAGGACAGTATGTGTCCAGGATCATGTCCTAACATTAACGTGATCAACCAAAGGTACTAAGTGCATCACATACCCATAATGTAAAAGCCACATGATCGCTGACATTCAGCACAAAAGCTTTCAATAATGCATGGCAAAATAGTATAGAAAATGCATTATTCATGATAGTCTCATACATGCATTTGGAAAGGGAGCGGATCGTATTGCCTTGGGAATTTCTATCGTGATGTTCTACTCCTTTTGTACCTCTTTGACCCATAACTTTTTTTTTCTATTCTAAAAGAGCATTATTTAATAGTGATGAAAAAACACTCTGCCTGCTCCCAGTGAAAGCGAGAGTCAGTTTCTGTTGTTGAATCTCCCACACAAAAATGCTGCACACATCCTGTAAGCTTAAGGACAATTCCTTTTTATAACCCTTAGATGGAGTAAGACCAGGCCAACTTTAGGAACTGGAGAGTGTGCCATCATCCTTAAGAAGAGAGAGTAGTTAAAAGCATCATTCTTGCCAGTGTGCGCAGCTCCATAATTGTGCATGAATTTTTACTTCTCTGTGCACAGCTTCTCAGCTGAAGCACATGGAGGGGTGCCCGGTGCCATGCCTTCCCTGTCTGAGCAGTTATACAAAAAAAATTCATAGAACCGAGGGGCAGCCTGGATATCTCTTGCAGCTCCCACTCTCCTCGAGGGCCCACTTTTCCAGAAGCAGCAGCTAATTGGCTGGCTGCGAAAAGCTCAGGAGAGAGCACGGGGATCACACTCCACCTCCCTCCCTCCTCCCCCTGCACCTCTGGGCAGTCTCAGCTTCCTTCTAATGATCACTTCAGAAAGCTTGGAGCCCATTGCTTGTAGTGGAGCGAGGGGGTCCCTCTCCCCCCAAACCTCCATGTTATTCTAAGACTCAAAGCCTCCCTCAGCAAAGTTGCTTCAGGCCATTCGACAGCTTGTATTAGCAGGCTGACTTGGGGTCAGCCTCAGCAGAGCAATTTCGTAGAGGAGAATTTACTGAGTAAGAGAGGGGGTGTGTGCGCAAAAGCATCCCCCACCCCCTCAGATTGGCTTTCTGTGCCCTGCTAGAATGGTGTGCTGCAAAACAGCTCATGGCTTTTGCAGCCTTCTTTAGGAGCAGCAACTGACTTTTTTTGGAATGATATTTGAATGGAAGTTTATGAATTTTGAAATCCATGTCGGTTGGAAAACCATCTTTGATAAAGACTCTGAAATGGGACCCTCCAAACGAACCGGTCAGCCCGTTAGATGGTCTACTCTGCTTGCACTACTTGAACCTGTACTATACGTCTAAACCTGTGGACTTTTTGAACTTTGTATAATAATTTGTAATTGTATCTGTACTGAAAGAATACCAATTGTTCACGGGCTATACCATCATTGTGATTATGCACTAGCACTTTATGTATGGGTCTATATGAAGACTGTGTGTACTGAGAAATACTGAATGGCAATTTGCTTCTGGCAATAACAATATAAGTTGTTTGTAAGTGGTTGATAAGTCTTTATTTCGTTAGCACATCACGTTTCATTACTTTTGTTACCCACCCCTCGCCAGGCATGGTAGAGCTCCACACCTCAGCATTGCTGCCACTCGCAGGTGGGAAAGCCAGCCGGCCAGCTGGATGATGGCAGGAGAGTCGAGCAGCCATTTCTCCCAAGTCTCTCCTTCCTCCTTCTCAGCTCTTCCCCTCCCATAGGGACCAGGCCTTTCCACCTGGCCCAGCAGCAGAAGGATGATTGAAAGGCTTTCTGGGGATCACCAAGGCTGGAGCAGCCTCTGGCCTCACTGTCGTCTCACACACGCACCATTCAAGGTGGGAAGGCTGAGGCATTTCTGTGGGCACTGGACTGTGAGGGGAAGTGGGAACCAGCTTTTATTGACTGGGAAGGGGAAAGAAGGAGGCTACAGGAATGCTCAGTGCCCCAGCTGGACTTTGGTGGGGAGGGTGGTTAATGTGTGTTTGGACAAATGTACAGCATCCCTTTGTGCTCTTGTTCCCCTCACTGAACCTGGACCGTCTCTTCTCCTTTCCCCTCCTTCCCAGAACCTACAGGAAAGGAGGATTTTGAAGTACCTCACTTGCCCTGAGTGGTGAATTCAGGGTCATATTGTGGAGCCTGTCTTGGGAGAGAAATATATTGTAAATGGCTGAAAATCTGTGGCTTTTAAAAAAAAACTATTTCTGTGAAGGATTCAAAAACTGCTGCTTCTCAGTAGAAGGCTCCATTAGGAAATCTCTTTTCTCTAAGTCTTATCCTAGTCCTTTGTTTTTTAGTGATAGGACAGGGCAAGAAAGGCTGTTAATGGCAAAAACACTGTGGTATTTCCAAAGTATCCAGTGATACATTAGTGCTGACTTTTTGTACCATAAATCTGGTTGCACAAAAGATGCATAATACCATGTAGTGTTTCAGCAGTGACTGACGCTTGTAGTCAGCAGCTGTGACTGACGTTTTCTTTAGTGGTTAGAGAATGAAGACTATACTACTGTGTACTGACTGTAGCTGTAATCTATTGTAATGTTTATGGGGTGTTCTAGCTGTAGTTCATATTGAGTTACACTGTGGAATTCATATTGAGTGTCACTGAAAAACGCAGAGTATAATTTAAATAAAATAAATAGAAGTTCTGCAATGGCAGTGCTTCAGTATCTCCATAGTGTTTTGTTCTTAGAAACACTTTCTTATGAGAAAGTCAAACTATGTTTAGGCACAAATATGATCCCCCCCCCCGATTCGGAATGAAGAGATAGACACAAGGCTTGGGTATAAATTTGGGCCATTTATTGACCAACATTAAACTTAATAACAGCAAGGCATGACTAGGGGTACAGGTCAGGACCAAGGGATCACCACGGATTTCCTCCCCGACCTGTCTGGGTGAGTCACCCCTGCCCCAGAAACAAGCCATCCATGCAAATGGCTGTAACCTGGCCAGCCAGGTGAATGGTTCCCCCCTTAAAGCTCCAAGCACCCCAAGCCGTGAAGCCCGAGGGAAGGATTTGAACAGGGGGTCCCACAGGCAGTCTGCCCTCTCAGCTGGCAGCTGTAAAGCCCACCAGCTGATCCCTGACAGGCCCCTATTCCCCACCAATGGGGAGGTGCCACCAGGTGCTCATTGGCTCACTCTGTCTACCCAAATCTAACCTGCCAGAGACCTAGGTTACAATTCCACCACTCCAAATACCACTCCTACAAGACAGTTCAAGGTAGGTGAAAAACACCTCTTCCTTGAGCCAAATTGGGAAAAGGAGAAAAAAATCCTGCCTGGCCCTGTTAACCAGCAACCAGCTAATCCTGTACTGCCGTAGGGCGTGGTGGGTAGGCCAAGCTTTCAAAGCTGACTGAGCTCTACAGAGGTGGAGCCACCCTTTATAGGGCCAGGCCCCACCTCCCAAAGCCTGGATGCCGAGGAATGTAAGGCTGCATCTCCTTCCGTGTGGTGAGGCAAAAGTGGCCCCCAGCCTAAGCATGTTTCACATGCAGCTGGGTGTGCCATGTTGCAGTCAGATACTGTTTATTTGAAACAAGAATCACGTGAAACTATAAATGAATGATTTTGTGTATGATTTGCTGTGTATGATACAGTTTACTAAAAGCAACTTCACTTACCCTCAGGCTTATACAAATTAACAAACAAATTAACAACTTCACCTAACTTTAGGCTTGTACAAATTAACAAATGTCCCTGTCTTTCTGGCAAAGCAGTCTATCCAATGACACTAACACACACACACATTCCTTCTTGTGTTCTTTATTTAAAGATATGCATAAGTAGGTGTCATCAGCATACTGATGGCACTCAATACCAATGCTTTATACAATCTAATTCAAAGGTCTTTTAATCAAACAAATTCTGGTTTTGGAAAAGGCACACTCAAAACTTTAATGCAAGTTGCTGCTCTCAAAGTAGATTTCTGGCTCACAACACTGCACTGCTTAGAGGAAACATTGGTTAAAAGCATCTTGCTCCTTTGAGCACTTTCTTATGCAGCGCTCACACCCTTAAAGCAGGAGCAGCTGGTGGAGAACTTCAGCACCAATGGGAAGGGACAGCTCCAAACAGTGCAGCCTTGTAATAAGAGGCTCTCTTAAGCTAGCGCCTGGATCTCATTTTTGAAACACTGTATTTACTGCTGTTATCAACAATAAATGGCTCTCCAATGTAGATCATAGCAGATAATATGTATAAATATCAATTCAAATATTATTTTAACAAATATTGATCAAGACAATAAAATAATGCCTGGTGCTTCTCCCTCATGATGACAGTTGGTAGCTGGGATGGCAGAAATTCTCACCTCGTGCTGAATCCAGGCATGATGGGAAATAACTGGCTATTGCCTCTTAGTATCAAAATAAATGCTATGTAGCTCCATGACTCCTCCCCCTTTAACTGATAGGCCTGAGATTTAAAGGAGAAAGTAGGGGTGTGGTCCTAATCCATCCTGAAAATATTCCATCTTCTTTATCCCTGCCTAGTAAAACTTAAGTCAGTTTGGTATAGTGGTTAAGAGTGTGGGACTCTAATCTGGAGAACTGAGTTTGATTCCCCACTCCTCCACTTGAAGCCAGCTGGGTGACCTTGGGTTAGTCACAGCTTCTAGGAGCTCTCTCAGCCCCACCCACCTCACTGGGTGTTTTGTTGTGGGGATAATAATAACATAATTTGTAAACTGCTCTGAGCTGGCATTAAGTTGCCATGAAGGGCGGTATATAAATTGAATGTTGTTGTTGTTGTTGTTGTTGTTGTTGTTGTTAAGGATAGTGATTTTAAGCAGGGAAATGGGCTGCCCTGGGGGATGGAAGAAGTCTTCCACTTAAACCCTAGAGCCTGGATTTTATAAAAGTTGGTAAAATCATGGAACCATATGTCATGTTTCCTTCAGTGGTTTGTAATCAACCACAAGAGCATATGTTGACTGAAAAGTGTGGGTTATACATTTTTAAAGGAAGAATACTTATATTCTAAACAAAGTTTTGAAGGCAACATACAAATTAAAACACTGAAAAAGAGTCACCAAAATACAATAAATCCAATTCAATAATGCAGCAACATATATCTAGAACAAAAAATCTAGAACCTATTAAATAGGTATAGAAGCACATCTTTTTTTGAAAAAAGTTTTAACAAATGTTCATATTGTTTGTTTTTGGTGGTCTTTCCTCACACCCAATATGTTTGTGCATCAGCCATACAGATCACATGTATAATCTGTATTTAATATATTTACAGTGAAATCCTAAGCAGAGTAACTCCTGTCTAAACCCACTGAAATAAATGGGCTTAGACTGGAGTAATTCTGCATAGGATGTTACTGTTAAGACTGCAAACCTAGGAACACTTTTCTGGAAATAAGTCCCATTTAATAACATGGGACTTATTTCTGAGTAGACCTGCTTATGGTTACTCCCCAAAGTATATCTAAATACCATCCAAAAACCATGCAACCTGTCTAAAGAGAAAAAAAAATCTAGAAAAAAACAACAAAACTGTAGAATAAAATGACTGACAAAAATCGAAACCAATGCAAAACAAAATGAAATAGGGACCATGCACTGATCACAAGGGAACTGGTAGCTCTTTTGATTTTTTTCTCTGTACTGGGAAGAGCTTGACAATCACCTCTGCAATCTTTAATGAAATGGCTTACCAGAAATCAAGAAGGCACACCCCACAAAACGCACTTGTGAATCTAACAAAAAGATCACAGCACCCTGATCCCTATTTTACTTCTTGTGCTGCGCTTCGATACCTAAGTACAAAATAAACTCAAACCACGTTGACCGGTAAATCATGCATCTTGTAAAAAAAAATTAACATCATGGCTGTGTTTTCTTAGTCTCTGTAATATTTCATAAGTTTCCTTGGCACATCAATGCTGGTACAACTTCACCAGCTGGATGTCTGTCTATCATGCTAGTATTAAAGTCACAGGAGCCCTTTCATAGAAACAAAGTGTCAAGCACATTGTTTCATTTTATGTCACAGAGTTGAGAAAATAAAGGCACTCGGGATCAACAGAACCAGCGTCAAGGGGAAAACACACAAATCTGATTAAAAGGAACCCTTTTAAACAAGTGGATGGGCTTTTTACAGGTGAATGCTTTTAACAAGCACAATAGAACATGGCAGAGTTGAAGATAAAAGAGAAAGTCAGAGAGCATTATAGGAATAAACACTGGAAGCAGCATTGAGGAGCATGGGTATGATCAGACGTTAAGCAGCCAAAATGGCCCTGTCACTACCATCTTGTTGGATTTGTTATTGAACAACAATAAGCTGGAAGACAAGATAATAGAGCTATAGAAAAGGCTTCTAATTTAGAAGAGCTTTTGGGGGGAGAAAACTTTTGCTGAGGCATATACTAACAAATCAGAATGAGAAGAAGGTTTGGCATCAACTGATACAGCAAAGTAATGTAAGAGTGTAGCTTTTAGCACAGTGGATCTGATTTCTCACTATCATATGCTAAGGGGAGTTGTGCCATCTCTTAGGCACAGCAAGAAAAGGGTTTAAGATCGAAGTAAAAGTAGCACTTAAAAAAATATGTTCCACATTGGGCTTGCTTAGTGTCAGGTGCTTAGCATTAGAGGTGGGCACAAACAGGAAAAAAAAAACACATGATGTTCGTTGTTCATTGCCATCCAAGAACAGGGAATCACGAACAACCACGAACATGACCCTGTTCACGAACATGTTCATGGTTGGCTGTTCGTGGGAGGGAGGGGGGAGACTTGGAAGGGAAGAAGTTTCCCCATGCCATTTGCAAATGGTGTGGGGAAGCTCCTTCCCTTCAAAGTCTCCCTCCTTACAGCTGGCTAGAGGGAAAGGGGGAGACTCTGAAGGGAAGCAGGTTCCCTGTGCCATTTGCAAACAGTGTGGGGAACCTCCTTCCCTTCAAAGTCTACCTCCTTCCAGCCAGTTGGAAGGAGTGAGGGGAGACTCTGAATGGAAGGAGGTTCCCCATGCTATTTGCCAACTGTGTGGGGAACCTCCTTCCCTTCCAAGTGTCCCTCCTTCCAGCAGCTGGAGGGAGGAGGGGAGACTCTGAAGGGACGAAGTTTCCCCATGCTGTTTGCAAATGGTGTGGGAAATCTCTTTCCCTTCAAAGTCTCCTTCCTTCCACCTGGCTGGAAGGAGGGGGGGGAGACTTTGTCAGGAAACCCTTGACCAGCAGCTGAGTTAGGGGTGAATTGCCCCTCTCCCTGCAGCTGTGCAGCAACAGGGAGTAGGGCATTTCACTCCAGCAGGCTGCACTCAGGCACCGGTCAGGGGATTCCCTGACAAGCAGCTGAGCAGGGGATTTAAATGTCCCTCTGCCTGTGCTGCACAGCAGCAGGGAGAGGGAAATTTAAACTGTGGCAGGCTGCACTCAGCTGCTTGTCAGAGAAACCCCTGACACGTGGCTGAGTTGGGGGTTAAGTGCCCCTCTCTGTGCTGCTGTGCAGCAGCAGGGAGAAGGGCATTTCACCCTGGCAGGCTGCACTCAGCCGCTTGTCAGGGGTTTCCCTGACAAGCAGTTGAGTGGGGTATTTAAATGTCCCTCTTCCTGCACTGCAGAGCAGCAGGGAGAGGGAAATTTAAACCCCAGCAGGCTGCAATCAGCCCTTGTCAGGGTTTTCCCTGACAAGTGGCTGAGTTGGGGGTGAACTGCCCCTAGGCTAAGATTGGGGTTTCCAGAGCAACAGGAGTTCAGACAGAGTTCAGAAAGTCCGTTCCTACTGTTGCCAAGGGAATTGATTGAAAGGTGTCAGACTGTCTGGCTTGATGAACGGCTGATGAACACCATGAACAGGGCTTGGAATGAACACATGTTCATCAGAAATGAGGCCTCATGAAGAGCTTGCTCGTGAACAGCTGATTGGGCTGTTCATGTCTTTTTTTGTTCGTATTGCTGTTCATGTCCACTTCTACTTAGCATCACCTGTCATACCCACGAACACCCTGCTGTTATGATAGTAGTCTAATGATTTGTGTTATTGTAGTCTAATGCTTTTTTTAATGTAAGAAATTTATTTTAAAAAAGAAAATAGAATAAATTGCATAGTATAAAAGTTATACATATTCTAAATTAAATAATAATTTGAGAGTTATACAATCTTCTACAACCAACAAGTATATAAACAGTACAGATATGGACTTTGGTCTCTCTATATGCACTAAATGATGGCCAGCAGAAATTTTATGAAAGATTATTCCAGAAATTTTTAGGTTTTCAAGAAGGAGAAACTCTAATTTGCGGAGACATGAATGGTGTCTTGAACTGTAAAATTGATAGATCGACAAGGACAGAATGAAATTTGCCTAAATGTGTATTCAATTACATATCAATTTTGGAAGTAAAGGACGCCTGGAGATGACTACATAAAAAGGATAGAGACTATACGTTCTTCTCAGACAGACATCAAACATACTCCAGAACAGATATGTGTTGGATATCTAAGAGTCTTTTGATGCAGGTAGAAAATGTAGAAGTCCACCCAAGGATCATAGTGGATCACAATCCAATAGAGATAGTATGTCAAACAGGCAATTAGAGAGAAAGAAGATGGAGATTGGACAATACTTTATTTTTAAATGAGGATGTATTTCGAAAATGCAGGCAAAAATTGACTGACTATTTTAGAATAAACACTACAAATAATGCCAACCCTACAACAATTTGGGAAGCAAGTAAAGCCTATCTAAGAGGAATATTGATGGCAATAGCATCCAAAAAGAAGAAAATTAAATTTGAAGTAAGAAATAATTTAACCCAAAAAATTTTTAAAAATGGAACATGACCATAAAAGAACAAGGGATAGAGAAATATGGGAAGAAATTAAGCAGCCGAAGAATAAATTGGATCTGCTGAATAAAGAAGGAATTCAGAAAAAGTTGAAGTATTTAAAGCATAGACACTTTGAAGCTGCAAACAAGCCTGGAAGGTACGTAGCTTACTCTCTGAAGGAGGAGAAGAAGAGAAGGATACCGGGAATCAGGGAAGACAACTAGGTAATTTACAGAGATCAGGAAGTGAAAGAGCAAATCAGAGCTTTTTTCTCAAATCTCTATAAAGAAGAATCAATAAAAGAAGAAGAAATGGAGAAATATTTATTGGAGACACCAGTAAAAGAATTTACTAATGAGCATAGAATTATCTTAAATCAAGCAATAACGATACAAGAGATAAATTCTGCAATCAAAACTTTGAAGACTCCAAAAGCTCCAAGTCCAGACGGATTCACGGCTGCTTATTACAAATCTTTGAGGATATATTGGCTATACTGTTGCAAAAGCCCATGAATGAGATCCAAACTAAGAAGATCTTATCTTCAATGTGGCAAGAAGCTACTATAACTTTGATATATAAAGAGGGGAATGATCCATTAACACCGCAATCATACAGGCCTATATCTTTGTTGAACGTGGATTATAAAACATTTACATTAATAATGGCTCAAAGATTGAAAAAATGCATCTCAGAGGTGATGCATGAAGACCCAACAGGCTTTGTCCCAAAGAAGTATATGAAAAATAATATCAGATACCTACTTAGTGCAATTGAACGTTCAAGACGAAAAGGTGAAAAAACTGCATTTATGTTTGTTGATGCTGAGAAAGCCTTTGACAACGTCTCTTGGAAGTTGGTAGTCTAATGCTTTGTGTTATGAATGATTATGGTTAAATGCTGAGGCTATTCTTTGACTGGACTGTTAATGTTACTCGCCTTATCTTTCGGACCTGCAATGTGAAACTATGCAAAGGAGGTGTTTGTTCCTGCTGTTATCTGTATGCACCAGGGCATCTCTCTTAGGTCTGGGAAGAGGCACCTGCAGAGATACCACGACCTTGAAAATTCCATACATCATTTCTGCTGTTTCCTGCTTAGATGCTTTCCCACTGAGCTTAGCTGACCATTAGACTGGGGGGAGGACTATTAGAATTTGCCCATGCTTGGGAAGCCCACATATGTTTGATTCTTGCATGTAAACATTATTCCTGGCAAAGATGGAGTAAGCTCATGATACTCGCAACTTTTCAATAAAGTTCTTTTACTTCCTGCAGTGAAGTCATTTGAGGGTTGCTTGGCAGATCCTTACACTTAGAAGGCAACCCAGAAATTGTAGCTGGTTCAGATTACAGATGCTCAGTTCTCTTAGGTTCTCACCGTTAAGGTCACATCTTGCCAATTTTAAAACAACTTAATTGACTGCCACCTTGTTTCTGACTTCAGTTCAAGGAGCTGGTTATGACCTTCCTGGCCCTAGGGCTCACATGTCTAAAGGACTAGGGGTTCTGAAATCCCAAAGCTGAAAATACACAAAAATCACTGTTTGGGGCCTTTCGTGTGATTTTTCTTGAACAAATCTGGAGTTAATAGGTATTACAGAAAAGCTCCCCCTGAAAAAAATCTGTTTTTTCTTTGTTTGGGTGTTTACCATAATCTGTTAAGGACAACAAAAAAAGGGGGGAGGGAACCAACCACCCTGCATACCAAGAGTAATGAAGGAGGTTGGAGCAAAAGAAAGAAAATGTTTTAAATTATTGAATGTAACTAAAAATATGAATTATAAAATTTAATAAATCAAATGAAATTCAAACAGATTAAAATCATCCTCAATATGGTTCTACATATAAGTACTAAAACCTTGTATATATACATAACAAAACCACTAATATACAGATATAATAGTACATTTCATTGCCACATTTACAGAGCCTTTGGGCTAAAACGATTCTGGTTTTTTGGTTCTGCCCCCAAACAGTCCAGGGCTACCTGAAGGGGTTTTTTGGGGATAAGATCCAGAGGAGTTAGCTATGTTAGTCTGTAGTTGCAAATAGTAAAGAATCCAGTAGCACCTTTAAGACTAACCAACTTTATTGTAGCATAAGCTTTCAAGAACCACAGCTCTCTTTGTCAGATGCAACCAGTAAAGTTGGTTTGTTTTAAAGGTGCTACTGGACTCTTTACTATTTGGTGGATAAGATTCCAGATTGTTCTATTATCAGATTAAGATGTGGGATACCTAGGTTTGAATCCATACTCTGCCATGGAAGATCGGTAGGTGACCATGGGCCACTCACTCTGCTGAGGTTGCTGTAAAGGTAAAATGGAGGAAAAGAGACTGATGTAAGCCCCTTTGAATTCCCACTGGGGAGAAATGCAGAGTATAAATGAATGAATGAATGAATGAATGAATGAATGAATGAATGAATACCTTCTAGTGTCTACAAACATACATTTTCGTTGTGGCACAAAGAGTGGTGGTGGCTCCTTCTAGCCCTTCTGAAGCTGAAAAGGCTTAGAAGACCATGGAAGAGTCATACTCTCCCCCTGTGGTGGCCCGGGGATGTGCATTCTCCAGCAGCTGCAGGCAACGGTGTTTATGCTTCTCTAGGCTCTGTCATCATCATCAGGTCTAGAAAGAGTGTGAACTGGAGGAATGGTGGCACTGTCCCTCTCTTTGGAAATCGAAATGGCCCCAGAAACCCCTGCAATATCCCATCCCATCCCATTGTCTTTGGGGAGTAGAGTTGGGAGTAGTGGCCCGGCCATTCTAAGTCTTAAAGTTTGCCCTGGATAGGCCAATGTTACCCTCTCAATGCCAAGTAGACTTGCCAGTCCCAAATTAAGCAAAATGTTTAAAAGGGACCCCCCCCCCCCGACTCAACTCATGTCACATGTATTGTCTAGCTGAATGCTTAAAAGTTCCCTTTCACTTCTAAATGTTAACAGATGTGGCCTCTAGATGGTTGTGTGTGTTGACAGATGTGGTATATGCTGCTGTACCCTTTGGCCCCCAATAACAGAAATACAGAGGAAAGAGTTTGGAGTTGACAATGCTAAGGAACTCCATGATGGAGTTCTAGCACCTGACCTTGCCTGCTATTTGAGTAGCTCAGTCTCCTTCCTCTTGCTCTCTTTCAGAGCAGAACTACAAGTGACAAAAGGCACAGATTGGACACTTGTCTGCTTCCCTCAAGTTTTGATGGGAAATGTAGGCGTCCTGGTCGTGCAGCTTGGTTCTCCGACTGCTGTCCAATGGATTTTTCAACTGTCACTTGTCCAACATTCCGCCAAGCTGCCTACATTTCCCATCAAAACTTGAGGGAAGCTGGCAAGTGTCCAATCTGTGCCTTTTGTCACTTGTGGTTCTGCTCTCAGTCTATGTGTTCTATTGTTGTAGGAAGCAGGAGCGGAATCTGTCCACTTTTTAAATGATTGTCTTTTGTTTCTCATGTATAAGATGCATGTCACATTTTTGAAAACTCTTCTACATCTCTGAGCTGCATCATTTCCAGAAGTAACAGATCCCATAGCTGGTCTTTTCAGGCATAAGTTTGCTTCTGTATATATACGCAAATATTATTCCCCTTCTTTTCAACTCTTTAACCATGCTGATGCCTTAGAGCTATAGTCTCTTGTAATTCAACATCATTACTCTAGCTCCTTCCAGTGGTAAATCATAATGTACAACAAGCAGACTTCAGCTTTTGCCATCCTTTTAATCATTCCTCACTACACAGGCACTGAGTAAAGTAGTGATTATAACTCCATTTCTGCCTTTGCAAGCTTCAGAAAACATGTGTAAGGCAAATGGAATCTTCCTTCACAGCCAAAATTCATTAGGATTTTCCAGTGACCCTTAATTGAAATAAGGGGAGGAGGTGATCACTCTTAAATAAAAACAAATTTTGTTTCCTCCAAGAAAATACAGAGTAAAAACAAACACCCTGAAATGTACTAGCATCATGAAACCGAACTGTATAGTAGTAGGTGAACCAATACTAAATTGTGTAGCAATTGATAACATCTTTATGGTGCAGTCTTATGGAGAACTACTACAGTTTAAGTACACTGAAATCAAAGGGCTTAGAATGGGGTAACTCTTTGTAGGATTGCAAGGTCGGTGTTAACCCTGGCTCTTAAGAGAGTAATCTTAAGTAACTCTATTCAAAATCCTCCTCAGGATTACTCCCAGGAGAGTGTCCTTAGGACTGCACTGTTAGCATGTTTCATCTACACAGTATATAATTAAATAGGTAACCCTTGAAACTACCAACCTGAGCCCGTGACCTCTAGATGGTTGTGTGTGTTCTCTGCCCATAAATGCAGCCCATGGCACAAACCCAAACACACCCAAACAATGAAGGCCTTTTAAAAAACTGACAGGTTTCTACATGCTTAAAGAAATCTAATGAGGTTAATTCCTTGCTTCCCCCCCTTCCCCCCTTTTTAATTCTTACGGCAAAATTGGTAAGAAAGATAAAGTAGTAAACAGACCATGTTGTTGAAACAGGCATTAAAAACAAATTATAGTCTTAAATTGGGTAATATTTAGCTTTGATACATAATAGAGAAACCCAGCAGGAGTTAATTGAAAAGGAAGCCTGGAATATCTCAGTAATAAAGAGCTGTTTATTCTTTTTTTTTTAAAAAAAAATTAAGCGATGGATAATGCTTATAAATAGGAAATACAAGTGTAAATAAAATAAGCTGGCATCCTTTGGGGAGCTGTGCTGAAGTCTGTAAAGTAATGCAAAGGGATGATTTTGGTCAGGGCCATTCATATATCAAAGCTGCAACATTGCAGGAACATCAGAAACTTAACTATAGAAGGCAAATCAAATCTATGGGAGAAACAATTCATTACAGAACCTTGCACACACATTAACAATCCTCGACAGATCAGTAATCGCAGCAATAAAGTGTCAGCAGAGAACAAATGTGATCATTTATTTGATTATAAAGTGCCTAAGAGTACATCGCTGGCCAGATTACTCAACAGGCGAAGGCTTCAAATGGCTCTTTTCAATCAGCAGGCATCGTTAGACACTGGGGTACTGTGGTGATGAGGGTCATAGAAGAGGCTTGTTGAAGAAAAAGAAGGTCCATGGGAATTTCAACACCACTCCATGAATATGGTTCCTATTTTTAACACTTTCGCATTGCTGGGGTAGAAAAATAGGCCTTACATACTCTAAAGAACTATTTTGCCGAATCAGGCGAAGATTCGCAAAATAGAACATTCTCTGTCCAAGCACTGTCAATCAGATGTTTCAGGGATTCTCTCAAAGGATATATTGATTTTCCATTGCAATTACAGTTAATAGTAGGGAATGGGCCAGTCGGTAGGAAGTTGCCAGTGGAAAAAAAATGTCTGATGCAAAATGAGAGAATTTGGAACAAAAGCGAACACATTGACAAGCAGTTCCAGGAAATTCAAATGAATGATACAATATACTTGATTCTTCAAAAAAGTAAAGTCTGAAAGGCTCCCACCAAAGTAGGCAAGAAGAAACGTAACTAAACAGCAGAGGTTTGAATTCAAAGATAATTATACCTTGAGGATTGAAGCTGAGCCAAAGCAAACATTTGCTAACATTAGGCAGAACTTTCTGAAAAAAACGTGTGCATGATGTTTTCCCCAGAACCTTAATGTATAGGGCATGGCGACTTCCTATGCCAGTTATCTCCCAGAAAGTGGTAGTGCTGGTCTGCATGTACATTACAGTGAATACATGTCCAACATGCATGAACCCACATACACTGGTTTGTAAGAAGGAGGTGACACTTGTTCCCTTTAAAAATAAAACCAGGGACCAGGAACATTAAAATGGGAGATTTAAATTGTGTGTTTGACCATGCATTTATTTAATCTAACATAAGAATTATTCAATGAGCATACAGAGAAAAGGGCATTTATAGAAAGATTATCCTGGGGTTTATCTCCTTGTCACAGTCTCAAAGTAAGCCAGATTCATTCAGTTCTTTACTTTCAATTGTACTCTCTCACAAGGAACATTTTCCTCCATTCCAGTTATTCTGAGAATTTTTTTTGTTTGTTTAAAACAGAACTGATAATGCTGAAGACCCTTTTTTGGACACAGATGTCCTGCATGAATCGGACGATCACCAGATATGGAAGACCTTAAAAACAGTAGAAAAACAGAGATTAAATCAATAGTTAGTTACAAATCCTCAGCTTTCTCCCCAAAATTTTTATCCTCAGGAGCTGCAAAGTATTTACTTATTTAAAAAAATACTGAGGTTAAAAAAATAGCATATGAGTATTGTGGAATAGTTCCTTGATAACCACTCCATAATCCCCTTCATTCAGTGTGTATCTTTGTATCAGGTGTATTCCAAAGATTATTACAGAAGTCTTTTAAGGGCAACAGTCATGTTTGACATCATAATCCCAGTCCTCATTTCCTCATTATCACAAGATCAGATCAAAGTAGTTTGTGCAAAAGGAACCCCAACAATAATAAACCAGAAGTCTTTAAAATCTTCCATCTCTCCAGCTGAAAACATTTATTTCCCCAAGCTCAGATCACAGATCTGGCATGGTATAACTTCAAGTTGGATTATAAAAGTTAATTACATTTTCACCTAGACTGAAGATGCAAGAAGTGGGAGGGAAAATGAGATGGGATGTATTCCGAGTTCTGCCACAAGGTGATCCACCTGGTATCCCTGAACAGATGTCCATGCAGAGACAAGATGCTGGTACAATGTGGAAGGCTAAGAAGACTCTGGAGGCCTGGCACAAAATTCTGTGATGGGCCAGCTGAGTTGCCAGCTTTGCTTACCCTGCATTTCAATTTGATAAAGTGGGAACAGGGAAGACAGCTAGGTATCCAAGTGTCATGTTGACAGCATCCTTAGAAAGATTCAGAGGAGTTAGCCGTGTTTAGGCTGTAATCACAAAATAGTAAAGAGTCCAGAAGAGAACTGTGGTTCTCGAAAACTTATGCTACAATAAAGTTGGTTAGTCTTAAAGGTGCTACTGGACTCCTACTACTTAGAAAGATTAACAGAGAAGAGGAGGAGGAGTGACTTCAGTCTTCTTTTTTCAAATTTTCTACAAGCATAAGGGCAAATCCCTTATCTGGCCTGCATTACTAGACTCCATCGTCCGAAGCAGCAGTAGCTTCCACCTAGACATTTTTAAAAAAATGCTTAGTGATCAACAGATTCCAACACCTACTTTTATCACAACTCCATTTGACCTTCCTGTGAAATTGTGAGGAGCAGTTTGGTCATAGCCCGGAGCTTGGAGCCAGGAAAAGGATTTCCCGTATGCTGGCAAACATTGGGTGCCTGTACTAATGAGATGTAAAAGATTTTAACAGTTGCAATTCAGCAATTAATATATATATTTTTAAGTACGTATGGAAAAGAAGTAAAAGAAATTGCTGAGATAGTTCATTAAAGGAGAGACACCAACCCACACATACACACAGAGACACACATTCAGTTTGCTTTGAATTTGCCTTTAGGTGAAATTTCAACTCTGGGATAAATAGCAGGATGTTGCAAAATGCTATGCAGATTATTTGCTCTGGTAAATGGCACAGATTGCAAAACAATTCATCAACTCACGCACAAAACAAGACACTAGGACAACACTTCTATTGTATAGTTTTCGCTATGATTATTCATGAGTTATTTGAATGCCACTCTGCTGACCCAGGCAAAGCTTTCATACTTCACTTTGAGTGGCCAATGGAGATGTCTTTTGTTTTCTATCCAAGAGGTCAGAGTCCCTGGGCTCCAAGAAGGCTCTTGGCCTTTAGAAAGGCTAACTGACAATCTGTTGGCCTTTGAAAGGGCAAGTTCCCAGTTATAGTTCCTGATCGGAATCATTTCTTTTGGTTTCATCATGTTTTTTGGGGGGGGAGGGGGAGGTTCACCAAGATTTTCTCCCCTCACAGATTATACTCAGTAAGTTTCACCATGACAAAATGCTGAAACTCTCTCTCAACCAGAACTACATACTAAAATTCAGTAAGTTTGAAATTGTATCCAGCTCCCTTTCTTCACACTTGATGAAGGGAACTTTAACTCTCAAAAGCTTATACCCTGGAAATCTTGTTGGTCTTTAAGGTGCTACTGGATTCAGATCTTGATCTCCCAAACTGGGGTGTCTGCGTTGGATTTACATTTGGATAACCTGAAGTTCTGAATTTCCATATGTCTCATACAAAATGTGTATTGAAGTAAGCATCCACACAAAATACAAAGAAATTTTTAGTGCATCCTCAGAAGGATATGGTATGTAACATTTGATGCAACAAAAGGACAGATCAGGGAGGAACATTCATCCAACCACAAAGAGCAGTCTATAGGTACCAAGGAACATGTTGATCTGCATCAGTGCTGAGCCACAAGTAGCCACTTTGGGCCAAGCTGCAAGTGACGAATGACACTTGAATGGCAAGTGAACAGACTCAGGGCCAAGCTACACATGACGAATGACACTTGAACAGCAAGTGTATTTCTCCCTGTTCACTTGCCCTCCACTCAATCCACTTGCCGTTCAAGTGTCATTCGTCATGTGTAGCTTGGCCCATACATGTATTCCTCTCTCTTCACTACTTGATCAAGTGGAGTGCAAGTGGAGTGCAAGTGAACAGGGAGTGAGTCTGTTCACTTGCCGTTCAAGTGTCATTCATCACTTGTAGCTTGGCCTTGAGCAGAACCTGGAACCAGATTTCTTCTTGTTTGAGCCAAGATTCGGGAATCATGAGATCAGAAATTAGGAATCCAAGCAAAAGATCAGAAGCTGGGGATTCCAGTATGTAGCACAGGTACATAATTCATACAGTTACAGGGCTCTTCCCTGGACCTACGTGGGCTGCCCCATGATGTCATGTGGCCACACCCCATGATGTCACCTGACTGCATTGTAGGTCACTATGAGTTGAGAAGTTTCCTTCCCCAGGGGGAGGGTCAGAACACCATTTCCCCTTACTCTCCACCCTTCTGGGATGGAAAATTTCTCCATTGTATCCAGGGAGCATGCATTTCACTGGAATACAAGTGTCTGGTGAAATTTCTCATTGCTAGTTTCTTAGGATGCAGTATACTGCAGCTCTCAATGGGAAATATCTCCATTGCATTCCATGAGCTTGTGACTGAAAGGCAAGCCACTAGAATGCAATGGATATATTGTGGAGAGGGTCAGAACAACATGGATCACACAGAATGGCTCTGCCAGGCCTCATGCAGCCCATGGGTATATACTACAGTTACCTGGTAAAGTCCACAGATTTGGAAGGCTTTTATAATCCTTCCAAGTCATGAAGGGAAAATGGATAACTTGGGTGGAACGTATGAACCCGACATTATAGCTCATAAGCCTAATGGCTCATCACAAAGGGTGCACAAATCCATAGGTCCCCAGTTCTAGCACCAGCATCTCCTAACAAACTGTTACCTGGACATATGTTCATAACTATCAACAATATGCATAAAAGCAGGAGCCCCTGCCCATCAAATCCTTTAAAAACCATCAGTAGCATTTTTTAAAAAAATGAGAAAAAGAGGATGATTTCGGTGCCAAAAATTACAAGTTGGGAGGGGAAACTCCCTGGGGATGCTGTCTCTCAACAGGCATGTCATACCTGAAAAGCATTTTCTATTCTGAACATTTTCTACTTTCATGTCTCAAGGGGGTGTAACCCAGAAAAGAGTCATTTGCTAGTGTAATATCTAGAAAAGCTCATATAGGAAAAGGTGTTCATTCAGATAAGCTGGGCTCAGGCAGTTGCTTTCAAATAGAAATTGTCACAGAAATTTTGCCTGAAGCAAAGTTAGAATCAATTTTCTGAGGGTCTCCTTTCAGGCAGAACATTTGAGAAAATTTGAAAAAAGCCAGAGTTTTTGGAAGACCTAAAAAATTACTGAGCTCTGTATACCCAGAGCTGTCACTGAACTTTGCTTAGGGTGCAATTTGAAGTAAATGTTTTAGTGGGTGTGGGGGGAGGGGTTTGTCACAGAATATGAGAAATGTTAAGGGAAGCAAGAAGAGTTGGAAGGGGATTTCTTGGAATGTGGCTTATATTTCAAAGGGAAGTAAGTGATCGGATAACACACTACTTCTGTTCCACTGCATTTTCTCATTGCCATAATGTATTTATTATTAGCAGCCAACTGGAAAACAATGGTTTATAACTGTAGTGTACTGGGAGCTTCAAGAAAAAGGTTAGTAGCAAGGTTCTGTACAGCTGCATTCCGATTGGCCGGGTTGTTGAGCCAGCCAATCAGGATTCCCCTACAGACTAGTGAATTAGCGAATAGGGTTTCTGGATACCAGCTGTTTGCTATTGATTGGATTTAATTGTGTGCATGTTTTGGTGGGGAGTTGAGTGTTCTATAACTGCTGCTTGATGTTTGTGCTTTGAGTGGTGATGTTCCTGTTATTAAATTAATTTTATTAATATCGGAAATCACTTGAACTGTCATACCCAGTATATAATAATAACATGACCAGTGTTTATTATAAAAGTTTATAAACTTGGGCATGGTGTAGGGCATGGATCCCCAACATGGTGACCGTGGGTAGTATGGCACCCACCAATGCCTTTCTTGGTATCCACTGAATGTTTTTAGAAAGTGGGAAAAACCAAGTGGGAGCTTTGGATTTTCTAGTGTTTATGGTATAATAATGATGATGATATAATAATATTTATGGAATAATAATGTTTATAATAATGATAACAGAACCTTTATTTACAAGACTGTAACCAGTGCAAACAGCAGAGTGATATTCTAAAAATACAGTTGGACATCCTTCTGAGTAAACATGATAGGTCTGCTCAGCACAGCTAAAATGCTTAATGAACTTAACTGGAACTTCTACAGAAGTCGTCAGATGTTTCCAATTTGAATATATTTTTATAAGTCAGTTGAAAGTTGATAATAATACATCAACTTTTGGTAACTTTTCAAACATCGTTTATGTTCCTATCAAAATCTGGCCAATAGTGAGAACGGCTGTGTTTCATGTTCTGCTCGTAGGTTTTCAAAAGCATCTGGGGATTTATTTGTTTGTTTTGGGGGGAGGGGGTAATTGTATGCCACCCTTCCAGCGACCTGCTTGAGGTGGTTTACAATTAAAACAATAAAACAAACCATTTACCCAAGACCATTCGAAACAAAGGCATTAAGAAAGCAAGCTGAGACATTAAAACAGGCCATTAAAAACAAGCCAGGGTGTAAAAATGGGGTAACAAACAACAGTTTTCATTTTGAGATCTTTGGATCTTTCCTGTTTTGAGTAAATACCAACTTGTTATTGAGCCTCAAGTGGTATCCTTTTTGCTAGCTGATGTTAACCCTGCAGTTACGAGATCTGTAGCCAAATTTGTATCTACTATCATATCTTTGAGATATGCCTTTGTATTAATGGGATAATTATGTATTGCTGGTGCAACTTCCATTTATTTGTTATTCTTTGTTCATTACTGATGTATGCTTTGTGATTTTATTAAATTGTGCTGTTCAGTTCAAGACCTCAGATCAAAATCTTATCGTTATTAAGGAAAGAAAACAGTATAATGCTCGCATTGAGAAGCCTAAAATAATATCAATAAAAGAGGACAGAAGCAGACCATAAAACAGCTGGAAGATTATAAATCTTTAAGATTATAACTCCTTAATTCAGTGGTTCCGAGCATGGCCCCTGATGACACATTTCCTAATGTCCATCAATTGTTTTTAGAAAGCGAGTGCAGTCAATTAGGACTTTTAGACAACAGGTCTTCTGATTGGCCATTGGAGACCTGATGGGTTGTGCAGATTTGTTTCAAGTTGTTTTGGCAGCAGCTGCTACCACCAGGCAAGAATCTTCACCATGTGCCTGAAGGTAAGCTCTGCGTATGCAATAAATAAATAAATAAATAAATAAATAAAATTAAACAATATGTTCACTTTAAAAGGTAAGTTGTATATATGAAATATACACAATATACACAATATATCCATTTTAAAAATCATCCTATTAAACAGAGCTTTTGCCTGAAATGCTGAAGATTTACTATTAGAGTTACGCATAACCTCACTCCCGGACATTTTGTGGTTGGGTCCGCCTCCTGTGGCAGCCATTTTGTGGTTGTTCTCACACCCTGAGTCAGAATTCCAAAAGTGCCTGCAGGCTCAAAAAGGTTGGTGGGGACCTGCCTTAGTTAAAAGCCTAGATAAAAGAGCATGAAGCCTGGTGCCAAGTTACTCCAGGGGAGTAACTTGGGGGAGGGCATACTAAAGGAAAATGCCACCACTGGATGGCCATTGAGAGAATCAAAAAGATGGACTTTAGTATTTTCCAGTATGCAGAACACATCTATCCTTCTGATTTTTGTTCTTGTATATAGAGTAGTAAGATGCAGTACTGCAGTCCAAGCTCTGCTCACAACCTGAGTTCGATCCTGGCAGAAGCTCAAGGTTGACTCTCAGCCTTCCATCCTTCCGAGGTCGTTAAAATGAGAACCCAGTTTCCTGGGGGTGAAGTGTAGATGACTGGGGAAGGCAATGGCAAACCACCCTGTAAAAAGTCTACCAAGAAAACGTTGTGATGTGACATCCCCCCATGAGTCAGTAATGACTCGGTGCTTGCACAGGGGACCTTTACCTTATATATAGCTACACCCATCATTTTTACACCCATTGTTGTTGTTGTTTTAAATCATGAAACATATACATTTCTCCTTCATTTGCTACTTGGTGGCCATCAGCCAGGACTAAGAATGACATGAAAACCACCAGCCAGTCAGTAGAGGGTTCGTTTCATTTCATTCATCCCAGATATCATTAAATGAGTTTAACTAGATACAATTTTCTGATTAAAATAAAGCTGATTAAAAAGTAAATTAAAAGTAAACTCCACATTGATTGTTTTCTATTGTTATGTTTTTAATCAGGGAGGTTGGATCAGTTTGAAATATATTTGAGTTCATTTCTTTTAAAAAAATGCCTGTCAAAGTACTTGATATTGTTGATTTCACTGCAATAACTGGGAGCTATAATTCTGCTACAGGAATATTGATGCAGGATTCAGCTGTGGTCACAGAAATAGTATCCGTCATCTGCCGAACAGTAGGAAAAAGGAGTGAATAAGTGTAAAAGTACAATATAGCTAGAAATTGTGTGATAATAATTAGAAGCTGTGAGCCCTAATGCATTTGCTGTTCAATGCATATGAGAATTGGCCAAAAGCAATTTTATTATTTAACGCTTCATATTAAAAAGAATACGGGCTTACAATTTCATAGTTAGCCTCACCAAATATAAAAATCTCACACTTGTTCCTGCAGGTAAATGAGTAGCAGCAAATTTTAAAACATAATTGTTGGATCCAAGAACAAAAATATAGTATTTTTTGTTTTATTGCACCTCCATTCATAAACACTGCAAACACTGATTCTTATCTATTTTCCACTGTTTAGGGAGAACTAAGATCTTTTGAATGGTGAATACAATGTCCTATTAAGCCAATGTAAACAGCAACTAACGAGTCAAACACAACAGCAATTCCTTTGTGTGCTGTGGAACAGATTTGATTTTAAGAACTTGTGTCCTTCTTATGTGACATGAAAATAAACCTTTTGAAAATAATCACACTGTCCTGCATAAGCACCCACAGGTATTTTTCACACAGTTTTCAATCATTTGGAACTGTTGGGTTTGTACCCCCAAATACAACAATTATGTTTTTCATATTTTCACCCTTGGATAGTGAAATAATAAATTTATTATAATAATAATAAATAATAAGTTTTGATAATGTCTTTTATGGCTTAGTTTTAATCCCTTTCTTGTTTGTACAGTATGGTTTTATCATTTCTTGTATTAAATTTGGATTAAAAAAATAATAATAAATCCACTTAGAGAAATATATGTATACATTGATTAACAAGGAGATATATAAACAATGTTCTGAGTTTCCGTGTGGAGAGCATCAATATAGCTTTGATGTTAAGACACAAGAGCATTTTATTAATGAATTCTGGCCTTAGTTGAATACCTTAAATAAAATAATGAATTTACAAAACAGTTGCACATTAGACAAATTGGCCCTTGATGTATGGGGTGGCTCTGAAATATCTATGGCCCAATATTCACAATTATGACTTCAAATGACGATTCCTTCACTTACATCCTGATCAGGAATCAGAACCTGTGGGCCAAGCTACACATGACGAATGACACTTGAACGGCAAGTGTATTTCTCCCTGTTCACTTGCCTTCCACTCAATCCACTTGCCGTTCAAGTGTCATTCATCATGTGTAGCTTGGCCCTCAGTTTGATGGCAGGAGGGTTTGGGGGCGGGATATGCTCTGTTGATGTCACAAAGTTTGTGCTACCATAAAACTTGGTCATCTTTAAAATATGCCCAGTCTCCTGTTTGTTTGTTTGTTTGTTTGTTTGTTTGTTTGTTTGTTTGTTTGTTTGTTTGTTTGTTTGTTTGTTTGTTTGTTTGTTTGTTTGTTTGTTTGTTTGTTTGTTTGTTTGTTTGTTTGTTTGTTTGTTTGTTTGTTTGTTTGTTTGTTTGTTTGTTTGTTTGTTTGTTTGTTTGTTTGTTGCTGAAATAGGTATAGGATATAGGGCAGAATATCTCACTTGTTTAGTGGCCCCACATTATCGCAGAGCTTATTCGTTAGCTCGATTTAATGTGCTACCTTCTGCGATACTTTATGGGAGATTCCATAAAACGCCATATGCTAACAGGTTATGCACTTGTGCTCAGCGAGACATAGGGCCAAGCTACACATGACGAATGACACTTGAACAGCAAGTGTATTTCTCCCTGTTCACTTGCCCTCCACTCAATCCACTTGCCGTTCAAGTGTCATTCATCATGTGTAGCTTGGCCCATAGAAACCCTGAAACATGTTTTTTGTATTGTACTTATTACTGTGATATACATCCCACACTCATTGACCCGCTTTTGAGAGAGCAAATTGGAAAATCTGATAAATGTAAAGTTATCTTCCTATTGGCGACTCAGAACCCAAAAGTTATCGAAATTGTAGCTAAAATTTTGTATCTTGCATCTATGAGGCGGGTTGTGTATTTGTATACTGAGTTCTGGTTGCATTGAGTGTTTTTGTTAACATGGATGTAATGCCAATAAAGGTTGCTGCTGCTGCTGCTGACTAGAATTCTCTAGAATTATTATCAATTTTTAGATCCTGTGTAGCCAGTTAACAGAGATGGGAAAATGTACAATTTTGAGTCCCTTTTGGATGAGTCTTCTCTAAGATATCACCACTAGGGTTGCCAGCTCTGGGCTGGGAAATTCTTGGTGACTTGGTGGGGAGGAGTCTAGGTAGGACAGGAGTTGAGGAGGAGAGAGACCTCAGCAGAGCATAATCTAAAGGTGCCTTAAAGACTAACACTATTTATTCCAGCATGAGCTTTTCTGAGTCAGAGCTCACTTCCTCAGATGCAAGTTCACCTTACCTCTGTAATGCATCAGCTCTGCTATGTGCATAAGAACATTAATATTTTTTTTTTTGCTGCTGAACCTTAACCAATACCTCTTTCGAGGGGTTTAGAAAGGCTAAGTACACTACAATAATAGAGCCGTGTCTTTTTGTTAAGCAGCCCACACTGATTGTATGTTGTTCATAAAGACACAAAAAAGGAGTAGGATTTTTTAAAAAGATCTTATGTTCT
The DNA here is from genome assembly GCF_028583425.1 of Eublepharis macularius. Classification (NCBI taxonomy): domain Eukaryota; kingdom Metazoa; phylum Chordata; class Lepidosauria; order Squamata; family Eublepharidae; genus Eublepharis; species Eublepharis macularius. The sequence continues at coordinate 26,362,741 of NC_072805.1, read as the reverse complement.
GTTTCCTTTATTTCTTGAATGACTCTCTGGGGCTACGATGCCGAGAATGCTCACTGCTGTGTGGGTGTTATTGATACCCTAGTTGGAAGAAAGAGGCAGACACAGGTTTTGGGTACTAAGGGCTACTTTATTAAAGCAACAACATAACCTCAACAGCGGCAACAAGGGGAGCTAACTAGCGGTACAGGTCAAGCCAGTGGTCACCATGGGACCTTCTCCTTGAACCTGCCTGGGCGAGACCCACTGCCCCGGGTGCGAGCCATCCAACAGAGATGGCTTGGGCCCGGCCGGCCAGGCGAATGGTTCCCCCCATAAAGCTCCAAACACCCCAAGCCGTACAGCCTGGGATAAGGACTTGTCTGGGAGGTCCCACTAGGCAGTCTGCCCTCGCAGCTGAGCCGTAGGGCCGCAGCCGCTCCTGACAGACCCCCACTCCCCACCAATGAGGATGTGCCAAGGGTACTCACCGGCCCGCTCTCAAATCCCAACTCTAACCTGCCACCGACGAGGTCAAGCCTCTGCTTAGGCCTCGACACCCCAAATATGGCGTAACGCCTCCAGCAATCCCCGCCGCAAGTCGTCTAAAAATATGTTGTTGCCTTTAAAAGAAAGATGAACTCCGTCACCTCGGTAGAGGTCCGGCAGAGCAGCCCTTATACCGGGGTGGGGCAAATAAACCCCCAACCCCTTCTCCAAAGCCTTGTGTAAGGCCTTATTGGCCTTATAACGTGCTCCCTCTATAGCTTTAGCATCCAAGGCCTCCCGCCAAACCCTCCTGGGTAGAATATCGGACCAAATGATTAAGACACCAGGCCAGCGCTTGCCTATCAACCGCAAGTCTGCCTGGGCCTGCAGTGACAGGGCCTTGCCCTTCACCAAACCCAAGTCATTCCCCCCCAGGTGAATGACGAGAATATGAGGTGGAGGGGCACACCTCCCTTCAAATAATAGTGGAAGCAGACCAGGCCAACGCAGGCCTCGACGGCCCTGCCACTCCACCGTAGCCCACTGGCTCAGGCCAAGCTGGGACCCGAACGCCGTCCTCTTAGCCTGGTGGGCGGCCCAAAAGACGAAGCTGTGCCCGCAGATAAGGATAGAGCACCTTCCTCGATGCGCCACAGCACCTAAGAAAAGACAACAGTTAAAAGACTATAAAGGCCCCATTAGGGGGCGCACATAGGACTTGTAAGCCGAAGACCTCCAACGGCCTACCTTCTGAATGGCTGGACCAGAATAACCCATTGCAGCGGCCGTCGAGGCCGCTCCAATCCGAAAAGAGTGTGTGCCAAACCTAAAACCCGCCAACCCAAGCTTGGCGAGAGCCCGTGCAGTAACTGCCCAGAACTGAAAACGAGTAAGGGGAGCCCCGTCACTGTGAATGAACAACACCCCGGGCTCATCCCCTCGAGCTTCCAAGTATGCTCTAAGCGCAAGCACAGGACAAAGCTCCCGATCAGCACAAGCACCCAGCTGCACCACCGAGCCCTTCCGCAGCTGATCCGTCTTAGATCGCCTAATGGTGACTGCTACCGTCTCCCCAGCCAATTTAACATCTCGGGCCAACAAGGCCCGATTTGAGTTGTCCCTAGCTGACTGAACCACCAACTCACTTACCCGTAGGGCTCCAAAGAAGGCAATAAGAGCCGCTGCATGGAAGAGCTTGGCTTCAAAGTCAGAACTACATACATCAGCCCACGTAGCCCCCAACCCCTTGAGAATGGCAGGGGACATAGGCTCCCTATCATCTACCTGAGCTCCCATCTCTCGCACCCATCCTTCTAACATTTTACGGACTCTAAAGTCCCCCGTAAAATCCTGCCAGCCGCGAGCCTTGCTGACAAACGCCAGGGCCGCCAGCTGACCTCTGATTGTTCTAGGAGCACAACCCTTACCTCTACGATCAACACAGAATCGCAGTATGTGCTCCACTGGAATCGGCCACAATTGGGGCAGTCCCGCCCCAAGCCGAAAAGTAACAAACTGCTGAACGGCGCGGTCATAGGACCTCCGGGTGCTGGGGGCAATGGCTAGCGAAATGGCACGCTGAACCTCACGTTCCCAAGGTGCCACAACTCCTCTGGCATCCTGGAGGGCTGCAGATCGGCTTCGGGAGCAAGTTGGCGAAACCGTTCCATCTGTTGGCGAGACAAAGCGTCCGCCAATCCATTGTTTACCCCTGGAACGTGTTTTGCCAAGAACAAAATGTTCAGTCGGAGGCACCGGAGCGTGAACAACCTAACCAATCTCATTACTCTAGGCGATCTGGAAGTGAGGGAGTTAATCACCTGTACCACAGCCAAATTATCGCACCAAAAGTGCACCGTGTGGTTGGCCAACTCACCCCCCCACAGCCAGATCGCTACCAGAATTGGAAAAAATTCCAAAAAGGTAAGATCCCTATCCAAAACCCCATCATGCCAGTCAACTGGCCATTCTTCAGCGCACCAGTGCCCCCGAAAATAAACACCAAAGCCAGTTGCGCCAGAGGCATCAGAAGTGACCTGGAGTTCAGCCTCAAGCAGTAGGTCCTCCCTCCAAAAGGTGACCCCGTTAAACGAGTTAAGAAAGGATTCCCAAACCTCCAAATCCTCCCTGATGCCCCTAGATATGCGCAACCTATGATGTGGCAGCCTCAAGGAAGCCATGGCGTCACATAGACGCCTAAGAAATGCCCTCCCCGGGGCAACAGCCTTGCAAGCGAAATTAAGGTGCCCCACAACCTGCTGCAGTTCAAGAAGAGACACCTTGTGCTTCTCCTTAAGGGTGGCCAAACGCCCACGAAGGTCATGCACCTTCGCCTCAGGCAGCCTAAAGGTTTGCTGAACTGTATCAAGTTCAATCCCCAGGTAGGTCAGCACTGTCGAGGGTCCCTCAGTTTTCTCCTCAGCAAGAGGAACACCCAAACGCTGAGCTAAGTCAGTAAAACCTGTCAGCAAGCGCGCACACTGACCTGTGCCAGCCCTCCCAACGAAGATAAAATCATCGAGATAATGACTGGTATCACCACAACCCGTCTGCTGACGCAATGCCCATTCAAGGAACGAGCTAAACCGTTCAAAGGCCGCACAGGAGATCGAACAGCCCATAGGCAAAGCCCGATCCATGTAATACTGGCCCTCAAAAGCAAAACCCAGCAGCTCGAAGTCATCTGGATGCACGGGGAGCAGACGAAACGCTGACTTTATGTCGCATTTGGCCAACTCTGCCCCAACCCCACAACGCCTAACCACTCGCATAGCCTGGTCAAAAGACGTATAGCGGACCGTGCACAGATGATTGGGGATGGCATCATTCACTGATGCCCCTTTCGGGTAAGATAGGTGGTGAATCAGGCGATACTCGCCCGCAGCCTTCTTGGGCACCACCCCCAAAGGGGAAACACGCAGGCATGGCACAGGAGGGGCCGAAAACGGGCCAAGAACCCGGCCTGCCGCACATTCCCGTGCTATCTTGGTCCTAACCACCCCTTCCATGCCAACGACAGACCTGAGGTTCGTTGACATGAATGAGGACCGCGGCCCCTGAAACGGAATGCGGAACCCAAACATAAACCCATTTAACAAATAAACCGCATCATCCCGCCGAGGGTAACCCAGCAACAACTCACTGAGGGTTCTCAGATTTATGGGGCTGGGACCCTTTTCCAGACGGAGGCTGGTTGCCTCCCCAGGGGCGCCTACCCCCACCCCGTTTCTTGGATCTGGGACAGGCTGTAAAAGCATGGGGCCCCGCGCACATGGGGCATTCGTGCTTATAAGGGCAAGACTTCCTGGCACAGACACCCTGTGAGGCAAACTCCCAGCAAAGCAGCCGTGTCTGAACCGACTGCCCCGCGGAGGCGCGGGTGCCAGAAGAAGTCGATGCCCTGTGGACCAAATGCCCACTATCAGACCTATCCCCAAAGTTAGGCTTTGCAGGTGACATCACCTGCAACCACAACTGCTGGTGTATCTGGTCCCACGGGATAGTGGGGTTCATGGCAGCCCGCATTCGGAACTCCTCATCGTACTGCAACCATGCAGCACCACTGAAGTCCGAATAGCCTTTGTAAATTATATCCATGTACTGGATAAGGGAGGCTGCCCTCCAAGGCTGCGCCCTAGCCAGGACCCCGGCATATATAAGGAACCCCGGCAACCAGTTAAACCACGTCCTATCCACCCGTCTACGCTTTAACCTTTCCTTCTCCCTGTCATCTAAGTCTTCCTTGTCCTTCTTCTCCAGTTCCCTGAAGAGAAGGGTGAAGACGTCGATGTACTCTCCCTTTAATATCTTATCACGAGTGGACGGGGTCAAATGGTCCCCCAACGGTAAGGCGGTATCGCCAAAGGGTAAAGCTCTGAACGGTACAGACCCATAAGGGGTCTGAACATAAGGCTGACCCTGCCAGAGAAAACCAGGACCAGAGAACCAGCTAGGCTGCCCAGCCAGGCCCTGTGCTGAGGAAAGCACAAATTGCTGAGCATTGGGCATAGCTTGGGAACCAGCCGGCATGGCAGCCCCACTTGCTTGCCAGCCAGGTGCACCCCACTGCGGCCACGCCCCTGCTGAGAAATGTGACACTGCAGGACCCGGCCCTGGCCTAACGTATGGCTCCAAAGGTGACTGCGATCCCGCAGGCACAGCAGGCCAGTAACTACAAGAAGGGTAAGGCCCAGGGGCGCCACCGCCCGCAGGTGAGGCCTGCCCACACTGACCCCAAGGCCAGGCAGCTGTGTTGTGTGTCATAGTCGACTTACCATCTCCCAAGGCGTTATCAACCGCTACCGCCACTGGCAGGGCCACCTGTGATCCAGCTTGATCGTCAGTACCCGACTCTCCAGGAAGGTCTGTCTCCCCCGGCTCTATAGCTCCGCTGGCATCATCCCCACCTTGGTTGGCAGTACCTTCAAGAGCAGACAAACGTTTAAGAACCTCTGTCTGAAAAGCCACGCGAGAAGATGCCCTAGTGGACCTAGGCCTCTTTGCACCCCCAACAGAAGCAGCGGAAACTCCCCGACTGCTCTCCAACGCCGCTATGCGGGCCAAAATCTCCTGCTGAGCCCCATCAACACCCTCATCATCCGATGAGGACAATGCAGGGGGGGGGGCCCGCTTAGCGGGAGGCCGCTTTGCAGGCTGCTTCCCTTTAGAAGTGCCCACTCCTTTCTTAGGTGGCATCTTTTTTTTTTTTTTTTTATAGAATTATTATTTATGCCCCTTCTAACAGGCTAACAATGCAACCCACAAAAGCCTGCCAACCCCCAGAGGGTAAAACAGAAGCAATATAAAAGCTGATCAACAATACTAATACCCAGCCTAGACTGCCAGTAGGGAAGCTAACTCTGGCCACCCGAAGAGGCAACCCCCAATCCCAGAGGCCCCAGGTATAACTAAGAATTGCCCCCCAGATGCCTCAGCTCCACAAAATGGCCGCCGTCAAAGCAGCCCACCCGGGAACAAAATGGCCGCCGGGCAAGCAAAAGCCACCTAGAACCCCTGTGGTGAAGGAGGCAAAAGAGAACCGCTTGCCAAACGCGCCGCAAAACCACCCCAGCGCGCAAAACACTACGGGGCAGGGAGAGGGGTTTCCTAAGAGCTTGCAAAAGGCCCCTCCCGCGGGAACACGGCCACAGAGCCCACAAGCCCCAGAGGCTTCAGCGCGCTGCGCTGCCGCCGCCGCCGCGAAGCCCGCCAAAAACAAACTGTTCCAGAGGCGAGCCGAGCGCAGCGTGGAAGCTCTCCCCGGCTCCCCTCCCGCTTGCTGCAAACGCTCCCTCCAATGCAGCAAGGAACGCTGCTGCCGTTGGCCCCCAAGCCTCGAAGCTCGGAGCTCTGCCGAGAGGCTCCTTCCTCTCCGAGCTCGAGGCACCAACTGAGGGGGAAACGGGCGGAGCGCGCCTAAACAGGCTAGCTCCGCCCACCCCACAGGTCCTGGAAGGGGAGCTCTGCTCTATCTCCTTCCAGGGCATCAAAATAGGCACCCAGCCTTAACGGCTACGCCGCGGCTGGGGGTTGCCTCCTTGTTAGCTTGCACTCTGTTCAGTCAGACCCAAGAGCATGAAGGATGAAAAACAGAGGAACACTCAGGGCACTTTTCCCTGATTTCAATTTTTCATTGTATTTGAAATTTGTGAGACTGAAATGACTTCAAGCATCTATCAGGAAACTAGCCTTTTATTTTTCAAGGAGTTGGTTTCAGAGTAGCAGGAGGGCCACCAATATGACCATGAAGCTTTTCCCCCAGTCGTTCCCCAGGTTTTTTTTTTCTGTTGTGCTGCCTAAAGCAGAATAGCTACAAAGACAGAGTGAGTGTTGTATAGTGGTTAGAACACTGGGCTAGGAATTGGGAGACCTGGGCCCAAATCTCTACTTAATCATGAAGCTCAGCTTGAACCAATGTAACTTACCTCACAGTGTTGCTACCCTAAGTCCTTGGAGGGAGGGTGTGGTAAAAATGTGATAAGATAGATGGGATCAGTGGAAGCATTGCCCTGCCTGAAGCAATCTTTGATCAACAAAGCAATTAAAAGAAGAAAAAGGGGACATGGCAGCTTCCATTTAAAGAAGTGGAGCTTTTTAAAGAATAAGAACATAAAGAAAATCGCCCATTATCTGTCAGTGCCTGTGAGCACACAGTCAAGGAAGGAAGAGGTAACTTAAGAGTAGACAACTTCTCTGGCCTGAGCCTTGATTTGTCTTGATTATGATGTCTCTGTCTTATGTCTCCATATATGAACAGGAAGGGAAGGAGTTGGACTCTGGAAATGTTGCCATCCAATGTTCTAAAGACATTTGTTTTTGGTGAACATTGTGTTCATATTTGAACACACGAAATAAGTTGTTGTTGTTGTTCTTCTTTTTCTTCTTCTTCTTCTTCATTCACATTTGACAACCTGATCTGGATGGCCCAGGCTGGTCCAATCTCATCAGATCTCAGAAGCGAAGTAGTTTTGGCCTTGGTTAGTACTTGAATGAGAGACCACCAAGGAAGACCAGGGTTGCTATGCAGAGGCAGGCAATGGCAAACCACCTCTGTTCATCTCCTGCCTTGAAAACCCCAGCAGAGGTTACCATAAGTCAGCTACAACTCGACGGCCGTTTAGATATACACACACTTGACATAGCCTATAACAACAATTTTGTCTAGCTTTTTAAAAAAAATTCATCTTTCTTCCAAGAATCTCCCAACGTCCCCATTTTATTGTCACAAGAGCTCTTAGAGGGAGGCTAGAATGTGAGAGGCTGTCCAAACCAAAATGTCATGGCAGAGTGACAGGCTTACCAGACCTCCCACTATGGTAGGAGGCACCCTGCTGGTAAGCCTCATTGCCCCCTGTCACTAATGTTACTATGTCACTTACAACCCGGAAGTGACAGAGTAGCTCTAGGGATTGTCATAAACTATACAGTGAGTGTGGGGATGTAGACCTAGCTCTTTCCAGTTCTGCTGCTGCACCCTGACTATCATACAATACTAGCTTACATAATGTACCACTTTGTCACATTGATCTGCTCCCATACTCTAACCACTACACTGCACTGATATACAACATGCATATAACCCCTCCCCACCCCCCAAAAAATTGAAAAATCAAACATTAAGAAATGGAGAACTGAAACCACTAATGACAATATAAAATGAAACTATAAAAATAACTTCCAGCAATTTCTCCTCTTAGGTCCCAGGCTCAGCATCCACTTTGAATCACATCAGGGCAGGCATTTTTGACCCAAGGATTACTAGTGCCAATCCATGGCCTAGAAATGAGAGCATAGAAGGTAGATACATTGTAGCTCTAAAGAAGCCCCTGGTGGCTTGGAATGGGAGTTTTTGTTATGTATTTGCAATACATTATTCTTTGGTGATATAGTCGGTTTGAAAGATGTACATGGGCTTCTTAGTTCTTTCAAATCTATTAACGAATAATCATTCCCCCCTCCCCCAGTTCATTCCTCTGAAAAAAAGCTGTCACTTCCACATTTGATGTCTACAACCTACACAACGCCTGTACCAAACGCCACAGAGCTATCAAATAATATATTTTTTGCTTTGTTGTGCCTTACTAATTTAAAGATGTGCTTTTGTTGTCAGTTTGTGACAAAGGGGAGGATTTAAAAATAGGATCTAGCTTGAGTCTTGTAAATTTATTTCATGGCAAAGGAGCAGATGAAAATTACCCAAAAGACAATTCTCTTTAGTGGTGAAAAATAAAGGCACCTCAAGAGTCAGTAGGAACGTGTCGGCCTGATTATTGCCTCTTTGTTACAAATGGAGTGATACGATTATAAACTGACCTTCGTGGGGAGCCGAATCCCAGCTGGGTGAAGGTGTTGGGTGGGCATTGTCACCTGCTCCATCCTGATCCCAGCTGGGTGAAGGTGGGAGGCAGGCATTGCCACCTGCTCCGCTCCTGATCCCAGTTGCTGAAGGCAGGGCATGGGCATTGCTGCCTGTTCCATGCCTGATCCCAGCCTGGGCTTCCTGCCACAGCACTCTCTGGAGGGGTGGGCTGCCTTGCCTGGTCTTCCCTCCATGGCAGCATCCTCTGGTGACTCACCAGGGTAGGAAGTGAGTTGTCTGGAACACGCTTAGGCTTTTATATAGTAGGATATTAATTTCACTATTCTTCACAACAGGAACCCAGTGGCTAACAATAATGTTCTCCCCCTCCTCCATTTCATCCTTGCAATAGCAACCCTGTGAGGTAGGCCAGGCTGCAAGCCAATGACTCACCCATTAAACATTTATGACTGAGTGTGGAATTGAGCCTTGGGGCTTCCAGATTCTGTTCTGCCCCCCTAATCACTACACCTAATCACTCTTGTGGAATTTCTCTGAGCTATAAATCCAATGATCTCCTAGCCTTACCAAGTCTCCAGCTGTGGCAATTCACTGTGCCACCAGTTTTACTAAAGAGTTTGGGGGAGGGGATCCTAGAACATCACATCCACACAGTGATACAGTTCAGGGTTTATGTGACATCATGCCCCTTCCCTGCCGCCTCCTTCTCCTGCTGGTTGCCCACCAATGGCCTTCATACCACTGGACTATCTAGATCAGTGTTGTCTGCTCTGTAAAGAAAGATCTGTAACCTTTCAATGAAGATTCCATTGGTTGCATTGGGATCTTCTCTATGCAAAGCAGATTGTCTGTCTTCCCTTTGGCCACAGCCACTTCCCAATGGTAAAAGAATCCACCCTTGGACTTGTGAATGCATTTATTTTGACTTTCCCCAGAATTAGACCTGGAGAGCTTTGTTACCATGTGCATGGAGGTGCCCCCAAATTATACATGTATCAGTGTGAATGTGGTTTGTTTTCCATTTGGCCCCAATCCACACCAAAATTGCCTGAGTGTAAGGAAGAAAAACTCACTCTAATGTTAAAGGAGCAGGCTACTTACGTTTTACACCTGGCTGGAGAAACAACACCAAGAGCAAAAGAAGAACATGTTGATGACAATACTACCTCCCTTTCTTGATGAGGGAGCATTATTTTGTTCCTTCCTCTTTAAAAGGGGGAGGACTAACTATTAATTGGCAAAGTTTTCTTACAGACCCTCCTTTTACACGGCAGTATGGTAGAGTTTCCAGGTACATGAAAAGTGTGTGTGTGTGTGGGGGGGGGGAATCTCTTCAGCATCAGGCCAATGAACAATACCATTGTGTGGCATCATGTCTGGTACATATCTAGAAGTGATGCCATTGTGTCAGGGCAATGCTCTGGGATTCACCTCAAACTCTGTGGTTTAACTTTTCTTAGAGCATTGCACCAACACGACATCATCGCTTCCAGTTTTGTGCCAGAAGTGATGTCATATGTTGGTGTAATGACAAAGAGCTCCCCACCCCCCATTTTTCTCCTAGTGACCTGTCTAGAAGCAGTGAGGAATGGGGAGCCTGGGCCAACACATCTCCAACTGACCCCTGCTCCTATATGTAATTAGAAAGTTAGATTTTGTGTCAAGCAGGATTTTTTTTGGCCTTTCTCAAACTGGTTCGGACAAGAGTTTTGCACTAGCCTTGGGAGACCTGAGTTCAAATCCCTTTCAGGGATGCTCAGTTTGAGTGACTGTGCTACCTTATAGGGTGGATATGAGAAGAAAATGGAAGAGGGGGTAATTATGTATGCCATCCTGCCCCTGAACTCCTTGGAGGTTCTAGGGTAGAGACTGAAATAGGTTTGGACTCTGTTGGACTCAGGACCAAGCTACACATGATGAATGACACTTGAATGGCAAGTGTATTTCTCCCTGTTCACTTGCCCTCCACTCAATCCACTTGCCGTTCAAGTGTCATTCGTCATGTGTAGCTTGGCCCTCAGCTAGACATTGTCCATTTCCACACACATTGAATAATGCACTTTCAATGCACTTTAGCAATCCTTTGAAAGTGGATTTTTTGTTTCACACATGGAAAAACAGTTCCAAATGTTCACTAAAGAGTATTGAAAGTGGGTTATCTAACATGTGTGGAAGCAGCCATTGACTGGACCTTGCACACATAAACGCTACACGAACAAAAGAGAAATATACAGGTTCTGAACAAAAAGAAGGGTACAGAGACACAATATTAAACAGCAAGGCCTGGGGGCAATCAACACATCTTAAGAGACATCAGAACTTGTGGGGGGCAATAAGAGATATGCAAGTATTTTAGGCAGTCCATCTCCTCCCTTGCAATGGCTTCTGGCAACTGGTGAAATACAGTTGTTTTATATAGCTTATACATGTCCTACGTTTTTCCCCAGGCCTTTTAAAAAGTGGCATACCCTAATGGGAACCAAATATCACATTAAGAAACTGTCTGGTGGCCATTAGGCACAAGAAGGCACAAGATCTTTTATCTAGGGGTACCATTCCTCCACTCGGGGTAGGGGGTCCCCTGCTCCCACCCTTCACCCCGCACCAACTTACTTTGTCAGTGGGGGCACTCTTCCCAGGGCACCCCCGGGCAGCGTGGTGTGCCCCCAGGTGGTGTGGTGCACTCCCACACCCACCGTGGCCTGAATTGTGCCCTGCAGCACCCCACAGTGGACCCATGATTTGGGCCAAATCATGCCCCTTGGTGAGCACGGGAGTGCCCTTTGACCTGCAGGGCTAACCTTTGAACCGTGTGATAATGTCACTTCCCAGAAGTGACATCATCATGCAAACCAGGATTGCGTGCATGCCAAGGATACAGCAGGGTAAGTTCTGGGCTCCCAGTCCCCCGCTGGGGTGTCAAGGGACCTGGCAACCCTATTTGTATCATATGCATATACCATAAATATACCTACCTAAATTAAGTTGCCATGGATGGAGTGCTATTTTTAAGTCCTTTTCTTTTACTTGTGACTTGGAGGTCATTCAATGATGATGTTGCATAACTGATAGGCCGTGTTGGAACAAAAGGTGAGAACCACTGTCTTATTATTAACATGGCTTACCAAGACCAGCCCTGACCTCTGCTTCCCTCTGCTGCACCAGACAGTAACAGAAGAAAAATGGGAGGGGAGGGGAGGGAGGAGGAGTTTCTGCTGCTATGGCAATGCTGCAACATCACTTCTGGTTGTGTAACTAGAAGTGGCTTCACATATTACAGCTAGAAGAAATGTTGTATGCAATGCCACAGCACCCTCAAAACTCCAGGAGGTGGCCAGCCCTTGTCTTATCCCAAGACAATTTCTCACATTTTCTCTGTGGTCGTTTTGGCTTCTGATCAGCGGTCATTTGCTTCTTCGATATTATCATGAAACAATGGATGTTTTCTCTGTCAGTAAAGTATTTCAACTCCATTGAGTTTTGGTTTTGTAAGGTTTAGCTTTTATCTCCCTTCCCATTTCCTTTTTTTCTTTTCTTTTGTACTGGGTCATGTAATCCTTTCCCTTCTCTTCATAATCTGTCATAATTAATGATGCTTCTGATAGGGAAGCAGGTGCTCTATTTATTATTAGCTTATGCAAAAAAAAAGTCTCTGTGTGCAACGTTTCTTTCCACATGGCTGTAATTTGCCACAGCGTTTTTTTAAAATAGCTATTTATTATGCAACATGGTGGGGCGAGCTACTTGAAGGTAATATTTCCCTGCTGATATCACCCAGTAGTCGATTCTGTAAGTACCTGGCAATGATACGGTGGCAAATATCCTATCAAGCTATGCGGCAGCTGTTTGATAGTCCCCATTCCAATCTGCAGACTCTCCATATGGCTGGAAAGAAGTCCATAGCAGCTATCATAATAAGAGTGACTGGCATTATTTCATAGGACAAAGACTGACCTTTTCACAGGGTTTTCCAACAATGTGCAACAAACCTATTAAGGGAAAGAAGGCATAGCATGTACCCTCTGGTGCATAATTCTAGAAGCAAGCCACCTTCAATAAATATTTGATTACGTTGTCTATTCCTGCTTAAGCCGCACTGACAGAAGAAGAGCCATACAATTTTGAACACTCGTTCCAGCCAAAAAAGTTTGGACCCAGGATAGGCATATTTATTTATAGTCTGTCTTTCTCACTGAGATTCAAGGCGGATTACATAGTGTGAGATTAGTGAAATCAGTATCAAGGACATTTCCATACAGTATCAAGGATATTTCTATACAGTGTCAAGGACATTTCCATAAACAATGTCATAGGATTTTACAAAGACATAGCATTAGCAAGGATCCAATACAAAGGACTGCTGCATCAGAACAAATTCAGTTCTAGGATTGACATTAGACAACATGAAGCACAAGCAGTATGCACGAATACATATTCAAAGCAACAGATAGTGTGTAAAGCAACATAACTGCTGAAACAGAACATAATTAATTCTAGGACTGAAATTAGATAACATGAAACACAGGTAGTATATAGGAGTACATATTCAAAGCAACAGATAATATGCAAGGCAATGTAATGGTGAAGTCTGTGGTTCCTAACTCATTAGCGAAGCATCTGAAACCCCCTCCCTACAATACTTCCCTCCTATCTGAGGGCCAAGCTACAAGTGACGAATAACACTTGAACAGCAAGTGTATTTCTCCCTGTTCACTTGCTCTCCACTCAATCCACTTGCCATTCAAGTGTCATTCGTCACTTGTAGCTTAGCCCTGAGTAAAAATATGCAGTGGTTAAGAGTGACAGAACTCTAATCTGAAGAACTGGGTTTGATTTGCCACTCCTCTGCTGGAAGCCAGCTGAGTGACCTGGGGTCTCTCACATCTCTCTCAGAGCTCTCTAAGCCCTACCACCTCACAGGGTGATTGTTTTGAGGATAATAACACACTTTATAAACCGCTCTGAGTGAGCATTAAGTTCTTGGAATGGTAATGGCATCGTTCCACACTTCTCCTTGCCTGCATCCAAATCTATGCCAAGTGATGCTAATTGTCAATAACCATCCTCCTATGCTGGTCTGCATAAAGGCTCAAATGATGATACTCATCAAGATTCTTTTTGTGTCTTTTAACAATACACAAATGCATGTCTGTATATTGGCAAAACTCCCACAAATAGAAACCTGATACAACAGAACGTAGGATCATGCCAAGATGGCTTCTTTGTAGTGTTTTATTAGTGCATGCATACTTAAAAAGAGAGGGAGATGCAAATTAACTGAAGGAATGGAAAGCTGCAGCAAATCACATGTGCACAAAGCTCTGTACAAAAGCTGGAAACAAGAGGGAAGGAGGAAACCACTTTGCCACTTTGGAAACCAGGCCAGGTCATTTGGTACTCTACTCTGCTCCCATGTTACCAATTGCAACCGATTTTGCAGCTCCACACTTGGAAGGAAGACCAGCCCATCAAGCTAAGTTGGGCTTTGATTGGGGTGTCCGGGGTGACAAAGGGAGTGTAGACAGAGTTCAAGCAGTCCCTCCCTCCATTGCCGAGGCAATTGATTGAAGGCGCCTGAGTGTCTAGCTTCCCGAACGGCGGCCGAACGCAACGAACAAGGCTTGTGATGACCACCTGTTCGGCTGGAGTGGTGCCTCACAAACGGCCCATTCGCAAGCAGCCAAGCGGCCTGTTCATTCATTTGTTTTTTTTTTCATTTGTAATGCTGTTCATGCCCATGTCTACTCCACAGTCAACGAAATTTTGATGAATTCAAAATTTCCTAAATTTCCAAAAAATTCCTAAGATTTTTACACTTTTTAAAAAAAACTAAAACATGCTACTTAAAGATTATTTTCAGGCCCAAGTTACAAATGAGTGTGTTCACCCAAGAAATATGTGACTAATCCATTACAATTTGTACATAATTGAGAAACTTCATTTTGTTTCTGTGTTGTCATCTTGAACTGTACATAATAAATCATTCTGCTCTCGTAACTGCTTTTCTCCCCTGTTTTATAGAAAATGTCAAGATAAGTAACAATTTTCATGTGGGCAATTTTAAAAGACAATAATTCCTTCTGGTTTCCTTCCACAAAGTGAGGAGGCTTGCTTGAATGGAACTGGGGGCCCTCAACCAATTAATTGTGTTTGTTTTTATGAACATTCTGCCTAGACATAAGGAAGAACAAATCTTTACTGTATCCAAAACTTCATCTTAAATTACCCTTTGACTGGGTTTTCTTTTGGCAATAAAGAAACATCATTTCAGTTTGCTAAACGAAGATGTGAAATGCAAATGGGGAACTGGAGATGAAAAAGGAAGGGATGAGAGACCCGAAATCCTTTTTGACAGATGCTAGTATAGATCCCTCTGCTCAACAGCATGTATTCAGCTAACTGCTGTGCGTTAAGAACTTTGAAATGATTTTTGGCTAATTATTGGAGAACACATAGCATGTTATACCCACTATAGGTGTCACTTATATGGCAGACTCTATAAACCAAGCCTGCCTTGCTTTGTAAGTGCCAGGTAATGACATTTTGTCAAATGTAAGCCAGGAAATACTCAGCTCTCTGCATGGTATCATTAAACTGCTGAGTCTGCCATTACTAATTTTGCCGCCACTTTGGGATGAAAAGACTCACCATGGGAGGCGTCAATAGGGAGCATCAGCTATACACACAAATCTACTTAGTCTTGACGACAGAAGCTGGCAAAACCTTGCATACTCTGGATAAAAAAAAATCAATTTAAGTTGAAATTACATAAATTGTACCAGTTTGGTGTAATTCTCTGTAACCCTTCCATCCAGTCTTCCTTTAAAAACTGTGCTGAAGATTAAGCTACATTGGTAACCCCATCCCAGCTGGCGAATTAATCGTTTGAAAGACGTAACATCCTTTCCAGAGCATACGTCGTTCTTCCTCCAAAGATTTTATGTAGTGTGAGCAAGTGCACTTATTTCCCTTAATTTTATGGAGTACACCAGTTCTCTTTTAAAACAAAATGGGCCCATAAACTAAGTCAAAGTGGGTGAAAATCACAAGATCGATAAGGGCAACCATTAAAATCTATCAATCTCCACAACAGCTGGAAGTGTGGGGGGAATGGAGGCAACTGCACCTATAAACTTTGCTTTAAAAGAGCCTGTTTTGTTGCTGTGATGATATAACAGCTGTGGAACGTGTTGCGGTGAAATTTGAATCAAAAGTAGTATACTGAGAAAAAAAGATGTGCTGGGGTTTCTTACATGCATCCGCACCAGGGTTTTCTCAAGACTCCTTTTCATTGCACCTTGGTCAATGTCATTTTGAAAGAAAAACAAATGTGTGTGCAATCTTTTAAAAAATCACATGTATTTGACAACAAAAGATACAATCATCACAAAAATGGAAATGCAAGGGGGGAGTATTGAATTAATTTGCTAAGTATAACAGCAGTGTGTGCTGCTCTAAGGTGTTTTATTACAGTAGTTATATGATGGTTCTAGTGTTTTATTGTATGTTTTTATCATAGGTATTTATTATGCTGTTTATCTGCTTTGAGCCATCTTGCGGAGAGAGCGGACTATAAATCAAATAAATAAATAAATAAAATTTTACAGATGGGATTTTCCATTTAATGGTTTCTTGGGGCTGTAGAGAAAAAGTTTGCAGCACTGTCTATCAGGAAGTTGAGCCAGTACCAGACCAACAAATATTCTCTTGGGGATCCTGGAGGGCAAAGGAAAGGAGCTAAGGACTTTGCTAGAGAGTCAGACAGGGTCGATTTTTGATCTAGTAAAGATCCTATGGGTTTGCAAAAAAAAAAAAAAAGCTTGGAAGTGATTTTGCCAGTTTCCAAGCCAATTATCTAGCATATACCTAAGCAATTGGGCTTTCTCCGTTATTGAGGCTGCAAACATCAGAAATGCCCTGCTGGGTCAGACCAGTACTTCATCTAGTCCAGCAGCCTATTTCACACTGTGGCCCACCAGTGAAACCATTTAGTTTTCCAGTTAGCTTGTAGGTAACACACGGATGACCTTCTATGTCTAATATGCCATTTTGCAAAGAAGGCATCAGTAAAATTAATTAATAACATAACAATGGTCAGAGCAGGATCCTGCAAGGCAACTGCATCCCTTCCCCAGGAATAGCTTGGAAGTGGTGATAGATGTCTCTATGATGTCTTATCATACAATTTCAAGGTAGCACAGGCTTAAATTGCTGCTTTTTGTTAGAAGTCCATCACACATCACTAATATAGATCTTGTGATGGTGGTAGAGAGTGCCCTCAAATCATAGCTGAATTATGGCAGCCCCTAGTCGGGTTTTCATGGCAAGAGACTCAGGGCCAAGCTACAAGTGACGAATGACACTTGAACGGCAAGTGGATTGAGTGGAGGGCAAGTGAACAGGGAGAAATACACTTGCCATTCAAGTGTCATTCGTCACTTGTAGCTTGGCCCTAAGAGAGATGGTTTGCCATTGCCTGCCTCTACAACCCTGATCTTCATTGGAGGTCTCCCATCCATTTACTAACCAAGGCTGACCCTGCTTAGCTTCTGAGATCTGATGAGATCAGGCTCACCTGGGCTATTCAGGTCAGGGTAATATAGATCTCATAGCAATTGTTTGTTTCAGACGATCCTTTGGTGTGTATCACAGACAAGATATATGAATGACACAAGTAGCTGGTGCATGCTTCCTCACATACTTACACTCTTTGTTGAAGGAAGACATTGTCTTTTGGAGGAAGACTTGGTGGAATAGAAAGCAACTTGATATGTCTCAGAAAAGGAGAGTTATGTTTCCTTGAATTTGCATTTGGCCAAGTAGATCTTCAAACTTGTTGCACTGATATTGTTTAGTCAAGATTGCTTCCATGCTCTTTACGAGTGTTTGCAAACCCAGACATATCATCCAGAGATAACACTGAACACTATGGTCAGTCTTGAAGATAAGAGACATTAATCTTTAGAAAGTTCTGGAATGGTAGCTCAACAGTTTCAGATTTTCCCGAGTCTGTGGCAGGAAACCTAACAGGGCACTTGATCTCCCTCCACAACATTTGTGGAACAAACTCTGTCCCTGCTTACAACAGTAACATAACAACAACAGCAACATTTGATTTCTATACCACCCTTCAGGACAACTTAATGCCCACTCAGAGCAATTTACAAAGTGTTGTTATTATCCTCACAACAATCACCCTTTAAGGTCGGCGGGGCTGAGAGAGCTCTGAAAGAGCTGTGACTGACCCAAGGTCACCCAGCTGGCTTCAAGTAGAGGAGAGGGGAATCGAACTAGATTCTCCAGATTAGAGTCCTGCTGCTCTTAACCATTACACCAAACTGGCATCAGTTCCCCCAGATTAAACAGCATGCAGTGACCCCTCCTTCCCCCACCCCTCACAACATATGTGGGACTGCCCCCCCCCATAACAGTAACATCTGGCACTTTTTTTTTTTTTTGGATACCTGTTCCTTTTATTTTAACACAAATTTTTACAAAGTAAACTTCCCGGTATTGTTATACAGGTTTCCTTTTTCCTTACCCTCCCCTCCCTCCCTTCCCTCCCCTAATCTTCTTCTGTCATTGCTTCAGCCACGGGCACAAGGTCCAAAGTTTCCAGTTAATATCCTTCTTGGCTTCTTCCTCCATGATCCAGTCAAAATAAGGTGACCACTTCTTATTAATCGAACTCTTCTGTTCCTCCCAGGTCTTCTCTTCAGTAAATAAAGGCACAATATCTGATTGTACAAATTCAGAGATAATTGTTCCAATTCTCCATAGTCCATTTGTTCTCATTTTTCCATCCCAATACTATCACAGCTTTCCCGGCTAATACCATAGCTTTGAGAACCTCTTGATATTTACTCTCTATTTTCTCAGTCTTTAGGGTACCCAGTGTCATTAGATTGTTATCTATTGGTATTGATACCCCTGTCTTACCTTTTATCCTATCCAGTACTTTCTTCCAAAATGTCTGCACTCTAGCGCATTCCCACCACATATGCGAATACCAGCCTTTAGCCTGGTTACAGTGCCAACAGTTCAAACTCATCCCCTGTACCATATTGGCTAATTGGGCTGGTGTCCTGTACCATTTCGTAAAATATTTCAGCTCCATTTCTCTAAACTTATCCATTTTAATCTTTTTCACCCCCGCCATTAATTTTTTTAAAGTTATTTCTGAGGTCAGCCCTTCTCTATGTCATTTCTCCTGAAGGCTTTTAATTATTGAGTCCTCATAGGTGGTCATTATTTTATATATCTTACCAACTAGCCCTTTACTTGTCTTCCTCTTCTCTTTATACAGTACTTCTGCAATTTCCTCCAAGCACCTTTCCCCCTTTTGCTGTTGCTTTCTTATTACACTATATAATCCCGTCAGTTTCAACCAATATTGTTTTCCTATTGTCTCTATTATCGTTTGCAGAGGTTTAAGTTGACCTCCTTCGTCATACATGTCCCTTACTCTAGTAAAGCCTTTTTCTTTAAGTACTTCCCACCAATGCGGGTCATTGGCTTCCTCATATATACTTTCTACTGGTGCCCAATCAGAAGGTTTACTTAACCAAATCGGTTGCCATTTCTTCCAAACCTTCAATACCGTTTTCCTAGGCCCCCTTGCTTTGACATATTCCTTGTTCACCTCTCTTGTAAAAATACCAAACCTCCCTACTCCCTGGTTTAGCTCATTTTCCAATCTAACCCATTTCTGGTCTACATCCTGTTCTATATCTGTAAGTGCTTTAATATTGAAGGCTTCATAATAATTTATTATGTTAGGTATAGTAACATCTGGCAGTTGAATAGCATACTTTTGTTGGTCAGACTCCAGCACCCCTTGTCCAGTCTTTTTACAACATTTGCGCTGATCTTCTTTTGTGTGACATCTTGTCTAGCTTGGAAGGTACTGTACAGAGCCACAGTGAAAACATGCCTCCCCAAATTTTTAATTTGCTGTATTTGAGGGTTTTCCCCCCACTCACTTTCCTGCAGTAACTGTATGTCTGCAATGAAGCTTTCTACATCTTCAACTGGGCCTCTTGTATCCCAGCTTCAATTTTGGCTTGTTAGAGCTGTACCAATTTAGATTGCAGTGGTTGTGTGTGCGTGTGTGTGTGTACATGCACATATTTTCAGTGAAAGATCTGATTCTAGAAGCAAACATTTTCTTATGCAAGGAATACTTGCCTTCTTAGTAATTTCTAATAAACGCAAATGCCGTATTTCCATAGATAAATCCTACTTGAGTCCATTGAAGTTAATGGACTGAATTCTGTCAGGTTCTTTTTTTATTCCATCTTCCTTATTCTCCTCATTACTACACACACGCACAAACACCCTGACAAATGGTTTTTTTTTTCCATACATGTCCTATGATGACCCTCAGCATAGTTTTTTGGGGGGAACTTCCTTCCTTTGTTTCACCAGTAGAAAATCTGGTCAGGTCCAACCCAATGTGATTACACTGTTAGTAATATATTGTTCTGTTGCCCCCTGTGACGAACTCAGCTTCAGATGCTGAGATTTCCAGAAGTGAAAGTATGATTGACATGTTTCCTTCCCCTTCCCCTGTGGCTAGCCTGAAATGGCAGTTGGGGATGGAATGTTGGGGAAGCTGTCAGTTGGAGTTGGAGAGAAAACAAGAGAGTGAAAGGGAGTTGGAGCCTGCCTTTAGACCAGCGAGGGTCAGCCAGAGAGTCCTCTGTGAGAGGAAATAATGTTTATGAAGCACTGTTAGTTGGACTAAAGTGGGGAAAACCAGCACTAACTCCTACTTAGACTCAAGAGATCTGGGAACTATAGTGGGCCAAGGAAGTGGGTAGAGAGGTGTCTCCCATTCAGTGCCAGGAACAGGGTTATAGCTCATAACTATAACGCCTGTCCAGTATCTAGGAAGGGTTTGTCTCAGTGGAGCACCTTTAAGTCTGGAGAGGAGGGAAAGTCTTGCTGTGTTTGTGTTTGAGTATATAAAGTGTAACATCTGTGAAGCAGTGTCAACCTCTGAAAGAAGCCAGCAACCTAGTGTTATTCCAAGTGTTTTGTGCCTCACACCAGTGAAGCTGCTGTATAAAAACTAGACACAGGAATGAACCAAAAAAATTTAACGACTCTGTGGTTCATGGTTCGGTGCTGACGACGATCCCAAGGTTGCGAACCGAAATGAACATTTTCCGTTGCCGAACCGATTCATGTTTCGCAGTTCGTAGGGTGCAGAATGGCCCCCGTTGCACTTAGAGAGCCCATATTCCCGGGGAGTGTTTTGCAGGTTCTCCTACAGCCATCAACCAAGTTTGGACAAGATTTCAAAAGGGATCTTGGAGTTATACCCTCTCCAATCCAAGGCCCCCAGGAAACTCCCACTCGATCCAATTAGAGCCACCGGTTGATGTTGGTCCAGTGTACAGAAGGTTGGTGCTGATGGCAGCAGCCCTGGCACCAGAGGGAGGGAGGGATTAGAGCCCTATCCCACCACTCCCACAGACCTGAACAGATTAGACACTAATACTGTGATCCTCAGCCGAGGTGCCCAGTGAGCTTGGCTCGAGGGCCTGGCAGCAGCCCTGGAGCCAGAGGAGATAGATCCCTATCCCCAAAATCCAAGCTCAATTATACTCTGTCTCTCTCCCCAAAAGCTAGCAAGTAGCTAGCAGCAGCTCTGTCGCACTCCACTGCTTGCTGAAAGTGAAACCAGAACTGGGAGTGCAGTGCTTTTTATAAGCTGAGGTCCCATAGAGCAACGCAAGAGGTCTGTGTTGGCCATTAGAGCTGCCTATCAGGGTTTGCAGGGATGAGATTGGAGTGTCCGCGGCTACAGAACACCCCCTCCCCCCTCCTTCCCCTGGGTGTCTTCTCCCAACTTGTAACCGTTTTGCAGCTCCATGTTTGGAAGGAAGACCTGCCGATCAAGGTAAGCTGGGCTTCCATTTGGGTTTCCAGGGTGACAGAAGGAGTGCAGACAGAGTTCAGGCATTCTCCCGGCTCCGTTTCCAGGGGAATTGATTGATGGCGCCTGACTGTCTGGCTTCCTGAACCGCGGCCAAACACACCAAACCGGGCTTCTTCCGACTGCTGGTTCGTTGGCCGTGGACAATCATGAACTGCCAGATAGCGATTGTGTGATCGCCAATTTTGTGGGTTTTTGAAGTTCGTAATGCAGTTCATGCCCATCTCTAATGAAAACCTTTCTGTTACTTAAATTCAAGCACCTGCCTACCTGCCTTCTGACTTTACCTACTGTAAATAAATCTTCAGTTGCGTTTTGAACCTCCCCAAGCCTTGTGTGGCAGTTTCTGCCAAAGGGAAGTGCAAACCCCTGATCTGTCCCCTACTAAGACTTGACATTTAATAATCCTTAAGGGTAGGACAAGAAGGAAAGTTGAAACTTAACATCAACCACACTACCAGAGGCTTCCCAGCCCAGTATACAGCTTCATAGGCTTAAAGAGGAGAAGTTTTACCTCAGGGTAGGGGAAGGTCAGCCTAAGCCTGAGTTGGATGTGGGTTTGTGGCACCCCCCATCCCCAGTTTTTGTTCTTGCTGATGAAATTTGTAGTAATTAGCAACCATATTGCCTTTTGCTTCTCCTTCATACCTTAATGAGTCACTGCAGTCTCCTTTTTATCATCTCCAAGGAGAAGTTTGGAAATGTGTTCCCATTCTGCCCCAAGGCAAAGGATAAGCAGTGCACATTTTCTTACTTCTGAGAACTCTGAATCACTTTAGCAAATAATTATTAAACCTGCAAATGCATTCCACGAAAGCGATTGGAGGCTTACCTGGGCTTTGAAGAAATTGTATAGGAAGGTTCAAGGCTGGAGAACAATTTTCGCTGTCATGGTATTGTGTTAAACAACCAAGTCACATATTAAGTATCAAACCAGGTTTATTTTATAAACTTAAAGACATAACAATGGCTTCTTCTCTCAGTGAATCAGACAAAATCTAAATCTGTCCTGAGAGACTACATCTCTTGACAAACAGTGTTTTCAACTCTGTTGAGCTTATTGAAACTAAGAACACTAGCGCTCATTAAGTTTCTTAAAGTGTTCTATAAGTTTTCTTTTTGCAAGAGAAATAAAGCATTCCTGTTGAATGGTACCAACAAGATGTCCTGGATATCTCCATTTCTAGGAAATCTTATTCCCTAACCTAGATGGGCTTGGTAGCCTGATTTTATCACATCATGGAAACTAAGAAGGGTTGGCCCTGGTCAGAATTTTGGTGGGAGACCCCCAAGGAGGCAGAGGCAGGCAATGACAAACTACCTGTAAAAGCCTCTTGCCTCAAAACCCCCAGCAAGGGACACCATAAGTCAGTTGTGATCAACAACATACATATACAGAGGAGATACCATAGCTTTGTATTTGAATCCTTGAATTGTCAAAATAAAAATTATGTTAAAAAATCTCCACTTTGGCCTATGGTAAAGCTGGTTGCACTCCTCCCCCCCCCCAGCTTGGGAAAATGTACATATTACTGAAAAAGTGCCTCTCTCTTTTTAAATGCAGCCATATTGAAAGAACTCTGTTAACCAAGCATATACTAATGCTATAATTTGTTTTAATGACTGTATTACTGAAAGGTCTGTTGAAACTAAAAAAGAATGGTCTCTAACAGCTAAGAAGAAATTATATTTTGTATTGCAGTAATTTTGACACAAGCTGTAGGCGTCTCCTACGCAAAAACGAGGAATATTGGAAGGTTCCATTTTGATTTCCACAGCAAGAGTCTGCATGCTTGCACTTGACAAAGCATTTAAAGTTACAGCTATTTCCTAAAGACACCTCAACAGGCACACTGCAGTATCTCTTTATGCATGGCAGGCTGACCTATATACTGAATAGGTCAAACTTCTAGACAATCAAAAGCCGTAACCTTCTGGGGCATCTCCTCAACTTCTCCTTGTCATGCTTGGTCAAGATTTGCTCCATGTAGAGGAGTGGGGAATCAAATCCGGCTCTCCAAATATTTGCCGCTCCAGATTTGTTCAAGGTGGTTTCTCATAACCACATATACAGTAAAACAATACAGCCAAGCTAATGATATACAAGAAGCAGCAGGGTAACAATAAGACATCAACAGAAAAGGAGTGTAATCAGATTTTTTTTTTTTACAAACCCCCCTCAAATAATCTATTTTAAAGGCAAAAATAGCAAGTTGAAAGGCTGTCATCTTGATAGTAAAATAGCAGAAGAAGACCAACCCCCAAACTGGTAATTTACAAAAGCAAAGGCTCTGGCCTGGTGCTGGAAAGTTGATAGATTTGGAGCCAGATGGAAAGAGATATGTAGCACTTTACTGCTAATGAATCTAAAGCAAATACTGGTTAAAGAGGAGGTTATAGATTAGACATGGGCACGAACCACAAAAAAAACCCAAACCATGCGGTTCGTGGTTCGTGGATTTCCATGAAGCAGGAACCACAAACTCCCATGAACTGGGGCAAGTTCCTGAACCAGTTCATGGTTCGTGGGGTTCAAATGCCTCTTTCCGGCTGCTTAGCAGCAGGGAAAGGGGCATTTAATCATTTAAAGGGCCATTTCCTGCCGCTTGCAAGTGGCAGGTCCCTTTAAACTATCAGCTGGCAGGCGGGGGCGGGGAATCCTCCCTGCCACCTGCCAGCTGGTAGTTTAAAAAAACCTGCTGCTTGCAAGCAGCAGAAAAGTTTAAATGGCCATTTCCCCGGGGGGATGGCCATTTAAACTACCCTTTAATACGAACCAAACGAACCAGTAGACCAGTTCGTGGAATTTCATGGAAATGAGCTTCCACGAACCACTGGTTCACGAACCACTAACCAGGCTGGTTTGTGGGTATTCAGATTCGTGCCCATCTCTAATATAGACTCATTTATTTGCCTCCTTAAAAAAAAACAAAAAAAACCCTACATGAAAGTCTTTGAACAAGATGATGGAGGGGGGGAAAGACAATTGTAATTAGAGTTAATGCAGAATGGGTAGGGGGATCAGCAACTTTATTTTCATTAAAAAAAATTCTACTAGACTGTTTTTTGTAAGTCAGAGCCATTCAAACTACTGGGGCTTTAAAGATACCTGGTGATTCTGTTGATTGCTTTGTTGCCTCACTGTGATAGGACTTGTAGTCTCTTGGCAAATAAATTCTCACTAACCAATTACTTATGCTAATAGTGGCCTCTATATGAAAACGTTTGTCTTTGATGTTTCCTAATAGAGCAAAAAAAGAAGAAGTTACAACCGTATTTATTGTCTGTGTTATAGTCTGACTGAATATTCGAATGACAGGTCATTCTCAAATTCACCAAACTTTTTGTTGGCAAGCAAGCTAAATAGTTCCCATGGTTGTTTCTTGATGTCTGCAACAATTAACAAATTGCTCAAACAAAAAACAGAGGCATATGAACTTTCAGAGCACCAGAGTCACCACCAGAAAACAGAAAATAAACCATTAAAAGCGATTTTTGCAGCTTAAAGTTCATCCACAGTACTATTAGCTTTAAGTCCAATTTAGAACTGTCAAGAGGAATATTTACCATCGTAATTTCAGATCATTATCTTAGCATTCCAAGGCAAATAGCCACAATTTAATTCATTACTGCTCACATTACATCTTTATTTTCCACCAACTGGTAGATGACATTTTGCATGCGACTGGGAAGAAATGCTAATTAGACCAGGGTTCACCCTTACACTTTTGTATCTTCCCAGTGTTTGTGTTTCGCTGCAGTAACGAAAGAACATTCCTAGGCATCTGATCAGTTCCATCGTCTCCCTAATTCCACACCTAACCCTGCCTAACAAAAGACTGACCAAGGGAAGGTGGCAAAAAAGATCAAGGATAAAGTCACCCCCCTTCCCAATGCTTTCTTGTTATCTATCTACCTTCCTGATAGGTGTCTTCGGCTGGCAGAAAGGAATGACCCCTTTTTCATCATCCCACCCACACACCTTAATTTAGAAAATCTAAAGTGATCTCTGGAGTGGAATAGGATACACATTAATATGCAAATGAACTGCCAAGAAAGTTCAGATTTGCATTTAGACTGGACAAAGGAGGGAGGAAATGGCTCTTCTCATGCTGTTTCCTCACACCGCTACAATTTTACAAATTACTAATCCCAGAAATGATGCCAAGGGGGACACACTCATTACCATTCATTTATTCTCAGATGGGCTTGATTCGTCTCAATATGCCTGACATTATACTTCAAACCTGCTTATTTAGAGTACAGTAGGATTCCAGTTGTCTTGCCAATAGTAGAATAATGACTGACAGACAGACAGGAAGGAAGGAAAGTAAAAATAAAGAAGATAATCCCCTTCTCTTGGAGGTGGGAATAGCGGGAGGTTGGCTGTGAAAATACCATGTGTTTGTTTCTATCAGGAATAATTTTTACATCTAGAACAACTGCTGAATGGTTATTAGCAGATAATATATTTTACAACTGTGGATTTTGAATCAAAGAAGATATGTACACTGAATTCCAAATGGACTTTCTGTTTGAAAATAAATGTTTAGGAGAGAAAAGAATCTTTAAGACAGAGACATGCCTGTCGAGGAACCATTCTTTCCATCTTTGCTCTTCCTGTAGGGTCCCCTTACCTTTCCAGCGGGAGGCAGGGGACCTGGTGTTTACCTTATCAGCAGTCCCATGATGCTTCTCATGCTTGCGCCCCTGCATGATGATGCCATTTCCAGGAAGTTACATCATCGTGCAGGCACGGGGACATGCACATGCTTTGCAGCAGGCCAATTTGGGCCTGAAACAGCCTGCTGCAAAGCGTGTGAGCACTCTTGGGGCAGCACAATGTCATCATGCCCAGGAGTAATGTTATTACACTGCCCCAGGAGCATGCCCAGGAGGCCTGATCCCACACTCCCCCCTCCTGTTGGCCAGGTGAGTACTGGTGGGGGGTGGAGGGTGTAAGTGGGGTATCCCCATGTCCACCGGGGAAATGAGATCCCTATTAGGACCAAGCTACAAGTGACAAATGACACAGGTTGGAAACTTGTCAGCTTCCCTCAAGTTTTGATGGGAAATGTAGGCATCCTGGTCTTGCAGCTTGGCTCTCCGACTGCTGTCCAATGGACTTTTCAACTGTCCCTTGTCCAACATTCTGCCAAGCTGCCTACATTTCCCATCAAAACTTGAGGGAAGCTGACAAGGGTCCAATCTGTGTCATTCGTCACTTGTAGTTTGGCCTCATATATGCTGCAGGACAGACTGAATGACCTCACAACCCATCTACAGCTGCAGAGAGGATGTTTTGCCCTGGCACCTTCCTCCTTTGCCTAAGGCAAATTGATCTGAAGCTTTAACACCACATATGTCTTTTATACCAGAGTCTTGCCCATAAAGGCAAATTTTACTAAGGTAACATAAACAGCAGCTAATGAGTGCAAGGTTGACCGAGATTTATGTCTGCCCAGCAGGGATGTCTCAGGTTTTGAGGCTGGTTGCTTGACAAAAGGGGAGCATCCAAGGAAAGCAATATGCTCCATTTTTTTCTAGTCTCATTGGGGAAAGGCCTTTTGGTTTGTGTCCATGAAAGCCTAAGCAGACCACACCAACCCCCACCACACGCACAGTCTGAATTACTGAATTTCTACAAATACTGCTTCACCCCCCCCCCCCAACCAGTTTGCTTTATCAGAAATATGGCAGCCACCTACTCCAATCCGAGTAAAGTGTCTTCTCTCAGCTTTATAGCTAAGGTTTCCACTTCTGGTTTGGGAAATTCTTGAAGGGTTTTTTTTTTCTTTTTCTTTTTCTTTTTTTTTGGAAGGGTAGAGGGTTGAATTTGGGATGGAGAGAGAGCTCAGTGGAGTGTGTGAGGTCACCCTTGGGTAGGAGGAAAGAAACTTCCATTCTGCTGCTGGAAATTTGAGTCTGGATTCAACTCTATGTTTACACCAATAAATCAATGTTGTACATTACTCATATAAATGATAAGTGTAAATTACATAGACATAGGTCAATAAGCCCCATATATTTACAAAACTGAGAAAACCAGAGAACACTAAACCAGCTGCAAATATATGAACAAATGTAAAATATAAATATGAACACACCTACTTATCCAAACATGTAGGGTTCCCTTTCTGTGAGCAAGATTTGTTTTTTAATTAAGTACCCTTCATGGTCAACTTTCAGAAGCCATACTGTAAATTTTCAGAGCGGTAAACTGTCTACTCTGTCATCCAATTAATTGGCAAAAATGGTTGTCAGCCTCTGTAGAATGCCCCCCTCCAGTTAAAATCTAGGGTAGATCCATTAATTTGGCAGTGATTTCCAAAATATTATTAGATCTACTTTAACTAGTGCAAGTATTCTAAGGAAGGTACCTGATGGGACTGGGTCTTACATGCAGCTTTCTGAAATCTAAATAAATTATATCAGCTGCATTCCTTCGGTTTAGTAAACCAGATGTTATCTATTTATTTTACAAGATTTCTTCATTGCTTCACAACTTTAGTGAGATTTCAAAGCTGTTCACAGCATCTGTGAAACACATAACAATACTAAAAAATGTAGGAAAGCACAACGAAACCACCAAATCAAAACAAAATCAGTTCAATGGCCCATATCCAAATGCAGTGTTCCAAGCCAGTTTCAAATTCTCTTCACGGGTGGGTAACAATTTCTACTGATTCCCACCTCCCACTGCATCCCAGAGAAATACCCACTAAGATTTTTTTCCTTAGGTATCACCATTTCCTTAGAAACAGAATAGCAATCAAAGTGTGTATAGGTGCTGAGAGCTGAAAATTGGAGAATAAAAGCTATTACATGAGAATAAAAGCCATAAATGAATATAAAAAGAAACAAAATCGGAATCGATTCCTACTAAATATTCGTATTTTGGGGGCTGTGTGAAGTCTGAAATAAAGAGGGTCCACATTTATTTATTTATTAAAATATTCTTGCTCCACTTTTCTCCTCAGTGGTGACCAGCTTACAATGTCATTCTTACTGCCTCCATTACATTGTCGCAATAGCCCTGTGAGATAGGTTAGACTGTGAGAGAATGGGCCAAGCTACAAGTGAAAAATGACACAGGTTGGACACTTATCAGGTTCCCTCAAGTTTTGATGGGAAATTTAGGCAGCTTGGCGGAATGTTGGACAAGTGACAGTTGAAAAGTCCATTGGACAGCAGTTGGAGAACCAAGCTGCAAGACCAGGATGCCTACATTTCCCATCAAAACTTGAGGGAAGCTGACAAGTGTCCAATCTGTGTCATTCGTCACTTGTAGCTTGGCCCAATGACTGACCCAAGGTCACTTAGGGAATAGATCTGATTCTAGATTCCCCAAATCCTAGTTCAGTACTATACCACTCTGGTTCTCTCCCTCTTTCACTAAACTAAGGCTGTATCTACACATTACAAAGCCCTCGTGTTTTGGGGGGAACAACACAAGCTTCTACTGTTTTCACATCCTAAATCCCTCATAAAGTCACCTCTATTGGCTCCATTATGAAACTTGTGTGTTGTTGCTGTGTAAGTAACAGGAGTTTTACAAAAGAGCCCATAGCAGCTCTGTGGGGTGATCTGAGGATGCACATTGGAGAGGCTGAAATTAAAGCTGCTTCTCCCATGTGCTGTGGTCACACAAACCAAAAAGAGTGGGTGTGCATCTGAGAGGCACAATAATAATATAATAAATAATAAAACTTGATTTGTATACTGCCCTTCAGGACAACATAATGCCCACTCAGAGTGGTTTACAAAGTATGCCATTATTATCCCCACAACAAAACACCCTGTGAAGTGGGTGGGACTGAGAGAGCTCCAGAGAGCTGGGACTGACCCAAGGTCACCCAGCTGGCTTTAAGTGGAGGACTGGGGAATCAAACCCGGTTCTCCAGATTAGAGTCCTGTGCTCTTAACTACTACACCAAAGTGGCTCAAAAAACCCATCACACATAAAATGCAAAGTCCTTTTGTTGTTCCTCAACAAACAAGAGCTTTGAAATGTGTAGATGGACCTTAAGAGGACCACAGGTGAGTGAAAATTATTTTACTATTTTATTATTTATTATTTATTTAATTCAATTTTTAGCCCTCACTTCCTCCCTGCAAACGGGCTCAGGGCGGGTTACATCAGACATAAATACAATTTAAAATCACAGTAAAATCATACAGCCATAATACACATAAATTTTACATTTTGCAGTTTGTAACCGCCAAGATGGCGGTCCTCATCCTTAACATCCACCTCTGCTGACAGTACATGGGGGAGGAAGGGAAGGGAAGGAGGGGGCAACGTTTGAGTTGGATTGTTTCATATAGGGGGGCAAGATGATAACACAGTACCATCCCAAAAGGTGACTGGTAGGGAGGCTCACCAGATGGCATAGAATGGCCTTAACCATATGCCTGGTAGAACATCTCTGTCTTACAGGCCCGCCAAAAGGATAGAAGGTCTTGGCCAGCCCAAGTGTCCACAATGAATGAGTGTCCAAAATGAAAAGTAGAGGCAGATAAGGAATGTGAAAAGCTTGAAAACCCAGTCTTTCTCTTGTCTCGGTGTTGTCAATTAAAAGTTGATGTTTTCACTTAGTTTTATTTTGGTTTGCTTTCCCCCCCTCACACACTGCTATGCCATCTGTGATATTTACATTTCTTAATAACTTTCTCAATAGCTCTCATTTCTATGTAAGAGGATCAAAATTCTCCAAGGGACCCTGCCTAGCTATATGGTGAAAGACAGTACTGCAGGCTGAGAGCGTTGTCTGTCGCCACTACAAATGGTTTTGCCCCCTATCACATCTTCACTGGAACAAGCCCGTTCCCTTCAGTTTTTGCTGTTGAACTTATATTGCAATCAACTGTGGTCATTATTAGTTGGATCCTGTGACTCCTTTCTGCCAAGTCATCTTCCAGCACAGAAGGACTTCCTTCATCAAATACCCTTTCTCTATCAGAAGAAGATTTTCTCCGTCAGAAAAGTAATCATTCTCCATTGGAGGACGTCTTTCTCCCTTTAAGGAAGTCTTGGTTTAAGAATTGTAGGCTTGGATCCAGTGGAAGATGTCTACATTCTCTAGGGACCTAGCACACATGCAAATATGGAACAAAATGATGCTGACCCCACACATGCAATTTCTGGGCACTATAAGGAAGAAGTCATGACCTGGATCGTCTAGTTATCCCAATCTCATCAGATTTCAGAAGCTAAGCAGGGTCAGCCCTGATCCATATTTGGATGGGAGACAACTGAGTCAGTCCATGGTTACTATGCAGAGGCAGGCAAAGGCAAACCACCTCTAAACATCTCTTGCCTTGAAAACCCTACGGAATTGTTGTAAGTCAGCTGTGACTTGATGGCATACACACACACACACACACATAAGGAAGAAAAGTACTAGGGTTGGCTACTGCAATCTGCAGGTGGAAGGAGCATTGGATTTTCCCTCCCCTTCCTCTCCATAGGAAGTCTTTCTAATCCCTAGCACTTGCATGTGCTAATAGCCACATGAGTTTGATGGCTGCAATGATGAGAGGAGAGAGGGGCTAAGTCACTCCTTTCTCTTCCATCAGTTGAGCTCCATTCATGCAAGAGACAGAAAGGGCTCTCTCATTCCCTTCTCCCTATTCACTACAGCACCCTGCTCCGCATGCTACTCACTCCAAATTCATTCAAAAATCAGTGTCTTCCACTGGATCCACCTCAATGTGTTGCAGAAGGTCTTGTGCAACCAGAACTGCACTTTGTCCAGGGTTTTTTTCTGTGAAAAGAGGTGGTGGAACTCA
Source organism: Eublepharis macularius (assembly GCF_028583425.1). NCBI lineage: Eukaryota > Metazoa > Chordata > Lepidosauria > Squamata > Eublepharidae > Eublepharis > Eublepharis macularius. The sequence goes on along the minus strand of NC_072805.1, from coordinate 26,331,722 downwards.
GTAGGTTGGCAGCACACAGGGCAACTCCCGGCAGGAGGTGGTGCCCCTGGTACCACATGCATGTGCACAAAGCGTGCATGTGCTGCTGGGACCACACAATGACATCACTTACAGGAACTGACATCATCGCACAGGGTGCAGGACCCCCAGGAGCACTTCTGCAAGGGAGGGGAGTTTAAATTGCCCTCTGTGCTGCTGGTGATCTAAACTCCCCCCTTGCTCCAGCTGACTGGCATCAGTCAGCTGGAGCAAGGGGGGATTTTAAAGTTTAATGGTCACCAACCATGTGACCATTTTCTAGAGGTGCTGGAACTCCATTCCACCATGTTCCATCTGAAAAAAAAGCCCTGGCTATGTCTAAATTTACACTTGCACATCTCTGATTCCAAGCCAGTGGATCTAACTTAGCAGAAGGAAGTCATAGGATCTGACCCAATATATTTATTTAGGACGCTTATCTTACAGTGTTGCTCAGAGGCTAAAATAGAGTGGAGGAACCATGTAGGGTATTCTGCATTCCTTGGAAGAAGGGAAGGGTAAAAATTTTAAAGATTCCTATTTTGTCTGGCAGCAAGCAGGAATGGAAAGTGGACAAAAGGACTTAGTGCAACCCTAAGCAGAATTATGCCTGCTTAGTGCAACCCTAAACAGTAACACTGTTTAGGGTTGCACTGTTAGACTATAACAGCGGGAGAGAGATGCTGCAGTGGCATCTCCAGGTTGTTGAGCTATTAGACACAGAGACACATGTCTCTGGGCTACAACTCAGAAACTCCATGAATTAGGGGACAAACCCGTTTAGCGCTGAGTGATTCAGCAATTGGACGACAGAAACTGCAAAGCTACAAGCAATAATTTCTTCTCCTCTTTGACTCTGTTTCCCTCATACAAATAACTCAATTTTGTTCCCCAACATTTGCCCGTTCACAAAAGCAGTCCTAAAGGTTTAATCTCTGTGCCCAAGTCCATTGCCTTCACTGCATTCAAAGCCCAAGTGTTTTTTAATCAAGTGGCATGAATGGAATGTTTAATGAAAGAGCTTAACCTTAGATCAATGTAACTGATGACCTGCTCTGTTTATTGTGTTTGCCAGAACAGGAACCTAAAGCAAAATTTGATAACGAAAATGAACAAGAATTGAGGGGCCAGTCGTCGGCCTGCATACATTTCCGAAGCCCTATTGAATTAATTGAAGTTCTATTGATTTAGCCGCTAAAGGTCTGAGGCTCATTCTGTAATTTCAGGTTCCAAATATTGACAAAAATGGGGAAAGAGGAGGGGGGGGGGACAAAAATTGACACAAAGTCATTCACTAATTCTTACTATTTTATATTTACCCAGGAACTGTTTCTCTGCAGCTGGTTCAACCTGTGGAAACAAGATTGCTCCCCACAGGAATTTCCTTGTGTGAATATCTCAGTGATTAGATTCATACACTCACCTAAAAACCAAGAAAATTATGGGGCAAAACAACGTCAAGGCAGAAGTTGCTTGTAGATCAATAAATATTACATCAGCTTTTTACAGAAAAGCTTCTCTAAAGGACATGGGATTAACCAAAGTTATCGGAAGGTAAAGTGAAAGAGGGGGAAGGAAGCTTATGGAAAGTTCCTCTGACCTGTAATGCAGATATTGATTTTAAACTAGGAATCCTTTATAATGTGTGTCTGCCTCATGTTTACAAAATGTAGCCTCATTTCTCACCAATATCCATTTCAAAAAATGCATATCTAATACTCTTCTGAATTCCCATAAAGATTTAGAATCTATGTGGTTCAGTGGTCCAAACAAAGGAGGGAAATCCAGAGCCAGTCAATCAATTTCGTTTTACTTAAACCCAAGGTCATCAACAAGAACTACCATATGAGAGATGATGTGGTGTAGCGATTAGAGTATCCAGTTAAGATTTAGGAGACCCCACTCTGCCATGAAGTTACTGGGTAACTTTGGGCCAGTCATTCTCTCAGCCTAACCTGGGTCGACAAGCCTCCCATTATGGTGGAAGGCCACCAGCCAATTGACACTGATGCCTGCCATCATTCAAAATAGTGATGCAAAAAGGAGGAAGGTGAATCCCACAGGGATTTGGAGAATGCTCATATATGAAATGTTGCCTTGTATGGACTTGTATGGACATTTGTGAATGGATATTTATGAATTTGTTATATTGTGGGAATATTTATGAATTGTCAGCACTTTGCACTTTCAATTGCACTTATAAATTGACTCATTGTATTATAAATGGCATGAAATTGATTCTTTTGTTCCCTGTGGGATTCACCTTCCTCCTTTTTGCATCATAGTTTATTACAGGGACGGCCTAATTCTCTGATCATTCAAAATGGTGGCAGAAGAAAAATAAAAAGTAAAATCACTGTAGACCTCTGTGTTGGTATGTAACTTCCAGGCAGTGAAAATGGGTAGTTCTAGGAATCGCCTAAAACTCTATGGTAAAACCATAGTCACAATGGCAAGGTGACTGATATCACAGGCCCCCCCATGACCATCCTGGTAGTTGCCAGGTCATGGCTATACATACCACCCTGAGCTCCTTGGGGAATAGTTGGATAAAAGTACTTTTCATAAGTAAAAAGGGAAGAAATGGAAGAGATCAAGTAGTGAAGTGGCTAGAGTGTTAGGCTATAGTCTTTGAGACCGGGGTTCAAGTCCCCTCTCTGCTATGAAGCTTGCTGGGTGACCTTGGGCCAGACAGTCTCTCTTAACTTCACCTACTTCATCAGTGAGGCAAAGAGGAAAATTATGTAGGCTACCTTGAGGTCCTTGGATGAAAGGTAGGGGTCAAAATGTCCTAAATAAATAACAGTAAAGAGTGTCCTACAAAAAACAAAGCATGGGGTTGCAAGGCAGATCAGCAGAACAGAACTCTGCCTCTGCAGCCAAGGTAAGTGACATCGAGATAATATTAATGTAAAACCACATTTTTGTGTACCTCCTCCCAGGAAGGAAGTGACAGTGGATTGGCAAATTCATAAACCCAGATTAAAATTACTTCATTTGGACAAGTTTTACGCCACCTTTGGCCTTTTCCTTCAGGTTTCCTAATGACATTTCAAATATAAAAGAAAAGTAAAAAGTAACACCATAAAACAACTAAGGCCATTTCCACACTACTCACCTTCATCCGGAATGGGGCACAACGTCGTGAACAAACCACGGAAGATAGCGTCTTCTCACACGAGTTTTCCGCGATGTCACACAAAACTTGTGCGAGAAGACGCTATCTTCCGCGGTTTTTTCGCAACGTTGCACCCCGTTCCGGATGAAGATGAGTAGTTTGGAAACAGCCTAAAAATACCAAATTTTTAATAAAAACACCCTGGAAGCAGCAATAAAATTATCTCCATTTTCTGACAGCTGACAGGCCAATAGGAATGCCACACCATACTCCAAAACAACTACTGAAAAAAAATAGTTTTTAACTTTCCCTTGCCAGAATAAAATGGAGCTGGCCTGGAAGATTGCTCTTTAAAAGATAATTGCCTATTGAATGTGCCACCACTGAAAGGCCCAGTCACTCATTCCTTTGTCTCCTCCAAGGATTGTGAACGCAAGTTATATGACAAGCTTTTAAACTGTGATACTGAACCAACTTGCCTACCCACTGCTGATATTATAAAGCCCTCATCAGCAGTCGCTGACTCACAAGAATGGCTTCAGTTTTTAAATATACAACTCCACTCCCTGGCAGACCATGCTTCGTTGTTGTTCAGTATTGGAAAATGTGACTTCCCCGGTGAAATATTTACTCCCGTTATCTCAAATTCTGCTAATTGACTAATGAAGGGCTTTGGAAGTTTAGGAGCACATAATATGAGGACACACTAGCAACACTGGTTCTCCATGAGAAAATGTTTAATAAGTTCATACATTCTTGGTTGAGTTCAAACAGTTTTAAAGGGATCCTTTGTCTCCATTGGTCAGTGGAGGCACCAATCACAGCTCAAGGGGGTCAATGAACTGTTTATATTGATAAAATATAAAATATATATTCAGTCACAGGCTAATTTTACTTATGGATTTTCTCAAGGATGTGGGAGTGAGAACAGGCTGAAAGAAAGCTGAAGTGTTTCATTATTTCTACTGATCTAACTGTTTTGCCTTTGATCTTTCATTGAGTTTTGTAAGAAACAGTTCCTTGTTAAGATCCAGAGACTTTCCGTTGTATCTGCTGTCCTCACAGCACAGCAATTCAGCTTCAGATGAAAGAGAGACTCAGAAGAAGGCTTCATTTGTTGATTTCATTGTATGAGGAGGTTCATCTGAGAGGAGGCACCCTTTGAATCATGTACAGAAACAAACTAGGAACTAGAGCAGTTCTTCTAGTACAGTGTAATGTGATTCCATTGTATTATATTTTGAACCAACTGGATTTTCCGAACATGCATAGCATGTGATGGCAATCCAGACAAGAGATGGGCACAAACAGCAATATGAACAAAAAAAACCCACGAACAGCCCAATTTGCTGTTTGTGAACAAGCTGTTCATGAGGCCCCATTCTAAACAAACAGGTAGTCGTTGCAAGCCTCGTTCATTGCTCTTCGTCAAGCCAGATAGTCTGGCATCTCCAATCAATTCCCTTGGCAACTTAGGCAGGGATTGTCTGAACTCTGTCTGAACTCCTGCTGTTGCCCTGGAAACCCCAATCTAAGCCCAATTTAGCTTGATAGGAAGGACTTCCTTTCAAGTGTGGAGCTCCAAATTTGTTACAACAAGGGAGCAAAGACCAGGGGGAGGGGGGCTTTCAGCTCTGGCTTTGGAGAGGGAGAAACAGCTGCTGTTGGCATTTTAATAGAGAGAGTGCATTGGAGCTTGAATTTTCTTTGTGTGTGGTGGGATAGAGATCTACTCCTTCAAGTTCCAGGGCTGCTGCCAGACTCTGGGCCAAGCTATTATTTATTATTGGTACCTTTCCTGCTGCCTGCTCAGGTCAGGTTTCTGGGAGTGGTGCAGGGAGTGGTGGAAGTAGGGAGCAGGGAGTAGGGATCTTGACTTGGGTGATGGCTGGAGGAGGGCCTGCTAGCCCCCACAAACAGCCAACCACGAACATGTTCGTGAACAGGGCCATGTTCATGGTTGTTCGTGAGTCCCTGTTCGTGGATGGCAATGAACAATGAACATCATGTTCATTTTTTTTTCTGTTCGTGCCCATCTCTAATCCAAACTAGAGTTTACCAGGATATAAATATTTGACATCATATAATTTCTCTAGAATCAATCTATCCAAGATAGATTGTAGTCCAATCTATCATGCCAGCATTCTGCTACCTCATTATTCTCTGTGTGTGAAACAAACCCTATTCTCAATTGCATGGTTTGATAAACTATCAAACCTGATATTTGATATTCAGTTTCAAATCCCTATTTGATATTTAAAACCCATGTTCCATGCAATTCTGAGCAAGTTCTGCAATAACTTCAAATAACCTAATATTCCAAGTTATATCTTAATAAACAAATATTTTCCCCTACTTGCACCATTGGCTTTTTTGCCTGCTCTATGATTAGTGTGACCCTCTTCCTTCAGAATTAAGGTTTCCTTCAGAATTAAGGTCAACCAAGTCTTATCAGTTTTCTGGTTTTATGAATGGTGGTGGAGAGTGCTGTCAAGTCATAGCTGACTTATAGCAACCCCTACTAGAGTTTTCAAGGCTAAAGACTAACAGAGGTGGTTTGCCATTGTGTCTGCATACCTGGTCCTCACTGGAGGCCTCCCATCCAATCACTGACCAAAGCTGACCCTGCTTAGCTTCTGAGATCTGACAAGATCAGGCTCACCTGGGCTATCCATGTAAGAGCAGTTTTATGAGTAGGACAGTCATATATTAAGCTATTTTACTATATACTTATGTAAAATCCATGAGTTTTGGAGACATTTGAATGTCAGGTTCCAAAAGAATCCACTTGTGCTGTTTTGTATTTAAACCCGCAGTAAGGGCTGTTTTTTTCCCATCAACGTTACATGCAAAAGGATTAAATAGTACAATAAAATGTATTGATGCAAAGAATTGTGAAAACAAGATCCCTCACCATCCACCCCAGACTACAACTCCTGTAAGCAGAACCATCATAACAAAACCAAAAACTTTCTGCAAAATGCCAATTATTTAAACTGTTTTTGTTTTGAGGTACCATTTGCAAGCTGGTACTCTTAACGAACAGTACTTCCTTGCTCCTTGCCTTTGCCCTTCCACTCTTGCATTGTAAATTCATGTCAATCTCCACTCTCCAATTATGGAAGAGCTTTTCATTTAAATTGCCATCTGGTGGGCCTTTCTTCTGGAGTAAGTTTGCCTTCTATATTCCAGTTTCCTTTATCCATTACAATGACAACAGCCAAGAGTTTTTAATTAGGAAAAAAAGTATGAAGAGAGAAGATGTATCAGTGCTAATTTTGAACTAGGAATTGCCCAACATTTTCTTTTTTTAACAGTTTCAAGTATGTTTTCATTGTTAGGTTTAAATATTACTTTTTAATGTTATAATACATATGACATTTGTACATATAGTGACGGCATATGTATTGAATACTATTGATGTATTGATTTCCAGATAACTTTGAACAATATGTGCATTTTACAGGTAAAATAGGTGCAAGGAAATGGAAAATGGCATAAAAATAAAAGAATAATGGGTTGAATTTGCACAATGGTGAAATGAAATCCTTTTTTAAAAGATAGATTGAAATAATAGGAATGAAAAATCCCAAATAATCCTTACTTTGAACATGAAATGTAGCTTTGACTTTTATGTGAAATTTACCAGGGTAAAATTCATTTTTTTTTCCTTTACAAGCTTGGAATATTTACTGACTGGAAAGGTTTTGTGTAGGAACCCAAAAAGTGACATGACATTATATTCCCAACTGGGGGAAAACATACTGGACTGACCTTCATAAATAAAAGCTTTGTCATCATAAAGAGCGACAAAGTGAGATGGTAGATTTTAAAAGATAATCCTAGAGACATCAGTGTTTTGTCTCCAACCTCCAAATCAGTGAATACTTTTTTAAAAAAATGAGTAGGAAAGAGATTTAAGGATAATAGATTTTAAAAGAAACGTGACTTAATAGGAACTTCTATTATCTGAAAGAAGCACCCAGATAGATGTAGCTAGGTTCTTGGAAACCACGCAAATTAACTGGAAATAAAATATACTTGCCAAGTAGCAATAAATGCATAGAGTAAAGATCAGAATAATAAATACTGGGCATACCCCACCCTTCACATTTCATGTAATCCGCATAGGAACCTATGTATATACTTACACACTACTGGGGATTCAGAGTGACTTACAAAAATACCAGTTTTTAAAAAAACAAAATACAAAGTAAATAAATGGCAGGGGGCACAGGCTGCTCTGAGATCCACCGGGGCAATCTCTTAGGGACACAGGCCTCAAGTCATGGGATATGAGCCAATGGGCAAAAATATATATTATAAATTGGAATAATAGTACTTTGCTCAACTAATTAGACACTGTTTTTATGGATACTTTCATAGCTAAACTTTTGTCATTTTAAAACACTTTTCAGATATCAGATATTTTTATCCCTCGTAAGATTGCATAGAAAGAGTTTAGATTTGTTTCAGGCTTTCACATTAATGAGATGAATCTGATTTCCCTTTAATTAAGTTAATCCAATTGGAACATTTTGGCATAATAACAGAATTTTTTTTTAAGTATAAGAAACTGAATGTGACAATCCATCTTCCACAGTTTATCTTCTTCTGTTGAGGTGCTCAGGCATTTTGAATTAATTCTTTCCCCCTTGTTTTATTTATTATCCATTTTTAAGATTATTTTTTTATGCTCTTAGTGGGCATTCATGAGATTCCTTGCCGTTATACCTCTTTGGAACATACTCTGCATATTGCAACACAAGCGGGACTTGCCAATTTGCCATGGATGTTTGCTGCCCTTCAAGCAAGCCGTGCACTGACATTTTAGCACAGTTGGGAAGGAATGTGAGGCAAAAATTAATCATTATAATTTCAGATTCATGTTTTGGGGGAAATTTGTACCCTGATTACTGGTTTTGGGGTAGGGCATTACTGGTTCAGGATTCAAATCCATGCTGGTTTTCTGGTTCCAGAGTAGAGATGGGCACGATCCGCATTACGATCGAAAAAAACCCACGATAATGGCGATCGCGCGATCGGGACCCGGCGGATCGTGCTCGGGCACGGCCAACGATCCAGTGGTCGGGGGGGGGGGCTGGATCGGGGCTTGATCAGGGCGATTGTGCCCGTATCGGGAAGCCAGACACTCAGGCGCCAGCAATCTATTCCCCAGGCAATGGAGCCAGGGGAATGCCTGAGCTGTGTTTGCCCTCCTTCTGTCGCCCTGGAAACCCGAGTGGAAGCCCAGCTTTCCTTGATCAGCAGGGCTTCCTTCCAACCACGGAGCAGCAAAGCAGTCACCAGCTGGGAGAAGACAACCAAGGGAGGGAGGGGGAAGGGGGTGTTGGCACCAAATTTGCACATAACACAGTCCTCGCTCTCATCTAAATAACTCAAAAGTTTCTAGAAGATTGAAAAGAGGGGTTCCATTTTATAGCCCCCCAAATAGGTGCCTTCCTGCACAGGCACCTATTTCCTACTGATTCCTAAAATGGCAGTCAAGCAGTAGCCTAGCAGAAAAGTGCTGCTGGCCAGCTACTGGCCTTAAAAAAAAACTGTCTGCATTCATACCTTTCCACTGAAAACTGAACATTTGTGATTCTTCCTTCTTGCAATCTATTGTTTGTTTCCTTCCATAAAAGCTTTTTTTACAGATTCCCACCCCCATCCCATTAAATGTGCCTGTCGTTATTTCCTGTTCAGGATTTTTCTCAGGGAGGGGACTGGAGTGGCTATATTTCAATCAAATGAAATCAAAATTGCAGCAGAGCTAATACTGCCTGTCCATTAAAGAACTCCCATGATTCAAGCAAAATGGACCAAAGGGTCCAAGTCTATGGGGCCCTGATCAAGTTCACCTACCACTGTAGTTGCAGAGAAAAAAATTGCTCCATCTCAACAATGGAGGAAGGAAGGAGAACTGCAGCTCTCTGAGGCTTGTCTTCAAAGATAATTGTTTGGGAGCTCTCTGTGCTCCTTCTTTGCAAGGGTCCAATTGAAAGAGAGAAATGCTATTACCCAGTTGCCTGCTGCATTGGTGATAATAAGCACCTGCACATGTAAAACAACATGGATTTTTTTCCAGGAGGGATGTCTCATAATACATAAAAATCCTAAATTTCTGTCACCGTTCCATGAAATCATTGTAAAGACCCCCAAAAGCAATTTCTATGTATATTTTTGACTCTGAGATTTCATAATGCACACTTCTATAGTTCAGTACCCACCAAGTCCATCCATCCACCTTGGCTGGAAATATAGGGTAATCTCCCACTTTCCAAAGGGAGAAATGTCTAGTAGATGTACAGGAAGCATACAAATTTTATAAATCAATCCAAAGGTCTTTCTCATGCTTCATTTAGAATTACCAGCACTGGCAATGTAAGAAACTTGCTCTCGGCTTCTTCCAGTGCACCAACAAATGGAAGAATGGATCTTTGATAGAAGGAAAAATAGTTACAATGGGGGAGAGTAGAAGACAGAACCACACTTGAGTGTGATAGCAATTAAGGGTTTGTAGATACCATCTTCCCAAGGGGCCCTAGAAACCTGTACCTGGCTCCATCAATGGATTTTCCAAATAAGATGACCATAGAAAGCTCCATCCACACCCATAAGTATCCCTTTCAAAACCTGTTTGGATTCCATAGGTACAAGACTTTACATAAACATTTCTAAATCTTATGTGTCAAGGGGGAGCAATGACTTCACATTTTGCAAGCTGTGAATGCTGCCCAGCAAACGTATTATGAACAGCCTCAGGATTCAGATAGCTTGGGCTGCATTCACAATGGTCCATTGATTTCTGAACTGGAGGAGTTGCTAGCCCAAGCATCAACATTTTCAAACTTTTGTCACATCACTACTGTGAACCAGTTCTATGTATATCGACCAGGACATTTTTTTCCCCTGTCAAGTTACAGCCAACTTAAAGCAACCCCACAGGGTACAGAGGTGGTTGGCCATTACCTGCCTCTGTATAGCCACCCTGTCATGGCCCAGTCTGGACTCGATGAGAGTGAGGACTCCTCTGGAGGAGAGGAGCCTCATGTAATCAGCCATGACTCCTCAGGAGAAGAGGAGCTCCGGGTAGCCAGGCCTAGCCCTGATTCAGCAGAAGCCGGTGATCAGGAACAAAAGCTGCTGGCTGATCAGAGTTCACAGCCAGCAGCTGAGGCAGAGACACCAGCACCCTCTGGCTCCAATACCACAGGGAAAGCACAGCTAGGGACATCCAATGCCACAGGTGAAGCCCAGCCAGGGGCTTCCACCACCACCCCCGCCCACGTTCACTCACAGCCAAAGAACACTGCAAACAACAGCAGAGATTGGAACTGCAGGAGAGACCGTGCAGTGCTCATCTCCTGAGCCAACGCTAGCTGCTGGAGAGCAGTGATGAGTAAAGTCAGGGTGGAGCCCCAGCAGCTGGCTGCAAACCATGCCTGGCTATAAAAGCCTACCTGTAGAAACTGCCAGGTTTGGAAGCAAAGTGTTACTTATCTGCAATCACTCTGTGGCTCTTGTATTGTGCTCAGTTGTGTCTATTCCTAGACCTGATGTTATTAGTAACTGACCTTGGACTGGACTTGACCTGGCTTTTGGATTCTGGACACACCCATGGTGTTTACTTCATGCTCTGACTATGGATTGGACTTGGATTTTGAATCTTTTATATATATATATATATATATATATATATATATATATATATATATATATATATATATTTATTTCTAACAGAAAACTACAAAAATATAAAGGAAAAAGGGGGACTGGGGAAAAGGGAAGAGCAACAAAGGGGACTGGGGAAAAGGGAAGAGCAACATATAAACAGAAAACACACACTACATCTACGTGTCTTGTATTCCCTTCATACTGCAATTTTTCTTTAAAGTTAACTTTCTAATATGCTATCAGATTGGTAGATCTTATAAAATACAGACTACATTCAGGATCAGGTCTTCTCCCCCCCCCCCCCCCCGCGTCTCGGTCTCAGTTCTCTCTGCGCAGCTACAATAGCTGCACTCGTTCCCTCCTCCCCCCCACTCTCCACTTCAGACTTTGGACTTTCTTCTTGCTGAAACTCCTGATGGTTAAACAAAAAGTCCCTCAGCTGTACTTCCGATGTTATCTTGTAGGTTTGATCCTTGTATCTGAACCAGATGCCTTCCGGAAACAACCATTTATATTTTACTTCACATTTCCTCAGGAAAGCCGCAAGTCTTTTATATTTAAATCTTCTTTTACGAGCCAAAAATGGAACATCCTTCAATATCTTAACCTTATTGCCCAGATAGTCCAAGTCCACATTATACGAATTATATAAGATGGTGTCCCGAGTCTTCTTAGATGAAAAGTCAATAATAATCTCGTGAAGCAGCTGACGCTTCATTGCATATTTTGAAGATGTCAGACGGACTTCCAGAATATCGCTTTTTAACTCTTCTTTAGTTGCCTTTGCGAATGACGCCAAAAGTTCCGACACCAAATCTTTTAAATTTTCACTTTGCTCCTCTTTTACATTCTGAAGACGCAGTACCGTTTGGGCACAGTCCACTTGTAATCCTATTATTTGATTCTCCAAGAGCTTTACTTCTTTACTTGTTGCTTTCATGAGTACTACGTTTTCGCGTGCAGACTGCTCTACTCCAGACGCTGTTTCTTTAATGGTTTTCACTTTGCTTTCCACTGAATCAACCTTTTGCCCCATTTCATTTAACTTCGCTGCAAAGGGCTGCATAGCTTCAAAGACTGCTCGTCTGACCATCTCTTCCAGGGTTTCTCCCTTCCCCTGTAACATCGCCATCACCGATTTACTCATCGCAGGGCTCTGCTTTTTCATCGCCATCTGGGGCGGGGGGGGGGGGCAGCTAAGTTCCGAAACTCTGTGAAGGTGAAGAAATCCGAGCCTTCTTAGCTTCAACTCCCACCAATCCTTCGCATACGCTTAGAAATCAGAAGGGATTCGCTTACTTACAGGTTTTCACCTTAAATCTGCTTATTGCCATTCTCCATGGCCCGGCGGCATGCGATGTGCTGTGCAAGTCTGCCGGCCTCCGTTGGAGCAAACGGGCAATTTACCCCCTGCATTGCTTTCAGGGGGTTCTTCCCACTGCGCTCCGGACCCTGGTCCCCTCACTGGGAGTCCTGGGGGTTAACCCTTGCAGGTCAACTGCCCAGTCAGGCTGCTCGGACGTTTCCTCCCAGACCTGCGGAGAGGAGCATCCGACATGGCCGGGAAAACGAAACCGAATCGACTTGGATTTTGAATCTTGAACTCCCCCCTGGCTTCATGTTGGTGCTCAGACTTTTGACTATCAGCTTGAGCAGGCCCAGCTCACGACACACCTTAGACTTCCTTGGTGGTCTCCCATCCAGGTACTAACCAGGCCTACTCTAGTTAGCTTCTGAGATCTGAAGAGATTGGGCTAGCCTGGGCCATCCAGGTTAGGCCCCACCAGAATGTTGCAGGTCCTTATTAGTATATAAATCTATGTAACCCAGGATCAAGGAGACCTTGACTTAAAGGTCAGCCTTAGCTTTTCATTTGAAGAATGGAGTGATACAGTAACCTCAATGACTTCACTGACTTACCACAAGGAATTGCTATCTTGGAAGAAAGTTGTGCAGCAATTTTGCTCCAGCAAAAGAGGACTTGGTTTAATCTAATTGCTCGGGATATTTTGGGTTTTTTTTAAACCTTTTTCTGAGAGGCCAGCTCGAATGCACCTAAATGGATAAAAGCAATTTTTATTTTGTCAGTGCTTCTAGAGAATTGTTCAGCCACACATAGACTGGATATGCATGACAGTCATTTTTAACCTTGAAAGAATGAGTTTCCAGCTGAGCACCTGCGGGCTTCCCCAGACAGTGGCTCCTCTTTGGCTTCCTCACCAGATCGCCTGCCAAGGCACCACATGCATTCAGTTCTGATTGCCAGGTGTGGTAATGCATAAAGCAGTGGCACTTTGCGACCTCACACCAGAAGAGTGCAGTACTAATTGGTTAACGTCTCCTTGGTGCCTGCACATTAATTTGGCAGACAATGATAACTTCCAGATACGACCTATTTTTTGAGCCAAGGAGAGAAACGAAGTGTGGTGGCTTATCCCAGTGATTTTTTTTCTCATGCCATGTTCCAAGTTTGCTTCTCTGTGAGCTGGACTAGTGCCTGGACTGAATGGTATGTGTCCAAAATTCCGTTGGAATCTATGTTTAGGTGCTGGAAAATGGGAGCATGAGGGAGTTATCTAGAGGTACTACCACCGTTTGAGGTGAACACTCAAATTTACTCAGTTGGAGGGTTGCAGTCAGGATGAGCCAGTCCCTGGATTTGTTCAGTTCAGGGTTGAACAGCTTGAATGACTCACAAACTGGTTTGGAGAATAAATCAATATAAAATGCTTGGGGTGGGAGGACATTGAGGAGAACAGAAAATATCCCATCCTTTATGAAGGGGATGTTAAGAACTTGAATTATCAATGACACTGTGGTGTAGTGGTTAGAATACATGAGATCTTTGAGATCTAATCCAATCTTCCTCTTCACAAAAGCAGGAACTGCTCAAATGCCTAAAAGAAGGAAGAGAAACAAATCGCTGGATTTCATCAAAGAGGAATTAAGAGAATCCTTCTTGATAACCTGGCCCCTTAATCACTTTGGGGAAAGCTGAAATGCAACAGAGAGCCCTGAAGTTTTTGGTCTCTCTCAGTGCTATGTTTCAGCCTTCTCAAAACACAGCAATTTGGGTGAAAGGTGGACTAGAAGCCCCGTCCTAGTTGAGCTGGGGCTGAACCTACTCCCCCCCCCATTGCTGTATTGCAATTTGCTCAGCAAAGTTAATGATCTGAAGGATCTATTCAGCAGTTGTTCACATTGTGAGAACATGCATTGTTCCAGTTGTGCAGTATGGTTACGAAGGAATACAGTGCAGCAACCTGTTGAATGCTGACAAGCAGATCCATGACCTATCAGACTGATTGCTGAAAAATCAGGTATGTGTTTGCTATGATATGAGCCACATGTAAATCACTATACATGTGGAGGCCATGTAGCAAGCAAAGGCATCCTCTTGCTGGCATAGAACAAACGTGTACAGTAGGGTGCACAGCAAAGAGTGCACAGAGTGACATCAAGTCATAGCTGATTTATGGCAACCCCAACTGAGATTTTCAAAGCAAGAGACTAACGGAAGTGGTTTGCCATTGACTACCCCCTGCAACCCTGGTATTCCTTGGGAGGTCACCCATCCAGTTACTAACCAAGGCAGGCTTTGCTTAGCTTTCAAAAACCTTTCAAAAACAAAATCCAATGGGAAGATGCTGAATTGGAATTCATATGTAAATTTGACATGGGGCCAAGCTACAAGTGACAAATGACACTTGAACGGCAAGTGTATTTCTCCCTGTTCACTTGCCCTCCACTCAATCCACTTGCCGTTCAAGTGTCATTCGTCACTTGTAGCTTGGCCCTCAGTCAGACTTGGATTGAATAGAGACTCTGGATGGTTATTTCACTATCGGAAGTAACTGCCTTTCAGGCATTCTATTCAGATTCAGCTATGGAGCGGAGGGGTCACACCCAGCCTGGATTGTGCACTCCACATCTTTCATTACTTTTGCTACTGGTTGCATCTACTCCCCCTCCCCTCCCCACCTATATATCTCTGGCCAGTTTCTTCATACCCTCCATGCATTTGATGAAGAGAACTGTGGTTCTCGAAAGCTTTTGCAACAATAAAGTTGGTTAGTCTTAAAGGTGCTACTGGACTCTTTACTATTTCACCAGTAGGAGTGATGGAAGAACACCCCCCCCCCCGAAGGCTCTTAGCTTAATGCCCAGCATGTCACTTCTTGGTTCAAACCATAGAGATTTACAATAGAGTTGTGGAGATTCCTAGCACTAGGGGATTACCATAGAGTTGTGGGAATTCATGGCTGTACCCAAAAGTGATGCAGTGATGTCTCTGATGTTGCCAACATCACATGCCTCCTCTACATCCCTCCCCTCAGCTCTCCCACACTGATTGCCAGGCTCAGCTATTTATTCTGCAGACTTTTGATAGTAATAAATTATTGATTGATATATAACAAGCCCATTCCATGAAATGGACAGGTTGTACTAGAACAATGTATTCTGTGGAGAATCCTGTTCTAGGAATAATTTGGAAATGCCTCTGATATAATAGGGGCTTAAGGCAAGCAAATCAATTCCAGTTGTCCAGCAAATCATATTAATTTGCAATGTAGTCCTTATTGGTAAACACATTTCTCCATTCTTTGCTTTGATCCCATGGTGCGAAAGGCACTGCCTCTCACAAAGCAGCAGAGAGATTGTGTAACACATTCTGTTAAGCCCACAACAATGCATTCTGATTAACATGGCTGTGTGCAAACATCATCTAGTAAGCCAAAATGGTACTTTAATCCAAAGTAGATGAATATATTTTGGGCAACATGTTCTATGGAATGAATCATGGGCCATTTGCAACATAAATCAGCAGATAACTAAAGGCGGGAGAAAAAAAATCTGCCATTTAAATGTGAAGAATGCACGTTCACTTATATTGAAAAGCCCTTATCTTTTCAGCAAAGCATGTCAATTCTGGCACCTCTCAATACACATTTGTGACAATTGTATACAATGTCCTGTCGACAGCAAGCTACTCAAAGATATCATAATGTACTTGGCAATCATTTATTTGCAAAGCTGCTTTCCTCTTCCACTGAAAGGAGCATTTGGTTGGTAAAGATTCTTATTAATGTTGAAAATTGTCCTTTGTTAAATCCATCATCAGGATTGTAAAGGATCAACAGAAGGAAACTTGCAGCTGGAAGAATTATGTGGGGCAATTTGGCTTCCTCGCATTCCCCAAGAAAAATGCAGTAACAGAAAGCCAAGTGGCTTGTGTTGGATCAGGGTTATATGGGAGCTCAGATGGAACTTTTGTCTAGAGGCCCATGATGGCTTTCTACAGCCTATGACTCCCACCCCTGGAGATATGTTGATAGATTATCATTGTAATGTCAGTGAGACGCCATGCCATTGTAATTAGACATGGCACAAACAGCATTACGAACGGAAAAAAAACCACAAACAGCCTGTTCGTCTGTTCACAAACAAGCCATTCGTGAGGCTCCATTCTAAACGAACAAGTGGTCGTTGCATGCCTCATTCGTTGTCTTCGTCAGCCGTTCATCAAGCCAGATAGTCCGGGGCCTTTCAATCAATTCCTTTGGCAGCGGCAGAGACTGAACTCTGTCTGAACTCCTTCTGGCTTTAACCCTGCAAAGTATTTCCAGCAGAGAGTCCCATTTTGCCACTGTGAACAGAAAATGACAACAAAGGGAAGGACCCATAGATCATGCCTTTACTGGGTTGCAATATCTCTGAAACTTGGGGGGGGGGGTCTTCAGAGGACAGTGAGGACTATGTCCCCTGCAAATTTGGTGGGTATTGGACATTGAGAAGGTCAGTTTGTGGAGTGTTTAAAGGGCCCTGTCCCTTTCACGTGGCAGGAAAGGGCCCTTTAAACTATCAGCTGGCAGGTGGCAGGGAGGAATTCTCCCTGCCACCTGCCAGCTGATAGTTTAAAGGGATCTTCAAGGGGCCACGAACAATGAACATGTTTGTGAACAGGGTCATGTTCGTTACTGTTTGTTGTTTGTTGTTCATGGATGGCAATGAAAAATAAATAGCTTGTTCGGGTTTTTTTCCCATTTGTGCCCATGTCTAATTGTAATCCACATGCTAGTGCAAGTAATAGGAAGCTATGGCAGAATGTTAACTGTTTCTGATCTCTCTTTTGGCTCTTCCAACAGGTGTAGAGGCTTCATTCGCCTTCTGAGGTTACAATATGACTGATATCTTCATTGAGCAGTAAGCATCCAGCCGCTGTGTTTGGGGCCTGTCAATTCTCTTCTGTCTTGGCTCTTCTGCCAAACAGTTGTTTGACCAGCACTGTTGTACCTATCTTCTGCACCCATTGATAAGGAAAGCTCTATCTGTGCTTCTGCAGTCTGTCAGGGAAGATTTCAAAAGCACTGGGACCCTGAAAGACCACAAAAGTTGGCAGCCACTGAAGCAGTCAGTATCCTGTGCCCTCTCATCAGAGAACAGAAATAGCCAGACATATCCACCTCCAATAATCTGAGAGTCTAGCAATTGCACTGGAAACTGTCGCCAGCCACACAACCCACAATCACAGTGTGCTGTGTCAAAGGTGCCTCCATGTCAGCCATGTATGGAAGAAACCAATAAAGAAATGGAGATGCTTTAGTGTTACATATAACACAATCAAAATAGATCCAGTTGGGAAGGAGGGTGGATATCAAGACTATCATGTTTGGATTGTTTCCATTAAGATTCAGACACATGACTATGAGCTTTCCAAGATGCTCTTAAATTACACATTTGGTCTACTGAGTTTCATGGCACGAACCGCATTACGAACCTCAAAAACCCACGAAAATGGAGATCGCGCGATCATGACCCGATGGTTCGTGCTTGTCCATGGCCAACGAACCAGCGTTTGGGAGAGGCTTGGTTCATTGAATTCAGGTGCGGTTCGGGAAGCCAGACACTCAGGTGCCAGCAATCTATCCCCTGGCAATGGAGCCAGGGGAATGCCTGAGCTCTGTCTGCTCTCCTTCTGTCGCCCTGGAAACCCGAATGGAAGCCCAGCTTTCATTGATCAGCAGGGCTTCCTTCCAACCACAGAGCTGCAAAGCAGTTACAAGTTGGGAGAAGACACCCGGGGGAGGGAGGGGGAAGGGGGTGTTCTGTAGCCATGGGCACTCCAATCTCATCCCTGCAAACCCTGATAGGCAGTTCTAACGGCCAAACACAGACCTTCTGTGTTGCTGAATGGGACCTGTGCTTATAAATAGCCATGGTCTCCCAGGCTGGGTTTCACTTTCTGCGAGCAGTGGAGTGGGACAGAGCTCTTGCTTGCCACTTGCTTGCCACTTGCTAGCCTCCACGAACCACAAACCGGGTCGGCAACGGGAGATGTTCGTTGTGGTTCACTAATTCGGGATCGTCGTCTGCACCGAACCATGATCCGCTGGTTCATTATTATTTTTTGGTTCGTCCCCATGTCTATTCATGAATACAAAGCACTTCCTTGGCACAGTCCCATATGTTAACCTTGAAAAAGTTCTGCTTCCTTTTTTCTTTCCCATTTCTTCTCTTTCATCTTCTGTATTATTGATGTGCATAATAATTTTTTAAAAAAAAACTCGAAAAAAGACAAACGTACCCAAAAGGTCAAAATCAATGATCATTTTACAGACGACACCTTTGGGAATCTGGTATTGTATTAACTGGTGTTTGAAAACTGTTACTTGAATGCTTGGAATTTTTTTTTTAATAAGAAAGACCAATTACTTGAAAAGCAAGCTTCCTTAAGGCAGGTAGGAAGCAGGATTGAAATGTTTACTAGGCAGTAGGTGACTATCAAAGGCTAATAAACACATGTATGTGGTAAGAACTTCTATTTCATTCTTCAGACTGAAAGATCTGAAATTTTCAGGGTTTGAGGAATCTTACCATTGTTCATATTTCGAGAATGGTTTTCAGCAGGGATGCAAACCAAAATTCTTGTTTGATCCAAAACGTCAGCCAGTTTAATGTAGTGGCTAAGAGTGGCGGGACTCTAATCTGGAGAAGTGGGGAATCAAGCTCGGTTCTCCAGATTAGAGTTCCACACTCTTAACCACTACATCAAACTCTCTCTCCAATTTAGGATAACAATTTAGGATGCAAATCTTTGCCTCTGCAACTGAAACCTGGTTTTGTCTCAATTGCATATTGTGTGTATGTGTCATTAAGTCATAATTGACTTAGGGTGACCCCAGCAAGGAGCTTCCAAGGCAAGTGAAAAACAGAGGTGGTTTGTCATTGCCTTCTTCTGCAAAGTCTTCCCTGGTTGTGGCCCATCCGAGCACTGACCCTGCTTCATTTCTACGATTGCATATAATTGCATATAAACAGCAAAAAACGTGCAAAAATGGTATAAAACAAGCAAATCCAAATGGAAAATTTGACTACAAGGCACAACCTAAAAAAAAAGTTGTACCTATCTTAAATCAGTCCTTCAAAGTTAGTATTTGTCCTGCACTCTGCAGGCAGGCCTGGTCAAGTCTCTCTTGGAGTCGGGCCTTAGGCCTAGCTAGTGACATTTGGGAGGATTGACTGGAGGCAAGAAAATTGGAGGATTGAAGCACAGGGCTTGTGCCCAGTGTATCCAGCAAGGCAGAAGAGGCTAGATGGTTATCTGACAGCTGTGATGATTCTCTGACTTAATATAAATGTACAAAGAGAGGGAGTGCAGGAAGGGATGAGACAGCACTTGGCTCTTGTGGCCCTTTCTTATATGCCAAGGTAATGCCGATCACCACTTTGTGGTCAGGAAGGATCCTGCAGGTTTTTTTTGCCTTCCTCTAAGTACAGAGCAGAGGTCACTGAGGGAGATGGAGGGGGGAATAGCTGTGAATTTCCTGCGTTATACAGGGGGCTAGAATAGATGGCCTTTAGGAGTATCTTCCAGCTCTACATTTCTAAGTTTGAAACAGAGCTTTACAAAGTGCCCCTCCCTCAGGCATATTTCCATGCTTATATTACCGTTCATCAGATTTTGCAGATATATGATATGAACTTGTTCTATACATACGTACATTTTTGTCATTTATTTGATCCACAGAAGCATGGGGATGTGTTGCAAACTCATTTATTTATTTGTTGGGGAGGGGCTGCTGTCAGAAGAGTTATTTCTTAAACTGTAGTCTCACTTGACATTGTGTTTTTATTGGATTTAGGCTGAGCTGAAATAAAATCAGCTCTTGTTGACTGTATGGGTTTCCTGATCTATATGACCTGTGACGAGTTATTGAAGCATTAATAGTGGATTCTAGACAATCCACCTGTGCAGGTGTTAGTATTTTGTTCCAGGGAATCTTTCACTCCTTCATTAATATTATTATCTTAGAATGTGACAAATATTAATTATCCATAATATTATTATCCGTTAGCTGACTATCAGCTTAACTTCTTGGCCTGTGCTTCAAATAGTCTTGTGTTGCCTGTCATGGAGTGGGTTTGCTCATGCCTACCCAGCAACATCAAATAATGTCTTGCAAGTATGAATATATCATCTCCACCGATTGATTCCATTTATTCCCTGCCTTTCTCCCAAGTGGAGAACTAAAACAGCTTACATCTTTCCCCTCACTTCCATTTTATCCTCACAACAACCCTGTGTTGTCAGTTAGGCTGAGAGCATGTGACTAGCCCAAGATCACCCAGTGAATTTTCAAGCCCTCCACCGTTAACACGCAGGTGTTCCAGTTGAAGCAGCTTTATTGAGATCCATTCAGTACAAGTGTTCACCCGAAGGTGCAGAAATTGGCAGAAATGACAATTCAAACAATGTTCTGGCTATTATAGGAAAACTCCCCACCCTATCGGGTCCATTGGAATTCTGGCACAAAACCCCAAAGAGATTGCATGGGAACAAAGTAGTTTAGACTACATGAAATACAAAGAAAATCTGTCTCTGGGAAAGTTACAATGTTTGCTGCTAGCAGCTCCTTCAAGGACACTTGCTGTGAAAAGTGAAAGCACATATTTGCAACAGATAATGGAGGGGCCCACTGGCATTTCTGCACTTAATATCAGATGAGTACACAGAATACAACATATAACTTTGGCAAACTGAATATAACTCTGGCAAACAGCCTTGATCAATACAAAATGCAGAATACAATCATGACAGGTATGCTGGCATACATAACAATGCCAGTGTGGCCATTTGAATTTGGGTCTCTCTGATCCTGGTCCTGGCCACTATATACCACACTGGCTGTAATAGGAGCAGCATTTGAGCCTGGCACATTTTTATAAAATTCTTTTTAATAGAAACAATTGGCTATTCTTGCTTAGCAAGGGGGAAGGGAAATGAATCCCATTAATGCCACAAATACATTCAATATTTATTCCCCCCCCTTTTCATCCATTTTTAATGTTAAATCAAACAAGGAAAATCAAAGACTATGTTGGGGGCTTCAGTGTATTCTGATTTTGTACACTGATTTTTTAAGAACTCCTTCTGTAAAGTATTATTTGGGGGCTTAAGGGGGAAATTAAAGTTAGGAAGCAGTGGAAAAACAAAATCTGTGGTGCCTTTCAAGTATACAGCATTATTTCGTGAAAATGAACCTCTGTCCATCCCCGGGATGAGTGCATTTTCCCCAATTCTATTCCTTTATTATTTTGGCAGTTTGTTCTGTGCTGCAGTCTACTCCTTAAATTCTGATGAACTAAATTTAATTAATGCATAAAATTGATCCCATAAATGAATAATGCACAGGTTGCTGCAGCATTCAGTTCCTCCAGTTCAGGTGCATCCTTTTCCCTCTATGAACATGTTTACATTGATAGAACACTACAAAAATGTGATTAGCTATAATCACATCTACATTGAGTCTCTACACGAGATCTCTTATATGAGGATGGTCAAGTGTAGGGAGACTCAATGTTAGCTGGGAAGCACAGTTTAAAAGGAGAGCCAAAGGCTCTGTCAATTTCACCTGTCAATTTCTGTCAATTTCACTCTGTCAATTTCACAAGGTAATTTAAAAAGACAGATCCACCAGAGATTGCTCCTCAGAGGATTTGTTAATCTCATCTTTGCCTCCCAGAAGGCTCTGTCAATTGTTATTGTGATGATGATGATGATGATGATGATGATGATGATGATGATGATGACTGGACACTCTGTGGCATTCAGGCAACTATCTGTATTCATCCAACCACAAGAGGAACCTAATCCAAGGAGACTCAACAAAATATACACACTAATAACAATAATAACTGTTACCAGAACTGCTTTTTATAATGGGGAAATTAGCTTTGCAGTCTGTAACTAAAATTAGCG
Organism: Eublepharis macularius; assembly: GCF_028583425.1. Classification (NCBI taxonomy): domain Eukaryota; kingdom Metazoa; phylum Chordata; class Lepidosauria; order Squamata; family Eublepharidae; genus Eublepharis; species Eublepharis macularius. The sequence goes on along the minus strand of NC_072805.1, from coordinate 26,309,646 downwards.
CGGATCTAACCTATGTTTATGGAGGTCCCGATTCCAGACACTCTAGTGACAAAGAGGCAGACTACAAGTAGGTTCAATCACGTGTATTTACTAACAGTGTGGTGTAAGCCTGAACTTGCACATACACACAAGAAAGCATACAAGGACTAGGAAATATAGAGCTAGAAATATAGAGACGTTCGCATTAGCAGGTTCCCAACGATGGTAAGGGGAATACTCACTTATCCTGAAGCGGAGCAGAGACACAACAGCGAGGTGGTCCAATGCCAGCAATGGATCCACGGACAGACAGCAAGGGGTTCTGGATAGGGGTGGCACGCGCCTGGCTGGGGACAGGATAGGAATGGAATGAGCACCATGCGGTCTGAGAGACCGGCTTAAATACCCCAAAACGTACCCTGGGGCTGGTGCTGTACTTGGTGGTTCTCCCAGATTAAAACAAAGGTTCTAATGGGTTACTGAATGGCTTGGATGGGCCACTTTGGTAATCTGATTGTGATAAGTGACACCTCAGGAAGAGGGGACAAAAGAGGGAGGGGGAAATCCGAGTGGGCTGAATGGATGTTCCAGTGGACAGGGCTTGCCCTGATGTCATCAGCTCTGGAATGCGTAGGTTTCTTTGAGATGAATTCTCTAAGTGCTTGGGATGGTCGGCACTTAGCTTCTTCTCCAGGGCGGCTCCTAAGATATGCAGAGCAGGGCGAGGTACTCTCGCTGCGGACGTGGTGTGCCCGCTTCGCTGAAATGGCTTCTCAAAGTAGGCTTCTTCCCTGGGTCTTCTGGCTGCCCAAGAACATGGATGCTGGCTGGGCATAGCTGGGGCTGGATAGCAGGCTGCCTGGTAGTGAGGGCAAGCTTGGGGACCGACCCGTGGGAGGCTCCAGGCGGGAACCGACCAGGGAGCGCCTAGCCAGGCTCGCTGGAGGTTTCCCTGGCAGGCGCCCGGCTGCCAGCAGCGGCTTGGGCCCAGAGGAGGCAGGCTTCCATGGAGGCAGGGGGAACAGCACATAAAACACAGTCCAAAGCAGGGAACAGGCCCAGTCCGTGGCAGATGGCAATGCAGGCACGGGGCACACTTGTAATAAAGTCCAAACACACACTGGGAGGTCCAGGTACAGGTCTGGGCAGGGCTGCCCAGGAAGAGAGTCCTTTGTGCAGTTAACCAAACATGGAGTCAGGGAACTACACAGTCTATTGCAGCAGCAAGGTAATTAACAAGCAGGCAGGAAACTGACACGTGTACCAGAACACACACGTGCAGGGCAATCTTTGCATAGCAGTAAAACAGCAATGCAGGAAACTTTAACACAGTCCATGGCAGGCCTTAAAGCAGGAGAGGGGGCCTACTTGGCAACATAACTTTTTAAATATAAAGTGCAGGTGCTCAAAGTGCTAGATTAAATATAGACACATAAAGTTATATTGTTACAGTTGAATTCCTTCTATCACCCGGGTAAACATCCCTTAAATCTGCTAACTGTCCAAACCAATGCAAAGACCATGAATTCATGCAACACACTGAAGAAATAACATGTTGAAACATTTAGCTTGTGCACTTTGGGAACAAAATGTAATTTATTCTGGTCCTTTCATTGTCACATTCTAATCATTACGTTGATGAGAGTGGTAGCTTGAAGAACAAAAGAAATATTGAATGAGACACCATAACGTTCTGTCATCCAATTATTACAGGTGCAGTTGGCCAGGGTTGCAAAGGTCTGCAGATGACGGACTGTTCATAAACCAATGCCCTTTAATTCCCTTTTTACAGATAATGGAATACGTCACCTAATCATTTTTAAAATAATTTATTGGCGTTAAATTGCTTTCCCACCCTCCGCTCATATCATTCTTTCTTTTTTTTAAAAAAATGAAAATCTCATTTAAATTTGTTTGCTATACCATTTCGACAGGAATTTTAGAAAGTAATGGAGTGAAAAGGGAAGACCAATGCCTCATTGAGACTATTAATTTAGTAACCAAAAGATTTGTAGCTAGATTTAGACAGGGTTGTGGGGTTTTTTTTATTCATTTCTCAGTTTATATCTAGACTCTATTAAAGCTCAAGACGCCACGTAAATAAGGGTTGTGCATCAAGATCTCCCACATAAATTCAAAAGGACATCTTCATTATTGATATGGAGATTAATCATCAAATCATTTACTCTTACTAACCCCAGCTGACAAATAAAAGACTCTTCACCCTCGGAACAGTAGCTGCCAAACTCTCAAAAGTTAGTATTACTAGAAGATAACTGATATAGGCAGGAAGAATATTTTAGCAATTTTCTTTCTCCCCTTTTTCTGTGTTCACTTGCAATACATTACTAATGTATTGGCAGCAGCATAAATTTAAGATATTGTGGTCTGTACACCTGTACTCAGCAAAGCAGAAAATCAGACGCCTGCCTACAGCACCTTTCATCAATTTCTGCGGCTGTTAGGGGTGGCCATTCCAGAATTCTCGAGCCGAACATATACAAGAAAATTGCCACATCAGGTCGTCGCCATGATTTTCTGGTACAGTTACACAAATCCAGCATTCTTAGGCATTATGGAACATCCCCCCCCCACCACCAATAAATCCATGCAGCTGAATTCTTGCTTTTCTTTGATTCTCCTGATTCCCAAGGCACTCCCAGCTGGTGCAAGCCAGGTGCACAGCCCCAAAGAGTTGCAGTTCTGGGTTGCTCTTCATCTTTCCATCCGTTCTCTGTGGAGCCAGGGCCCTTTTCCACCCTGCAAGTAGGATGGCTGGGGGCATCTTGTTCAGGGTCCATAGAATTGGGCCCCTTGATCCAGTTTTTAGTGGTCAGGCAGCACTAGCTGAAATGTTGGTGTCATTTGGTTGGAAAACAACCACCTCAGCCCCACCGAAAAAAAATCTCACATAGGGGAAAATGGCAGAGCTGTGGTTCTGACTCGCTCCTTTTCCCTACCTCTTTCCTTTGTGGGGATGCAGCCCCTTTCCCTCCCCCCTGCAAATAGGATGGCTGGGGGCACCTTGTTCAGGGTCCCATAGAATTAAATGCTTTGGTCCATTTTCCTTGGTCAGGCCACACCTGGAATATTGTGTGCAGTTCTGGAGGCCTCACTTCAAAAAGGATGTGGACAAAATCGAGAGGGTGCAGAGGAGAGCGATGAGGATGATCAGGGGTCTGGAGACTGAGCCCTACGAGGAAAGGCTGAGGGCCTTGGGAATGTTTAGTTTGGAGAAGAGGAGGTTGAGGGGCGACATGATTGCTCTCTTTAAATCTTTGAAAGGCTGTCATTTGGAGGAGGGCAGGGAGCTGTTCTAGTTGGCAGCAGAGGGTAGGACCTGAAGCAATGGGCTTAAATTACATTCACAAAGGTACCAGCTGGATATTAGGAAAAACTTTTTCATGGTCCCTCAAAAGTGGAATCATCTGCCTAGGGAGGTGGTGAGCTCCCCCTCACTGGCAGTTTTCAAGAAGAGGCTGGATGAATATTTGTCAGAGATGCTTTAGGCTGATCCTGCACTGGGCAGGGGGTTGGACTAGATGGTCTGTATGGCCCCTTCCAACTCTATGATTCCATGATTTTGCTTGAGACTGGGGGTGGGAAGGTCTTTAATGGACAAGCAACAGTAGTTCCTCTACAATGTTGGTGTCATTGGGGCAGAATAAAAATATAATTCATGCTCCTTTTTTAAATTCTTTTTTCTTTCAATCTCTATAGTTCTAGAATCAGTTATGCCCTGACGTGGATAGCCCAGATGAGCCTGATCTCATTAGATCTCAGAAGCTAAGCAGGGTTGGCCTTGGTTAGTAATTGGATCATGAGAGACCTCCAACAAAGACCAGGGCTCCAGAAGCAGGCAATGGCAAACCACTTGTTAGTCTCTTGCCATGAAAACCCCACCAGGGGTCACCATAAGTCAACTATGACTTGAGGGCACTCTCCACCACCACAGTTACAAAAACTCTAAGCAGCTCTTTTCATTAAATGTAAATATCCTTTCAGCATTTTTTAAAGAAGTAATTAATCCAAATATTTCGATCTGTGGCAGAATAAAGACAAATTCTTTGAAATTTATCTTAAACCAAATAAAAACCAAACAGCTTGCATTTAATTAACAAGTGCACAAAGTGATTTCTGCTTCTTACACTGCCATAACATGCCCATGATTAGCTGATTAAATTGCAAAGAAATAATTAGCAAATACGGGAGAAAAATGAAAAAGATGCCACCCAGATTTCTTCTCTTTCACATACTCTCCTTGAAAGGCTGCCACAATTAAAGAAAACGATGTTCATGTCAAAACAGAAGGGGACTTGAACCAAGAGTTTTCAGGAATCATTCTGATTCCCTATTTGCATTCAGGACAACATAGTAGAGGAGGCCGACTATTCCCATTTACCATGAACTGTCTCTATTTCCCTCCTGCTTCTTGCTAGAAAATCTACTGTTTCTACTTTGGATTTGGGGAAAATGTTATTCCTCTGAATTGAGAGCTGTGAGTCTTCAGAAAGCAACCCTTTCCCCCAGAAATTTTATCATAAGAATACTGGAAGAGTTCTTCTAAATTAGATCACTGGTTCATTTGATCCAGTATCCTGTTTAATACAGTGGCCAACCAGAAACTCAAGTCTGTCCATGTTATTGTCCCCTCTGGGGGAAAAGAAACCTCCTCACAAACCCCTGGTATTCAGCATTATTTTTTATTTATTTGATGCATTTTTCTCTGTTTTTGTTAGTTCCACCTATCCACAGATGCCTCCGAGCCCTTGCCAATATAATGATACTGAACTATGTAACCATACTATGCCGGTATGTTCCTTAGCTAGGGTCTAACCAGAGTAATAATAACAATGCTTCTATACCACTCTTCTAGGCAACTTAGTGCCTCACTCAGAATGGTAAACAAAGTCAGTGTTATTATTATCCCTGCAATACAGCTGGGGAGTGGGAGCTGAGAGCATTGGCTTACCCAAGGCCACCCGCTGGCATTAATGTTGGCATGCCTCTGGCAGCCCATTAGCTGGTGCCTGCACTGAGGATTGGGCATTAATAAGGCTCAGATAAGTTTAATAAATAAATCCCAGTTGAACCCAATTTTCTTTGTGGTATCATTATTGAGAGGGGGGGTGGGGACTGGTCATTAGCAATTACACATATTGGAAGATGAGAGAGGTCTGATATTTTAGCCATTAATTGCTAACACTACCTTGTTAAATGAAGGCACAGCAATGGCCAGCCCTGGAGTGGTAAGTGGACAATCAGAACAGGTCAGGAGAAAAAGGCTTTACATAGCCTGTCAGCTCCTGATATTTAGTTGTCTGCACAGCAATGTTGATACCTTCCAATCAGTTCACACCCAAACCATCACATGTGGTAAATTAATTGAACTTTATGATCCTAACATCTGAGAGTAAAATATTGTTGAAGAGTAGATGATGAGGAGACAAAAAATGGGATGGAAAAGAAAACAGATAAGAAAAAGGAAAAAAGTAAAGAGATCTTTTAAAAAGTAGCAATTTAAAATGGATCCTTTCTAAGAATGTAACTACTGTGCATATGAAGGAAAGTTTTTATAACTCCAGCAGAGATGGGATTTGATTCATTTAAGGTTAAAATATACTTACAATTTGGTTTCTGCAAATGATTGGCATGGTATAGTGCTTCTGTTTTCCGAGAGTCTGTTAATTACACCCTTTTTGTGGAGGGAATCCTAGCATGAATTAATTGTATCACTGGTTGTGGAATGCTGTTGGAGCCAAGTATATTTTTATGACCT